>NC_138755.1:13457779-14057779 GCF_965113315.1 Podarcis vaucheri
ACCACAGCGGTACCTATTTATCTACTTGCACTGGCTTGCTTTTGAACTGCTAGGTTGGCAGGAGCTGGGATTGAGCAATGGGAGCTCACCCCGTCACCGGGATTCGAACTGCCGAGCTTTTGATCAGCAAGCCCAAGAGGCTCAGTGGTTTAGACCATAGTGCCACCCGTGTCCTGCAACATCTCACTGTAGACTTTCCTTGTTTGCCTCTATGTCTGAAATATTTTGCACGTTGGACAGCCTTTGACATCTGCCGCTCTGTGGAGAGTTTAACAGAAAGTGTGTCATGCTTCTCCGTAATGGTGGCAAATTCCTTCAAAGCTGTTTCAAAGTTTTACACCACCATACTGTGTTGGAACCAAACAACTGGGCAACATTGTTTTGAATATATGTTGCTTTTTAAGAATACCCAAGGGTGTCAGACATGCTCAGACGTCAGGCTATAGAGTATTGGTATCAAGATCAAAATGTTTTTCTGGCAACTTGAAGATGTTTCAGACAAAACTTGAAATCGCAAGAAACATGTGCCTTCTGTCTAAAGCGAGCTGCTGTGAGTTTCTTGTAATGTCTATGGGCCCATGTTTTTGAATTTCCGGGCCCCCATTTGACTTAATTGGCTGCCACTTGCATGAATAGGAAGGCTCAAACATGATTTGTTAGTTACCGTATTTTTCGCCCTATAGGACGCACTTTTCCCCCTCCAAAAATGAAGGGGAAATGTGTGTGTGTCCTATGGGGCGAATGCAGGCTTTCGCTGAAGCCTGGAGAGTGAGAGGGGTTGGTGCGCACCTACCCCTCTTACTCTCCAGGCTTCAGGAAGCTATCCGCAAGCCTTGGGAGCCCGGCACGAATTCCCGCCGGGCTCCCAAGGCTTGCGGACAGCAGCCTGCAGCCCGAAACCCGGGGAGCGCAGCGGAGCGCGCCCCGGGCTTCGGGCAGATATCCACAAGCCTTGGGAGCCCGGCGGGAATTCCCAGGGCTCCCTAGGCTTGCGGATAGCAGCCTGTATCCTGAAGCCTGGGGCGCGCTGATCAGCTTGCGAATAGCAGCGGATAGCAGCCTGTTCTGGGGTGCTTTTTCCCCTTTATTTCCCCCCCCCCCAAAAAAAACTAGGTGCGCCCTATGGGCCGGTACGAAAAATACGGTAAGTAGTAGTAGATTTTAGGGCGAAAAATATGGTAATTAGTAGATCGATAGCCCTCCTTCTTCTGTTCTGGGACTCAAGGCAGTGGGAAGGAGGGTTCTCAGGGGGTCTCCCATTCTTGCACTGACCAGGCCGGAACCTGCTTAGCTTCAGCAAAGTGGTGCATCATGTTCTTATGTCCTGGATATTGCAGGGTAGATATTAAGGGTTGCTCTTTTGGGCAGCAGACTTTCCCCAGCAGTCAAAGATTCTGGGGTCCAAGTGCCTTGGACAACAGGGCCTTGGGTGCAGAGCTTCCAGTTTAGTCCCCAGTCAGAGATTGGGCTTCAACTGCTTTGCATCTTCGACCCAGTTTAAACTTCTGGTTGAACAAGGCATCTTTGAATAGCAGGGTCTACAATCTTCTGATTGTTTAGGACGAAGTCTGTTTGTAAACTTGCCATTGCATATTACTTGAGAGTTATGCCGATATCGATTTCCAGACCCCCGTTTCACCCGTCTTTCTGGTGGCAAATGGATGCCTGCCCTGAATTCATGCAGAGGACAGAGCTCTCCTCATTCCTTCCGTTCCACCATTTAGACAGCTATAAATCCTAGATGGTTGTCTCTGCTTCCCGAAGAACATGTGTGCAGCATCTGAGTTGCATCAAGCAAGCCATAAAATCATCTGCCAGTGTGTCTTGCGCATATCGTCTTGTCTTTCCCAAACAATGGCCGTCTATTTAGAGCAGCTCATCCAAGGAATATTTTGCCCGCCGGCTCACAGGGGGTACTTGCTGCCATCTTGAGACGAGCACAGTTCAGTTGAAAAACAAGAGGATTGGTGTCAACACTGGTTTCGGAAAGACTGGATCGAATCTTGCAGCACAGATCTCTTGCTTTTATGCTTCTTGTTGTGGGCATTGGGTTGGCGCCAGAGAAATGCCAGCCTGGGCTGTGGCAAGGGTGGCTGAGAGAACAGAGGAGGATTTCTAGAGAGCAAGTGGATGCATCTTCTATATGCAGGTCCATGCTATTTTTAAGATTCCCCCCCTCCACCACCACAGCCCCCTTCACCACAGCACATCTCATTTGGCAGGAGCTACATGGCTGCTGCACAGGTTGGGTGAGTCAGGCTGCAGAGCGAGGGGGGGCTGATCTTGGTGGACTCCCCAGCTGTACTAGTGACACATAAATCAATGGCGGTCGCAACTCTGCTTTCCTTAAGAGCCCTTCAGCCCAGTGAGCTAACCTGTCTTAAGGAAGGAACAGGCAGATGAAAGAGCACAGAGTATAATTTGTGGCTTGCTCTTTGCACATTGGGACTCGGGTGGCGCTGTGGGTTAAACCACAGAGCCTAGGACTTGCCGATCAGAAGGCTGGCGGTTCGAATCCCCATAACGGGGTGAGCTCCCATTGCTCGGTCCCTGCTCCTGCCAACCTGGCAGTTTGAAAGCACATCAAGGTGCAAATAGATAAATAGGTACCACTCCGGCGGGAAAGTAAACGGCGTTTCCGTGCGCTGCTCTGGTTTGCCAGAAGTGGCTTAGTCATGCTTGCCACATGACCCAGAAGCTGTACACCGTCTCCCTCAGCCAATAAAGCGAGATGAGCGCCGCAACCCCAGAGTCAGCCATGACTGGACCTAATGGTCAGGGGTCCCTTTACCTTTTTACCTTTGCACATTTAGTTTGGCAGAATGTTACATTATGTTTTGCAGAGGGTAGAGAGCAGCTCAGTGATCGTTCAGTTTCTTTCCTTCCACTGCCTACCATTTTGCATGATGCTGTTTACTTTAATATAAACAGCTGTAGTTTTGCATAGCCAATACCATTCCCCCCCCCCAGGTACCCTAGCCAAACCTGCTGTGAATTTGAGTGGCCCGCCTCTCAGGCCTCTGTATTTAATTAAATTCACCGTTTCTGTTTCAGAATATAGCATGTTTTCAAATGTGCTGAAGAACTGCCGGAATTGGAATAAGGAGCACTCCGTATTCAATCAGAGAACTGAAGAATCCTCTGCAGCTCAATATTTTCAGGTAGAGGTCCATTGCATCAGAAACCTAGAAGAGGTAAATTCATTACTTTCCCTGTGTTTCTGCACTTCCTGCTCAGAGCTGGTTTCTGCAGCCTTGACTTTGCCCTTCTTGTGTGAAGTGCAGCAGGCAAGGGGGGGAAGGGCACAATTTTATATATTTGTTCCTGTTTTTCCTGTTTAGTTTTATGGCTGCTTATCCCAGCAACAGAACATGATGCAGGATTTTGTGAGGACGGCCACATATCACAGAGCAATACTACAGAACCATATAGATTTTAAGGATAAGGTAAGCCCTGTTAAAAGTCTGCCCACCCCAATTCTCTCTCTCTCTCTCTCTCTCTCTCTCTCTCTCTCTCTCTCTCTCTCTGTGTGTGTGTGTGTGTACAATATTTTTACTGAATTTTCCATTATAACAGACATTGCAACAAGCCAAAACCACAAAATTACCGAAGAGAAACCAAACAGAAAAGATTACAGAAGGAATACAGTGGTACCTCAGGTTACATACACTTCCGGTTACATACGCTTCAGGTTACAGACTCTGCTAACCCAGAAATAGTGCTTCAGGTTAAGAACTTTGCTTCAGGATGAGAACAGAAATTGTGCCCCATTAGCTAAAGTGGTGCTTCAGGTTAAGAACAGTTTCAGGTTAAGTACGGACCTCCGGAACGAATTAAGTACTTAACCCGAGGTACCACTGTACAGGAAGAAGACAATATTACATGTTAAATAAGCATCCTTAGATAAGGGATAGAAGACAAAATGATTATTGTAAAAAAGGATCAGTCTTGTATTAGTTGGCCATGTTTTCTGGATATGCGTGTCTTCCTCTTTGTGGCTTAATTCTGGAAGCAAATAATCAGTTATATTGGCACCCCGATTCTAAATATTTGCACTGGTCCACCTGCCTACAGTCTTGTTCATACTATTGTTATAATTAGAGATGGGAGAGACATTCAGTATAGTTTGCATCTAAATGTGAACCTTCCTAATGTGTAGTTCCCAGTACAATACACAAACCTCTTTTATTTTTCATTTCTGTATTACATTTATGGACCACCTTTTTCTTCCAAGGAGCTCAAAGTGGTGTACGTGGGTCTCCTCCTCCCCAGTTCAGCCTCACAACAACCCTGTGAGGCGGATTAGGCGAAGAGATGGTGACTGACTCCAAGGTCACCCAGTGACTTTTGTAGCTAAGTGGGGTTTCAAACCCTGCTCTCTCCCAGGCCCTAGTCCCACACTCTAACCATTACGCCATTTCTCCCAATTCTGCAGTGCAGTTTGCCAGGCAAATAATACGCACAGAAATGCATGTACTGCCATAAAGTGCCCATTAGTGGAAAATAGCATACATAAATGCATTATATTCTTGAAAACTGCCTTGCAAAAATTTATATAGGAGGCAAAATTGCTTACAAAGAAGAAATGCTTGTGAATTTTCACTCCTTTTAAAAATGGCAAGCTATGTGGAATTGTGGAGAAGTGAACTTTAGATTGGAAAATGAGAAACATAGGAAAACTGAAATGGACAGATTTTGCCCGTCCCTACTTATAATTTAGACATATGTTTGAACCTAGTGCCATTCAGTGAGCGCAGGATCTGCTCTGACCTCCAGGAGCTCCCCAGGATCTCAGGCTCAGATCTCTACCAGCCTGAAGATATTTTTCACAAGAAACAGGCATCTTCTTCCGCGTGCAAAGCTTGTCTTCTGCCCCCCGGCTACAGCCCCTTCCTTTCCCAAGGGCTGCCCTAGGAGACATGCCCAGCACAGAAAGGGATGGATCCTGGATCTCTGTGAGCCCCACAGCCTCCCGTCAGGGGCCAGAAAACAGCTCTCCTCACCTCTTCCCCAAGTCAATAGACGGGAAGCATCGTTGAAGTCAGAATCTTTAAACATACAGGAAAACGAAACCTCACAGTTTCTTTGAAGGCTCCTTCTGCCGTTGCCCACCTCCGGGGAATTTTTGACAGTATCATGATCTCCTGTTTCCTATGTTCTTATATTACTTGGCTAAGAAATCGGTTTGGTTTGGTTCTTGTTTTTTGATCTTCATTATTAACTCCCACCCATATCTGCAATTTTTTTATTTTTAAAAGCCTGACAGTATCACAGCTGCTCTGTGGGGTTAATGGTTTCAAGCACACAAACAGATTGAAACAGGCTGTTGCTGTTTTCCGTCGGTGATATAAAAGACAGCTCATTCGATCCTGTAGTAGGAACTGAAAATAAGATCGCCGTGTTTGCAAGTTTGAGTATCCCCTGAATCTCTGTACCTTGGTTCTCAAACTTCATCTGTTCCAGAAGTCTGTTCCAAAACCAAGGCATTCCAAAACCAAGGCACACTTTCCCATAGAAAGTAATGCAAAACAAAGTAATCTGTTCCAGATTTTTAAAAACAACCCCTGAAACAGCCATTTAACATGAATTTTACTGTCTAACAAGACCATTTCCATAAAATAAAAGCAATAATCAATGTACTGTACTATAAAATATAGAAGGCAGTATTGTAGATGATAAAAATAAAAACTCATTTTTTTCTTTACCTGCACTGATGACAGTCATTGTTTGGATTTTATCCATTTCTGCAGTCACACAATCAATCAATCAGTAGCTGAACTGGGTTCCACACAGTTACAAAAACAAAGTACCGTATTTTTCGCTCTATAAGACGCACCAGACCATAAGACGCACCTAGTTTTTGGAGGAGGAAAATAAGAAAAAAAATATTCTGAATCCCAGAAGCCAGAACAACAAGAGGGATCGCTGCGCAGCGAAAGCAGCTATCCCTCTCGCTGTTCTGGCTTCTGGGATAGCTGCGCAGCATGCATTCGCTCCATAAGACGCACACACATTTCCCCTTACTTTTTAGGAGGGAAAAAGTGAGTCTTATAGAGCAAAAAATACGGTAATTGAAAAACCCTCAAAAACAAAAACGCAAAATAAACAGCAGAAACAAAAGTGCCAAACTTAATCTGTTCTGGAAGTTTGTTTGACTTCTGAAATATTCAAAAACCAAGGCGCGGCTTCTGATTGGTGCAGGCGCCCCGGAAACAATAGCTGACAGCTGCGTCAGACATCCAGCTTCCAAAAAACGTTCAAAAACCGGAACACTTGCAGGTTTTCGGTGTTTGGGAACTAAGGTACCACTGTAACAAAATTGGAGTGATTATAGTTGGAGCTGCGGAAATGCAACAGGATTATTTTCATTAGACTAGACTCATTTTTATCAAAAGTACTCTTTAAGACTGGCATGTGGCACATGGTTTCCACGGTAACATTAATTTTCTGGCGCATGAGGAGAAATTAGTCCTTTATTGCTTCGGGTTTCTCGTTTGGTCTTGAACCAACCTAATGACTCGCTTTTTAAGGCCATTAACTCAGCCCTGCTGTCAACTTTTATGAGGAACCAAACTAGAACATTCTGCATGTCAGAAACACATCCCAACACACGCCCCCCCCCCAACAGAGCCAGTTGTATTCCCCCCCCCCAATGGTAAGGCTATGTATTTCCCTGGAACAAGAGTCTTGGTGATTTACCACTTTACAAATTTTATTGCTCTTTCCTAGGGAGGTGCAAGCAATTAAGTGGCACTCTGAGATGCTGCCAGAAATTTTGCAGCAGTCACTTGAAGCTAATAATGTGGGTTTATTACATAAGTTAGATCCATTTAATGACTAAAAGGTGACCAGTTTTGCTTTAGCGGTTTTCAGAATTAAGCAATTTTCTGTTTAAATTTGATTTACCATGTTTGTATCAGAACAACTGTGTGTGTGTATATATATGTGTGTGTGTGTGTGTGTGTGTGTGTGTGTGTGTGTGTGTATAGAGAGAGGAAAGGTGTACTTTGATACTGTTGGGTTTTGTTGTAAAACTTGATTGTGCACATCACAACCAGAAGCACACTTCCTCTTCAAAGAAAATGGATGCTTGGCTTAAAGAAATACTATATAATATTGTAAAAATATATATTATTATAGCTTGTTTGTGTATACCAGAAGGTTTTTCCCCAGGCTGTGGCCCATATAGCAAGGAAAGAATACCTTGGGATCCCTTCTAGAGTGGAAAATCTTCATTATGGAAAGCATTTATCTCTTGTGCCCTCCAGTATACTCCTTTAAATCTTTCTTCAGGTGAACAGATCTGGCCACCTAAGCCAGTTTATCTGCTTTTCCCTGATTCTGCACCATTCAAGAATCTAATAGGCTCTAATCTAATAGGCTGAGTGTGTTTTATATTTAGTGAATGCAATAAATTTAAATCTTGGATCACAAACAGAGATTATTTCTCCCCTTCTTTTGTTTCAAGGTGATCCTAGATGTTGGCTGTGGGTCAGGAATCCTTTCATTTTTTGCTGTGCAGGCTGGAGCGAGAAAAGTCTATGCAGTGGAAGCCAGCTCTGTGGCCAAATATGCTGAGGTGAGCACATTGGGTTGGGTCCCATGGCTGAATGAGTTTGGCATGCTTTGCTGTGCGCAAGAGAAACAAGATCTGCATTGGTGTGCTGCAAATTGAGGAGGGCCAGCAGTTTGAGTTGCTGTTGCCCATTGCTTCTGTGCAATCCTTATTACTCCTCTTTGTTTCAGGGTGGAGCCTAGACTTGCTTTCACTGCAGGACCTCTGTTACCAGGAGAGGGCAGTTCTCTCCCTCCCTCAAGGTCTTTAAGCAGAGGTTAGGCAGCCATTTTTCATCTCCGCCAAGCTAAGCAGTTGGCTCCTTACCTCTCTCGCCCTGACCTAGCCACTGTGATCCATGTGACAGTCATCTCCAGACTGGATTATTGTAACTTGCTCTATGTGGGGCTGCCCTTGAGACTGACCCAGAAACTCCAGCAGGTGCAGAATGCCGTGGCGAGGCTCCTTACGGGGTCCTCGCTGCGAGATCACATTCACCCGGTGCTATACGAGCTGCACTGGCTCCCGGTGGAGTACAGGATCAGGTTTAAGGTGCTGGTTTTAACCTTTAAAGCCCTATACGGCCTAGGATTCTCATACCTACGGGACCGCCTCTCCTGGTATGTCCCACAGAGGAACTTACGATCTTCAAAAAAAAACATCCTGGAGGTCCCAGGCCACAGGGAGGTTAGGCTGGCCTCAACCAGAGCCAGGGCTTTTTCGGCTGTGGTTCCGATCTGATGGAACGCTCTGCCACAAGAGACTAGGGCCCTGTGGGACTTGACATCTTTTCGCAGGGTCTGCAAGACAGAGCTGTTCCACCAAGCCTTTGGCCAGGGCACAGCTTGACTCCCTCCTTTGGCAATCTTCACAGAACTCTAGCCCAATGATTTTAGAATGTTGTATTATTTTATTGTTGTTAGCCGCCCTGAGCCCGGCTTCAGCTGGGGAGGGCGGGATATAAATAAAAATTTATTATTATTATTATTATTATTATTATTAGTGGCAGATCCTCCAGCTCTGGATTTCCTTCCTGGATCAAGCAGTTGGGATGGATGGTCTTGAAAGCCCCCTCCCTCCAGCTCTGATTCTGGTTCCTTAGTCCAGGGACTAAAGAACTTTTTTAGTGGTACGCGGATGGCGCTGTGGTCTAAACCACTGAGCCTCTTGGGCTTGCCGATTGGAAGGTTGACGGTCCAAATCCGCATGACAGGATGAGCTCCTGTTGCTCTGTCCCAGCTCCTGCCAACTTAGCAGTTCGAAAGCACACCATTGCAAGTAGATAAAAAGGTACCTCTGTGGTGGGAAGGTAAATGGCATATCCGTGCTCTCTGGTTTTCGTCACGGTGTTCTATTGTGCCAGAAGCGGTTTAGTCCTGCTGGCCACATGACCCAGAAAAGGTGTCTGCAGACAAACACCGGTACCCTCGGCCCAAAAGGCGAGATGGACACCGCAACCCCATAGTCGCTTTTGACTGGACTTAACCATCCAGGGGTCCTTTACCTTTTAACTTTACCTTTTCTTTAGTCCAGGAGTCCCAGTTCTGTTTTCAGAGAGGTGCAGGGAAGGGGAACAGACAGAAGCAGCAGAGAAGAGACAAGAGGAGTTCAGAGATATTTTTTAAAAAATAATTTTGTCAATTGTGTGTCTTGGCTTCTCAGTTGTATTGTGTTATTTTATGCACTGTGACTCGCTGTTAATTTCATTGATTATAGTTTATAAATTATTGCAATTAAGAGTGAATTTCTGTTTAATTATCATTTGCTGATATTTAATTTTATTGTGTGCTATTGTATTCTAATGGATTGTTGAATATTACTTTTATTTGATATAAGTTGTTTATTTAAAGCTACGTTTTTATAGTGGCATTTCTGTATTGGATCAGATTATTATAAGGTGTGTGATCTTTGCTGCTTCTTCGGCCTGTAAACTGCCTTGTGTGCAGTAATATAGAAAGGCCGTATACAGATTAAAAGTGAAATGAAAGGTAGACAGTCAGCCCACCAATCTGTAAAACAACCCATACAACAGATGCAAATCTGGAAGGGTCATGTGTCTCCCATAGCAAATGTAACTGAAATTTTACAAAGAGCTGCTTTGACAAGTCTGTTCAGTGGGAAAGTCCACTGAAGATGCAAATATTTCACTGAATTAGTCCTAGTCAACAAGAGTTGCATATGGTTCAATAATGTAAAAAACTAAATTTATTTAGAACCTCCTATTACATGACTATGATATTTTTGCTGTACCCGAAACCCAGTGAAAGCATTACGGTCTGAAGCACTGATATTGGAGGCCACAACCAGGCAGCTGCCTCTCCTGGTCTTTGATGGACTTAATAACATCAACCAGGAATGAGTGACATGTCCCCCAGTTGGGGGTCCCCTGGGTCATCCCCAACAACTTTCTTTGGGAAACGAATGATGTCCTTATTGCCAGTTTTGTAGACCAGCCCAGTAGGGACAAATCAGTAGACTGAAAAGTTACACAAATCTGGAGTTTAGGAATGGGAAGAACTGAAATCTGCACGTTACTGCCTTTCCCTTTTTAAAAAAGCTATACAGTGGTACCTCAGGTTAAATACGCTTCAGGTTACATACGCTTCATGTTACAGACTCCGCTAACCCAGAAATAGTGCTTCAGGTTAAGAACTTTGCTTCAGGGTGAGAACAGAAATCAGGCTCCGGCGGCGCAGCAGCAGCAGGAGGCCCCATTAGCTAAAGTGGTGCTTCAGGTTAAGAACAGTTTCAGGTTAAGTACGGACCTCGGGAACGAATTAAGTACTTAACCTAAGGTACCACTGTATATAGATGCCATTCAATTAAATGGCTCTGCTGTTTATCCAAAGCTCTGGATATCTTAATATATTGGCTGTTCCCGAAGTTATATGGACTGTAATAGAATGCAAAATAATTTGGATTAGATTTAAAATTATGTGCTGTGTTGTCATGTCACAGACATCATTTGGTTGAACATAGAAAATTATAAATGACCAGCTGGTGTTTTTAGTTCAGTGTGCCAAGTTTTCTCCTGCATGACTCCCTAATTTAGACTTACAGTTGAAATGCTGTGATCCTAAACTCAGTTGGAAATGTGCTCTGCTGAAACAAATGGGGTGTTTCAGACAAATGTGTTTAGGGCTGAGATTTCAGCTACTTGTATAAAGATTAAGTAAGAATTTTGTGTCGAGCTGAAGGGAGTTTATGGCGAGCACTTGAACAAACAGGACATGGGAGCAGCTATGCGTGAGGAACAGTTGTCTATGGGGAAGAGGTCAACTTGCGCTGGGGATCATTAGAAATAAAAAATTGGCCCTTGAGGAATACAGAGGCTGTTAGGAATACAGAGGAATATCTGAGGCTGGTGGAGGCGGGGATCTATATAGGAGCCTTTATTTTCCAAAGAGGCCCCAAAACAAGAAGTGATCGTTCTTATAGATGCTAATGTCATTGTGGATGAGGGTTGAGGATGAGGGTTTCTACTGAACAAAAGGTGAAATTTGGAAACGGAAAAGGGAATTAAGCTGCTAGTTTTGTTCTGTTAAGCCGCTTTTTCAGAGTAGCCTACTTGATTTAATATATTTCATCTCCCTTCCTTCACCACATTGACCTGGTTTACGTGATCAAATCCTATCTTAATAAGACAATGCCTGTGTATGCAAACTAAGTCCCCACCCACAGCTCCTTTGCTCTTTCCTTCCATGTGTGTGAGGAAACAAACCAGAAAGCCACAGTTAAACCACGGCTTCCTGTTGGGTGCGCATGAGGAGCTATGGCTTATGGCTTCTACACAACCCAGGATTCCTAAGCCAATTTGAAAGCTGGTTTCATATCCTGGCATAGCTGGAAACTATTAACCATAGTTTTCTGGTTCACACATCGTGGTAAACTCTCGTACTTCCTAGTCACCCCCATCTGCCCCCAGATTATAGGAGCTCCCAGAAGAGAGTCTCTGAAGATGACTTTAGGACACAGACATATTTGTTCAAGAGATGGTCTCCTTCAGGTAGGACCACTCTGTCAGAGATTGTGCAGTGTAATGGGCTGCATCCAATCAATGCCCTTTAATAATAATAATAATAATAATATTTTTTTTTATACCCCGCCCTCCCCAGCCAAGGCTGGGCCCAGGGTGGCTAACAAGCAATAATAAAAACAAGTTGAATGAATACAACTTAAAAACAAAATTAAAATACAACATTAAAATATTGAAACATTAAAATATTAGTTGCTCTGCATTTTATTTCCATTGAACAGTGAAAATGATGGAGGATCACGGCTCAGGGCAATCACAATTACTAGAAGCTCACAAGATCAGGTAGTAGAAGCCATTTTTGGCATGGGCCAACTCCATCAACACCAGTTGGAAAAGATCGAGATTTGTTTGTAAGTCCACTAAAATTGCCAGTTCCGTACACCAGAAACAGTCCAAACTGGGGTACATCCCAAGAGAAAGAGGAGGGGAGGAGGGTCACGTAACGCCGTAGTCCTTGGGTGGCCCATCTGGCAGTCATAGGATTAACGGTTCCAAGTGCATCGTCATGCCAGATAAAATAACCAATTTCTAGCTGCTTTATGAAGCACTACAAAAAGCAATATTTTCCCAGCATCTGCATTTCAACATCTGATGAGATTTTCTAGTTTGTTTCCCTCATCCCAAGCAAATTCTTAAAAAGTCTGTGGCCTTGTTTCAGCAAGTGACTCGGCTGCAATCATAATCCTTAAAATCTTGAGCCTTTTAAACTGAAATGCGTTGAATTTTGTCTGCTTAAGGTCAGGCATGTGATCAAACTGCTTCAGTGCTATTTTATAGGAGTACAGTGCTTCTCTACCTTGTTTTGCCTGTCAATAAAATAGATACTGCTCTGGAAATTCTGGTTAAGGGTAGGTAAGAAATAATAAGAATAAAAATAAAAATAGGTAGTGGCTTGTTTGCTTTTTATATTAATTAGTCACTTATTACCCCAGGCTTTTAGCCAATGTACAATGTAAAATGTACAACAAAAATGGAAACACAAATAAAACAGATAAACTACAACATCAACATTGTATTTGTTTTTAGCAGCTGTGGAAGGAAACACAACAACAAAGGTGGCTTAAGGCATTCTTCTTGTGGGCTTCTACAGATGTAATTTGCCTACTTGATACCCCCTCGTATTAGGAGATTTGAGTGTTAGAAACTCAGATATATAAGCTAGATGCCAAAGATAAAGGTAAAGGGACCCCTGACCATTAGGTCCAGTCGTGGCTGACTCTGAGGTTGCGGTGCTCATCTCGCCACAGAGACTTGCTGATCAGAAGGTCGTGGTTCAAATCCCCGCAACGGGGTGAACTCCCGTTGCTCGGTCCCTGCTCCTGCCAACCTAGCAGTTCGAAAGCAAGTTAAAGTACAAGTAGATAAATAGGTACCGCTCTGGCGGGAAGGTAAACGGCGTTTCCGTGCGCTGCTCTGGCTCGCCCGAAGCGGCTTAGTCATGCTGGCCACATGACCCGGAAGCTGTACGCCGGCTCTCTCAGCCAATAAAGCGAGATGAGCCCCACAACCCCAGAGTCGGCCACGACTGGACCTAATGGTCAGGGGTCCCTTTACCATTATATACACCGTGCTTACATTCTGCATGGACTGGTTGCATGGCAACGTGTGCAAGTGGCTTGAGATACCATAAATGACCATATAGCATATATTCAACACAAAAAAGCGATGTTTTGTTGTTGACAAAGGACAGCTGGACATAGAAAGGGCCCCATTACCTTCAGGAGCTGAGGGCCTCATCAAACCTCAATACGGCCCTCCATCTGGGCATCTTCACTTGGTCTCAAGGGGGTCATAGGTGCAAAATGCGCCTGGTGCCTGGCTAATTTCAAACGCTGGGAGATCTGGGGAGAGGTGTCACCAGTACACAGATGATACTAGCGCTGCTTCTCTGTTAACATTCCATTGATCACGGCTTTCTGCCGGTGAGAGGCTTCTGCAGGTGCCATCATATCTAGATGTCCTTTCTTCAGGGTCTTCAGTACCTGCCTTTTGAAATTCCTCTTCTTGAATATTTGACAGGGGCCGCCTGTTCCCTTCTGGAGGCCTATGGAAGACCTTCCTCCTTCAGCCAGCCTTTTAGGTTGAGATCCTTCCTGATCCACATCTGCATTGTAATTGTTTTTATCGCCTTATCACTTGTTTGCCATCCTGAGCTCCTTTGGGTGGGATACTAATAATAATAATAATAATAATAATAATTTATTATTTATACCCCGCCCATCTGGCTGGGTTTCCCCAGCCACTCTGGGCTGTACATCAAATAAAGAACTATTGAATAAATACATAGTATTTATAGATGAAAGAAGCTAATGCAGTTTGCTTGTGTGTTTTTTTAATGCCTCCTCGTTACAGATTCTAGTACAAAGTAACAATCTCTCTGATAAGATCAGCGTTTTGACGGGGAAAATTGAGGAAATCTCCTTGCCTGAGAATGTCGACGTCATTGTTTCTGAGCCAATGGGTTATATGCTGTTCAACGAGAGAATGCTGGAAAGCTACCTCCACTCCAAGAAGTGGCTGAAGTCAAATGGTGAGTCTGTGTTCCACAGGAACGAACTGGAGGAAATAAGAATTTACCAACTTGGATCAGAGTAGTGGTGATTTCGTAGGGTCTTTGGGATACAACCCCCCACCACTATCAGAGCTCATGTTAGCATCTTTCTGGCATATTTAATATTCCTGATTGCTTCTCGATTCATGCCTTATATCCTCCACAATAAGCTCAACGAAATAATCCACAGATGAGACCATTCATCACCAAGGAGCTCTGTTTCCACTTTTGTCTCCAAATAGTCTTGGACTCCCTGCTAGAGAGAATCCCTGACTCAAGTCTGCTAGGAGACAGCTGAATTAATATTAGAAGCACTCTGAAACTTTCAAGATGATTTCATTCTAAAACAACTTTTGTCTTGGGGAGCATCTGGACTAGGGAAATGACAGGATGGAAAAAATTTACAGCCCATTTAAATTAAAAGGCGGGGGGAGCTTCTCTACAGAGCACCTGTTTAGAATGCTTTGTAGAGAATGCCTGGACAATTATGTCTGGATTTTGCAAAAACAAAACTAGCATAAACTAAGAGGGAGTTGGGTGCAGCGCGGAATAGGAAAGTCTGGCAAGATGTTTGACTTTATGCCAAATCTTCCTCGGGATGCAGCAAATATCTCTCTTAGCCTAAATGTTCACATTCTTTGTCCTCCGGTGGTACACTTTGCTGCTTTAAAAGTTAGTGTTTCTTATTTGAATAGATGTTTAGTTCTTAATCTCTGTGCTTCTGATTCAAATCCTGCTTTAATGGCAATGCCGTTTGTACTAATGTTAAGTCTTTTTTGTTCATGATATAAATGCAATGGATTTATATGATTTCTGTTTATAAAGCATTTTAAATCTATGCACTGTGAGATTGCTATCATGAAACAATTTACTCTAAATGAATACTGAATTCAGTGACTACTTGGGAGTAAAGAGTTTTAGGATTTCAGTCTGTAACCTCTACATTCTTTACAATGGCATTGCCTTATGACAATGCAACTCCCCATCTCAAACTGTGTTTGCAGAAATGGAACAATTTTCCTCCTAGCTAACATTGTATTATTTGTTAAGTAGAAGTATAATTTCCTATACATTTCCTGCATCACCTTCATAGGCTAGTTCATTTCTGCATTGCCAGGTGCACTGGTTTTAAGCAATTCACTTATAAAAATGTATTATCCGGACTTATTTCCATAGTTGTTGGGTAGGTTAAGACCTTATTTAATGGAGGTATGGATGACTGATTCCTTGTCCTTCTCTGTTTGCAGTACAAGTCTGTAATGTGCTCATGCTTGTGTGTTTTGCATTAGATAGTCTGTGAAATGGGCATAAGGTCTGTAAAATGTTTTGCAGTCTTTTGATATCATTGATAAACACACAGCCTTGAAGTATGTTTAGTGAACATCTGAAACTGTTGGTGGTTTGTTTAGTGGCAATGTATTAACAATTATACGTTGAGTCTGTAGATAGTTGTTCAGAAATATAATCCTTTTCCTCCAGCTGTAGAAGATGAATGAGGATATAATATTGCCTTTGATTTTAAGGAAGAAATTATTTAAATAGCTAATCACAAATGAGTTAAAAACTGCAAGGTTTTATCACTCATGGCAGCATATTTGACTTGCCGTCTTAAGTTCTTTATTGTTGCTAATGGGCTTACTGAAATGTGATCAAGAATTAGAGCATAAATTATTATCCACTCCGGAATTATAAAGAGATAAACTGTTTGAGATGGAGAGTGGATGATGTTTACTGGATGTTTCCAACAAATGTTTAAGTAGGGCTACACAGAAGATTTGAACTTTGCTACTGTATATTATCTTTTGTTCACTAGGAATGATGTTTCCAACATTTAGTGACATTCATTTGGCTCCTTTTTCCGATGAACAGCTCTACATGGAACACTACTCCAGAGCCAATTTTTGGTAATGATTATTTCACTTTTTTCAAAAAAAAAAAAAAGGAAAGGAAAAGAAAATGTCTTTTGCTCTGCAGCATAACAGAGGTCTCAAAATGAAACTGCTTCTTGGAATCACAATGCAGTGGTGAATTGTATCTGTCAAAAGAAACTTCCTTATTTCCTAACCCATTTCTGTTTTGTTGATCTGCAACTGTGGCGCTTACAGCTGATTCGTGTGGCCATGTTGTTTGTGCATTGATAACTGTTCTCATGTGGTGGCTTGGCACTTCGAAGCGTTCGTCGTGTGGTGGCTCTTCACTTGATGGCTTTTTCATTACGAGGCAGAGGCAGGACCTGTCTAGGAAAGAGATGAGATTATTTTATGATTATGGTGAGATTATCTCTGCAAGTATAGCCTACAACAGGAGACACAGTACCATGCAGTCCTGCTCCAAGCAGAGAGATAGATGGGATGAGAGAACTCTTTGCCCTGCATTCAAGGGGTGGCAAGAGGGGCATGGCATCAGGATGATGCAGACGTCGATGGGCAAGGATGCTCCCATCAAGCAAAAAAGAATCTCAGAATTGGCCAAGGCAATGTTGGGATTAGAGTTGCCATCTTGTGGTGTCCAGAATGCCTTAGGCTTCATGTTACTTGTATGTCAGTCACATGCAGCAAGGCTGAATCCTGAGATTGAAAAGGGTTCAGGGGCTGCGATCAGAAGGTCTTGGGGTTGTATCCTGGCTCAAATTGAGGACTGGGTGGATGTGGCCGCATTGCTTACGTAGTCACAGAACTAAGTGTGCCATCCTTGCTCATATTCTCACGATGACCCTTCTCTCTTACGTGGCACTGCCTTTTGGATTTGTATTAGGGGATACCTGAGAATTAAGTCAGGGTACCAATCACAACATGATCTGAGATTTGCATAGCTGTCAACCATCCCTTATTTGGCGGGAAACTCCCTTATCCCAGCGCCGTGTCCCGCTGCTGTCCCTTATTGATGATGTCCCTTCATGCTTGCCTGGCTTGCGAGGGAAGCAGCGGCTCGGAGTCCTCCGCTGCAAGAGAGAGAGCGCGCACGAGCTGCCGCGTCTCCGTCTCTCCCTTTTCCCCCTCAGGGGCGTGTCGTGAGGAGACGGGTGGTGGCCGGCGGGCAGGCAGCCCCTCTCTTGCGAGACTTCCGCCACGCTGCCGGGGAAGCTGGAGGCGGCCTGAGGGAGGAGGAAGAGGGGATGGGGATGGGGAAGGACGCAGAAGGGCGGCGCTTCAGCGGCCGTGGCAGCGCCTCAACCGCCTCATGCCGGGCTCGCGGGCAGCGTGGGCAAGAGTCTCTCTCCCTCCCCCACTCTCTCTCGGGCGGGGAAGGGCCGATGGAACTCCTCGCGACAGGACGACGGCAGCCCTGACATGCTGCTTAGCATCCCCTCCAACCAGTTCAGCATCTTAATGTAGTGATTTCCCCCTCTGCATCCCTTTCATAACTCTATTTTTATAAATCATTTGTCCATCCATAGTTCAAATTTTTACTACAAGTATGTACCTACCAATGTATGTAACTCTTTACAATAGCTTTCAACTAAATTATAAACTTTTCCCATTCTTTATTAAAGAGGTCCTCTTCCTGGTTTCTAATTCTGCCGGTAAGCTTTGCCATCTCGACGTCGTTCATCAGTTTTGTCTGCGCCTCTTCTTTGGTTGGAGTTGTAGACCCTTAGGATCATCTAGTCCAATCCCCTGCAAAACACAGTCAGTGGCAGCAAAAGCAGCATGGCTTCATCAGTGCCAGATTTATGTATAAGCTAAGCCAAAATCCCTTATTTTGGCTGCTGATCCCTTATTTTCGAGGCTGCTGGTCCCTTATTTTCAAATCTGTAAGTTGACAGCTATGGAGATTTGACCTAATCTTTCCTCCCCTTTCCCATACCATAAGATCTAATTTAACTCTGTGTGCCATCACACTGTACATTGCTCCTCTTTCCCAACCTATTATGTAATATTGGGGGGGGGAGGCAGGAGTTTGAGGCAACATGCTATGCAGTAGCATCTTCTAAAATGTTGTTTTAAATCAGACATTACAAGGGGGCTGTAGGGAAGATGCACAGTGGCGAGAGCTTCATATCGCTTGTGAAATCTAGTATATCCTCTGTGACCTCCTCTGTGACCTTCTCTGGAATATCCTCTGTGACCTCCGTATACAGTTGCCCACTTTCTGCTTTGCAATTTCCCATTTCTTGCACTTTTCCTTGTAATGGAAAACACAGCAGGCTAATGCAGATGGAACCAAAAGCTGCTGTAAAATGAATTGAGCCACTATTTATTATTAGATCATGCAGATTTTTCTTCCATTTCTACCTGGGGATCTGGTTGAATTGTTCAGATTTGAGTTTGCTCCATCAGAAGACAGGTTGTGATTTATGAAATGCTAATCCATGGGGTTTTGAAATCCTGCTTGTGTGGTGAGGAACCTATGGCCCTCCAGATATTGCTAGACCACCCCTCCTGCCAGCCCCAGCCAGCTTGGCCAATGGCCAGGGGACATGGAAACTGTAATCCAACAACATCTGGGAGATGCTGTGGTTATCCTACATGGAGACAATGATTTGTCATTCCTGCTTTGAACCATTCATCATTAACTAATACACTGAACTGGAACTACAATATTCTATTTTATGCAAAAAGAAAAGGTAGTCATGGGACGCGGGTGGCGCTGTGGGTTAAACCACAGAGCCTAGGACTTGCTGATCAGAAGGTCGGCGGTTCAAATCCCCGGGTGAGCTCCCGTTGTCCGGTCCTTGCTCCTGCGAACCTAGCAGTCTGAAAGCACGTCAAAATGCAAGTAGATAAATAGGTATCGCTCTGGCGGGAAAGTAAACGGTGCTTCCATGCGCTGCTCTGGTTCACCAGAAGCTGCTTAGTCATGCTGGCCACATGACCTGGAAGCTGTACGCCGGCTCCCTCGGCCAATAAAGTGAGATGAGCGCCGCAACCCCAGAGTCGTCCACAACTGGACCTAATGGTCAGGGGTCCCTTTACCTTTACCTAAAGGTAGTCATGCTGGTCCATAGAAAACAATCCAAGTCCCATATTAGGACAGTATCTGTTGGGCCAACAAAATGTCACAAAAAAGAAAAAGAACCAAGGGGGGAGAAGAGGAAAGAAGAAATACAGGTGGTCAAACACATGTTTCTCCTTCCCAAGAAGCCTTGACGCAGCAGCCTCTCACCTGCATAGCATCTAAAGGAGCCTCATTTTGAATGTCTGTTACCTCCTCTTGGCAGACTTTGATGGGCTGGCCATCATCCATTCTTTCCCCTCTCTTCTTTCCCCGTGTGTGTGTGTGTGTGTGTGTGTGTGTGTGTGTTTTAACATGTAGCCTGATGAAGATTTCTGGAGAACTTGAAATCTTTCACACTGTTTTGTGGCGTTTTGGTTGACCTATAAAGTGCTGCTTTGATTTGGATTTGGGGATTGCACTTTATGTTCATTCAAACTGACATTTGCTTCTGGATGCATCCAAGTGGCAGACGATGACATGTGCAGGCAGGCTCCAGAGATGACTCCTGCTGTGTGCATGTTGCTTATCTTTGGTGGTCATCCCATAGTAGTGCAGACAAGCAGGGCTTCCTTGTGGAAGGAGGAAGCCATTGGCACTTAGCGTTTGCATCGGCCTTGGGTGCCAATTGCTGTGTTCACTGGCAGAAGAGGACACAAACCGCTGGAGGATGCGTTGTTTGTGGAACTGAACCGGCATCTGTTGGTTTCAGCACCACCATGTGGCTGCCCCTTCATAGACCCAACTTAGACTTATTTATGCTCAAAGCTTGCTTTCTGCACTGGTGGGTTTGCAAAACTTGTCTTCCGTATGAGCTGTTTTTCTCCATCTTTATCATTCTTTCTATTTCCAGTTCCTGTAATAACAAAGATAAGCTGAAATGGAATGGTGCCAGCCCATCATTTTGTCGTTTTGTGTGTGCACCGTTTCTGTGTCCCAGCAAGCCAAATAAGCAACTCAGATATTTGTTGCATAGGGATAGTTCATGCTTCGTAATCCTAATGAGCAGTCTCAGGCAGAAGCACAACAGTTTCATTGTAAGCTTTGGCAGGTTAGAAGCCTCTCTGGTAGTATCATTGCATTGTGCCGTCTTGTGGCCTTTGGGTCTTCAGCTGGAGGAAATGTGAGACTTGGATTTCTCAGGGTTATTTTTAAACAAGTAAAGATTTTGTAAGAAAGTGAGAGAGACTTCACCATTGGTTTTGCCTGCAGTGGTACCTCAGGTTACATACACTTCAGGTTACATACGCTTCAGGTTACAGTCTCCGCTAACCCAGAAATAGTGCTTCAGGTTAAGAACTTTGCTTCAGGATGAGAACAGAAATTGTGCTCCGGCAGCACAGCAGCAGCAGGAGGCCCCATTAGCTAAAGTGGTGCTTCAGGTTAAGAACAGTTTCAGGTTAAGTACGGACCTCCGGAACGAATTAAATAATTAACCAGAGGTACCACTGTACTGGCAGGGATGAAATCTTCTTACTCCTGCCCTTAAGGAAAGTAACTTACATTGAAGTACAGTACAGTGGTACTTCTGGTTACGAACAGGATCCGTTCCAGAGGCCTGGCCATATCCTGAAAATTTCATAACCGGAGGACTGCTTCTGCGCATGCGTGCAGCGCCACAGAGCACTTCTGTGCATGCACGAGTGGCAAACCTACTTCCAGGGTTGCCACCTTTGCAACCCGGAGATTACGTTACACGAGGGTTCACTGTCTTAGGCATTTGTAGCTACCAGAGAGTAATGAGACATGTATTTTATTAGCAAAGAAACAAAGTCAGAAAGCCCTTACTCCATTCGTTTTCAGAAAGCCAATGAAAGCCATGATACTATCTACGTGTCTCGTTACGAGGTCAGAATGAGATTTGGACAATTTGCAGGAGAGGTACCAAACTGAAATGTAGAAAATGTGGGTTTGCAGGAAAATCGTGGTTTTTTGCAGATTTTCTCCCTGAACCAGATGAACATGACAAAGGAGAATGGCCTGATGTAAATAAAGGCTCCTGAAACCTCCTTAGCTATTAATTCTGAGGTTTGGATGGCCATCTGTCATGGATGCTTTAGTTAAGATGCATTCATCGCAGGGGGTTGGAATAGATGACCGTTGGGGTCCCTTCCAACTCTGTGGTTCTGTGATTCTAAGATTCTATGGAGTGTATCGAGTTTCACCTGATTTTAGCCATACTGCTCCATTTTCCCAGGTTTGGGACAGAGCTAGATGTTGTACAAACTTTTGCTAAATCTTTCAAAAAGTGGTGCCACTGCAACACCACATGGTGAATTTGCACTCCTGGTGATCTCCACAGCAACATTTGTTTACCCCAATGGGGGGTTTGTTTTGTTTTTCAAATCCCAGGTATGTTATAATTTCTTATCCATTGAAGACAATAGAGATCAGATTCAATCACATTTGAGTTAAATATTTCTCCAGACATCATAGGGCTGTTCAGTGATGACTCCTGTCACTTGGCAGCTCTGTATATTCTGCTCTTTTGCACTGAGTAGTGACTGTAAATGTCCAAGGCGTCAGCTTTTCAATCCCACGAGTGGTCAGTTCTGTTTTGAAGACAAGAATGTTGTCTTAGATGTGTTCTAAGAGCTGCTCTCCTTTCCTTTCTGGATATAATTTCTGTGTTGGGAAAAGGAGGGACATCCTTCATGCGCTGCCTGGTAGAATGTCTGGCATGCGTTTGACTTGCGTCTTGAAGTATGTTTGACCGGGTGTTTGCTGCTTGATTTGACTGTGGAAAAGCGGCCAAGGCCAGCGGGAGTGGGGAACCTTTTGCCCTTTCCTTTGCCCCTGAAAGTCCGTCAGGGACCAGCGACCAAGTGTTTGCCAGCACTGAAGGATGATGCTACCATGTGCTTTTGCTGTCTTTCACGCAGCATCTCTCTCTCTGCCACCACATCACTTCAGGCCTCGCGACACAAAGGCAAGAATGGCAGGTTCTCCAAACCAGGCTTAGGCTGTGTTTTTCCCTTTTTTGTATTTTGGATTCTTATGGCACAAACAGCTCCCTTTAAATCCTTCTTAGCTGTGTGATATACATCAGTAGTGTTAAGTTGTGGGTGAACATATCAGACGGCACAGTGATTCTTCAACAGCTCTTGTTTATTCACAGGCCTGGGCAGAACTGAACTGAAGGGTTCAGTCAGCCAGCTTATATAGAGCTCCAGTACAACGTAAATGTAACAACTTTCTAAAACTATCCAATCACTGAACGTCACTTTCGATCCCTTATTTGCATAACTATCTACAGTATCCCCCTGCTGGCCCAGGGTGAGAACTTCAGTACATAACAAGTAGCTATTATTATTATTACAGTGGTATGTCAGGTTACATACGCGTCAGGTTACATACGCTTCAGGTTACATACGCTTCAGGTTATAGACTCCGCTAATCCAGAAATAGTGCTTCAGGTTAAGAACTTTGCTTCAGGATGAGAACAGAAATCGTGCTCCGGCGGCGCGGCAGCAGTAGGAGACCCCATTAGTTAAGTGGTGCTTCAGGTTAAGAACAGTTTCAGGTTAAATACGGACTTCCGGAACGAATTAAGTACTTAACCCGAGGTACCACTGTGTTATTATTATTATTTGTGCAATCTATATACTGCCCTTTAACCAAGGATCCCAGGGCGGTGTACAACATTAAAAACATGATTTACATGGCATAACAACAACAACAGAGCAATCACAGAAAATTTCATGATCACAATCCTTCCACGTTTAAAATGACACAGACTGTTTAATAGCCAAAGGCCTGAGTAAAGAGGAATTTTCCACGTGGCACCTAAAGACACGGCAAGAGCATTCCACAAACAGGGAGCCACCACAGAAAAGGTCTGTTCTCGGGTTGCCGTCCTCTCGGGGGGGGGGGGACACTGAGAAGGGTCTCTGGTGAAAAGCGCCGGGTCTGGGTTGCTTTGCATGCAGTTGATCAACAACCAGCAGCATAAACACCTTGCCCCAAAAGGGAGTTTGGCAATGGTTGGTAGTTGCATAGATTCTCAGAATACTGTCTAGAGGGTGTTTCTTAAGGAGTGGTCTTATCGCTACCCCCTTCAAACAGGTAGGAAGCTCCCCCTCTTGTAAAAGGGCATCGACCACTGTTAGGGTTCCAAGGGGTTGCTCGAGAGCAAGCAGGCAAATGTCTCCCTGCTGGCTGTGAAGCCTTGCTTTTGATGCCAAAATAAACTTTATCTGTGCAGAGCGCCACTCTCCCATGACTGGCTCATTCACTGGCAGAATCTGAGAGTGGGCGGTCCTTAAACCTTCCCCAGCAGAGTAGTTTCTTGACGCCGAGTCTGCGCCTCCCCTCTCGGCTTGAAAGCTTACTGCGCAAGGAGGGCGTGGGTAATGGAGGACCTTTCTCCTCCCCACTTTGCCCAGGCAAGGTGTCCTGGCGCCGCCTCGCCTCCTCCGAGCGCTGAAGCTCCTCTCCAATGGAGGCGTGGTTACTCTCCTCCGCTGAGGAGGAGCTGCTTCCCACAATCTTTGGGGGCTCTCTGTAATCCATCTGGCTTTTCCCCTCTCGCCCCTCTCGCCGATGGCAGTTCCCTGACAACCGCCTCCTTTGCCCAGGCAGACGTTGTCTCTCTGCTGAATTTTATAAGCCAAGAGGGGCAAGGGTCCATTGCGGGACCTTCCAAGACCCCTGGCTTAACCCGCCTTCCATTGCTCAGCAGCCTTTCAGTCAGGGCTCCAATTTCGGAGCTCCCGGCCCCTTCTTTAAATCAGAGTTTGCTTCGAAACATGAGCTTTACATCTGGATGACACTTGCGCCTGAGAAAAGTGCATTTGCTGTTGTGTTGCTTACGGCTGATGAATGCACGTAAATTTCAAGTTCTTCCTCTCGGTCGTCAGTTCCTGGTTGAAGTTAGTTGGGCCTCAAAAACTGGTCCCTCTCAGGGCCTTGGGAAATAGTTGTATGATAGTGACAATGGAGGGGAGTTCTGTGGTCTGTTGGGTTTCATCAGCAGTGTGTGCTGCCCTCACGTGGGGCGTTAGTTTTTCAAAGACTTCCAGTACATTGAAACTTGAAAGAGGCGCCAACGGAGGGCTCTTCCTTGGGAGAATTAAGCAGCAATATCTCACCGTTGTTTGCTGAGCTCATTAATCCAGGACACAATGAATAACCCACACGCTGCATGCTTTTTGAAGAGGTTAGCTGAATGGAAAGACAGTATCTTTGCATATCAAAAAATAGGCTTTGATCAGGCTTCATAGGTGGTTTGAAGAATGTGCATGGATCTGTGGCTGTTACATGCAGCTTATAGAGATTTCTTTGTACAATTTTCTTTTCTTTTCTTTACAACTGCATTCTTTCTTCTAGGTACCAGCAGTGTTTTTATGGAGTCAATCTGTCCAGTCTCCGCAATGCAGCTGTAGATGAATACTTTAGGCAACCTATTGTAGTAAGTCGTTTTTTATTTTCTCGCTTTTTCCTTTGCCTTCCTCCTTCACCTTCAGGAGCTCAGGGGCTGGGGGCTGGGGGCTGGGGGGGGTCCCTAAGTTGCAGAACTGCCTCCCCACGGAGGTACATCTGGCCCCTTCATTACGTAGCATCTGGTGAATGTGGAAGGGACACCTCTTCGCCCAGGCTTTTGACACTAGGGGCGTATATTTGTAGAACCCAGCTTACTTCTGTAATTGTAAGTTGTTTTAAACTGTTTGTGTGTTGTAATGTTGGATTATACTCTGCCCTGGGACCTGGGGTGACACGTGGGTTAATGTTAATAATAATAATAATAATAATAATAATAATAATAATAATAATAATAATAATAATAATAATTTATTTATACATACATACATACCCTGCCCATCTGGCTGGGTTTCCCCAGCCACTCTGGGTGGCTTCCAACAGGAGATTAAAAATACATTAAAACATCAGTCATTAAAAACTTGCCTTCAGATATCTTCTTGCCTTCTTGGCTGCCTTCAGATATCTTCTAAACGTCACATAGTTTATTTCTTTGACATCTGATGGGAGGGCGTTCCACAAGGCAGGTGCCACCACTGAGGAGGCCCTCTGCCTGGTTCCCTGTAACTTTGCTTCTCACAGTGAGGGAACCGCCAGAAGGCCCTCGGTGCTGGACCTCAGTGTCCGGGCAGAACGATGGGGGTGGAGATGCTCCTTCGGGTCTACTGGGCTGAGGCCGTTTAGGGCTTTCAGGGTCAGCACCAACACTTTGAATGGTGCTTGGAAACGTACTGGGAGCCAATGAAGGACTTTCAAGAGTCAAGGAGCTGTCAGGTGAGCCCAGGTTGACCACAGGGCAAGAAAGACTGTGAGGCACGGAAGGCAATTAGCTTTTTCTTAATAGAAAATACCAGTGCAGCAGAGTTACTTAGGCTCAACTCGTTCAGCTTGAGTTATGGCTGAAATGGACCACTGCCCCCCTCCCCTTCCAGTTGATCTTACTCCAGATCCCTCCCCAGCAGACAAAGGCTGCGTTGAAGGGCGAGCTCCTCCTCTGGGCTTGTCTTGCCCGCTGTTCAGCAACGTGCAGGACTCTCCTCGACTGGGACTGTCCTACTGCAGGATAGCAGGGCAACCTCTGGCTCCTCTCTGCCTGAGTCTGCGCTCACACTGTGACTCTCAACCTCTAGCCCTGTCCTGGAAGGATCTCCCTCTCTTGTCACCCGTCTTCCAGCTCCTCCCCAAGAGCCAATGTGGTGTAGTGGTTAAGAGCGGTAGTCTCGTAATCTGGTGAACCGGGTTCGCTTCCCTGCTCCTCCACATGCAGCTGGTGGGTGACCTTGGGCCAGTCACCCTTCTCTGAAGTCTCTCAGCCCCACTCACCTCACAGAGTGTTTGTTGTGGGGGAGGAAGGGAAAGGAGAATGTTAGCCACTTTGAGACTCCTTAGGGTAGTGATAAAGCGGGATATCAAATCCAAACTCTTCTTCTTATTCTTCTCCCTTCCCCAGACTGCTCTTCAGTGTCCCACGACCACATCCTGAGGTCGAAGTCGTCTTCTTCTGTGTCCTCCCTGGGGGGCTCTTGGGTGGGAGACGGCCACCATTCTTCCTCATCCAGCCAGTCCCTGGCAGCTCATAATAATAGCAATAGCAGGAGCAATAATGTTATAGAACAGAGGTGGCATCCATGTGGAACAGAGCCGCATGTCACATGTGTTTGTTCTTGCTTTGCTTTCCCTTAAGGTCAACATCAGCGAATGGGTCACACCTTATAATTCTCAGGGGTCAGCAAACTTTTTCAGCAGGGGGCCGTTCCACTGTCCCTCAGACTTTGTGGGGGGCCGGACTATATTTTTAAAAAAGGAATAATGAACCAATTCCTATGCCCCACAAATAACCCAGAGATGCATTTTAAAGAAAAGCACACATTCTACTCATGTAAAAACACGCTGATTCCCAGACCATCCACAGGCTGGATTTAGAAAGTGATTGGGCCGCATCCAGCCCCCAGGCCTTGGTTTGCCTACCCATGAATTAGCTGGTAATTCTTTTGATCACAGTCATTTTTTCTGAGAGCATCTGAGCAAACGGAAATGTAAAAGTCTGTTTGGAGTTGTTCTGAGGCAAATATTATTCCATTGACTGGTGCATAACCATGAGCAGGTTTTGTGGGTTGCTTGTAAGTGCAAGGAAGGAAATTTAAATTCATGGCTTCCCAGCTTTAACTGGGCAGCCAGTGGGATGCCTTCCTGTGTTGCCGGACTCCACTCCCATCAACCCCAGTCAGGAGGACCAGGAGTCAGGGATGATGGGAGCCCCAACAACATCTGGCAGGCACCATGTTGTCTCTCCCTGATAGAATCGGTACTGCATTACTCCGTGCTTTTTTCCCTTTAAAATGTTTAGGGGTACTCTCATTTTGACGCAAGAAAATCACCATTTCATAGTTCAAATCAGGGGAAATAAATACAGTAAATGGACAAAAGTACAAAGATTCACAAAGTGTTTAGGGGTATGCGTCCCCCCAGAAAAAAAAGCACTGGCTTTACTAAAACATTAACTGGGGGTGGTATGAAGGTCAGAAATGCCTCTTGATACAGTGGTACCTCGCAAGACGAATGCCTCACAAGACGAAAAACGCGCAAGACGAAAGAGTTTTTCATTTTTTGAGTTGCTTTGCAAGATAAATTTCCCTATGGGCTTGCTTTGCAAGACGAAAAACGAAAACGTCTTGCAAGTTTGTTTCCTTTTTCTTAAAACCGTTAATACCCTATGGGAAACCGCAGTGGCGTAGCGTGGGTTGTCAGCACCCGGGGCAAGGCAAGTAATTTGCGCCCCCTAACCCGTGGATTTGCGCCCCCTAACCCGTGGATTTGCGCCCCCTAACCCTAACCCCCAGATGTTGCGCCCAGTGCAGCCCGCCCCCCCTGCACCCCCCACGCTACGCCACTGGGAAACCGTGCTTCGCAAGACGAAAAAACTCGCAAGACGAAAAAACTCGCAGAACGAATTAATTTCGTCTTGCGAGGCACCACTGTATAGAAATCCCTCAGGGTTCCAGATATAAGCAATGTGTATGAGGTGCATATTTCTTTTAACAGAGAGAGGAACTACTAAAATAGCATATCAAAGGGACCAAGAGAAGGTATATTATTGTGGGAGAAGGAATTTTCTGTTTTGTAAGCCTGCAGCGCTAGAGGAGAGCAGGGGTCTGATTCTCTCTTTTTCTCCTCTTCAACCCTCAGGATACATTTGACATCAGAATTTTAATGGCCCGGACAGTGAAGTACACAGTCAATTTTACAGACGCAGAAGAGGAAGATTTGCATAGGTAAGTGTCTGGGAAGAGTCCTGCCTTTCCATGTCAAATAATTGTTTCTTTCTACACTTTTCCGCTTACAAGCAAGCGAGGGACTTCACAGCATGTGTGTGGATCCCATTCAGGGTATTTTAAGCCTCTAATCCTTAGTGGCATTTTAGCCTTGCAAATTGCCTCAGTCGACTAAGCACAATATTTAGGGTAAAATATAACTTGGTGTGAAGTTTTTGTTGTTTTAAGAGTAATGACACCTGTCAAGATAACCCTAGTAAATAAAATGAAATACAGTCATACCTCGGGTTGCCGACACTTCAGGTTGCATGTTTTTGGGTTACTTCCGGGTTTCGGCGCATGCGCAAAAGCATTAAATTGCGCTATGCACATGTGCAGAAGCCCCGAATCGCGACCTGCGCAGATGTGGCACTGCGGGTTGCGAACGTGCCTCCCGCACGGATCATGTTTACTGTACAAGGTACAGTGGTACCTCGGGTTACATACGCTTCAGTTTACATACGCTTCAGGTTACAGACTCTGCTAACCCAGAAATAGTGCTTCAGGTTAAGAACTTTGCTTCAGGATGAGAACAGAAATCGTGCTCCGGCGGCGCGGCAGCAGCAGGAGGCCCCATTAGCTAAAGTGGTGCTTCAGGTTAAGAACAGTTTCAGGTTAAGTAAGGACCTCTGGAACGAATTAAGTACCTAACCCAAGGTACCACTGTATAATAATTGCGTACATAGGTAGATTTTGTTATAATAAATTATCTTGGATAAAAATCCATTCTATTTTATTTCTGGTAAACGTTTTGTGCTTAGCGGACCAGTGACTAAATGAATGGTGATATTTGTAATTTTTAACCATGGATTTCAAATGCCACACTGGCAATTTTCTTCTTCTACAGAGTGGAAATCCCCTTTGTTTTCCAAATGATGCAGTCTGGGCTAATCCATGGTTTGGCCTTCTGGTTTGATGTGGCATTTGTCGGCTCACTGTACGTATTCTTCTTCCTCGCTCCCAAAAGTTACCTTGGAACTTCACTTTAAAGGGAAATGACCCTTTTAATTTGGCCAAATTCAGAACCGTGCTCAAGTTCTTCTCTTGCCTGTTACATGGAGGAACAAGTTCATTTTATACATCTTTGTTGTAGAGATAGTCAGATTCTCATGAAGGGATCTCACCATGTTATTTTTGTAGGAGGGCCCATCTGGAGAAAACAGACTTTGCATGAAAAAGCCACTCATGTGTTGGGTTTTTGTCACTTGAATGTGTGAACGTGATGTGGTAACTCATCATAGGTAAAGGGACCCCTGACCATTAGGTCCAGTCGTGGCCGACTCTGGGGTTGCGGCGCTCATCTCGCTTTATTGGCTGAGGGAGCCGGCGTACAGCTTCCGGGTCATGTGGCCAGCATGACTAAGCCGCTTATGGCGAACCAGAGCAGCGCACGGAAACGCCATTTACCTCCCCTATTTATCTACTTGCACTTTGACATGCTTTCGAACTGCTAGGTTGGCAGGAGCAGGGACCGAGCAACGGAAGCTCACCCCATCACTGGGATTCGAACCGCCGACCTTCTGATCGGCATGTCCTAGTCTCTGTGGTTTAACCCACAGCGCCACCCGCGTCCCATAACTCATCATATAGCACCTCAAAAACAAACCAGTAATAAAAGGCCATCTCCAGCTTCACCACACAGATGAGCAGCCTGGGTGATGGTTTTTTCAACCCTGCCCATATCATGTAGTCAGAACTGCAATGCATAAGACTGGCCTTTTGGGTTTTTAAATTACATCCTGCCTTTCAGCCATAGGCTCTCATTGTGGCCACCAATTAAAATAATTAAAACAATGTGTCAAAAATGGGGGGCGGTGCCATTTAAATTAAAACAGCAGAAGCAGTAAAGCACATGAACATCCATGGAGCTGAATAAAACCAGATTCAGCTGAAGTTTGCAGAAGCCTGGGAGAATAAAATTGGCTTGAATCCTTAAACTTTTTGCTTTGTGCACAGAAGAGAGTTGTGCTCCTAAAAGGGTTTTTTCCACAGCCTTCTCTGAGTGCATCTCTCCATCCATGAAGAGAAGCTGCTGTGTTCATGGACCAAGAATTTGGGATGTGAGCACCTTTGTCTTGGTCTCAGAAGCCGTTTTGCAGATGTACTAGGTCTGCCTTCTTGATGCAAATTTAATAAATGAGTAAAATACCTATGGCCTTTTAAATGGGCTTGTGGGAGGTAGGGGCGATTGGTTTATTTCTGTTTCCGTTTTATTGTGTACTTCGTGTTCTCATTTTGTGCTTTCGTGTTGCAAATGGCCCTGTGATCTTCAGATAGAAATTCAATGCATAAATAAATGTTTGCGTATTTACTGGGTTTCTTCTTTCAAGGGTGACTGTTTGGCTCTCGACTGCCCCCACGGAGCCTCTGACTCACTGGTATCAAGTCCGCTGCCTTCTCCAAACTCCTCTCTTTGCCAAAGAAGGGGAAACTCTTTCAGGGAAAGTCCTGTTCGTGGCAAATAAGCGGTAAGTAGCAAAGCACAGGCAAATCGCTTTGCTGGCGAAAGAGTTTCCGAAGCTCTGTGTGGGGGAAGATTACTAAAAATTAATTATGTGAAACATCTGCAGATTTGTGTTAATGAACAGAAGCCGCAATACAAAATATGCTTTGCATCACAAACCGCAGTGCCGAAAATCCATTTGTATGTTCAAGTATCACAAAGACAACATAAAAAAATGGTCAGTCTTAGCAGTTGTGCCAAGTGAATTTCCTTCAGAGATCTGATGTTTTGCTGCTATTAGCAAGGTACTTGCTCCTAAATTTAGCACAGCAATATTGATTTGTGCTGTAGGGGATATAATGAGAAAGAGCAAGATTTCCTTTTCTTTGAAGCTGCTTCAATGTAATGATTTTAAATAGGCAATAAACACTCATCAGAGTAACATACACATCTGCCCAGTCTCAGTCTTGCTGTGCAAAGAGGTGAATGTATATGAAATGCTCTGTGACCTCCTATTTTTCAGCCGATGATAAATCCTTGGTGGCTTTTAACATTTGTTGTTGGTACTTGAGAGCCGGATTAAAGCAGGGAGGTCAATTTCTAATCCCTCTTTTAAGACTGCTGCTCTGTTTACAGGTCACCAGCCTAAACATGTGTACTAGGTGGATGTTGGAAAAGAGGGTTCTCAGGGTTCCTGTGGTATTTCCTCTGCAGAATGACACACCGGGGCAAAATTTAACTGTCTAGAAATGAGATGAGAAGCTGGAGTTAATGTAGATTAAAAGAGAGGGGGCAGGGGAATCTTACAGCAATCAGCATGCCTCCCTCTCAGGCTTGAGTGTCCGCTATCGGAAGTCCTTGCGTCAGGAGTTCTTTCTATATTCCTTTTATATATATATATAATTTTTATTAGTTTTTTAACATATCACTTACAACAATTATTAAACATACTTTTATATCTTATACAATTTTTTTTACTTCCATCAATCACATCTGAAAATTTTCCAATCTTTTCAATTAATTTACATTTCTTTCTTTCACTATTACATTTAAATCTCATAACTAATATCTCTCTTCTTTCTCTTCTTTGCAATATTTCATATATTTCTCCTTACAAAACTTCTTGTAGTCCTACTAACGTAATTTGTTGATTACAGTTCCTCTTCAAATAATTCATATACGGTACTTCTTCCAATTGTCTGTAAATCTCTGGTCCCGCAGGTTTCGAATCCTTCCTGTCATTTTGTCCAATTCTGCATAGTCCATTAATTTTGTCTGCCATTCTTCTTTTGTCGGTGTTTCTTTTTGCTTCCATTTCTGGGCCAACAATACTCTTACCGCTGTTGTTGTATATAAAAACAATTTAACATCCTGTCTCATTTTCTCATTTATAATACCAAGTAAAAATGCTTCTGGTTTTTTTAAAAAAATGTATATTTCAACATATATTTCATCTCATTATATATCATTTCCCGGAATATTTACTTTCTTATTCCATCCAACTATTCTTCACAGTCTGCAGGCACTTTAATTATTCCTCATGGGATAATCTTGGTTACTTCCTGTCACCTTCAACATGGCAAAGTCACCAGGAAGAAGCTCGGCCAATTGGGCTGTGGCGGAAAAGGTGTCCTCAGCCCAATCACTGAATTACCTGCAGAAATGCACTGCACATAATAATATTCACCTGCTGGGTCTTGTTTAAGACTGAATAGTCAAATTTAATAATTTTTGTTAGACTCATAGAATTGCAGAGTTGGAAGTGACTACAAGGGTCATCTAGTTTAACCCCCTGTGATGCAGGAATCATCCCTGCTGAAGCATCCATGACAGAGGGCCACCCAACCTCTGTTTAAAGGCCTCCAAGGAAGGAAGTCTCTTCCACTGCCAAACAGCTCTTACTGTTAGAAAGTTCTTCTTGATGTTGAGTCTGAGTCTTCTTTCTTGGTTTGAGTCCCACCCTCCAGAGCAGGAGGAAACAAGCTTGTTCCGTCTTCCATGTGACATCCCTTGAGATATCTCCTCTTTTCCAGGCTTATTGTTGTTGTTTAGTCGTTTAGTCGTGTCCGACTCTTCGTGACCCTATGGACCAGAGCACGTCAGGCACTTCTGTCTTCCACTGCCTCCCGCAGTTTGGTCAAACTCATGTTGGTAGCTTCGAGAACACTGTCCAGCCATCTCGTCCTCTGTCATCCCCTTCTTCTTGTGCCCTCCATCTTTCCCAACATCAGGATCTTTTCCAGGGAGTCTTCTCTTCTCATGAAGTGGCCAAAGTATTGGAGTCTCAGCTTCAGGCTCTGTCCTTCCAGTGAGCACTCAGGGCTGATTTCCTTAAGAATGGAGAGGTTTGATCTTCTTGCAGTCCATGGGACTCTCAAGAGTCTCCTCCAGCACCATAATTCAAAAGCATCAATTCTTCCTTCCACTGTTCCTCATAAGCAGGGACGCGGACTTATAAAAAATATTGGAGGGGCCCGGGAAAGCTTATGAATAATAAATAAGCTCATGAATATGCAAATAAAGTGGCGCCGCCTCCTCGTGAGCGAATAGGGGAGAGTGTGCTGCACCTATTAATCAGCTCCAAAGGAAATTGGGTGGAGCTTTTGCTCGGGAGGGAGGGCAGGAGGCATGCAGGCAGCCCGACCCTGTGCATTTTGGGCTGGGGGAGGGGCAGCGATGGCGCTCTGCTGGAGGGGCGCCGGAGATTATTGGGGGGGCGGAGCCCCCCCAAACGAATTTTTGAGGGGGCTCGGGCCCCCTCAAGCCCCATGGAGTCGGCGCCTATGCTCATAAGGCTTTCTAAAGCCCAACCCTTCCCACCATGGCATTGTGATGTGTAGACTCTAGCAGCTTCTCCTTGTAGGTCCAATGCCCCAAATGGAAGGAAATTTCCCACAGAACCCAGAAAAGATCATGGGTTGAGCCTAGAGCAGGTAAAGGACAAATGCAAAATGCCAAGCCAAATGAGAATACAAAACTTCTCCCTGATAGTTCTCCTCCTGCTTCTTCATGGGGCTTTGGGGAGCTTGCAACTCAGAAAGGTAGGATACAGCTGGGTCTTATTGCCATGGCAACCCTTGTGCATGCAACATAGCTAGTTTGCATGTGTGCGCATCTCAGTCAATTTCCCCTCCCCTTTGTGCCCAGAATGGGCACCATAGGCCACTTACAATACAGTATGAAATGGCACTATCATCTTCTTAGAAACGTCTGTCTGCAATGGGAAGCAAAGCATCCTTGCCTTTTTATTTTCACAAGCTTCTCCAGAAGTGCCCAAATCAGAGGCGCCAGTGATGCCATCAAAATACTTCATTTGTATCGACAGCAAGTGCCCCACACGTGACTTTTCCGTTTTCTGGTTAATAGCTTTCCCATAAAGAAGCCCTCTCGCTCGTATTACAATACCTGCTCTTCAAAGGTGAAGTATATCAATTACTTGCAGAGTTGAGAGAAGCGACAGCAGCGTTTTCCATCGCACCATGCCACAATTGCTATTGTAATCCCCCTTGTTTACAACACCGTCTCTATAGCAATGAAATGCAGTTGCCAAAGCCTTCATTAAAGGCCGGGCATCTTGGCTGCCTCGCTGCCGCCTGCAAACCTGATCCAGAGGAAACGAGCACACGGACGCCGCAGATTAAGAGAAAAACTAGCAGGACTTTTGGCCTATGTTTCATCCAAAACAAAATACAAGAAAACAAAATTTCACGGATCCTTGATAGGGTTGTTGTTTCTGCAACGTCTCAGTCTGAGGCTCAGAGGCAGGGCCTGGTTTCCAACTCTTGAAAGACCAAAACGTAATAATGGGAGAGAGAGCGAGAGACATTAATAATGCAGAGCTCAACAGTGTGATGGTCCAGAAAAATGGAGGGTGGGGTGGGGTGGGGGCAGGATTAAAAAATCCATGTTCCACTTTTTATTTTCCAGTGTAAAGGGACAGCCAATTACCACAAAACTCCTAGAATCAATTCAAAGGTAGTAAAATGAATGATGATAGCATTGTGAATACAGTGGTACCTCGGGTTACATACGCTTCAGGTTACAGACTCCGCTAACCCAGAAATAGTGCTTCAGGTTAAGAACTTTGCTTTAGGATGAGAACAGAAATCGGGCTCCGGCGTCGTGGCAGAAGCAGGAGGCCCCATTAGCTAAAGTGGTGCTTCAGGTTAAGAACAGTTTCAGGTTAAGAACGGATCTCCGGAACGAATTAAATAATTAACCAGAGGTACCACTGTATGCTTGTCATGCTACAGTTTGAACACCAAGGATGATGAGGTGCCCCACTTCACACACACACCCTGTTGTCGTTATTATTAATGCTGTAGGGCAACAAAAAAACCCCCACACTTTTATTGCAAGCCCCCATTGCTAAACTGTGTGCCCCCCCCTGCAATAAACCCCAAATGGTTTGTTGAGCACTCATCCTAATTTGTTTATGGGGAGGTTGGACAATTTGACATCACACAGTTGTTTTTTTCTTGTCCCTTTCCTTGGAGGATGGATGGCGGCTAACAGATTGAGGTTGAATCCTGACAAGACAGAAGTACTGTTCTTGGGGGACAGGAGGTGGGCTGCTGTGGAGGACTCCCTGGTCCTGAATGGGGTAACTGTGCCCCTGAAGGACCAAGTGCACAGCCTGGGAGTCGTTTTGGACTCATAGTTGTCCATGGAGGCACAGGTCAATTCTGTGTCCAAGGCAGCTGTTTACCAGCTCCATCTGGTATGCAGGATGAGACCCTCCCTGCCCGCAGACTGTCTTGCCAGAGTGGTGCATGCTCTAGTTATCTCCCGCTTGGACTACTGCAATGCGCTCTACGTGGGGCTACCTTTGAAGGTGACCCAGAAACTACAACTAATCCAGAATGCGGCAGCTAGACTGGTGACTGGGAGTGGCTGCTAAGACCATATAACACCGTTCCTGAAAGACCTACATTGGCTCCCAGTACCTTTCCGGGCACAATTCAAAGTGTTGGTGCTGACCTTGAAAGCCCTAAACGGCCTCAGCCCAGTATACCTGAAGGAGCATCTCCACCCCCATCGTTCTGCCTGGACGCTGAGGTCCAGCGCCGAGGGCCTTCTGGCGGTTCCCTTGCTGCAAGAAGTGAGGTTACAGGGAACCAGGCAGAGGGCCTTTTCGGTAGTGGCGCCCGCCCTGTGGAACGCCCTCCCATCAGATGTCAAAGAGAACAACTACCACCAGACACCTGAAGGCAGCCCTGTTTAGGGAAGCTTTTAATGTTTGATGCATTACTTTATTTTAAAATTGTGTTGGAAGCAGCCCAGAGTGGCTGGGGAAACCCAGCCATATGGGCGGAGTATAAATAATTGTTGTTGTTTAGTCGTTTAGTCGTGTCCGACTCTTCGTGACCCCATGGACCAGAGCACGCCAGGCACTTCTGTCCTCCACTGCCTCCCGCAGTTTGATCAAACTCATGCTAGTAGCTTCAAGAACACCATCCAACCATCTCATTCTCTGTCGTCCCCTTCTCCTTGTGCCCTCCATCTTTCCCAACATCAGGGTCTTTTCCAGGGAGTCCTCTCTTCTCATGAGGTGGCCAAAGTATTGGAGCCTCAGCTTCACGATCTGTCCTTCCAGTGAGCACTCAGGGCTGATTTCCTTCAGAATGGAGAGGTTTGATCTTCTTGCAGTCCATGGGACTCTCAAGAGTCTCCTCCAGCACCATAATTCAAAAGCATCAATTCTTCGGCGATCAGCCTTCTTTATGGTCCAGCTCTCACTTCCATACATCACTACTGGGAAAACCATGGCTTTTACTATACGGACCTTTGTTGGCAAGGTGATGTCTCTGCTTTTTAAGATGTTGTCTAGGTTTGCCATCGCCTTTCTCCCAAGGAGCAGGCGTCTTTTAATTTCGTGACTGCTGTCACCATCTGCAGTGATTATGGAGCCCAAGAAAGTAAAATCTCTCACTGCCTCCATTTCTTCCCCATCTATTTGCCAGGAGGTGATGGGCCCAGTGGCCATGATCTTCGTTTTTTTGATGTTGAGCTTCAGACCATATTTTGCGCTCTCCTCTTTCACCCTCATTAAAAGGTTCTTTAATTCCTCTTCACTTTCTGCCATCAAGGTTGTGTCATCTGCATATCTGAGGTTGTTGATATTTCTTCCGGCAATCTTAATTCCAGCTTGGGATTCATCCAGCCCAGCCTTTCGCATGATGAATTCTGCATATAAGTTAAATAAGCAGGGAGACAATATACAGCCTTGCCGTACTCCTTTCCCAATTTGGAACCAATCAGTTGTTATTATTATTATTATTATTATTATTATTATTATTATTATTATTATTTATCTGAGGAAGTCCTATTTGTGGGGAAGAGGGTACATTGTGCAAGTGTATCAAATCAGCTTTAATTGGGCTGGATTTGCTGGTTTGTGACTGAAACCTACTAGTTGGAGTCTAGCAGTGCTCAGTGTCATCTCTTTTAAATACTTTTTCATGGGGTAAAGCTTTGATTCACCTATGTTCAGCTGATCAACTTACAAGTTAGTGCTTTCAATTATGCATGAAAAAACACAAGCAAAAGAGAGTATTAGTATTATTTCAGAAACGTCGAAACTTGTTATGGACATGATTTTAGATTTTTAACAGAATTTCTTTTTTATGCAACAGGCAGAGTTATGACATCCAGATTGTTGCTGTAGTGGATGAAACGGGCTTTAAGTCAGGCAATGTCCTTGATTTAAAGAATCCATTTTTTAGGTAAGAAATGCTCTTGGATAAGATTTGTAATCATTACCAAACTGCAAAATTGGATAATCCATTACTTGTGAATGTTTAGTCTTTAGCGCAAACCTTTGCCATCTGTTGTAGTGAATGCTACGTTCTAGCCTATGTGTTCTGCATCTCCCACAGCCCCCTCCCAATTTGTTACAGTGGTGCCTCGCAAGACGAAAAGAATCCGTTCTGTGATTCTCTTTGTCTAGCGGTTTTTTCGTCTTGCGAAGCAAGCCCATTGACGGATTAGCGCTATTAGCGCTATTAGCGGCTTTTAGTGGCTTTTAGCGGCTTATCTGCTGATCGGATCAGCTGATAAGCGGCTTAGCGGCTTAGAAAAATGGGGGGAAGGGAAAAAACCAGCAGGAACTCGCAAGACATTGTCGTCTTGCGAAGCAAGCCCATAGGAGATTTGTTTTGCGAAGCACCTCCAAAATGGAAAACTCTTTCATCTAGCAAGTTTTCCGTCTTGCGAGGCATTCGTCTTACGGGGCACCACTGTATTTAGCTTCTGAGATCGCATTGCTAAAACTGGAGTTTTGCTGGTCTTGGTCTGAGGTAAGAAGTGCATTTGAAATAAGGCCAAAATTGTATGCAAAGATCTTTGCACAGAAATGTTGGAAGCTGCCCAGAGTGGCTGGGGCAGCCCAGTCAGATGGGCGGAGTACCAACAACAACAACCTGGTCAGAATAAAAAACATGATTGAACTGCAGTTCTTTTAAGTGGCTATTGATGACATGGACATGCCTATCTGTTCTCTTTTGTATATAAATATAAAATATTTTTCCTTTTTTAAAATAATTTTTATTGAATGATTTTATGTTACAAAAAACAATACAGCCATACTACCACTAAATATAATTAAGAAATAAAAATTACATTCATCGATATTTAGTTTATTTGTTATTATATATAAATATAAAATATTTAATGTGCTGCATTTACGAACATGGTTAAATAAGTGATGAAAAATTCTCCACCATTCCATTGTGCCTCACAGTGTTCTGCAACTTAAAAAACAGCCACTTTCCCATCAACAGAAATTAATGCAATAAAAATGCATAGAAAGAGCTACAGTATTCGGTACTCTTACAACTTTAAAAAAAAATACTGCACATGTCATACAGCTCATATTCTTTAAATATTTTGTTTGTAGATATGCTTAGATTGCGATATGCACCTGCTGGAAATAAAACCAGGATTACCAAACCAAGTAGCCCACAAGAAGTTGAAAGCGAGAATCCCAAGCAGGTTCCTTCTTCTGTGAAACCTAACTGTACATATCAAAAGGAAATATTTTATGCAAATTGTATAAAAATATGTTTGTGCTATTTCACACACACCCTTTCCCCCCCCCCCAAGCTGGGCACCCCAATCTTTAAACATGCCTGCCTGGAAGTATTTTTCACTGCGTCCAACAGTATTTTCTTGGTGAGCGCATTTATTTGGAAATCCTCCCCACTTAAATCAATGGAAACTGGGCTGCAACTCGCACTCGCCTCTCTTGCCTGACGAGGGGTCAGGGCTGCTGGGAGTTGCAGCCGGCAGCATCTGAAGCGCCCCATCTGGTCTCCTCCTGGCCTTCAGGAGGGGAATGTTGGTCACATCTTTGAATGACGCTGTCCTTTGTTCCAGAGGTACCAAAATACCGTATTTTTCGCTCTATAGGACGCACCAGACCATAGGACGCATCCAACCATAGGAGGGGGAGAACAGGAAAAAAAAAACATTCTCCCCCTCTCTGCTCAGTGCCCCTTCAGCGAAGCGGCAGGAGAAACGGAGCCCTTTCCATTTCTCCTCCTGCTTCGCTCAAGGGGCGCCGCGCAGAGAGGGAAAACTGTGCAGCGCCTCTCCAGCAAAGCGAAGCCTGGAGAGCAAGAGGGATCGGTGTGCGGATAGCTGCCTGAAGCCTGGGGAGCGCAGCGGGAGTTGGTGCTGCGCTCCCCGGGCTTCAGGCTGCAATCCGCAAGCCTTCGCAGCGGGGGAAACTCCCGCTGCACTCCTAAGGCTTGCGGATAGCTGCCTGAAGCCTGGAGAGTGAGAGGGGTCGGTGCGCACCGACCCCTCTCGCGCTCCAGGCCTCAGCGAAAGCAATGCGAAGCCTCCGGAGCGCAGAGGGCGGACTCTCTCCGTCTGTGCTGGTCCCGGGGGGGGGGGAGGTACTAATACCGTATCCGAAGTTCAGTCCAGAGTCACTAGCAGGGTAGACGATCACTAGATGAGACGCGAGGTCCGAAACAGGGGGCCGGGCGGGGGAGCAGGAACGCTGGTAGGGCAGCAGCAGGAAGCCAGGCGGGTAACAGGAACACTGGTGGAGCAGAAGCAGGGATCCAGGCGGGGAACAGGAACACTGGTGGGTCAGCAGCGGGCAGCCAGGCGAGGAACAGGAACACCGGAGAGTCAGGAGCAGGAAGCCGGGCGAGGAACAGGCACACTGGGAGTGCAGATCTAGGTCTGGGTAAAGCAGGTACTCCACAACGACGTTGCTCCCGCAACCTGGGACCAAGCTGCCTGACCTTTATCTTCTTCTAAGGCCGGGGGCGGTCCCGGCCCCCAGGAGCCCCGCCTCTCCTGGCCTTAAGGCGAGCAGTCCTCCTGGGAGAGACCAGTTCCCTTCGCCTCTCTGCCCTGAGCCTCTGCAGTTCAGGAGAGGCCGAAGGGTTACTGGGCCCTGGGGGAAGCTCACCTGTAGCCACTGAGTCCTCCAGCACCTCTGGGGCCAGAATGGTCTCACCTGGTGCCTGCCCCTGAGGATCTGGCACAGGTGCAGGCTCCTCAGCATCTAGGCCTTGCCCCAGTTCAGCTGGCCCTGGAGGCAGGGACTCCTGTGCAGGCTGGGATTCCTCCGGTTCACTCTCAGACTCGGAATCCCAGGCCATCACACCGTGCTTCGGAGGCTTCACGTTGGTATCACTGAAGCCAAAGAGCCTGCATTCACTCCATAGGATGCACACACATTTCCCCTTCATTTTTGGAGGGAAAAAAGTGCATCCTATAGAGCGAAAAATACGGTAGTGCTGGTATCTGAGGTTTCCTTTTTTCAGTTTGTCTAAGGCTGATGCTCCTTGTTTTTCTCCCCCCCCCCCATCCTTCCCTCCCTTAAGGAATATTCTTAACCAAGCCTACCTCATGTTTGTACACCTACATAGGATGTATGGGAATACTGCGGACAATACACCAAGCTCATACTCAATGTTTCAGTATTTGCAAGAGGTATTTAAAGATCTGGAGCTTATTTTCAGCTGGCCAATAATGAACCTTTTCCGCCTCAGAGCAATATGGCGCTAGGCTCACCACCCAACCAACGTCTCCTCTAACCTGCATTGTTTTCAAGCAGTCCTGAACGGTCTTGAGTCTGTCGGCCAGTGACCCTCTTTCGGCAAACCCATTGAAGAAGGGCAACAGCAGACGACTCTGCCGCCAATCCTTCTGTATGGTTCCTACTTTCTGTAGATAGCACAGCAGCAATTGTACATTTAATCTTTCCAATAAAATTTAAATACGAAATACAATGAGGTTGTGGTGTTGCTTTTTGTGCGGGGTCATTATAGGAAGTGTAAGGCAAGACACAGGCCAGCTCCAGCCTCCTCACCTCAGCGATTTAGTTGGGCTTCTGCTTTTTTGTTTTACAGTGGTACCTCAGGTTAAGTACTTAATTCGTTCCGGAGGTCCGTACTTAACCTGAAACTGTTCTTAACCTGAAGCATCACTTTAGCTAATGGGGCCTCCTGCTGCTGCCACGCCGCTGGAGCACGATTTCTGTTCTCATCCTGAAGCAAAGTTCTTAACCTGAGGTAATTTTTCTGGGTTAGCGGAGTCTGTAACCTGAAGCGTCTGTAACCTGAAGCGTATGTAACCCGAGGTACCACTGTAATTCCACACGTGAAACAGGATGGCAAGTATCCCTCCTGGGCTCAGGTGTTTAACTATGACCCTTATGTGCTCTGTGCTGGGACCCTGCCAGCGGTTATTTACAGCAGCACTCAGCACACAAAAAAGAAAAAAAGGAAATCTACACAAAGGAGGAACAATGAATTGGCTTTGAGCAGCGAGGCTCAACAGACTTCCTGCTCTTTTAAATTATGTGCCACTTGATCCAGCCGGCTCCTGTAGTGGAAACGCAGCGCTGAACGTGCCGAGAAGCGAATACATTTGCACCCCTTGTGTTACCACATTTGGAGCGCATGAAAATCACCACTGGCTCTTCAGTGGCAGATGGGGAGAAGGTTGCTCATTGCTGCCAGAGCTAGCCATAATTCATCATCTGTCAGACACAGCCTGTCTTCTTTCTCCCTAATCTCTGCCTAGGATCTGCCTAGGACTGTTCTGGGAGTCTGTAGCAGATCGTTCTTCGTCTGTTGGCCTGCCTTAACTCTGGGGAGCTTGAATTCTTGGCCATGGCTGCAGCCTCTCTGAGCAGCCCCTGAAAGACATGTAACAGGGGGCTGGTTGCAGCTAGTCTGCTGATCAGTTGTTAGTTCTAAAATGGCTGATCATTTGTGCAGGAAAGAGAGGTTTTGGTTTATTTTGGGTGGGTGATGGGCAGCATCCTGGCTGGCTGACAGGGCAGATGACCTGGTGGGCATTGCGTGTGTTGTGATTGGAACTGGATCACAGCACCAGGAGGTGGGGAACTCCAGGGAGAAAGAGAGAGTCAAATTCCTGATCCCCATGCAGAAACCTTCCTATACATTAGAGTCTCCTTGCTGGATCAAGATGCACATTTTCCAATATGGATTGGAATCCTAGCCAATCATTAAAGGCCTTGGAGTCAGCAGATCCACTGCAATGTTCCTGGATAATAATGCAAACTATGAAGTTTTGCAGGGACACACTGACACTGCATTATAGGCAGTTGTGCTGGTGTAAATTGTTTTGGGATTGTTGAAGCATTCATGGAATCATAGACCCTGAAGATCTTCTAGTCCAACCCCTCAATGCAATCCCATAATGGGATTCGAACCTGCAACCGTGGCCTTATCAGCCCCATGCTCTAACCAACTGAGCTATGTAGCAAACATTTCTGTAGGAACCAACTATATGCTACCTCTTTGTACACATGAGAAAGAAGAACAAGAGCAGCCCTTCTGGAGCTAGCTATGGGTCCATGCAGTCCACGCTCCTGTTTCTAAAGGGTAGCCAGCCAGATGCCTCTGGGAAGCTCAGAGTTAGGCCCTCTAATGCTCAGAGCCGGTCCCCAGCCACTAGCGTCCAGGAGTATACTGCGACTGGACCTGGAAATTTATTCAGTTATCACAGTTAATATCAACTCTTAAAGGTAAAGGTAAAGGTACCCCTGCCCAAACGGGCCAGTCTTGACAGACTCTGGGGTTTGTGCGCCCATCTCACATCTATTGGCCGGGGGCCAGCGCTGTCTGAAGACACTTCCGGGTCACGTGGCCAGCGTGACAACGCTGCTCTGGCGAGCCAGAGCCGCACACGGAACGCCGTTTACCTTCCCGCTGGTAAGCGGTACCTATTTATCTACTTGCCCCCGGGGGTGCTTTCGAACTGCTAGGTGGGCAGGCGCTGGGACCGAGCAGCGGGAGCGCACCCCGCCGCGGGGATTCGAACCGCCGACCTTTCGATCGGCAAGCCCTAGGCGCTGAGGCTTTAGCCCACAGCGCCACCCGCGTCCCCTAATATCAACTCTTAGTGGTGCCCATAAATTTGTCTTAAGTTCTGCTGATGTTGCTTCCCCTTTCGCCACGAGCTCCGCTGTTCTCTCCTCATTTACAATCTCATCCACAATCTAGTGAAATCTATATCTGCTTAGGACACAGCTCCATAGTTGCTTTTTCCAATCCAATGCAGAACTTGCCGTCTCAGCTGCGGACTTCATTGCTTTGAAAATGGAGACAGGCGAGCAAGACTGCAGCTGAAACTAGCCAAGCTGTAGCTTTCGTTTCATATTCCTTGCTGAGCTACCGTATTTTTCGCTCTATAGGATGCACCGGACCATAGGAGGGGGAGAACAGGGGGGGGAATTCTCCCCCTCTCTGCACCCCTTCAGCGAAGCAGCAGGAGAAACGGAGCCCCTTCCATTTCTCCTCCCGCTTCGCTGAAGGGGCGCTGTGCAGAGTGGGAAAACTGTGCAGCGCCTCTCCAGTGAAGCGAAGCCTGGAGAGCAAGAGGGATCAGTGTGCACCTACCCCTCTCGCTCTCCAGGTTTCAGGCAGCTATCTGCAAATTTCAGAGCGCAGCGGGAACACCTGCTGTGCTTCGAACGATTGTGGATAGCTGCCTGAAGCCTCAGGAGCACAGCGGGAGTTCCCACTGTGCTCCGGGGGCTTCAGGTGGCTTCAGCAAAAGCAATGCGAAGCCTCCGGAGCGCGAGGGGAGCTCTCCCTCTGCGCTTCGGAGGCTTCGCGTTGCTATCGCTGAAGCCAAGGGGCCTGCATTCGCTCCATAAGACACACACACATTTCCCCTTAATTTTTGAAGGGGAAAAAGTGTGTCATAGAGTGAAAAATACAGTACTTTTGCTCCTCCATCTTAAGTTCTGTCTTGACATTTATAGCCAGAATAATAACATAGGAACCTTTTGTAAGATGAATTTCTTTGGGTGAAGTTTGACATGCCCTTCTGAGATTTCCTCCCATTCAGAGTGTGAGCTGTGAACCTCAGAACTTGGCTTTGAAGGGGAAACTGGTCCTGTATCTCTGTGGTTGGTCACTTAGGCTATAGGGTCAACACGGCATCACTCATCTATATGAAAGTATCGGCTCAATAATGGCTTCACACACCCCAATACATATTTTAACCCATGAATCAACTTGGTCACCAGGAGGTGGATACAAATATTTTTTGTAGAACAATTGCCCCCTTGAGAACTTCTGAGGCCCTGTGAGTCTAAATTACTTAGTAGTTGCGGTGTGAGATCAGTGGGCTAGAGGGACTAGGCAAGGCCCCTGAATGTTCTCCTGGCGCCTCTGTCCCAAATTCTGGGAAGCTTCTGCCTGGCTCAGGGAGGGAGGTGCAATGCTCACATGCAAGTCGTCGCGATGTATCACCTGCAATGTTCCCCTCTCCATGTCACTCTTGAAAGCTGGCGCCTCTGGCCCTAACACTTCCCCATGAAAAATTTCACCGCACGTCACTGCTTGGATGCATTATAGGTAAAGGTAAAGTACCCCTGACAGTTAAGTCCAGTCACAGACGACTCTGGGTTTGCAACGCTCATCTCGCTTTACAGGCCAAGTTGAAATGATATTTGTCCACAGACAGTTTTTCTGGGTCATGTGGCCAGCAGGACTAAACCACTTCTGGTGCAACGGAACACCAAAACCAGAGCAGCGCATGGAAACGCCATTTACCTTCCTGCCAGAGCAGTACCTATTTATCTACTTGCACTTTTTAGTCGTACTTTCAAACTGCTAGGTTGGCAGGAGCTGGGACCGAGCAACAGGAGCTCACCCCGTCGCGAGGATTCAAACTGCTGACCTTCTGATTGACAAGCCCAAGAGGCTCAGTGGTTTAGACCACAGCACCACCCGTGTCCCTTTGGATGCATAATATCTCACCTGTTTTGAGCAAGCACACTGCCTGCCACTCCATGTTCCAGCACCATCCAAGCAGATGGCCTCCCCCTTTAAAGCCACAAATAGCTCAGGGCAGGGGAAGGGGAAGGTGTTACTGGACTGCTATTCCCATTACCCCTGACCACTTCCCATGGCAGCCAGGATGGAGGAAGCCTGGAGCCCAACATCTGGAGGACCACAAGCTCCCCACTCCTGCCTTTTGAGTCACATTCTTTCATGGCTGCGTGTGAACTGGGCTTGCTCCAAGTTCTCTCGTCTTCTGAGGTGGGGGAGCTGAAGACTGGGGGAAAGCCTCTTATTTGGAATCAGAACATGGCTAAGGAGGTTTGGCTGTGTAGTGACATCTGATGCCGAATTAGCATCATCAAATGACAGCGGGGTGTTGTTGTTTAGTTGTTTAGTCGTGTCCGACTCTTCGTGACCCCATGGACCAGAGCACGCCAGACACTCCTGTCTTCCACTGCCTCCCGCAGCTTGGTCAAACTCATGCTGGTAGCTTTGAGAACACTGTCCAAGGATCTCGTCCTCTGTCGTCCCCTTCTCCTTGTGCCCTCCATCTTTTCCAACACCAGGGTCTTTTCCAGGGAGTCTTCTCTTCTCATGAGGTGGGCAAAGTATTGGAGCCTCAGCTTCACGATCTGTCCTTCCAGTGAGCACTCAAGGCTGATTTCCTTCAGAATGGAGAGGTTTGATCTTCTTGCAGTCCGTTGCTTTCTAAAAGTAATATCTCTTTGCAGAAGGATGTGTGACTGCTGCCACACCCAGAGGGAGGTGCCAAGAGAGAGCAAACGGGGAGAGCGGGGGCTGGTAGTGAATTTGGGAAATTTGCTGCGTGTTCCCCCCCCCCCACTAGTAAATGTTCACCCCTTGGTACAAGGGTGTTTGTATGGATAGATCCACATTCCACCTCTCTCTCCACCCCCCCCCCATCCGTGTGTGTTTTCCTTATCAAAGTTACCATGGGCATTGCCCTCCCCAGTGGTGCACATGGCAGTTACACAGCATTGCTGTGAGCTCATTTTGTCTCTATTCAGCAACTGCATGAAGTGTCCCAAAAAACTGCAGGTACAGTTTCGATCACAAAGATCCCGGGACATAAAACAGGAGTGTGAGCACCACAGGCAATGACCCGGAATAATGAACTCCAGAGCAGATGGGCTGCATTTTTTTACCTTCAGTAAATGATGCAATTTGCATTTATTATTTGGCTAATTGTACGAAGGGAGCCGCAAGTCTATGCGGCCGGTGCTGTGCTTCAAAGTCTTCTGAGAAAGGAGGTTTCCTTTTCTAATGTGTACAGTGGTACCTCGGGTTACATACGCTTCAGGGTACATACGCTTCAGGTTACAGACTCCGCTAACCCAGAAACAGTGCTTCAGGTTAAGAACTTTGCTTCAGGATAAGAACAGAAATTGTGCTCCAGCAGTGCGGCAGCAGCGGGAGGCCCCATTAGCTAAAGTGGTGCTTCAGGTTAAGAACAGTTTCAGGTTAAGAACGGACCTCCGGAACAAATTAAGTACTTAACCCGAGGTACCACTGTATTTAAAAGGGAGCCACCTTTTCCTTTGGAAAAGAGACACCAGGGTCATATCCGTACCATAAATGCCAAGCATTCTGGTGCAATCCTGGCAGCTGCAGTTAAGGCAGCTGGGAACTGGGTCCCTGGGGAGTCAGCCCCCTTTTCAAACTCAAGTCCCCGTGATTCTTTGTGGGAAGCTGTGGTTGTTAAAGTGGCGTAAGAGCACTTTAAATGCATGGGGTGAAGGAGGCTTTTGGCACCCAAACATGTTATTCTTTCCATAGCACTTTGATTTCAGTGCAACCTGCAAAAGCTTTTAGGTAAGATTGAAACAGTATATTTAGCTCTACAGATGGAACCGCTGCAAGAGAAAGCACAACCAGCCGCCGCATCTGGGTGTGTTATGAAGGTGCCCTTTCAAGAACTCTGCCTGGGCGTTCTCTCACACCATCAAGTATAAAAGCATTGCTCTCAAAACAGAATCAAAATGACTATCAAAATGGCAAATAATGACTACTGAAAGAGCTTTCGGCACCTAAAAGCCTGCACCGTGACGTTTCTAGGCACCTATCAGGAACATTTCATTTGCTGAAGCAGCCTTTGCGACAACAGAAATTGTACATGTGGGGAGCATGTAATGGCCTTTTCACATCAAAACCAGTCTTTGGAGCTCGTTAAATGTTACTTACTGAGAGACCAAATTAAGCCTTCCTAGAGCAAAAGATACATCGGGAGGCTTAATTTGGTCAGAATCGAGTTGACACTTCCAGAGTTAACGCTAAATGCATGACTTCTGGAAAATGGGCTCCATACCCAGTAGAGGGCTGTGAAAATTTGTGTCCCGAGCTTTTTAGGCTCGTGGATTCATGTACTGAAAGGGGCACCTTGGTTGCCAGATGTTAAAATATATCAAGATATATCATTTGTCTGATAATAAATGTTGGAAATGTAAGGAGGCTGAAGGAACATTTTTTCACCTCTGGTGGACATGCCCGAGGGTGAAGGCTTTTTGGGAAATGATTTACAATGAGTTGAAAAAGGTGTTTAAATACACCTTTCATAAGAAACCAGAGGCCTTCCTCCTGGGCATTGTGGGCCAGAGAGTGTTAAAAAAAGATAGAACCTTCTTTTTATATGCAACTACAGCAGCAAGAATCCTTATAGCCAAATATTGGAAGGCACAGGAGCTACCCACGCTGGAAGAATGGCATTCGCAGCTGATTGACTACATGGAATTAGCCGAAATGACAGGCAGAATCCGAGATCTGGGAGAAGAGGCAGTGGAAGAGGACTGGAAAAAATTTAAGGACTATTTACAAAAACATTATAAGTTATATGAATGTTGAGAATTTGCTAAGCTTTCGGGAAAAACATGCTTCAGTATTGAGATTGGTTAATGAAACTAAATTAAGTTATGATTTAGAAAAGTATAAATTGTAAGATTATATAACTAAATGAAAACACAAAAACATTGAAAATAAGGTATTAATTTGCTGTTTATTTATATTGCAAAGAAAGCAGGGGACGGAGGACGTGGGGAAGTCCGGTTGATTATGAAAATTGATTTGAAAAAGTGAATGTTTTTTCTTTCTTTCTATAATCTCTTCTTTTTTCTGTAAAATCGCTTTTGTTGTGTCATTGATGATGTATTTTTAACCTGGAAAAAAAAGCAATAAAAAAACTATTATAAAAAAAACAGATGTTAAAATATATCAAGATTATTTTCCATTCTCCTACACCACTATAAAGGGACGTGGGTGGCGCTGTTGTCTAAACCACAGAGCCTAAGGCTTGCTGATCAGAAGGTCGGCGGATTGAATCCCCACAACGGGGTGAGCTCCCATTTCTCTGTACCAGCTCCTGCCAACTGCTAGGTTGGCAGATGTGTAGGGTACTTTCAACAGTGACTTGCTGATTCAAATAGATACTGCTACGAAGTATTCATAAACAGCTGGGGGAAAGCCCTTTTTTTCTTTAGTTTTGTCGAGTGTAAATCTGCAGTGAATTGTAAATTAAGCAAGAAGTGAAGCAGAAGAGGAAGAAATCTCAGCCCGATTGTCCTGCTAAGGAACAAAAGTGTGCAAACTTTTCTAGCTACAACAGGCAATATTTTGCACCGCCAGCAAAGGGAGTATGTGGAATCATTAGTCTTTAGTGTAATCTTGCCCAAGGGCTCACATTTGCTGAACTGCTTAATGATAATTTTTTTAAAAAAACCATTAAAAACTAGGTCTGCTGTACATGGGTCTTCCTTGTCTGATGCAGCTACAGCCTTGGCTGGTTCTGCGTGCTATTAACACAAAGGGGTGTGTTTGTGTGTGCCTTTAAGCCATGTACTAGAGGGCTGCACATAATCACAGCAAAGTGAGTAATCCACTAATCCTCTTTTCTCTTCCCACTGTAGAGAAGGCTGCAGAAGAATTTTAGAAGCTTATAAATTGAATCCTGGGGTTGCTTTATTCTTATAAATAAATAAATAAATAAATAAATAAATAAATAAAGTGTTTACTAAGAAATGAAGGGTTCTAAAGGTTGACTACCAATGATGCCATCTGCAGAACCGAAGAGCAATGAAGAAGAAGTTTATTTTGGATAATTTCCCACCACATTTTTCATTTAAGAGAATCTTCCTGTACCTGAAGGTGGCTTTAATTGTCCAGATATTAGCCTACATTAACATAAGCCATATTTGCTTACACGTACAAATAACTGGCAAGTTTCTCCTTCTCTTAATGCCCCAGCTTGGGTAATTCTAGTCATGGTTTATTTCACACCTCTGTTTGGATGGCTCCTGCTGGGATCTAAATAGAATGAAAAGAAAGGCTGAATACATTGATCTTCCTCCCTGGCAACTGTAGTTCACCCCTCCCAGAGCTACAATTCCCAGCACCCTCAACCTAATGACAAATTCTAGGAGAGGACGAAGGGACGCACTCTCAATGCACGGGGCGTCTGGATGCAGCCAGAGGAGATTTCAGATGCAATCAAGACCCGCTTTGCAGAAGGGAAGGCGGCGTCCTCGACTCTGGCAGAAGCGACAGAGCACCTGGCACCACCTGAAAGACGAGCCAGTGGATCCCGGGATCTGGATCCGATGCAAAGGCAGGACCTGATGCTTGCTGGCTGGGAGCTCCCGCTTGAGCTCCGTGGCCACGATCCGAGGCTGGGCGCCCCCTGGGGGCCCATCTGCTTCTCCCAGCTGGCCTTCGTCTTTCTTTTTTTTTGGACTACAACTCCCATCCTCTCTCACTGCTGGGGCTGCCAAAAGGGGATGATGGGAGTTGGAGTCCAAAAAGACCCCTTCTTCACCCCCTTTGGGATGAAGGGGAGGAGGCTCTTGGCTGACAGGAGAGCATAGCTGTCAACCGTCCCTTATTTGGCGGGAAACTCCATTATCCCAGCGCCGTGTCCCGCTGCTGTCCCTTAAATTTCCCAGGTTTCAAAGGAAGCAGCTCCTCTCCCTCCCAGCCAAGGAGGAGGGAGGCTCCAACTGTGTTGCTTGGCAGCCCGGCCCGCCCCCCTCCGGCCTCCTGTCACCAGACTTGGCCCCTGGGAGCCCCTTCCCGCCGGGACTGGCGGGAGCCTCGGGCCCCCTCGCGGCCGCCAAACTGAGCATCTCTGCCTGGGGCCTCCCCTCTGCCTGTCGCCGCCGCTCCTGCTAGGCCATACTGCGGCTGCGCCGCCGAAGGACCCGGGTGAGATGGGCCTATGAATTGCTGAGGAGCCTTGAGAGGAGAGTGAGGGCAACCATAGCGAAAGCAGTTCAGAGAGAAGAGGTGAAGGCGGAAGCACAGGCAGGTGTTCCAAGGGCTAAGCATAGAGGCGGAAAGCAGGCGCTTCTCCCATAGATTTGTAGTGGTAGATTAGCATAGATGGTCTGATCTGCAGGTTTACTTCGGGCGCTATTTCCCACCCCCTCCTCTTCCTCTCACCCCGCCTGATGGAACCGAGAGCTGCAGATGGAGCACGAGAGAAAAGATCCGGAACTGCAGCAGCATCTTCGTAGCTTGGACTTCGTTTTGCGCGAAAAGTGGTTGCTGCTTGTAGTTATTTAATTGCAGTGTTTCATCAGCTGGTGTCTTGAGCAGCGACCTCTGGAAACGAAGGGCTAAAAACCGGCGCTGCTCTCCCAAATTAGAGTGGTACCTCGGGTTAAGTACGTAATTCGTTCTGGAGATCCATTTTTAACCTGAAACTGTTCTTAACCTGAAGCACCACTTTAGCTAATGGGGCCTTCTGTGGCTGCGCCGCCGGAGCACGATTTCTGTTCTCATCCTGAAGCAAAGTTCTTAACCCAAGGTACTATTTCTGGGTTAGCGGAGTCTGTAACCTGAAGCGTATGTAACCTGAGGTACCACTGTATCTGGTCCCTTTTAACTTCGTATTTCAGCTGGTTGACTAAAACCCCTTATTTTGGCTGCCGATCCCTTATTTTCGAGGCTGCTGGTCCCTTATTTTCAAATCTGTAAGTTGACAGCTATGCAGGAGAGGTGCTTCCTCTCTCTCCCCTGAAGGCTCCCTACTCCCGAGGAGGCTCCCTCCTGTGCTCAGCTGCATAGGGATGAAGGCGCAGACATTGCTCCGAGCGCGGCCGCCTGAGCGTGCCGCCGCCACGCAGCCCCGAGTGGAGACTCCCCGCGGAGGGAGCGCGCAAAGGGACGCGGCCGCTCAAAGAGGAAAGCCAAAAAGACGAGCGCGCGCATGTCACTCTGTATCCTTTCTACGTCTATAGGCCTCGCCGAAGCCGCGGCCGTCACTTCCGCTTCCCCTTTGGAGACCGGGAGAGTGGCGGAAGGCGCCCCCTGCCGACCACCCCGCCGGCGTTCCAACGAGAAGCGGAAGTGCCAACAGATGTGTCCCGCCACGCGGCTTCTCGCGAGGCCCTTGCGTCCAATGGGAGCGAGCTTCCGCCGGAAGGAGCTGGGGTAGAGAGCGGAAGTGCGGCTGGAGACTTCGCCGGGAGGGTGGCACGTGGGGCAGAGCGAGGAAGCGAGTTTTCCCTCCCATGGAAGCCAAGCGCCGACGGAGGGGACCCGCAGGCGGAGGAGGAAGAGGCCCCGGGAAGAAGAAGCTGGCCAGGAAGGCCGAGGAGGGTGAGGCGGGAAACGGGCCTCCCCTCCGAGGGCGAAGGCAAAGGGGTTGGGGGGGCGTGGGTGTGTTTTATGGGCCCCTCCCCTCCCTCGCATCGCCCGGGTCTGGGGAAGAGAAGAATTCTTGCTGGGAGTTGGAGGTCGCTGGTCGAGATCTTGCCGAGGCTTTATTATTATTGCTTTGTGTACCATCTGGTGGAAAAGTGCAAGACAAATTTAACACATACAGAAATAATTCTGTGAACCGCCTTCAGACCTCCGGGTATAGTGGGGGTAAAGGTAAAGGGACCCCTGACCATTAGGTCCAGTCGTGGCCGACTCTGGGGTTAGTAGATAAATTCAATAAATAATAATAATAAGGTAAAGGGATCCCAGACCATTAGGTCCAGTCGTGGCCAACTCTGGGGTTGGTCGATAAATTCAAATAATAATAATAAGCCCTAGGCTCTGTGGTTTAACCCACAGCACCACCCACATCCCATAATAATAATAAAAGGTAAAGGTACCCCTGCCTGTACGGGCCAGTCTTGATAGACTCACCTCACTCAGGAGGCCAGGGGGGGGCAGCGCTGTCCGGAGACACTTCCAGGTCACGTGGCCAGTGTGACAAAGCCGCATCTGGTGAGCCAGCGCAGCACACGGAAACGCTGTTTACCTTCTCGCCAGTAAGCGGTCCCTATTTATCTACTTGCACCCGGGGGTGCTTTCGAACTGCTAGGTTGGCAGGCGCTGGGACCGAGCGATGGGAGTGCACCCTGCCGCGGGGATTCGAACCGCCGACCTTTCGATCGGCAAGCCCTAGGCGCTGAGGCACCACCCGCGTCCCTATAATAATAATAGAACAGCACAATTTGTAGTCCCTCTGATTTTATTTTTTAAAAATCCTTTCTTCACCTTAGCAGAAGTAGTGACAGCGTTTTTGTTTGCTGTTTTCTTTCCAGCATGGCAGTATGTCCACTTGATCCAAATTCTGTTCCCGTTAAATAATGTATCCTGTTATGTATTCTACGTTTCTCATGATGAATAGACAGTGTGGAATTTGAATTCGTTCTCACAGAGGGTGGGCCATTTTCTAGTCACCATAATTATATGAAGAAACCTGACTTGGAAAGTGGAAGACTGTGTTTTGTTTTGTTTTTTTAAAAATCATGTAGGCACTTTTTATTTATTAAATTAAGGTATGAATGTATAGAATCAATACAGTTCCCTACCCCCAGGAAGTGACAAGCCACATGTTTCATATAACTGTTTTAACATCACTGTTACAAACAAAGTGGAAGACTGTTTGATGTGAAGTTGCCCACAACACTTCCCTGTACTTTAGCATATAATTCTGCTTTAAGCACACCGGTGGCAGGGATAAAGGGTAACTCAAAATATATCCGCTGGAAAAAAGTTCTGTCATATTAGCTGTATGCTATGTACTGTATGTAAGTCCGCCGAATGGTAGGGATTGTTAGATAAAAACTAATCTAATAATCAAGCGGTTTCTACCAAAAAAGTAATTTTATTTTATTTTTTTACAAAATATACAAGTACATTATGCGTTTTCCATCTTAAGGTTTTTGTCCCATGTTGCCTTTTGCTCTTCCATTTATCCTCCCTGAATTGAAATTTCAAAGTTGGACTGAGAAGAATATAATACATATTGAATACAAACTGATCTGTTGTTGATTTTGTGAAATTATCTCTTTTGAAAACTTGAAATAGATACTGGTCTTCCAACCAAATTAAATAGAAAAAGTGGTGAAGATGGCAAGCCGAAATTTAAACGTAAGAAATTTGAGAGAGGAAACAAAAAGCCTGGTAAAACTGGAGTGAAACAATTCAAGAGTAAACAACCATCAGAAAAAATTACCAGGAAGCGCAAACTTCAAGATGATAAAGAAGGAGGTGAGAATAATACTTGGGTTTGTTTAAAGATATATTGATCAAAGAAAGATAAATGTCTCAGTGAATCTGCTGCTTTTAAGATATTTGAAGGCGTCTACTGTCCACAACCTATTGATGATGTGAGAGGGCCTTCTCTCCCCTTGGCCCTGTTTGTGGAATGCCATCCCCATAGAAGTTGACAATTTTTTGTGTGCCAGTTCAAGACCTGTCTTATTTGCTCAGGCTTTTGAGTATTTTATCTAGTTGGTTTAGCTTTAGTTGTTCCTATTTGAGGTGTTTTTATGGTTTTATCACTTTGTATTGCGTGATTTTTTTAAATTTAAGTGTTCCAATCCACTCGGGTACCTATACAGATGATGAGCTATAAGTAGTTTACATCTTAATGATGAATGTTTTCTTTTAAAGAATGTGTGAATTGTGACCAGCCTGCATGCTGTAGATTCATCTCTGCCCAAAACTTGCATTTAGAGCTGAGACAGTGGTTTGAAGCAGGGCCCCACAGTGCTATGCTGTGGTTCCTAGGTCCCGCCCAGCGTTCAAATTAGCCAGGCACATTTTGCACCTGGCTATTGTCCACTTGCAACCAAGTGAAGATGCCTGGGCGCCAGGATGGTGCCTGACGTCTCCACCATGTGGGGATCATTGGATCTGACCTGTTTTCACACACTAACAACACATCCTGTAGAATTCTATCAGTTATATGTTATCTGCAGAAGGAATTTCAGAAATCAAACTGCTTTTTCTGTGCTGCCTGAACAGGAGCAGTCACCGTTATGAAAAATATGTTGGAATAGGCCGATATATATGTGGACTGTCCCTGGATCACGTGACTTTTGTTCTTTAGGTTCTCCAAGCTCTTAACGCTGCTCAAGGTTGTCATCTCAACTAGCCAGCTGTTTAACTGAGAATCAATCACAGTCAGTCCATCCTTTGAAAAATAAGACTTTAGAGCCGTCTTGCCCCCAAATGGCAACTAGACATTCCTTTTGGGTGGCTATAACCTTGATTTAGGGAGCCATTTGGCACCTAGCTTATATATCTGAGTTTCTAACGCTAACTGGTAGTTCCCACCCCCTCCTAGCTTGGCCCCAGGACGGGCCCCGCCTGACTTTCTTGCAGGGAACTAGACAGTTTGGCTGCTGCTTGGCTTGTATCTTCTTTGTGCCTCAACAACACAGCAGCCAAACCATCCCAAGCTTTCCTCCTAACATGGGAGTGAGGAAAGGTGCAGCAACAGCCACACAACTCCTGGAATAATACCCAACCAGTCACGATTTTGTCTCCCAAGGTTGACGGCAGCACACTTGCCATTGTAAATGTAGCAAGGATGGATGGTTAGGAGCATGAGTTATGAGCCTGAGGTTCAGATTTTAGTCATGAGTTTTCAGAGCTTGCCTTGGGCAAAACCCACACCTGTAATATCAGGATAAAAATGGGTCAGAGCTCCATGATAAAGAGCAGGCGTTTTGTATGGAAATGGTTGCTAGTTCAACCTTTGGCATTTGGAGATTAAGGAAAGGTGGAGAGTCACTAGAGAGCCTTTGTCTGAGTCTACTCTACTGGGCTATATGTATCCGTGGCTCAACTTGGTATCATGTAAATGAACAAGCTGCTGTTTCAGAATAAGCTGTAACAGTTTTAAAAAGTTGGTTCTTTCCTCCAGACTGACATTCTTGGAATTTTAAACAAAGGCACAGCTGACAAAAATTGATTAGGGAAGTACCGTATTTTTCGCTCGATAACACGCACCTGACCATAACACGCACATAGTTTTTAGAGGAGGAAAACAAGAAAAAAAATTCTGAATGAAACAGTGGATGTATCGTTTTTGTGCTTCATGCTGTGGCCACAGACATGTGATTTGACGGTGAGTTTGGGGTAGCCCAATGCAAAGATCCTGAGAATCCATGTGGATCTGTGCTTTGTAACCACGTTTTTGCACCATTGCAGCCCCAGGCAACAGTGGGTGCGTGATTTTTTTGGTGCAGGCTGTAGCCATGGACATGCTATGTGATCTGATGGTGAATTTGGGGTGACCCTATGCAAAGATCCTGAGGATCCATGTGGATCCGTGCTTTGTAACCACGTTTTAAGTGGGGAGGGAAGGAAAAAGTGAAGAGACAAGAAGCACCGAGAGGGGTGTGCGGAGAAGCAGCTGGCTGAGAATGCAGGAGAGGGATTTTACCGGAGGGAGGAAAGGAAGGCAAAAGTTCCCCCCACGCACCCACCCAAGCCAGCCAGCTCTCTCTCTCTCCCCCCCCCCCCCACCTGCATGTTGCAGCACCGGAGCACGAGAGGAATTAGAAGGAAGGACGCTCTGCTTTCCCCTCTGCTTGCCTGGAGGGGAGGGGTTTTCTCTGCTCTTTGTTCCGTTTGAGCAAACACAGTAACAAACAGAAGCAGGTGGGCAGTAAGACCCTGAGGCAGAATGCAGGAAAGCAGCAGCTTCCTCTTTTCAAGGCTTCCCTTCTCCGGAGGATTGATATTTGCCTGATTTTTGCCTTCACTCGCACCTCTCGGCTCCAGGGACCACACATTCGCTCAATAACACGCACAGACATTTCCCCTTACTTTTTAGGAGAAAAAATCTGCGTGTTATAGAGGGAAAAATATGGTATTTCTGTCGGAGAGGATCCCATGAGCAGAGCAGTCTGCATCCAACAGTTGGCACTATTTTTTAATTAACTTGTGTGACGTTTGATGCGTCTTAAAGTATGCTACAAAATGAATGCATATTTGTCATCAGGGTCGGCGCCTAAGAAGCCTAAATGGGACGACATCAAGAAGAAGAAGAAGGAGCTGAAGCAGAGCCGACAGCTGAATGACAAAGCCAACTATGATGTGGTGCTTAAGGGAAAGCAGATTTGGGAATCTCTGAGGCAGTAAGAACGACTTGCGCTGCATGTTCCTGAACTTAACACTGTACTCGTTTTTCCTTCTCACGAAGGAAGAAAGTTTGTCCTGCCTTAGACTTCAGTATAATGCACACACAGACATGGTTTATTGCTTCAGTTGTCTGTGTGGATTATAAAACTGAGGCTGTACGTCAGTGTTTTAGGTTCATTAAAAAAATAAAATCATAACTAGATGAATATGTGTCCTTCATTAAAGCATGCATAAAGGATTACATATTACAAAAGAACCTTTGGACAAAGAGGCTACCTGCGAGTTGAGCACTCTGCAGTGTTTGTCACCTGCTGTGAAGTGTTTGGCTTGAGTGTAGAACCCCAGGCCGCCTCCACACCTTGTTTTTGCAGTGCTATGATGCTGCTTTAAACAGCCATGGCTCCCCACCAGCTAATCTGTAGTTCTCAAATTGGTTTGACAACCCGTCCCTCTTCCCAGAGAACCCTGGGAATTATAACTCTGGGAGAGGAGAATAAGGGTCTCGTGGCAATGCCCAGCACCCTTAACAAGCTACAGCTCCCAGAATTCATTGGGCAGAAGCCATGCCTGTTCAAGTGGTTTTGCTTTAAAAGTGTGGTGTCGAATCTCTGCTCAGTCTTAACTCATTAAATGGCCTTGGGCAAGTGGCAATCTCTTCACCTAATCTGCTTTACCCGGTGGTTGTGAGAGCTCTCCTCTCCCCCCTCAGCCATCCGTTGCACTGATCATGCTGCTGATCCACTCTGCTACCAAAGTGGCAAGGATCTTGTCATGCAGTATAGGGAGTTGGACTAGATGACCCTAGGGGTCCCTCCCAACTCTACAATTCTTTGAATCTATGCTGTGTTTCACTAAAAGGGTAGGTGCTCTTGTCATTAGAGTTCCCAGTGGAAGGTATACAGCGCTGTGTCCTTAATGAAGTTGGGCACCAAACCTCTTACCTGCCATATTTGTGTGGAGGCATTCCCCGCCTCCCCAAAGAAAAAGTTTTTGATTGTAGTAAGGGGATGAGCTTTGGAACGGACAAGAAGCAAATACTGTAATCTGTTACGCTGCTCTGAGTTGCTTCTGGACAGCAATTTAACATGTTAGTCTTCCAACATTAGATGCCAATTAACTTCTTAAAGTACAAGATAATTCAGTTACTGTTTCAAGAATAATAATAATAGTTGTTGCATTGTCTTAAGATTTTCTTGTTTTTGTAGGAAAAAATGTGAGAAGGAGAAGCGGGAAAAGATGTTGAGTGAACTCCAAGAGCTGCTTCGTGGGAAAATAAAAAATGTAAGCAGGACAGCAGAATACAGTGAAACAAGACTCTCAAATGGCTGGACTTGTTGGGGTGTTGTAATGACGGGGAAAGGGCATGTCTGGTTCTGCTGCCCCTCCATATGATGGGGGCTGGTGGGGGGGGCAAGTGGAATGTCTGTTCCCAGGCCCAAGGGTCATCCTAACAGTTCATCTACCTGTTGCATCACCTGCCAAGTATCTCAAAGGTCCCCAAGCCCAGGACACAGCTTTTCAGCAGGTGCAAGCAGCAGGAAGAGGAAGCAGGAATACAGTGGTACCTCGGGTTAAGTACTTAATTCATTCTGGAGGTGTGTTCTTAACCTGAAACTGTTCTTAACCTGAAGCACCACTTTAGCTAATGGGGCCTCTTGCTGCCGCCGTGCCGCCAAAGCACGATTTCTGTTCTCATCCTGAAGCAAAGTTCTTAACCTGAGGTAATTTTTCTGGGTTAGCGGAGTCTGTAACCTGAAGCGTCTGTAACCCGAGGTACCACTATATCCCATTCTCTGGATCCAATTCATTGTATTGTCTTGTACTGGAATGCTTCACCTGTTTTACCATCATCATCATCAATGTATTATTTTTATTTATTAAATTTGTATACTGCCCTATGCCTGCAGGTCTCAGGGCGGTTCACAGGATAAAATCACAATATAAAAACACAAAGCAAAACAAAACAACACAGTAGCACCCCCCCCCCCCCGCCGGAATAACCCTCCAGAATCGGATCCCATGATGCCTGGTGCACCTTGTAAGGAAATGTGTTGCAAGTGTTTCTGTTACGTATCTATAATAATAATAATGCAGGTTGTAGGAGCCCTTGGTTGTAGGGACGTGGGTGGTGCTGTGGGTTAAACCACAGAGCCTAGGACGTGCCAATCAGAAGGTCGGCGGTTCGAATCCCCGCAACGGGGTGAGCTCCTGTTACTCGGTCCCTGCTCCTGCCAACCTAGCAGTTCGAAAGCACATCAAAGTGCAAGTAGATAAATAGGTGCCACTCCGGCGGGAAGGTAAACGGCGTTTCCGTGCACTGCTCTGCTTAGTCATGCTGGCCACATGACCCGGAAGCTGTTCGCCGGCTCCCTTGGCCAATAAAGCGAGATAAGTGCAGCAACCCCAGAGTCGGTCATGACTGGACCTAATGGTCAGGGGTACCTTTACCTTTAGGAGCCCTTGAAATGCCAAATGCTGGAACGGTAAAAAGTACAGGGGCATTCCCCCCCCCCCATTGGTTTAGTTTGTTTACTTGTCTAATGCCAGCACACTCATACGGTTCATTTCTTTGTATTATGTTTTGGCAGCCCCAGTTAGCTGCAGACAACTTTTAGGAATTTTGTTAAAACCAACAGTGGAGATATATCTGTTGAAATGCAATGCTGCCTAAATGACTTAGGGGGAATGATTCATCTCAAAGGAACCGTTTATCCCCCACAGATGGCGTTTGCTCACGATTCGACCCGCGTCATCCAGTGCTACATTCAGTTTGGCAATGCAGAGCAAAGGCAAGAAGTATTCGAAGAACTGAAAGGTACAGTTTCCAGAAACAAATGGCTTGCCTTCAGAGCTCTTGGTGTTTACAGCTTCTTATGGTGGTTTCTTATCCCACAGATAGTTTCACCGAACTAAGCAAAGCCAAGTATTCCAGAAATATTGTGAAGAAGCTTCTTGCCTATGGGTAAGTTTTTCCTTTTCTACACTTCTCTCCACTTCTGAGGGAAGTCAAGCCAGAGAACAGAGTGTAAAGGAGAGAATGAGGGAGCTGGACTGTGGTGCTTGGCTTCAGATCCTTGCTCAGCTTACTCTCTTGTGCCGCCCTGATGTCAAAAAGATGAAATGGGCATTGGCAGAACGCGATGTGAAGGGAACGTTATTGAAAACCACTCCTCCCCTATGATGATCCCACTGAGATCATGGCACTGCTCTGGGAAATGCTTGTGTGTCTAAAGTTCTCTGGCTCCAAAAGACAAAGAAATTGGTTTCATCTCTTCCTAGTCACTGGATACTACTGATGTCTGTCCCACATCTGAAAAATGACACTTTGGTTGATATGACTTGGATATGTGACTCTAAAGCAGCTCATAGCATCATCATATGTTAAAAAGTCATGCCATGTCATTTGTAGGCAACTTCTTTTTCTTTCCAATTTTTTTTATTGGTTTTCACAACATTGTAAACAAACAAACACACATAAGACAAACAAACATAAATCATAGCCTAATTGAAAATTACACTGATTAGCATTGTTAAGTGACTTCCTCGCTTCCCCTTGGTTGAATTTCATTGCATATCCTTTTAACGGTTTTCCAAATCGCAGTTCTTATAAAATTTAATTTAAACATTAACATCCTTAAATCGTCACATTATGAAATTAAACATATTAATTCATCCCTTAACATAAATAAAATCCTGAGCCAATTAAGTATCTGCAAGCTGTTTTCAGTTAATTTAACTTAACATATTTAACTAAGTAATCATTAAATTTAATCCACTCTTCCTGAGACTTCTCCTCCTTCTGGTCGTGGACTCTTCCGGTTAGGTCGGCTAGCTCCGAAAAATCCATCATCTTCATCTGCCATTCTTCTATCGTTGGTAATTCTTGGCTTTTCCACTTTTTAGCTAACAAAATACGAGCAGCAGTTGTGGCATACAAAAATAATTTAACATCTTTCTTGGGCAATTCCAAACCTGTTATTCCAAGAAGGTCTCTGGTTTCATTATAAAGGTATATTTCAACATTTTTTTCAATTCATTATAAATCTTTTCCCAGGAGTCTTTCACCTTGGGACAGGTCCACCACATGTGATAAAAGGTTCCTTCCTTTTCTTTACATTTCCAACATAGATTGTCACAGTTGTGCTATATCTTTCCAAATTTTACAGGAGTCAAATACCTCTATAACTTAGCTCAGGGCATGAGACACTACTTCTCCCTGAAGTTTGGTGCAAGTTCCAGGAAGCCCTGGAAGAGGGGCAGGATTTGTACCAAGCAACCAAAAACTAGGGTTGGCTACCAAGCAGAGCCAAACTGTCACTCAGTTATTGGCCTGCTGCTGACGTCTCTCTCTCCTATGAAACTATGTATATTAATACACATAAGACACTCACACACGGAGATAAAACGTGGGCTGGATCCAGACTGCCTTCCATGAACGGAATGGCTCTTCCAGTTCACAGAAGGCTTCTGATCCAGCAGAGGGACCCGGCTGTCGCAGGAAGGGAAGGCAACGGCTGCTGCTTCATCCCTCTCCCTGCAGAAGAAGAAGAAGAGTTTGGATTTGATATCCCGCTTTATCACTACCCTAAGGAGTCTCAAAGCAGCTAACAATCTCCTTTTCTTTCCTCCCCCACAACAAACACTCTGTGAGGTGAGTGGGGCTGAGAGACTTCAGAGAAGTGTGACTAGCCCAAGGTCACCCAGCAGCTGCATGTGGAGGAGCAGGGAATCGAACCCAGTTCACCAGATTACAAGTCCACCGCTCTTAACCACTACACCACACAGGCTCCCAGCACTATTCCACAGGGTCCCCCAAAGGAAGAGGAAGGTGGCAAAAGTTGCCGCTCCTTCTGACAGCTCAGTCCCCTTGCTAGTGGCGGCAAAAGTTTGGATCAGAGTCTTTCTTTTCTCCCCACCGTTGAAAAAGAATAAAAAATCAGTTGTGTTTAATAAGTGATTGCTCAAAGTCTTTGGTCCGCTTTTCTTTTCCAACTTTTGAGCCGCTATCTGTGTTTATTCCTGAAACAGAACGAAGCCACAAATTGCAGAGATAATCAAAAGCTTTAAAGGCGAGGTCAGGAAGATGCTGCGCCATGCGGAAGCGTCGGCTGTGGTGGAGTACGCCTACAACGACAAAGCCATTTTGGAGCAGAGGAACATGCTGACTGAGGAGCTGTATGGGAACACATTCCAGGTCTACAAGGTGGTGTATCGAGGCAACTTTTTGGCAGCTTTCCCCCACAGTATTGTTTTTAGATTTTAGATACAGTGTGCCGTGGAAGAGAAAAGGAAGGGTGGCCAATGGGAAAGGAAATACAGTGGTACCTCGGGTTACAGACACTTCAGGTTACAGACTCCGCTAACCCAGAAATAGTACCCAGGGTTAAGAACTTTGCTTCAGGATGAGAACAGAAATCGCGCAGCGGCGGCAGCGGGAGGCCCCATTAGCTAAAGTGGTGCTTCAGGTTAAGAACAGTTCCAGGTTAAGAATGGACCTTCAGAACAAATTAAGTTCTTAACCCGAGGTACCACGGTAAAGGTAAAGGGACCCCTGACCATTAGGTCCAGTCGTGGCCGACTCTGGGGTTGCGGCGTTCATCTCGCTTTACTGGCCGAGCGAGCCGGCGTACAGCTTCCAGGTCATGTGGCCAGCATGACTAAGCCGCTTCTGGCGAACCAGAGCAGTGCACGGAAACGCCGTTTACCTTCCCGCCGGAGCGGTACCTATTTATCTACTTGCACTTTTGTGCTTTCGAACTGCTAGGTTGGCAGGAAAATACCACTGTACTGCTGTTTTATTTCCAGAGCTGGAGCTCTGAAGGTGGGCCCCTCTGTACATGCAGTCAGTGCTGTTTGTGTCTCGCCCCGACAGAATTTCCTTCCTATCTTTGAAGTCCTTCACTAGAGCAGAGCAGAGCATACTTGGGGCTAAAGGATATCTGTCTGATCTACACCATGAATAGGTGGTCTTGGGAATACTGACTTCGCCACTATGAAAACTAGGAATTCTGTTTATAAGCAAACCTGCCATTCCCATGGTTCTAGTTAACATCTTGATAGCTTCATTAAAACAGGGATACATAGCAACCTGATGCATAGATCTAAGTTAGCTGTTTCAAAAATGTATTGGCATCTGAACACATGTTTACTTGGTCCCTTCTCTGGGGGTTGACTTTATTAAGAGAAGTTGGTTCTGCTTAAATGACAGAGGCCAACTTGAAAGACCTGCCGCTATGTTTTAATTTGTCTGGTGTGAAACTCTGAATGCAAAGGCTTTAAAGACAAAAATAGGTATTTGATTCCTGCAGAATTTAGAGATCCCTGGAGAGCATTGTTTAAGTTGATTGGTTTGCAATTATTGATCATTCAGGTACAGTATAAAGAAGTCTTACAGTTGAATTTGCTATACAACATTTGACTTTTGACTTCAGTTTGAAATGGTCTAGTTCCATGCCCCCCATTGCCATTTTTAAGGATTTAAAAAGTAATCATTAGCTTACATTTGAAAGGGAGTGGATTTATTAGGAATTTTCATGTTTGAAAATCTGGATAGAGCCATTCCAATTCCTATTAAAAAATTAAGCTTAATGAAGTTCTTTTAAAAGCTTTGAAGCCATGAATATTAATATGCTATTACTTGAATTCTCCTTTCATTATGTGCTGCATCATGTTCTCTTAAAGACTCACAGATCACACATTGTGGATATCTTTAATGAGAGACCAATTAACAGGAGTTCCACTTTGCACACTAATTAGAAACTGCCTTCTTTTGGAAATGGTAGCTCAAAGTGAATTTTAGAAGCAGCTATACCTGCTGTTTTAACCCTTTTAAAAGCTGTGCATGAATAGGAGCTACTTCAGCCTTTTTAATAGGACTCCTTTGCAAATTCCACTGTTATCCTTAACCTGCTTGCAGAGAAGTCGGATTTCTTCACTACCTGATTTGTGGTTCTGATAGGCACTCAGTTGCAACCGCCGGCTCCTCTATCAGTTCAGTTTCAGGCACAGCTGCCCTGGTTCTGTTGGGGATGTGTGAGTAGGAAGCCAGCCCCTGCATTGCTGTGAATTGGGATATCGTAGGTTTGACCATCTGAATGAGTCAAAGTCTCTGTGCTGGAACTGAGAGGCCACAATAAGGCAAGAGCGTCTCATATTTCTTCAGAACCAAAAAAGGTTGTACCCAGTTAGGATGGATCTTTGCAGAGCCCACTTGAACAAAATAATAATGGGGCAGTTCTCCCTTATTTGCACCTCTTTTTATTATAAAAAAGTATTCTCCTCTGTATAGGTAAAACTGGATGGATCAAAAAGGTCAAAAGTGAGGCTGGATGAATACACAAATATAATGAATTAGTGCATTTCCCTTCTTTTTGTCCCAATTACAGTATTAAAATAGGCAGGCAGAGCATTTGACACCTGTGTGTGTGTTTCACCCTTTAGTCGCATAGTTTTATACACCTTGCTTTCTCTCCAGCCTGTCATTATGTTTCATCAGGACTTCTAGTATGTCAATAAGACAAGGTGGAGCTGCTTGCATCAACACAGGCTGCAAGATAAACTCTCGCAAATGTATCCTTGGAAATGGCGTGCAGTTCAGGCTGTTCATAAAATTTCCTTCGCTGATAACTAGGTACAAAATGCCTTTTGTCTAGACCTTTCTGGAGACTTCAGTTCCATCTTGAAAGGTTAAATAGTAGGTGCCAGCTGGACCGTCCTTCACAGGTCATCTGAGGTCCGTCACAGGGAAGTCATTGGCTTATTAGAGGTGCTGTGTCTGTACGGATCCTCTCAACTGAGTCTAATGAGGTCACAGTGTCAAGATACAGTGGCAGACTTGCTTTATACTGAAGATTCTTCATTGTGCTTTTGGCTCTTTAATGTCATTAAAATTCAGCGTAGCGGCTTTTCTTAATTTCAGTCATCAGAACACCCAACTTTAGAGGAAGTGTTGAAGGCTCAGCCTGAGAAGCGGGAGGCCATTCTGGATGAAATGAAACAGATCCTGACTCCAATGGCGCAAAAGTAAGGGCAACAATTTAGTGTGAGGCGTATCGCAGCCAACTGCGGAGCGCTTCTCTTAAAAGTTTGTTCTCATCCCTTTTAACGTCTCTTGAGATAACTTTGAAACGGTTCCATTTTGAATGTAAACACTTAAGCTGGTGAAAGCCCAGCAGATCTTTCCAAGATGACTTATTTAATGTGGGAATGCCGAAGGCTCTTCAAAAACAAAATCAGTCCCCAGTGCTTCTTCTTGCCTTTTGGGTCTCTCTCTCCTTAAAGCAGGAGTGGGAAAACAGGGACCCTCTAGAGGTTGATGGCCCCCAAATCCCATGATCTCTGACCATTGACCATTGGGTTGGGGCGGATGGGACTTGTGGTCTGCCAACATCTGGAGAGCCACGGACTCCCTGCCTGAGAGAGAGCCAAGGAGACACATAAGAACGCAGCCAGGTCCTGTGCACAGATTGGTTCTCTGGCTTGACAACTAGCCTGCTCTGGATGCAATGCAGATGTATCTATAACTTCCGTTACAATTCTCTGCACATGCAGTTCCATGTCATGGTATTATGTAAGTACAGACTTCTGTTTGTTTTCCCCCTTTTCATCTTACAGGGAGGCTGTGATAAAGCATTCGTTGGTGCATAAAGTCTTTCTGGACTTCTTTATCCATGCTACCCCAAAACAGAGATCGGTAAGTATTGCCACAGCTATGGGTTTTGATCTGGTTTCATGTTAATGAATAAACAGTACAAGTGCATGCCAGGCGTGTCTAACTCTGCAGAGCTGTGCCTCTTAGCAGCTCATGTGCCTTCTCCTCTCGCTGGATTAGGAATCTGAAGCATAACGAAGGCACTTCAGAGGATCCGCATGGTCTTGATGGGATGCGCACCTTTCCCACTCCCTGGCACAACTTGCCGGGCATCATGTCTTGAAGCAGGACAGGGCTGAATCAGAGTGCTCAACTCTTGCTCTCTTTCTGGCTTCATTTGCATATCTGAAGTTAGACATTCTACCTTATTGAATGCTGGTAGCCCTGGGATGATGGTGACCAAAGCACACTGTTCTTTGTCATGCCAGTGGCCTTGGGCTCTTCTCTTTAGTTGCTCTTGTGTTACTCTAGTTCTGAGAATTTGCAATACTTTCCATTCCTGGTTGTAAGGAAAATAACGCAAGCCCACAGAGCTGATCAGAATAATACCATTTATATTATGGTAGTTGATTTGTGTTAAATTCATTAAAACCATCTCCTTAAATCTGGATTTATCTAGGAAATGATTGAGTCAATCAGAGAATCTGTAATCTACTTGGCACACACGCACGATGGAGCCAGAGTCGCCATGCATTGCCTGTGGCACGGAACGCCCAAGGTTTGTATGCAGAGTCGCTGGTCTGTGTGGATCAAATGAGAATTGGTGAGACCTTTCTAAAAAGTTTCACTGGGGAGCCCTTTTCCCTCGCTACTTAGCTGTGCCTGACTTTGACAAATGTGATTGTGAGACATAAAAGAATGGAAATGCCCAACCCTTTCGTTAGAATTAGTATCTAAAAGGTACTAAGGAGGCTTTATGACTAGCCTTGCGCCTCAAATGGAATGGCAGTGCTTATCATGGTGCCTTGGCAAACATGCTGAAAATTCAAACTTCAGAGAGAGCGAGAGAGCTGCGCCTTCATTATGTAAATGCTTAAAGCTGAGACTTGTACATAAGCTGAAGTGCTGTTCTCAGGATCTCTTCCAGTGCTTTCCCAAAATACTGAAGACTTACAGGCTGGTTGCAGCACCCAGCTTGCTTATTTTGCATCCCATAGGGCAGGGATGTCCAAGTGGTCAATTGCGATCGACAGCTCGATCCCCTGGTGCTAGCAGTAGATCGCAGGCTCATTTTCCTCTGGGGTGGGAGGGAGAGCATCTGTCCCCACCCACTTGCTATGTTCTTGATTTGCGCACGATTGCAAAGATGGAAGAGGGAGACTTCAGCCAGGTTTTTTACGTGATTAGCAATGTCTGCCGTTTCCCCCCACCCAAAGCAGCAGAACTATGGGGTTTCCCCTTAAATAGCTGAAGAACTTTGGTTTGGCCTCCTTTGGCTTTCTACCATAAAAAAAGCTCGACAGCATTGGTCCCACTCCCCCCCATCCAAATGGGGAGATCACTGCTAGTTCCCACCCAATCCCCGGGAGTAGATCGCAGTCTCTTGGGAGTTGGATGTCCCTGCCATAGGGAGTTAAAATGCCTCTTTGTGGAACATTGAAAGGTGTCCCAAGCCCATCAGCAAAGAGAGGAGAGATGGGAGAAGAAGCTCTTCCTCTGTCTCTGCAGTGCTCTTCCTCTTCCTGGATTCAGGGGTGCAACGGGGCCGTGGGCCCAGTCTTTTCCCAGCATGTCTCAGCCAGCCAGGCATGCTGCCTTGACCTGCTGTGAATTGCTGAGAACAACATGCATGTACATGCTGAGAACAACATTGCATGTTGTAGTTGAACTGGACAAGGGGAGGTAAAGAGACAATAAACAGCAAAAACAGAATGAAGTGAGGAGGTGGGAGCAGAGATGAGATTACAGAGAAATATGGAGAAAGGGGGGCAGTTAATAGAGAGCAGAATGGGGAGGGCGGGCAGAGAAATGGGATATTGCATGACGTACTTCCTCATGGAACCCTGATGGATGCAGGAGGCTTAATTGATCCAAGTGGGATCACTTAAGGGATCTTCTGCAGCAAGATTTCCTTTAACAGTCATCTGCAGGGCGGCTTTCCATCCTTCATATAGAAGTGGGGTTCAAAAGGATCTCAGACTTCTTAAGGACTCTGGCCTCCTCCAAATGGGTATATTTGCTGGAATGTTGCACATTCTGAAGTCAGAAACCCGACATTATGCATTGGCTCTGCGTTCATTTTAAAGCTTGTTGGCCTGACACGCTAATTTATTGCTTTTTCTTCATTTCTCTTGTCAGGACAGAAAAGTCATTATGAAAACCATGAAGACCTATGTTGAAAAAATAGCTAATGTGGGTATTTTTAAAGATGTGTTTGGTAATTTTGAGCAGCGGAATCCTGTGCATATATACTCAGAAGCAAGTCTGTCTTAGGAGTGTGGCTTTAAAAAATCACTGTTGTGGCCTTATTTTCAATTGGAACTGCATGGATTGAGAAGTTTTATTCTCAAGTGTTCAAGCTTATGTATGAAACATCAATATACATGACTTTAAGGAAGAGATTTGAACCTAGGCAAAAAAGCAAATTCCATAGCAAAAGGCCAAAAATAGAAGCAGGACTTCTAATTCTTCATTTGAAATAGCTCTGCTTTACACAGAAACAACTGAGGGATGATGACAGGGCTGGGTTTTTTGTTTTGTTAATAAAGCATTCCCCACAAATGAAACCTTAAGCACATTTACTCAGATGTAAGTCTCTCAGAGTTAAGTGAGGCTTAATTCCCAGTAATTGTGCATAAGAATTAGTATGATGGAACTTGTTATTGTGTGAGATGAATAGTCATTGTTGATCTTTAGCAAATGAACTGGACCAGCTGCTTGGTTAATCGGGCTTCTATGTCTTACGTCTTATGATGTACTTGCTTTTGGGTTCCTATTTCAGGGCGAATTCTCACACTTAGTTTTGCTAGCGGCATTTGACTGCATTGATGACACTAAACTTGTGAAACAGCTAACTATATCTGTAAGTAATCTAACTTCCTAAAATTCTCAAGATTTCCCCGTTTCACTTAGTAACAAGGTGTAAATTACACTGGAAACGCTCACGTGTTTTTAGGCCTGGTTTTCAAACATTTCAGGTTTATTTTCTTGTAAGACAAAACTAACTTCATTGTGGTGGTTTCGCTGTTGCTTGGAATGCCATAGCATGCTCCATTTACTCACTGCTTTGATTTGAGATTGTATGTGTGCTGGAAACTCTCAAGTTATGCTGAATCGCTTGGCTACCTAGTGAGTGATTATGCAAAGAATTAAAATATTCCTCCCGGGGCAATACTGCTCTTCAGTATCAAAATAGATGATACTTCAGCTTGCACCATTTCAGAGTATAAGGTAAATTTCAAGGTCCAATGTAGTGCATTACCTATAAAGGTAAAGGGACCCCTGACCATTAGGTCCAGTCGTGGCCGACTCTGGGGTTGTGGCGCTCATCTCGCTTTATTGGCCGAGGGAGCCGGCGTACAGCTTCCGGGTCATGTGGCCAGCATGACTAAGCCTCTTCTGGCGAACCAGAGCAGCACACGGAAACGCCGTTTACCTTCCTGCCGGAGCGGTACCTATTTATCTACTTGCACTGGTGTGCTTTCGAACTGCTAGGTTGGCAGGAGCTCACCCTGTCATGGGGATTCGAACCGCTGACCTTCTGATCGGCAAGTCCTAGGCTCTGTGGTTTTACCCACAGTGCCACCCGCGTCCCTTATCTAAAAATGTACACCCAGTCAAAAACAGGGTGTTGCAGCACGTGGTTCTTCTGTTCCCCTCCCCTACATAGAATCACAGAACTGTAGAGTTTGAAGCATCCCAGGGATCATCTAGTCCAACCCCCCGCAAGGCAGGAGGAGCAAAGCTGTGATTCTCCAGGAGCCTGCTTGTTCGTGCTAAGCCATGGTTTGGGTTAGCATTACACGCAGACCATGGTTTTGTTATGTAGAATCTCGGTCTCCTGTGCATTGAATTCTTCGGCAAGTTTATAACTGCAAAATGCACCCAAAGAGGTCTCCACATCGTTCGTAGAAGGTGGTAACGCTGCATGAATCCATTGACAGCTACTTCATTGAAATAAGGAACGTGAACGTCTCTTGCAATATTTCATCACCATTTCCCAAACTATCCTCACCTCTCTGTCTAATAAGTGCAGCGTTGCCACCTGTGTTAGATTAAATGGATGAATCCGTCTTCAGGCAACGTCAAGGGGCATGGTTCTGTCTTGACTTCATCTGCCTCAGACCTCTGTGCAAAATAGAGAGCACTGGCTGAAAGTAGGCTAGAAGTCAGGCAGCAATCACATGCTGGAGCCTTGTAGGAACGTGTTCATAGAAAAAGTTAAAATAGATGTCTTGTTAGACTTTGCACATGGGATGAACACCTTTCCTCTAAATTGAGAAGTATTGATGAACAAAGCTGGACTCCTCAGAATAATTTTGCCATTAATCCACATCTAAAAAGTTTATACTAACTGTACCTGCAGATATGCTTAAAGGTGTTTTTCTATATATATACACTCCCCTTTCTAAGCATGCAGAAATAAAAAGAGAAGAATTACTTAACAATACAAGGGAAGGAGTGGAAGGGATGGCTACTGTCTGTCTAGTGCACATGGTTAAGTCAGTTTTTGTCTGTGTTTGGGATGGACGTCCCTACATAGGTGTATTGCATGTATTACAGCAGCAGTGAAAACTATGAGCCAAGATTGTGATCCCTCTCCAAGTAACTAAAAATGAAATTGTTGAAAACAATCTTCCACTAACAATGCTTTTCCTCTTCTTTTAGGAAATTAGCGATTCCTTAACCAGCATTGTAAATAACAAATATGGAAGGAAAGTCCTCTTGTACCTGTTAAGTCCCAGGGATACTGCGTATTTCTCACCAGCAATAATCAAAATCCTGGAACAAGGTGATGGAAATGCTTACAGGTAAGCAGAAAATGCCATTTCCACAGTTTTGTGGACGTCCAAATTTAACATTGTCTGCCAGTTGTGCAGAGAAGCAGTTATTTGAACGAAAGGAAACTAGCAGAACAGGGCTTTCCCCGTGGCATTTCTGTTAACAACAGTGGAGGCTGGAGAGGAAGGCTATGAGATGATCACCATTTGTTCACATTGCTTGTGTACATTTGCATCTGCTCCCAGGGAGTGGGAGTGGCTGGCTGCACCTAGGTGGAAATGTCTTGCATTGAGCACACGTTTACCCTGCTGCATCTTGGAGTGGCTAACCCATGATTTAAATGTAATAAATATGCCTAGAAATACCGTATTTTTCGCTCCATATGACGTACCTAGTTTTAAGAGGAGGAAAACAAGAAAAAAATATTCTGAACAAAACAGTGGATGTATGATTTTTGTGGTTCATGCTGTGGCCACAGACATGTGATCTGATGGTGAATTTGGAGTGGCCCAATGCAAAAATCCAGAGGATCCCTGTGGATCCGTGCTTTGTAACCACGTTTTTGCACCATTGCGGCCCCACGCAACATAGAATCATAGAATCATAGAGTTGGAAGAGACCACAAGGGCCATCGAGTCCAACCCCCTGCCAAGCAGGAAACACCATCAGAGCATTCCTGACATATGGTTGTCAAGCCTCTGCTTAAAGACCTCCAAAGTAGGAGACTCCACCACACTCCTTGGCAGCAAATTCCACTGTCGAACAGCTCTTACTGTCAGGAAGTTCTTCCTAATGTTTAGGTGGAATCTTCTTTCTTGTAGTTTGGATCCATTGCTCCGTGTCCGCTTCTCTGGAGCAGCAGAAAACAACCTTTCTCCCTCCTCTATGTGACATCCTTTTATATATTTGAACATGGCTATCATATCACCCCTTAACCTCCTCTTCTCCAGGCTAAACATGCCCAGCTCCCTTAGCCGTTCCTCATAAGGCATCGTTTCCAGGCCTTTGACCATTTTGGTTGCCCTCCTCTGGACACGTTCCAGTTTGTCAGTGTCCTTCTTGAACTGTGGTGCCCAGAACTGGACACAGTACTCCAGGTGAGGTCTGACCAGAGCAGAATACAGTGGCACTATTACTTCCCTTGATCTAGATGCTATACTCCTATTGATGCATCCCAGAATTGCATTGGCTTTTTTAGCTGCCGCGTCACACTGTTGGCTCATGTCAAGTTTGTGGTCAACCAAGACTCCTAGATCCTTTTCACATGTACTGCTCTCAAGCCAGGTGTCCCCCATCTTGTATTTGTGCCTCTCATTTTTTTTGCCCAAGTGCAATACTTTACATTTCTCCCTGTTAAAATTCATCTTGTTTGTTTTGGCCCAGTTCAGTGGGTGCATGATTTTTTTGGTACAGGATGTAGCCATGGACATGCTATGTGATCTGATGGTGAATTTGTGGTGACCCAATGTAAAAATCCTGAGGATCCATGGGCATTTACCTCCCCTCTCCCAGACAGCCTCTGCTAGCATCCCTTATCTCTCTCCCGATCCCACTGACCAGCTGTTTCCTTTCAACACTCCCTTCCCTCATGTTTGCCTTATTGAAATGTCTTTTCCTTAGCTGGAGCAGTTTTTTGCTCCTGCTTTTCTTCTAATTTCTCTCCTTATTGCTTTAGTCTTCCTGTTTTCCCCCTTTGCCAAGTTTGCTGTCTTTATCTCTCCACTCCCAGGCAGCCTCCCTTATCTCTCTCCCTGATCGGCAAACGATCAGCTGCTTTGTTTCAACACCCCCTTCCCTCTTTCAAAACAAAAAAGCATGATCTGCTTTTTGCCCCTGGGCAATTCGGCTCCAGGGAGCACGCTTTCGCTCCATAAGATGCACAGACATTTCCCCTTACTTTTTAGGAAGAAAAGAGTGTGTCCAGATACTCCAGACGCAAAAAAGGAAGCTGCCCTTGTTGTCACAGTATGCGCATCCCCCCCCCCAAACAACAGGGGGAAGGTCCTCTCCTGAAATAGACCATCTGTGAATAAGGGAACCATAACTGGTTTCTCTCTATGAGGGCCACATGCAGCCACCATGAACTGTGTGCGTGTGGCAGCCTGTTTCTCCATCCCTTGCAATTATGGCACTTGCCTCTGCCCCACATGTAGCCCCCCCCCCCAAAGCAGTGCTGGTTCTCAGAAAGGGGCCTCTCTGTGCAGATGCAGCCAGGCTTGTCCCCCTCAGTGGCAGGCGGGCGAGGGTCTGCTATTAATGTGAACAGGACTATCCAGGGGTGTTTCCTAAAGGTTAATCCTCAGACCTGGCCATTTCTCAAGGGATGGAAAGAATCATGTCAGCATGGAGCTCCCATACCTCTCAGCTACGATGTAAAGAAGAGCGGTTCTGCATGCTTAATATTTTGTGCTTGTCGAACAGCTCCCTCTCACCGCAACATTGGCACGTGTATAATCACCGATGCTTCTGTGGCATTCTGAATTGAGGTGTAAAAGCGTAACCAATTTTCCATTTATGCAGGTTATATTTAGTGCGTTCCGGGGAGAAAGCAAGAGGGCTACGTTTGGATTTTAAATTGGACAATTTGGAGTGAATGGATTATGTTGTACCAAACCAAATTCCGGCAGTAAAAGAGCTGCTTTTTATTCCAACAGTAAGAAAGATGTAGATGTTCGCCGCCGTGAACTTCTGGAAGCTGTTTCTCCCGCCTTGTTAAAGTACCTGAACGAACATGCTGAAGAAATGGTGATGGACAAGGCAACGTTCATTGTGGTGACAGGGATCCTTAAGGCTGCTGTTGGCGACGTCCAGCCAGCCATGAAGGCCATTGCTGGCCTTGCGGCAAGAGAGATGGTTCCAGGGGGCAAAGATGGGGAGGTAACTGTGCCTGAAAAGGAGCAAGCGGTAGAGTTATGAATTGGGTGCCCCTCTCTGTGGGGCCTCCCTGGGATCTGCTGCAGTTTGGCTATCGAATTGGAATAAACCAGTTTATCCTGATTCAAGCACTGGACTACAGCAAAGGGCTTGTTGAGTCTCATGCAGGATCCTGGGATCCAGTTAGAAGGAGCTGCATAATAATTCTTCCATGCCGAAGGAATGATAAGTAGATAATGAGATTTTTTTAAGCACAATTTTTGGATCATTTTTAAATGATAAGGAGCAAATTGTTGGGCTGCGCCCAGAACTGCAGCTCCACTTGGGCAGCAGGCTTTGTGCAGGTGACACAACGTCCTCTTTCTCTCTTGTAACCCTCTGCCCTTGCTCAAAACTGGGTCTGGGGGCCCCTCTGGAGAAGGTTTACAGGGGTGGGGGTGAAGAAGGAACGGAAGCCCCATCGTGCAAGTGGAACTCGGCTCATGCAGCATTGGAAAGGAACCCCTGACCATTAGGTCCAGTCGTGGCCGACTCTGGGGTTGCGGCGCTCATCTTGCTTTATTGGCCGAGGGAGCCGGCGTACAGCTTCCGGGTCATGTGGCCAGCATGATTAAGCCACTTCTGATGAACCAGAGCAGCGCACGGAAATGCTGTTTACCTTCCCGCCGGCGCGGTACCTATTTATCTACTTGCACTTTGACGTGCTTTTGAACTGCTAGGTTGGCAGGAGCAGTGACCGAGCAATGGGAGCTCACCCCGTCAGGGGATTCGAACCGCCAGCCTTCTGATCGGCCAGTCCTAGGCTCTGTGGTTTAACCCACAGCGCCACCCGCGTCCCTTTTGAGGCGTTGGGTAGAACCCATTATTTTTAACCTGTTCCTGAAACTTAGGATAACAACATTGTTTCCTGTAGCTGAATGAGGTTGTAAATGTTCTAGCTTGGAGTAAGTAGACTACTTTTGTGGTTTTACAGCTGTGTGAACCACTGACTATACTATGCCGAATACACAATTTATTTCCATAATTTGAGCGTGTGGCATATTTTGTCACTTGCCTAAATGATACTTTCCTATAACCTTGAAGCCCACTGGCATTTTAGGAACACATTTGGAGAAAAGAAGCAGATACTTTGGGCTGAGGGTGTTGCATATAATTTATACCCAATGTCTTAAATTTTGTATTGGTATATCTGCTTGTAACATCATTGTAAGCACTTGGCAGTTAAAACTTTCGTGTATTTTAACCACCTATAATCTTTAATTCTGCAGCACTAAAATTGCTTAAGAAATCAAAAGGCAGGAAAGATAGCTAGTTAATGAAGTGAAAGTAAGATGATGGGTAGGTTAAATTTAGTATAAACTCCAGTGCTTAATGTCTAAACAAACAGCCAGGCCTCTAAACTTATTTAAATGTTCTGAATGGCTTTCCATTTGGCAACCCCTGATTACTTAATGTACCACTTAGTCATGTGGAGAAAACAGATTTTGTTTGTAGGCAGCATTTCTAAATATGCCTGAGCCTTGATCTGATTCCTGGCATTTCGAAAGGCACAGATTGTGATACAGCGAGGGAAGTAAAAAGCACTGCAGGGACTTGACTTTTCCTGTTCTTTTCAAAGCTTCATATTGCAGAGCATCCAGCAGGTCACCTGGTTCTGAAGTGGCTGGTTGAGCAAGACAAGAAAATGAAGGAGAACGGCCGGGAAGGTATGCTAGTAATTCTGCAAAGGACAGTGGAGTCACTCGTCACAGTCTGTCTAAATGCGTAAGGGACAATGTGGGAGGGATGCAAAGGCTCGTCTGCACTAACTGTTAACCTTGAATCGCTTTGCTTGAAGTGTTTAAATGCATGCTTCCGCCCTGGAAGCATCCAGGAGATTTTATAAACTTTGCTTCATCCAAGCTTAAAAGCAGCACAGCTTGGAAGGAGCTCTCCCTCACCCTTAGTGGGCCAAACAGCTGTCATGTCAGTGGCAGTGCAATCCTATATACCTGCTCCGAAGTAAGGCCCTCTTGAGTTCAGTGGTCCTTGCTCCCAGGAATGTGCTTAGAGGATTGCATCCTAAGTTCCATTAATTGGGCATCTTGTGTACTTCATCTGTGGAAGTCGGGGGCTGGATACGGAAGGGACGTTGCTGACAGGAGCCATAGGAAGGTTTGCGCAGCTAATACAGAGATTGCCCATTATTTTCTGCTAGTGCGATCCAGTTGCACTTGGTTGTTGCGCTTGCAAGCGCACTCGATTGTTGCGCTTGCAGTGCCAGGTGAGTTCAGGCACTGCTGCTGGTGCAGGAGATTGGGGGGCACAGGAGAAAGTCAACTCCAGGCAAATGGGTTCTAAACAAATTGCCGTCACGCAGAGTATAATCTCTGTCACCTACAGCTTCAGTTGATTTGATCTTGATAATACGTTTTCCCATTTGAGTCTATGAATTTGTACTAGGGTGGGGGTTGTGTTGTGTCACCACCAACCACTCACAATTTCTTCAAATCGTTTCTGCTTGCAAAGCCCCCTTGTTAAACCGACTGAAGTTTCTGGACATTTTTCTTATTTTGCAATATATCAGAGTTGGGAGGGTCCCCAGTGGTCATTTCGTCCAGCCCCCTGCAGTGCAAGAATCTTGACTAAAGCATCCATGAACATGGCAGGTGCTTTCCATGCAAAGAATTGTGGGGGTATTTTAAGCTCTTGGTGCTGTGAAATATGGAACTGCCCTCTTCTTCCATAACTGGTTCTGTGGGTCTGAAGGTTTCAGTTTGTCACAGCGGTGTCCACATCGGAAATAGCTCTTGCCATCCTGTCCATTAAATTGAGATAGAGGATTGTGCTGTTACAGTCTCAATTATTTCTCAGCATCGCTCAGAAAGTAAGGCCTATTACAAATGTGGGGCGCAGGTGACGCTATGGGTTAAACCACAGAGCCTAGGACTTGCCGATCAGAAGGTCGGCGGTTCGAATCCCCGCAGCAGGGTGAGCTCCCATTGCTCAGTCACTGCTCCTGCCAACCTAGCAGTTCGAAAGCACGTCAAAGTGCAAGTAGATAAATAGGTACCACTCTGGCAGGAAGGTAAACGGCATTTCTGTGTGCTGCTCTGGTTCGCCAGAAGCAGCTTAGTCATGCTGGCCACATGACCCGGAAGCTGTACGCTGGCTCCCTCGGCTGATAAAGCGAGATGAGCGCCGCAACCCCAGAGTCGGTCACGACTGGACCTAATGGTCAGGGGTCCCTTTACCTTTATTACAAATGTATTGAATAGTCAATGGTTCTGAGGCGGTCTGTGAATATACAATTTACAAGTGTTGAAGCCCCTTTATGCAAAGTTTTAAATGGGTTTGTGTGGTGTCTAACCTGGTCTTTATTTTTAACAGAATGTTTTGCAAAAATACTCGTAGAGCACGTGGGCATTGATCTTCTGAAGACCTGGGCAAACGTCAATCGTGGTGCGATTATTCTGTGTCGGTATGTACTGCATTTAATGACTGAACTAGCAGTAAAATGCTGCATATGCTTTAGGCAGCAAAACAGCTTCATTGTGATTTCTTACTTTCCTGTTCTTCTTTCTTATCTGCTACAGTCATAGATGCCTTATGCTGCTGTTCTATTTGCAATCGGGATGTAGCCTTTGCTTGACTAGTTAAGCATCACTGCATTGCCTTGAAAGCTAAATCTTTCTCCTTGCTTTTTGCTAGCCTGACCAAAAAGTGCCAGGAAATCCCTTCTGTGCAGTACTCTTAATCTGGAATTGCTTTTGAAAGACTTCCCACGGGTTTCTAATACCTTGTCCTATTGCCCCATCTCTTGTTTCAAGGCGTTACTTGGTTTATCTGTATAAAGCAACAAACGTTTACATTCAGGAGCAACCGATGGTTGCCATTTGTATGGTAATTCCATCTACCTCAGTGAGTCCACACCATAGAGGCTGCCCCTTCAAGGCGTATAATTTAGCCAGCATTGACTGAGAACATGAGCGCGAGGTGCATCGTAGCGGGAGCAATGGGCCTCCTCTTCCTCTGCTGTGTGCATCTCAAAGTCTGCACGGAGGAGTGGGCGGGGGGGGGAGAGAAGTGAAATCCTGCTGCAGAAATACAGTATTTTTCGCTCTATAGGACGCACTTTTTCCCCTCCAAAAATTAAGGGGAAATGTGTGTGCGTCCTATGGAGTGAGTGCAGGCTCCTTGGCTTCAGCGATAGCAACGCGAAGCCTCCGAAGCGCAGAGGGAGCGCTCCATCAGAGAGAGCAAGAGGGGTCGGTGCGCACTCGCACACCAAAGCCTTTGGAGCGCAGCGCAAGGTCCCGCCTTTGGAGCACAGCGAAAAATACTGTATTTCTGCAGCAGGATTTCACTTCTCTTTCTCTCCCCCCCCCCCCGCCGCCCACTCCTCCGTGCAGACTTTGAGATGCACACAGCAGAGGAAGAGGAGCCCCATTGCTCCCGCTACGGTGCATCTCGCACTCATGTTCTCAGTTGCACTCGCACACCGAAGCCTTTGGAGCGCAGCGCAAAGTCCCGCTGTGCTCCAAAGGTGGGACCTCGCGCTGTACTCCAAATGCTTCGGGTTCCTTTTGCTGAAGCCGGGAGAGCAAGACTTCAGCAGAGAGGGAGAACTGCACAGCGCCCCTTCTGAAATGGAAGGGGCTCCGTTTCTCCTGCCGCTTCGCTGAAGGGGCGCTGAGCGGAGAGGGGGGGAATTTTTTTTTCTTCTTCTCCCCCTCTAAAACAAGGTGCGTCCTATAGAGCGAAAAATACGGTAGATTCTCATTGTGCAAGCAGGTGGGCCCCCTTGGGTGTCGCCCAGAGTGATGCTGCAGCCCTTTTTGAACCGTTGCCTTTCCATCGTTGGCTCACACCTGAAGCAAGCAGCTCAAAAGAGCCGCTTTGCTTGTTTTATGGTACTGCGTTTGGCAGCCCAGATAAACGGAAGTATTTCCAGCCCCCTCCTCGCTCACAAAAGTGTCTTAACCATAATTGGTGGCACATGAACGACTTGCACTAATGAGCCCCTGCTTTTGTGCGCAGAAATTCCCTTTCACAGCAAATCCGCCAAAGATGTTTCCAAGTTGGGTCTTAATTTCTGCCTTGCCTTAATTTGGCAGCCCAGCTCCTGATGTTGATCACTATGGCAACGTGTACTGTTAAATGAAAGCGATCGGCGGACGCGTTCAGTGCATCACAGAAGCGGAGGAATGGAAGGGAACTAAATGCCACATCTTCCTGCCCTCTATAACTAAAGCAGGCTCCTTAATTGCTCCCTCTATTAACTTGCCCCCTCTTTCCCCAAAGCAGATAGATGCCTTCAGGTCTAAGGGGTCAGCTGGTAAAAGCAAACTGAAATGGCACAAATCAGCAAAGGTGCTGCTGGAGGGACAGTTGAACTGAAGTCCTCAAGTGACCAGCTCCTCTGACATCTGTAAATGGATCTGGCCCTTTCTGCACAAGTCCTTGCTTTCCAGTATCCCATCTCGTAATTCACCGCCCCCATTTTTAGTCCTTCTTCTGACACAAAGAAAAATAACCTCCCTGACTCTCTGGGTCACTACAAATACAGCAGGCTTAAATCAAGCGTCTGCTGATAGGTTTATTATATTAATGTAGAGTTTTAACGCTCAGCTGCTGGCTTTCTAATATAGATCTATAGGGATTTTTGCACGACACTTTGGAACAGATCCCTTGCATTTGACAAGCACACTTAATTCCTTTGAAATCTCTAATCCCGCATGCAGATGTTGCATAAAGATTTGGGAAGAGCTCTTTCAACCTTTGCTGTGAAGTTTTCTTCTTCTACAGAGATGTGGGAAATCCTGGTATAGAATGGAAACGGCTCAGTTGCTCTGCTAAAAAATGCTGAACTTTGCTTAGAAATGTGTATATTCCTATTGTCGTGCAGCCCTCTTCCAAGTACAGCTGTCGAGTGCCCTTTAAATGAGTGATCCTCCCAATTTTTGATTCACATAAGATATTTGGCCAGTCTTCAGTGCTTCTCAAATGTTTCCTTTCCCATTTTTAGATTCCTAGTCTCTCTTCCTTGCTTTCAGTCGAATGCTGATGCAGCTTAGCAGGGGCTGCCATTGACTGAGCAGCAGCTTTTCTGAAAGTCATATTAGTTTTCAAATGCATCTCTCTGTGTGTGCGCATATGCATTAGTTAGTAGATAATAAAATTTCAAGATTGTTATACTGCAGCACAATGCATGAACTGCAGCGTGACGTCTGATGAGCAGGTGGTTCCCAAGACCAGGTGAGCCCCAGAGGAAGAGGCAGGCCAGGCCAGGCCAGTTTCTCCGTGACCATAGAACCCTGGAATTGTAGAGTTGTGAAAGGGACCCCAAGGGCCATCTAGTCCAACCCCCTGAAATGCAGGAACCATTTTGTGTTTCTTTGCTGCCACGCCCCTGTTACTGCTGCTGGTGAGGCAGGGGATGGAGAAAACTTCTGCCGCTGCTCCTCTGGGAAGCAGCGAGAAAAGGCAGCATTTTAAAGCGCATCCTTTTCCCTTGCCTTTCCAGAGCAACAGCTGCACTCCTCTTGACACCCCCACCACTGGCAGGGGAGCAGCAGGGGGCGGTTGAAGGGAAGAAAGTATTTCTCACCTTTGTCATCATCCCCAGCCCCTGGCTGCTCCCCATATTGCTGCCACCATAGAGGGGGTGCAGAGTGGTGTGTAGAGGCTGTTGGTGAGCAACACAAGCAGAGGTGCAGCCCATAATTTAAGGTTACCAGACGTACCTAGATTTACAAATCAGTCCCCTGACAAAATCCTACCGTTCCTATTGAAGTTGAAAAGTGTCCCCAGATTCACTGGAAAAAAATCTGGTAACCTTACCATAATTCATTGCAGGATCTTCAGGGCAGCACAGCTTTGGGCAGTATCCTGAACTGATGACAGGGTTCGAAGCATGAGCTTGAAATCTGTGGGCTCTAGGTACAGATTCAGCCCGCCCCTCCTGCCCTCTGGAAGAGAGGCTAGTTTCTCCTTTGGGGTGATACCCGGGCACAAAAAGGGAACGTGAACTTGTCTCTCTGCTCAAGTCACCAGCTGGCTTCCTACATCTTTGGCTTCCCTTTCCCTAAGATTAATAGCAAGCCCCAGGAGGCACCAGGCGTCCTGGGTGTGCCCATTGCCCCTGCTTAGCAAGAGACCGTTCATCTCTAGAAGGGGCAATGGCGGGGGGCCAGGATAACTCTGCTGCAATATCTGTGCTGGCGGGGCACATTTCCACCATCTCTCTAAGGCTGCTGCACCTGGTTCTTGCCTGTGTTTGTTAACCAGGGTGCAAAACATAATTTATTATTTATACCCTGCCCATCTGGCTGGGTTTCCCCAGCCACTCCGGGCAACTTCCAACAAAGTATTAAAATACAGTAGTCTGTTAAACATTAAAAGCTTCCCTAAAGAGGGCTGCCTTCAGATGTCTTCTAAAGGTCTGGTAGTTGTTCTTCTCTTTCACATCTGGTGGGAGGGCGTTCTGCAGGATGGGTGCCACTACCGAGAAGGCCCTCTGCCTGATTCCCTGTAACTTGGCTTCTCACAATGAGGGAACCGCCAGAAGGCCCTTGGAGGGCCCTTGGAACGATGGGGGTGGAGACGCTCCTTCAAGTATACTGGACCGAGGCCATTGTGGGAGTTTGTTGGGATAGTAGCCTGACATGCATGCCAATGTTGAATTCAGAAATGCTTCCTCTGAGTAGCAGGTTTTTTCATCTGCTCCCAAACGCCCCCCAAAAGATCCCAAATAGTGGATAAGGTGAAACTAGAGGCAGGTCTTTAGGCTCGCGGTGCTTACAATTCCTGCTTCCCCCTGGGAAACTGCTCTGGGGAGTTAGGGGGTGATCTAGGAGAGAAGGGGATCTGGTGCACTGATCTGCAAGGGGACCTTGTGGAGTGGACTTTCACCTCGCTTCCTGCCGCCCTTCTTCCAGCGAGGTCCTCTGCTAGCTTGGAGTCAGTGCCACAAATGGAAGGAGCTCTTCTGCTCAGGCCAGAGCAAAGCAGGATCTCTAATGTACCAAGGCATTAAAGGCATGCAAACTCCGCAGCGTATCGCTTCAAACTAACAACGCTGTGCTTTTGGGATAAGGCAGAACAGTTTGACTCCCTTGCCATCCTGCTTTAGGTCACATTGAGAAACAGATTTTTAATCACTTCGCAAGCCACATTAATTCTTCTCCCATTCTGTTTGGTTTGGCAACATAATCCTTATTATGTATCTAAAAAAAAAACCTGCAAGGCGGGGTGTGTGTGCTCATTTAATCAGAAGGTTATGATAAAAATAACATTGCAGTTCGAAATGAATCTGCCACTCCAACTTCCGATCAAGGCACAGGGCTCCTTTGTCAAATGTGAGGCTGCCACTCGCTAACTGGGATACAGAAAAAGTTCTCCAAACTGGTCTGTGTGGTTTTCCCTGGAACTATGCCTGGATCTCCACTTGCAGCTGCATTTTAGCCCTATTAATTCTACTGTCAGTGCAAACATTTTCTTCTTAAAACCATTTTCCTTGGTGAATTAAAAGTAAGATACTTGCAAGCTTTTTTCCTTTTTTTTGCAGTTTTGAAGAACATTGATTTATATTTTGTAAATTCTTTGGCTGCTCACTTTCCTGTGTATTCAAAAATCAAATATCTTTAATACGGTCAATGACCAACAAGTTTCCTGTGTATTTTGACAGCCCAGTGTCCATGTCATCCCGTGTTGAGATGTCCAACGTCTAAATTAAATGCTTCGGAATTTAGGAAAATAAACTGCTGTTATTTGCTATTAGGCAATTATCCCAATGGATGCTTTGACAAAGCAGATGGACTGCCAAGCATTGACTTCTCTTTCCGCTTGTCACATTTCATTCTGATTGTAATTTTGATTTTTGATATTTTCTTTTTGTTTATAGCCTTCTTCAGAGCTCCGATCAGGAAGTGGCAACAGAAGTAAAAGCTGGACTAAAAAGTATTATTCCAAAGCTTAAAAAAAGGACTAAAGATGGCACCGCAGCAGGAAAGGCGCTGCTGGAGAAATTATCGTCATAACTTAAAGAAGTTATTAAGTGGACAACTTTTCTGTTTGTGGAAGCGAATCTTCCTTTTAATACATCTAAAGGACAGGTTTTTGGGGTAAAGATGAGTTAACCTTTTTTAAAAACAACACAACACACAATATGTCCATAAGCACTTAGGCTTTTTCAGAATATTTGGTTATCTTTTTTCTCTTCTTTGGCATCAGTTTAATTGTCCCTGTAGAGGAAGATCTCTTTGATTAGCCGGGCAGCTGAAAACTATATTACCACGTGCCTTCCTTCCTTCATCATTTTAGTCTCCTTGTCCACATTCAGCTCCAGGCAGCAACTGCTTCCCCCTCTCTCTTCCTCCCCACCTTTGGTCTCCCATCGTTCCAGCCACCTGTTTGGCTTTCCTCCTTTTGACTGCCAACCTTTCCTCTAATGCTTGCAGATCTGCATTGCAAATTCCCCTTCTGCCTCCAAGTTCCTCCTTTTCATCAGTTGCCTGCTTCCCAGTCCTCCCACTCCGCTGTCTCTGCCACTGGTGCCACGGCTGCTGCGCGTTTTCCATCTCGATTTCAGGTGAAAGGAGCCCCACTTTAGCCAAGAGCTCTTCAAGGCCAGAGCTGTGAGATGGACTGGAATGCTCCTTAGTGGGAGGGTGGTTGGTGTTCGCTTACAACACACTCGGAGTCTGAAACCTGAGTTAGGTTCCGACGTGATCATTTACTCAGTTGTCACAGTAAACTCTGGTTCTCCTTAACCAGGGAACGGAGAGTTAAGGGCAACAGGAGGCCAAGGAAGGACAAGTGCTGGTGATTGCCCAAATAACCAAGGAGCATGACGCTTGCACTAAGTGAATAGGCTTCCTCTAGGCTTGCAGGTGGTTCACGTTTAAAGTCCCTCTTCACTCTCTTGCCAAAAAAACCCTCTCCAATCTCAGCAGAAGAAAAACATGCTGTTCCTATGGAAACACCTTTTTAAACAATGCTGAACACAGCTCCTAGATTTCTAAAAAGATGAGTTTGGCGGAATAACTGTTATTAGCAGTGTTCTTTTATGGAATAAAGTATTTGCTTTCTTGAATCTGAAGGTATGCGGACTGTTAATGAACTTGAATGGTAAGGCTAAAAACTAGTTCGGCGTTTTCTCTGCAATTTGGCTGACAGCCTTGGGCGTGCCGTACTCCAGTTAGGACTTAATCATGCATAGGTGGCAACACGTGACTCTCCTCCCTCTTTGCCATAATTCCCTGGAGGAAAATTGCTTTACTCGGTGTACAGAGGAGAACGCCTGGCTTTAATCCCGATACTTCAGCTGGAGCAATGCAATTCCACTTGAGTCCAAAAGAAGCTTAATTGGCACTCACACATATGAAATAACACAGTGGTTTTAGAATTAATAATGTGAAAATATTATCTTGCAGACCGTAGCGCTGCAAGTACTGTATTTTTCTGGGTATAACAGCGTATAAGACTCCTATTTTTTGGGAGGAAATGGGGGGAGATTGCCCAGAGTTGTTAAACTTTTTTTTTGGGGGGGGAAGGATTGCCCAGAGTTGAGCTTTGGGGGGGGGGGGTTGCCAACAATGGTTCACCTGCCACTGACAATTGCACGCATCAACGAAGCCACCAATCGTCTGCCCACTCACCGCCAGCAGCTGCCAATCACCCACCCAATTCCCACAGCAGCCAATCGCCAGCAGACCTTGCCACAAACACCAATCACCCACCCAAATACCGCTGGCAATCTCCTGGTCACGGCAGCCACCAATCGCCCGTCCCACCTCTGCACTATCCGTTTATAAGACGACCCCCAATTTTTAGTATTTTTTAAAAAATTAGAAAACCTCGTCTTATACATGGAAAAATACCGTAAGTTAGAAGTAAATATTAAAAGCTTGTCAAAGTGGATCATGTAGATGGAGTTCTTAGTACGGAAGGGAGAGATCTCTCCTGCAAAGCGATTGGCTGGAGCTGCTTTGGCACTTAACAAGCTCAGCGCTGTCTGCTAATGAACCCTGACATATACCTGCTGCATCGCCCAAAGGAGGGGGACCAGGGAAAGCCCTTATCTGCTGATGGGGCAGTGTGGTGCCAACTGCGCTCCCCCAATCCACCTAAGCGTCATTACCCTGTGTCACACTTAAAGGTTAATCTCAACTTGATCTAATTGGCAGTGACAAAAAGCGTTTGCCCACACAGCCGCTCTCGTGGCTCATCAGTTCCCCTAACAGGATTGTCTCTTGTGACAGTGAAACAGATAACTTTGATTAGCATCGGATAACCAATTTAAAGGCCAGCAAAAATGGCCCTGGCTGGGACAAAGGGTGGCAGAAGTTTTGAGCTCCCCTTCAGATTTGCAGTCCCAGAGCGAATGCAGGTTTTCCAAAATATCAACATAAAGTTTACTCAGTGGCCCTGTCCTCTGCGGAGGAGCCAAATAAAGTTTAATTTAGCCGAAAGTAAATATTGGAGGTGTGCTTCTCAAACAGCAGATTATGAACATGCAGTTTTGTTAACAAGTAATTAAATGATGGTTAACTTGTGTGCTTTCATTAGCTCTTATCTCAGTTGTCGTAACTGCTATTTCTGCCCTTTCCAGACTCAGGAAGGCAGTGTGTGTTTATTTGTCTTTTAGATGTTGCTTTAATCCAAATAAGTTTTCCTACTGACACATCAAAGATCCAAGGAAAAAGTGTTGGCATTGTACATTTTGTGCCTTCCAAAATTTGGATGTGGACAAAGTGGGACTTGCATGTCTGTTCTGCGATCATGGAATGATCTGTCCATCTACCCGGGCATAAACACGGACATGAAACAATTTGTTTTTAATAGATCAGTTTTCATCAGTGTTTAGCAATGGACTTGATTCTGTGACTCTTTCGCTGTGTTGGATATCTCTGGTTTAGATATCTTCAAGAATTGCTCTTAGTCACAGAAGTGAAACGGAAGCTCATGGTGTTGGGAGGAAATGTACACTGGGAAATTAGATAGGGCTGTGGCCTAGAAATTTCATCGAACGGGTCCTTGGTGCTGCCGCCATGCAGGTGGAATAGGAATCCTGCTGCTGCCATTAGGATGCTTTCTTAGCCATGTCAATCCCCACACCCACTGGCCATCTCTGGACCACCCAGTTTTCCTTTTGAGATGGCAAAGTCGCAACAAGACTCAACCGTGCCAATGTCACGCATACGTCCTGTGTGACTTCAGATCTGGAGCTTTACCGTGGTCATAAAGGTAAAGGGACCCCTGACCATTAGGTCCAGTCGTGACCGACTCTGTGGTTGTGGTGCTCATCTCGCTTTATTGACCGAGGGAGCCGGCGTACAGCTTCCGGGTCATGTGCCAGCATGACTAAGCCGCTTCTGGCGAACCAGAGCAGCGCACGGAAACGCCGTTTACCTTCCCGCCGGAGCGGTACCTATTTATCTACTTGCACTTCGTGCTTTTGAACTGCTAGGTTGGCAGGAGCTGGGATCGAGCAATGGGAGCTCACCCGTCACGGGGATTCGAACTGCCGACCTTCTGATCGGCAAGTCCTAGGCTCTGTGGTTTAACCCACAGCGCCACCCACGTCCCTACTGTGGTCATAGAATCACAGAATTGGGGAGTTGGGGCCCTGAGGGTCATGCAGTCCAGCCCCCGACAATGCAGGGATAGGCAGCTATCCCTTACAGGGATCGAACCTGCAGCCTTGGTGTTCTCAGCACCCCGCTCTCACCAGCTGAGCTATCCAGGGTGAATAATGGGGTAACCACTCTGCATGGAGGACCTTAAGGTCTACAAATGACAACACCTTGGAGGTCCCAAGTCGCAAGGTGGTTAGATTGGTCTCAACTAGGGCCAGGGCCTTTTCAGTACTGGCCCCGACTTGGTGGGACGCTCTGTCACAAGAGACTAGGGCCCTGCGGGACTTGACATGGCAAGACAAAGCTGTTCCGCCTAGCTTTTGGTTTGAACTAAGTCTGACCTTTATGTTTCCCTCCCCTTATGGTTTTGGACTACTATTAAAATGAGGCTGCATTTGAAATTGCATTTTAACCTGTATTTTAATTTGGTGTTTTTTTCCCTATTATGTTTTTTATTGTAATTTTACTGGTGTTAGCCGCCCTGAGCCCAGCTCTGGCTGGGGAGGGCGGGGTATAAATAAAATTTATTATTATTGTTATTATGATAGCAATGAGTAAGAAGGGAAAGCGCCCGATTTAATAGATCACAACCTAAGTGTGAAAAGCTATTGGCAAGAGTTGTGGGTGGTGGGAACTGAGTGGGAATGGAGATGCAGCCCAGAGTTCAGCCATTTATGGTCCATTCATTCCACTGGAAAGGACAATGTTGTCTCCCCACCGCCAGCTTCCCGTGGCTCACTGGAACAACCAGTTAGGGCAGAGAGCAGAAGGTACTTAACTGGTGTCGCCAACCCTAAGCTCTTTGCAAACCTGCTTAATGTATAGGCGTGGAATGTTGCCTCGGGGTTGGGGCATATTTGTTATATGTATTTTCAGAAACTGAGAAAGTAATTTTAGAAAGACCACTCAGCAGTTGGTTGTGTGATTTAAAGCAATATGTCCAGCACTTCTGTCTCTGCTCTTACATCTCATTGTTCATTTGTGTGTCCGTTTTAAATTGCCTTAACAGACATATTCCCAAAATATGATTCCTGTAGCATTTGGAAGCCGTAATCCAGGATAAAAAAGGCAGATTACATTGGTATGTTGTGTAATTTCTGTACTACTCCATAAAGAAGTTAATAAAGGTTATGTAAACAGGGGATCAGCGCAAGCCAAGTATTTCTGTGCATTGCAAGTTAAATGGGACAAAAATCCAAGGTTCTAAATATAGCTGTTAAACCAAGTTTAAAACAAGCGCATGAGATTGCAGCCCAGAATTCTGACACTGTCCGGAGTATTGAGGTTCCTGCAGTTTAGGCCACAGCTGCTTTTGCTGTTCTGAAGCTAAAAATGAGGCAGGATTTAGGATCAAATGTTACTCTTTGCCTCAGGGCTCTGCGGATAGAGCCAGCTGCCCAGTGAACTGTGGCTGCTCTTTAAGCACTCCTTCAACAGCCAGGTTTCCAAACTGGGACGCCTAATGCACTCCTCATCTTTCCCCCAGAGGGGTGGTCTTTTTGCAGAACAGCGTCTAGGCAAACCCCAGTTCAGCCACAGCCCCTTTTTAAAGGGGGGCTTCCAATGGGGCCACCAGGAAAGGACAACATGCATTACCGTATTTTTCGCTCTATAGGGCGCACTTTTCCCCCTCCAAAAATTAAGGGGAAATGTGTGTGCGTCCTATAGAGTGAATGCCGGCTGCGCGGCTAAGCCCAAAGCCGGAACAGGGAGACGGAGCACTGCAGAGCGCTCTGTCTCGCTGTTCTAGCTTGGGGATGGCTACGCAAAGCCTCCGCAGGGCAGCGGGGTGCCTTCACCCCGCTGCTCTGCGGAGGCTTCAAAGGCTTTGCTCCAGGGGCTTCAGGCAGCTGTCCGCAAGCCTTTGGAGCACAGCAGGAGTTCCCACTGCGCTCCGAAGGCTTGTGGATAGCCGCCTGAAGCCTGGAGAGCGAGAGGGGTCGGTGCACACCAATCCCTCTTGCTCCCCAGGCTTTGCTTTGCTGGAGAGGCGCTGCACAGTTTTCCCTCTTTGCGCAGCGCCCCTTCAGCGAAGTGGGAGGAGAAATGGAAGGGGCTCGCTGAAGGGGCACTGAGCGAAAAATACGGTAGTTTCGTCCTCTCTGAAACTTTTCCATCGTGAGCACGTCTTCTCCTCTTGCCTGGAGTGAAGACGATCAGGCAGAATCAGTGAGCTATATTGCTAGACTTTATTATCTTAGGGTCTCTTTAGAGTTTCATTAGTCTCTGCAAAAGAAAAGAAAGAACAAACTTAACTATGGTCATAAAATGCATCACAGAGTTAATTTTCCATTGTTGCTTCTCTGAGAGAGTAACCATGCTTGCCTGAAGTAACGCGTTATATTTGGGTATTATTTGGGAGCCAGGGAGAATAGGGAGACTTGGCAGCTGAACTAATGAAAAACATTGCCTTGCATATGTTGTGCATCTCATGTTGATCTTTTGTTTTTAAATCCCAACATCAAACGGCAATAAACCGGTGTCTGGAGTGTAATCACATGATAAAAAGCTCTTCCACTTTTCTTTTTAAAGTCTTTGTACATAGAAAACCAGCTGCTTTGGAGGAGGGTGGTAGCCTAAGCTTTACTCTGGCATGCTCGTTTTCTATGCCTGTCAATGCTTTTCAGGGGTTTTCCTCCCATTACAAGAGCCCCTACTCACAATCTGAAGTGGTACATTCCAGACACAAGTTGCCACCCCACCTGTGAGGTGGTTTGCTCTACACCTGCAGCAGGAGGATGTAACATAGACTGCGCCATTTCAGAACACAGGTGGGGATCATGTTTTGGGATGATCTCCATTAAAAGCTGCTCGCAAGCAGAGTTGGGCGAATGCCCAGCCTTATCATCCTTCGGCTTGATATGCTGCTTTTTCCTTTGAAGGTGTGTGGCTTGTCTCCCTGCACATGAGCATTCAAAGTTGTTTCTCCCTCCACACACAAAATGTTTCAGTCCATTCTGCATCCTGTGTAGTTGGATAGATGACCCTGAGAATATAAGGGTCGTCGATTGTATGGTGTAGGTTGTGATAAGCTGTAAGAATGATTCCCTCTTCAAAGGGACAGGACACTTATCACTGGTCAGTATTTACTGTATTTTTCACTCTATAAGATGCACCAGACCACAAGACGCACCTAGTTTTTGGAGGAGGAAAACAAGAAAAAAAAAATTCTGAATCCCAGAAGCCAGAACAGCAAGAGGGATCGCCGTGCAGTGAAAGCAGCAATCCCTCTTGCTGTTCTGGCTTCTGGGATAGCTGCACAGCCTGCATTCGCTCCATAAGACGCACACACATTTCCCCTTACTTTTTAGGAGGGAAAAAGTGAGTCTTATAGAGCAAAAAATACGGTAATAATCCTTGGCAAGAACGCTATTTTTCTCACCCGTATGTTCAGCTCAGTCCGGCATCCTCAGCACCCAGCAGAATCAGGGAAGGGCCACAGGCCCTGACATTGGATGCCTGCTTTCCTTTCTTAAGGATAAGAATTAAGGGCCACAACACTCATCCTGGCACCATGACAAGAACTGCAGGAAAGAGAGGACTGAGTCCTCTTCTGGGCGTGGCCTCAGGAAATGAAGGGCTGCTCTCCTGGTCGTGATCTGCTGTGGAAGATCCTTTTGCCCAACCCAACCCAACCTACACAGCAGCTCTTTTTCAAAACTGCATTTTGTGTTCCTACACATCTATTCCTTACATCTGTGGCAGTCAGAGGCAATATGTCTCTGAATTCCAGTTGCTGAGTGGACAGATTTGTCCATTTTGATCTTTCCATTTCCCATTGTTCCAACCTTACAGTAAGTTCCAGTTTGTAACAGCCAGGGGTGGGGAGCATATTCTCCTCCAGATATTGCTGGGTTCCAGTTGCCAGTGCTAGAGCCAAGGATGATGGGAGTTGTACCCCAACATTTCTGTACTTCAGTTGCTGTTTTACCCCAATGCTCTTCCATCCTGTCCAACGCTTCTCTGGATAGCTGATTTTTTAAAAGAAAAGCCTATGTAAGGTAAAGGTAAAGGGACCCCTGACCATTAGGTGCAGTCGTGGTTGGCTCGGGGGTTGCGGCGTTCATCTTGCTTTATTGGCCAAGGGAGCCGGCGTACGGCTTCCGGCTCATGTGGCCAGCATGAGTAAGCCGCTTCTGGCGAACCAGAGCAGCGCACGGAAACGCCGTTTACCTTCCTGCCGGAGTGGTATCCATTTATCTACTTGCACTTTGACATGCTTTCAAACTGCTAGGTTGGCAGGAGATGGGACCGAGCAACGGGAGCTCACCCCGTCGCGGGGATTCGAACCGCCGACCTTCCAATCAGCAAGTCCTAGGCTCTGTGGTTTAACCCACAGCGCCACCCGCGTCCCAAAACCCTATCTACTAATGTCATTTTCTGCTGCCCTTCCTTGCCTGAATGGAATGCACTGCATCAACCAACCACAATGTTAACTGTATTTGTGCAAAATAGTAAATAGGAATGTGTTGTTTTCAACGGGCCATTTTACTTTTAATGTGGACAGGTCCGTCATGGTTTTTCCCAAAACTCTGATAAGGAGGCATGGATTTCCTTGTTTTGCAGACTGGTACATTTCCCAAGCTCTTCAAGCAAACAATCATCCAGCCTTGATCTGGGAAACAGGAACACTTTGTGAAATCACTATGTACACATTGCCTAGCCTAACGCAGCAATTAAAGTCGTGGAGAAATCCAGGTTCAACTCCTGCCCAGCCAGGAAGTTCATGAGATTTTCGTGAGATTGTATTCAGCTATTCTCATGCAATTACCTTTGAACTCCTCAGAGGAAGGCTGGGGCCACCACACATGTGATCACTCCACCCCCATGAGAATATCTGCGAGTGCATATCAATTCCGTCTTCGTAGGCGCATTTGTGGATTCCCAAATTGGACACGTGCAGGTGTGCTGTGCTGGGGGAAAAACATGCTGGTACTTTCCCACTATCTGACAGATTACCCTTGTGTGTTCCCTGCATGACTGAAGAGTTGCCAAATTTCATGACAATCATATTTTCCATGGCGGGGGGGCATAACAAATTGGCTTTGTGCCCCAGAACAGTTTTCCAAAGCAGGGCTGAACCACAACACAGCATACCACAATTTGGTTGTGTGTTTGCAAGCAGTGATGGACATGCCAAAATCTGCCTGAACCGTCAACTTCTCAATATGCAATTCTATGCATATTTACTCAGAATAATTTCTGCTGTAAAATGTTTTTAGGATGTTCAGTAAGATAGTGTGGGACAGTCTCTAGCTAGTCCAAGAGGACCTGGTGAACTTCATGGCTCAGCAACAATTTAAACCCTGCTCTTTCCAGTCCTACACCAAAACTTTAACAACTACAGGAGACTGTTCATTTCATGCTTTTGTCTACGGGTGGAATCAAATGTCTCACTCTTCCAATTGTTACATTTGCACAAGCATCCCGGTTTGCCAGATGGAATGATGCCCCCATCTCCACCCCACCCCCTTTGCTGTTCTGGGGGTTGCCCTGCTCCCCTGTCCTGCCAGAGTCACTTGGTAGACACCCCCATTGTGCAAGCCCTTTCTCAGGGCTTCTGCTCACACGGGGGGTTAGGGACGAATCTCATACACTTTGTTGCATCTTCAAATACTTTGTAAAGGGTTCCCATTCATCTTTAAAGTCACAGTTATCCTTTTCTCGTAGCTTATATGTCCAGGCAGAATGACGAATCTCTCATCATTCTGCCTGGACACTGAAGTCCAGCGCCCTCGCTGCAAGAAGCCAAGTTACAGGGAACCAGGCAGAGGGCCTTCTCGGTAGTGGCACCCGCCCTGTGGAACGCCCTCCCACCAGATGTCAAAGAGAAAAATAACTACCAAACTTTTAGAAGACATCTAAAGGCAGCCCTGTTTAGGGAAGCTTTTAATGTTTAATAGGTTATTGTATTTTAGTGTTTTGTTGGAAGCCGCCCAGAGTGGCTGGGGAAACCCAGCCAGATGGGTGGGGTATAAATAAATTATTATTATTATTATTACCCGAAATATATTCAGGAAAAGTCACAGACATTTTGTTCTCGTCTGTCGAAAATATGTGAGTGCCAGATGTGAACCTAGCTGCTGAAACAGACACCAGCTCTCCCTCCATTTAAGCTGCTCGAGAGGGGCTTTAAGAGAGAGAGTTTTGCTTTCTTCATCTGAGAACAGAAGAGTCTTGTGGCACCTTAAAAATGAAAAGCTTTATTGCGGCATAATCTTCTGTGGACTGGAGCCCACCCTCGTCAGTGGCAAGAAGGCTATATACATAATTATGGGGTGGGGCATAATAAACAGTAACGCCAAACAGCCGTGAAACTCGAGGGGATGACAGTAGTTCTGTAGCCTTTCCGTTCAGATTCTGGAAGGGGAGTTAACAACAGATGTGCAGATTCTACAGCGCCTGCAGGTGTAAATGAATGCGCAACTTAGCCTGTGAACAAAATCAAATCAGCACTTGCATAGATATATATTTGTCCCTGAGGCTTCCAGACCCATCCTCCCCCATTCAGAAGATCCCAGTCTGTCACAAAGATGTCCTCCAGCTCTTTCTGTCAGACACATCCCTCCGTGTGCTGTTTTTGACATGAAAAACAGCAGATGGCCATATTTGGGGTAAAGCAAGAGGTGATGCTGGTTTAATTCATTGCTTCCCCTTGATAGACGAGTGTCGCCTCCCGCTGTCTGCCAAACAGCATTTGATTCATCTTTTCTTGTCTTTGCTCGGCTTCTGGACGGTGCTTCATCCTAATTTCTAGAATGTGATGACATAGATTCAGCAGCTCCAAGTGAATTCAATAATGTGAAATGCGTATGGCTTGCCTTTGCTGCTTGCCTATCAGTTCTGCTTCTGCGCTTATTAATAGACACTGGCTGTTTATAATCACCCTCCTGCTTTCTGGCAAATTGTCTTCCCATCAGTTTTCTGCATCCGTTCTCTGCACTCGCTTATCGTCTGTTCCTACAGCTTATACAGTGCCTTCACTGTTGCACTTTAGTGGACAGGAGTGTGTTGCAAACAAACCCCAGTTTTTAGTGATACCACAACGATGCAAAGGAATGACTACTTGCTACGTCTTTCTTGGGTTGCGATTTTCAGGCTCTTTACTTTCAAAAACTATCTATTAGCTTGACAGGGAGATGGTAACACGCAATTCTTACTATATAAATATTGGCTGTATTTCTTAGACAGAGAAGGAGCGTTGTGTTTTGTCAAACCACAGTTTCTGTTATAGCCAAATCAGGAGATTGTGGTTTAACCTCTGTTTGCAACTCAAGATATCTAATACAGTAGGGGGGCATCAGTGAGGCCACACGGGCAATTGCCCTGGATGCAAAATTCTTAGGGGCACAAAAAAGTTCAAAAGGGGGAAAAAAGAAACAAAGAAGTGCACCCTCCCTCTCACACAGAGAATCTCCTAATGTCCGTGTGGACGGACTGAGGAGCAGAATTGGGCAGTGGGCAGTTGCTTGGGTGCCCTCTGTATTTGGTTTAGAAGGATTGCTCCCGACCAATCTCTCATCCCACTCTCCATCATACTCAACACTCATGGGGTGATGCAGTTGCCACTCAGGTCAGTTGCCAAGCTTTTGCCCCTTTGTTCTAGCCCACCAGCAGGTGGTACTGCTTTGCCCCGGGCACTGGCAACCCACGCTAGGCCACTGATCTAGCAAGAATCCTGGCTTGGTTTCACAGTTAAACCACAGTGTCTCTGTTTAGATGTCCTGTGAACCCCAAATGTCTAGCATTACAGTGGGAAGGAGAAGAGCAGGGAGTGTAGAAGCACAATGCTCATCTTTGTCATGTCTGCACTGCCCTACCATCATAAGATACTGGATATCAATGAGCATAATTCCTGTTAATGACAGAGATGCAGCTGGGTGGAAAACACTTGGAGAGTATTCAAAAATAAAAATAATCACAATGTGACCGTTGTAATATTCATCACAGAGTTTACAGAGCTGGGTTATAAGCCAGACATCTTTTTTTTAAAAAAAGAAAAAGAAATGAGGGGTAGGAACCATATTTCAATCTTCATTCAAGAATCCCAAGTTGTAACCTGATGTCTCAGCTCCTCGGAAGGACTTAGCCTACAAGATCCCTCTCTAGGGGCCTCCAGGCTGTGGCTAATTTTGTGTGGGATTCAACCAAATTCCAGCAAATTCAGGTTGTGCAGTTCTTGTTGACTGGGAGGTCTTGTGCAACAAACCAAGTCCCACCCCTGTGCTTTTTGAGATAAATAACATGATGAAGACAGACATCCCAGCTCTATAGGGTCTTTGGCCCCTTCAATATTTGTTTAATGTCTGCAGAAATGCTCTCATCATCCTGATTTAAGCCACCAAGCTGCAACAGACAAGCTGCTCTCAGTTGGAGGTGTCTAAGAGAGTTGGGATGGGAGCACAGGCAGACAGGGAGAGGGGATTTGATTCAGTTTTCAGTTAAAGACAAATCTGCTGAATTTTCACTTTATGGAACAAAATGCAAACCAAACCACAGCTGTCCTTCAAAATTTGCAGTTCTCCAAATCTTGCAGTGCAATTCTCCAGCCAAGTAGTGTGCACAAAATTCACACGCCAAGTGAAAATAACACAACATACAACATGCAATCGATTAGGAGAAATTGCTTTGCAGAAATGTGTATAATAGAAGAAAAACGAAAACGCTGATGACTTTTCACCAGGGCTCTTTTTTGTTTGTTTTAATGACAAACTGATGTGGAAATGGGGAGAACGCAACTTAAGATGGGAAAAAGTAGAAGCTGAAATGGACAGACCCCACCTCCCCACGAACGAACAAGGGTGAAGCAGTGGCAACTCAATGGAGGCTACCAGCACTTGCTTCCTTCTCTCCCCACTCTCACCCCATGAATACTCAGGTTTCTTACAATTACTTGTTTTTGGTACCTACGGATCCATTTACAGGACAAAAGGCGCTTGACACACCCTCAAGACAATAATAAAATTCTGGTACAGGACACAAATATATTCCTACTTGAAAGGCTACTAAATTCTGATTTTGAGGCAACATCCATCATGCTGGCAAATATGTAAGTACCCAGAAAAAGCAGCACAATCCTTTGCACATTTACTCAGATGTAGGCCTCATAGAATCAACTGGCTCTTGCTTCCTAGTAATAGTGCTTAGCCTAAGTTAGTTGCCTTCGATTCGGTTGTGGTGGTGCAGCAATTGCAGATCAAAGAAACAAGATTGCATTCCTTCTCATTTCCTCAAGCGGATCCTTATTTGGAAACACTCACTGGATCACAATACAATTGATTCCAGAGGCTGCTTGGACACCAGCTGTAACATTTATCAGACAAAATATTAAGAAGGATTATCTTCATTTGCATCTTTTTTAAAAAAGAGAAAGTTTTGCACTATACCCCAGTCAGTCTTTTCCTCCCAGTTAACTTGTGGACAAACCTGAGGGAATCTGTTGGCCTTTCATCTCCCAATCCCTTTTTTCCCATCCAAGGTATTAATTGTATCTGTGTCTTGGTAATCTGTTTGGCCTGTTTCCACAGCACTCAGACATTTTCTTCATGGCTCGCCTCGCAAAATCCACTTTGCCCCTGTCTTTGCGTATGGCTGTGTATTCGTACGCTTTCAGCTTGATGTAATAGTCTGAGAATTTGTTGTAGAGGACGGAGATGGGCATTCCGTTCAGAATGATCCCGAAAGCGATGCAGAGGAAAGCAAAGAGTCGTCCGAGGTGGGTTTCCGGACACATGTCTCCATATCCAACAGTAGAAATGCTTACCTTGAAAAGTAAACACAAAGCAAGGCAGTTACTCAGAACATCCAAGCCACCTTTCTATGCTGAAGACAGAGGCGTCATTTAGAGACTGGTCTCTGAAGGACAGAGGCGGTATTTGTTCCTCCCCATTGCAGTGTTGGAAAGAGAGATTCGACTGCAATAGATATGAGAATCTGCCTCTGCTCTTCCCATCCCTGAAAACCAGAGATGGCGTTTGTCCTCCCCATCACAGTGCACAGAGGAAGGTGCCCATGGTGGGGATTCTCAAACTGCCACTTCTTCCCAACACAGTGAACTCATGCATGCATAAACTGCACACCATTTAGCTGCCTTTCCCTCCCTTATGTGACAATGATCTCTTTCTATGAATGATGGTGTGTTTGAGCAACTTCTGAGCCACAGCAGTGTCCTCAGTAAAGATGGCCAAGCATGTCAATGTCAGTTTCTCATTCCCCCAATCCTAAATTCAGTTCTCTATAGTTATACATCAGTTTGTGAATTTTCCAAACAAACAAAATCCTCATGAAAATTCACCAGCATTTCCCTGCAATTTTCTCGTGTGATACCATTTCATATACAAACTTGCCTAATCTACATTTGTTTTTTGCCATTTTCACTAATATAACACATTTTGTATGCCATTTTCACTAATTACTTGGCTGGAGAACTGCATTGCAAAATTCAGATTGATGCAAATGTCGAAGGATAGCTGTGTTTTCATTTGGTGAGTTCACCTTTAAATATGAACTGAACCCAATTTACCCCCCATCCCTCCTTGTCAGCTGCTGATTTGACACCTTGGTTTTCTGGGAAGCAGGCAGTGGCAGCAGGCAGTGGTGGACTGGGCTGGGGGTGACAGGAGCAGGTCCCTCAGACCATTTATTTCCCCTCTCTACCCATCCGTGGTCCTAGGAATGTCTTTCCTGAGTGTCTTTTTCAAGATCTCTTGTTTAGGTTTGGGCCACCGTACCTTGGTCACCCGGGACGCGGGTGGTGCTGTGGATTAAACCGCAGAGCCTAGGACTTGCCGATCAGAAGGTCAGCAGTTTGAATCCCTGCAACGGGGTGAGCTCCCGTTGTTCAGTCCCAGCTCCTGCCAACCTAGCAGTTCGAAAGCACGTCAAAGTGCTAGTAGATAAATAGGTACCGCTCCGGCGGGAAGGTAAACGGTGTTTACGTGCGCTGCTCTGGTTCGCCAGAAGTGGCTTAGTCATGCTGGCCACATGACCCAGAAGCTGTACGCCGGCTCCCTCGGCCAATAAAGCGAGATGAGCGCCACAACCCCAGAGTCAGTCACAACTGGACCTAATGGTCAGGGGTCCCTTTACCTTTACCTTGATCTATACTGGTTGAAAACTGCAACCAATTCCATGCTGGCATTGAAGTCAATGTTGCTGCATCTGCCTGTTTCAGAATTATGGTGGAGCTTCGTTTATTTTATGAATCATTTGTTTTAAGACATTTATTTGCCACCTTTTGCCAAAAAGGCCACAGGGCAATTCACATAGGAATGTAATAAACAACAAGCCGGTCACCTTTCGTTTCTCCCAGGTCCCTCATTCGTGAAAAACGACAGGGCAGCAGCGCCTCCTTCCCATAATATAATAATAATAATTTATTATTTATACCCCGCCCATCTGGCTGAGTTTCCCCAGCCACTCTGGGCGGCTCCCAGTCAAGTGTTAAAAACAATACAGCATTAAATATTAAAAACTTCCCTGAACAGGGCTGCCTTCAGATGTCTTTTAAAGATAGGATAGCTGCTTATTTCCTTCACATCTGAAGGGAGGGCGTTCCACAGGGCGGGCGCCACTACCGAGAAGGCCCTCTGTCTGGTTCCCTGTAACCTTACTTCTTGCAATGAGGGAACCGCCAGAAGGCCCTCGGCGCTGGACCTCAGTGTCCGGGCAGAACGATGGGGGTGGAGACGCTCCTTCAGGTATACAGGACTGAGGCTGTTTAGGGCTTTAAAGGTCAGCACCAACACTTTGAATTGTGCTCGGAAACGTACTGGGAGCCAATGCAGATCTCTCAAGACCGGTGTTATGTGGTCCTGGTGGCCACTCCCAGTCGCCGTATCCAGGCTGTCAAGGTTCTTGGTTGTGCTGTCTCCCTAAGTACACTTTGGCCTCTCCCCCTCTGCTCTACCTATCTTCAGGAACGCTTGCCAGGAAGGCGGCTTCTCCTGTTGATACTCCTGCAACTTGGAGAAGGAATGTTTGCAGGGTGGACAGGGGGTTGGTGGAGGAAGAGGAGGCCAGAACGAAACAAGGAGCTGAATTCCCCCCCTGTTTTCAGAGACTCTTAAAGCTGCAAGAGATGGGGAAAAGCAGAGACGAGTGGATGGTGGTGGACGAGCCGAGTGCTGGGAACCCAGCACTGACCTGTTTTGTCCGAAGAATGGCGTCTCACTTTGCATTTGTCTTTCTGCTGACCTTATCCTGCAATCGTTATTATAGCCCATGCCAAGGTATTATAGGGATGTTGAGAAAACAGTGAAAGAAATGGCTCCAGACGGAATGTGCATTGGGATCTCCCATTTTTAGTGCCTTGGCTTCTGTCTGGCAGCATCCAGTGCAATATTCGCTGGAAAGGCAGCCATGCAGTGGGGAGGGCATTTTCCTCTTTTCCCCCAAAGAAAAAAGGAGCCTGATGTTTCAGATGAGTGAAACGTCCTGCTCCCTCCCTGAGCCTGCAGCAAGCGAGCTTATTTGTCGGATGCACCTGGCGCATTTGATGGTCTAAAAGGGATTAGTTTTGTGGCCTGATGGAAATTAACTCACTGGAATTGAATGTTAATGCAGGAGGGAGATCTCCGAAAATAAACAGCCAGATGAGAGAGCCAGGAGTCCTGGTGGGGAATTTTTCATGTGTGTTTCTTTATGCCTTGGTGGGATGAGGATCGGAGGAAGTATAGGCGTCAACTCTGTGGGGCCCTGGTCCCTTTGCCCCCCAATAAAATATTTTGAGGGGTTGGACCCCAATATTTTCTGCAAGTTGGTGCCTCCCTCCCCAGCCACTTCCCCCCACTTGGGCACCGGCCTCTTTTCCCAGCTTGTTTCTCGGCTTTTGGCACCTGCTTTGGTCCTCCTCACCTTGACTGGGCCAAGTGAAAAATACACACGCAGAACTAGGTGCTGCTGTTGTCTACAGGTGTCTGCAGCGGTGCAGGATTCAACCATGGGGTAGGGGCATCTGCACCACTGTTGGAGCATGGGGAAGATGCAGCAGAGTGGGATTTGGAGTTTGGGAGGGTTCGTTATGCCAACAGCCACCGGCCCAGACCAACCACCAGGATGAGAAGATGGGTTTAGATAGACATTCCTGCAACCAGTGCTTTTTTTCTGGGGGTTCTCAAGGTCATGCAACACCGGCACTTTTTTTCCTAGAAGAAAAGCTCTGCCTGCAGCCTCATGCTGGAGTTGTTCCCATTGCTGGTGTTCATTGGTCACACCCACAACATTCACTTGAAACACTTTTCTACCACTTTCAGAGCCCTGCCACCCCCCAAAGAGCCCCGGGAACAGTTTTAGGTGCTGGAATCACAGTTCTAAGAGGGCATCTCCTACCAACTCTCAGCTCCCCTGATTCTTTGGGGGAAGCCTTGACTGTTAAAGTGGTGCAAGAGTGCTTTCAATGTATGGGGTGGTTGCAAGTTACCATGTGATTGTCGTTTTTCTTCCCAGAACAATACCTGCTAACCTTTGACCTCCAAGCAGGCCATTCCCTTTAGAACGGTAGCCCTCCAGATGTTGCAGGACTTGAGGGTTCATTTGTGGAAACAATATACTTCTTTCTAGATTAATCAAAATTGCCTAAAATGAAAATACTTAGCAGCTAATGGATAACCATTTTCACAATCTCTCTCTCTCTCTCTCTCTCTCTCTCTCTCTCTCTCTCTCTCTCTCTCTCATCTATCTATCTATCATCTATCTATCTATCATCTATCTAGTGTGGTGTAGTGGTTAAGAGCGGCAGACTCGTAATCTGGGGAACCGGGTTCGCATCTCCGCTCCTCCACATGCAGCTGCTGGGTGACCTTGGGCCACTCACACTTCTCTGAAGTCTCTCAGCCCCACTCACCTCACAGAGTGTTTGTTGTGGGGGAGGAAGGGAAAGGAGAATGTTAGCTGCTTTGAGACTCCTTTGGGTAGTGATAATGCGGGATATCAAATCCAAACTCTTCTTCTTCTATCATCTCTCTCTCTCATCTCTTATCTATCATCTATCTATATCTATCTATCTATCTATCTATCTATCTATCTATCTATCCCCCCACACCATATATATTAGCCTCAAAGGGCAAGGGTTATCAGAAGAGCTTTCCAGCTAAGCTCTAACATGCTTTCATAAATTGGCAGGATGCAATTTATATTCTATAGCTTCTCTAGTTTCTGTAGCACTTCTAGTTTCTGCTCACAAGTCTGTTTACATAATCTGCTGTCCAAAGTTAACACTCCCTGAACCTGCTCCAAACTTGGATTTATTTACCTATCCAAAGGGGTCAATCAAGGTCACGTCACACAAGATGAGTTTGATCGCAGGAGATGTTTGTGCTGCTGAAAACTATACGAATCTCATGCAGCATCTTTCACACGTGCCAGCATTTTGCCATATGCAGGGAAGTTCCCATGGGAAGAATGTGGACACAGGCACAAGGAACAGGGTTTTTGGTTTTAGTGAAGTGATCGCCTTGTTGCCTTCACATTTGATTAGTGCTGGTGACTCAGCAAAGACTTTGGACACCAAAGCAATATGGAAAATCCGAAAACTCAAGGGGTAGAGCTCTGTATAAAGCTTGGCACTAGCTACCCGCCAGTGTAGTCAACCCTGAGCTTGATGTCCCAGTCCATGGAAGGCTTTGATTCTGTGCTCTTATTGCTGAACTATTTGCAGGATGAGCCTCTGTCCTTGGGCTACTAAGACCTCCTGATTCCTCCAGCTGCACTAGAAGGAATGTCCATTTTCCCATCCCTGGTGGCTTAGGCTGCATTTCAACTAGAGACCTATAAATTATAAGCTCCGTATTGCATTACAAGCAACTGAGCCAGAGGGTCTTCCCGTTTTGTTATTTTTGTCTGCGGCTGGCTCAGTGCAAATGCAATTTTTTTAAAAAATCATTTTGGGCTGTGTTGTAGCTGCGATCACCAGCTGTCTGGAAAGCCTTGTGATGGTCAGCTGCTCTTATTTTCCTATCTCGAAATTGTTCATCCCCAGGCACATTTGGAAACGAAACAAAACTTCTGTAGGGACAGATTCCCAGCCTCACCTTTTCCCCAGATTCCCAGCCTCATCTTTTTAACTGCTGGGTGAGAGCTAATATGTGCCCCCTTTTGATTGCATCACTAAACCACTGAGCAGAGCTGCTTTTGTAAACTCACTTTGGAAGGAATGTGAAACCACCCCCACAGCCTCCCTTATGTATCTGCTACAAAAATACCAGCAGCAAGCTGTCAAGTAGGCACAGATAAGTCACGGCAAAGTTGAGGCCAGGCAGACATGTGCTTTCCCTTCTCGTTTCCTTCTTCCCCTTTCTCAGCGAGAAGCAGCACAAATTCTGTGTCACAGCCACAAAGAGCTCTCCGGTTCAAGCTCAGCTGCACTGATTTTAGCCTGATCTACTATAGGAAAGCTTCCAGCTGACGGGTGCGTGTGCATGCATGCATGTTCTGTAAAGTCAACACTCTGAACAGATGTTTGTAAAACAAGCAATGCATGGGGGGGGGGAACCCTGCCGCTTCCAAAACAGGCACGCTTGCAAGTGAAAGGGTGGGGAGAAGGAACGAGAATTGCATTGCCAGGGAGGTACTTACGGCAGCCCACCACCAGGCATGGGGGATGCTGGTGAAGTTTGTGCTGGAGACATCATGTTCCACGGTGTAGACCATGGCAGAGAAGGCAAAGATCCCCAGCGCAATGAAAAGCAGGAGGCAGCCCACCTCCTGGTAGCACTGGCGCAGTGTGAAGCCAAATGCGCGCAGGCCCGTCGAATGGCGGGCCAGCTTCAGGATACGGAAAATGCGCATGAGGCGCATGATGCGCAAGACCTGCCCCACCTTCCCCACCCGCCCCACTTTCTCGATGTCGTTTTCGTGCTGGGAGCCTTGCCCACGGGGCTGGTCCTCATCCACGAAGCGCTCCAGGAGGAGCTGGAGGTACAGGGGCAGGATGGCGATGAGGTCCACGGCGTTGAGGGCACTGCTGACGAAGCAGCGGATGTCCGGGGTGGAGACCAGCCGCAGCACGTACTCCAGGGTGAAGAAGGCGATGCAGAAGGTCTCCACGTGCTCCAGCAAAGGCCTCCTCTCCTGGGTGGCCTTGTCCCTGTGCTGCATCTCCTCCACCGTGTTGAGAGCCAGCGCCACCACCGAGATGAGCACAAAGAAGCTGGAGGCTACCCCCATGGCTTTGGCCGTGGTGGAGGAGAAGGGCTTCTCCATGAGGTTCCACAGGCGCCAGCGATGCTCGGCGTAGCGCATGTGCCGGAAGAGGTGCTCGCTCTCCTGCACGGCCGCCTGGGCCCGCAGCTCCCGCTGCACCTTGAGCTGCTCGTTCAGCTCGTCCCGCCTCTCCTCAAAGCAGATGCGGCAGCAGCGGGGCGTGTACTTGAGGCGGACCCCCCAGTAACTCAGCTCCTCCAGGAAGCTGCGGGGACACAGCTCGTCCCGCACCCGCAGCACCCCGGAGGCGTAGAAGTTGTAGACCAGCTGGAAGACGGCCGGGTCCCGGTCAAAGAAGTACTCATCTCCCTGAGCCGCGTAGTCGTCGCAGAGGCCCAGCTGGCGCCAGCGGTCGGTGGAAGTGGCCAAGCGGCCCAGGCGGGTGGTGGGGTAGATGGCCACCGCCTGGTACGTCAGGCGGTAGCTTTGCCCGCCCACGTTGATGTTGAGGACGGAGGACGACGCGGTGGCTCCAGCTGGGAAGGCTGGGCTGAAGGGAAACATCGAGGGGAGCCCCTTCTCCTCTTCCTCGCCCTCTTCCTCCTCGTCCTCCAAGCAGGAGTAGCTGCTCTCAACGTCCTGGGCCAGCTGCAGTGGGGATCCCCAGTCAGAAGCACCAAAGCCCCCAGTCCCCCCAGTTTCGTTGCTTCCCACGGTTGCATCCCAGGTGGCCCCCGGGCGAGATTCAGTTTTATAGTCCGAGATCAGAGGCTGCTTTCTTTGCTTAAGGTTCCACATGCTTCCCCTTAGCGTTCGGTGGTGGGTGCGAAGCTTCTTCTGGTTGCCTTCTCCTTCCTGCCTGGAGCATCTGCCGCCGGAGCTGTTTTACATTTCTTTTCCGACCGACCAGCAGCTCCAGTTGTTGCAAAAACTCAGTGTGGGATCCAGGCACATGGGGACTGCTGTTGACCGCTTTAATCTTGCTGACAGGGAAGATCTGAGTGCTTAGAGAAGGGGATTTAAAGGCTATTATCCTGTTTCAGCCTCCACTCCCTCTATCTGTGACGTGAATGATTATGGATCCAGAAATCTGTGGATAATCAGTCGAAAAATAATAATAAGTGTAGCAGAGTCATTACTGCTAATAAAAATAAAATCAAAGGGCTTCTATAGCATATACTCAGAAAGACTTTCCTATGAAGGAGCAACAATGGATATTTTTCAGAATTATCCAAGAGACTTTCATCTCATCCCCGATTTCCTATGTTTTCTTCTTCTTCCTCCTCCTCCTCCTCCTTTTCGTCTTCTTCTTCTGTATATCAACTGCTCTTAGAGCTGTTCCTTATGTTTACAGCCCATTTTACAGGCAGAAAAACCAACACTTAAATTTGCTGGGGTTCCTGAGAGTCAATGCAAGTGTTAATGTCAAATATTATGTAAAACAAGGGTAGCAAACATTGCTGCGCATAAATTGACATTGACTGCAGAACTCGGCGACTGCAAAATGCCAGCTTTCGTTCTTTTGTTTTTAGATCAGGTTTCTAGACGTCAAGGCTATGAAGACAAGACTTGAAGTTGACAGTGATTTGACAATGCCTGGTCAAATCTCAGAGGCCAGAGGCCGACGATCCAGAATTTCCAGTGTCAGATTCATCAGGTGGGGCTGCAGAAAGGTACCTCTTTTCTCCCTGCTTTGACTTGCAAAAGGGTGAATAAATTATGCAAAGCATGTCATTATATGCATCCTTGCTTAATTACAAAGGATTACAATTCCGCTTCTCGGAATTTGGATTAACAGGCTTCTGAATTTCCAGGGTGTGTGTCTGTTTGTGTGCTGAGGAGAGAGTGCTCTGATCATCATCCAACCCCTTGTGTGTACCTCACGGAGCTTAAAGATGGACTTGCCCACCTGGAGAAAACACCTCAAGGTGAGGCATCCGAAGTGGTAGGCAAGCATCGTGCACAAGGGAAGGGCCAGAACTCAGTGGACAGAGAACACACTCTGAATGCACAAGGTCCCAAGGTCAATTCCTGGCATCTCCTGATCCGGTTGGGAAAGTCTCTTGCTTGAAACCCTGGAGAGCAGCTGCCAGCCAGAGCTGGAAGTATGGAGCTCAACCAATAGCCTGACTCAGTATATGGCAGCTAAGGGATGGGGATTTAATTTGGGTTTCATTTACAGGTGAGCTTGCCAGATTTTCACGTTCTGAAGCAGTTACATGAGCAGACATCTTTTGAAATCTGCAGTGCAGTGCAGAATCTCACGAAAATGCATACACCGGGGCAGATTGTGCATAAAAATCCATATATTAGTGAGAGTAAATACAAAAATGCATTTTTTTTATCCTGTATTCTATTTTGTGAAATGCCCTGAGATCTTTTGATGAAGGGTGGTATATAAATTTATAAAAAAAGAAATTGCTTTGCAAACATGTGCATTAAGCAAAATTGCAGACAACGTTGTGTTATAGAAGGAGAAATTTGCATGAAGAATTTTCACGAGGATTTGATTTTTTAAAAAAAATATTTTTGCAAACTGATGTGGCCATGTGGAGAAGTGAATTTATGATTGGGAAAAGATGCTCTACACTAACTAGCAGAGCCTCTCCAAAGTCTCAGGTGAGAATTCCTGGCAGTGCTGCCTCTGGGGATCCATTTCGGTGGAGATCTCGGTTAGCGAAAGTCCTGGTATTGGTGGCATGAGTCTGTTTTGCTGAGCTCTGGCTCAGGGGGAATTTTGTGTCAAAACTTGTATGCCAGATTCTATCCAAGATATGCTGCTTGCAGTAGCAGAGTGTGTCATAGGATTACCATATTTTTCGCTCTGTAAGATGCACCAGACCACAAGACGCACTTAGTTTTTGGAGGAGGAAAACAAGGGAAAAAATATTCTGAATCACAGAAGCCAGAACAGCAAGAGGGATCGCTGCGCAGCGAAAGCAGCAATCCCTCTTGCTGTTCTGGCTTCTGGGATAGCTGTGCAGCCTGCATTCGCTCCATAAGACGCACACACATTTCCCCTTACTTTTTAGGAGGGAAAAAGTGAGTCTTATAGAGCAAAAAATACAGTAAGCTGGAAGGGAATTTTCTCCCACCCCATTGCTTTTGATGGAAAACTATATTTGTGCACGAGGACTTAGTGTGGACGGCAAGCTTTTCTCCTGCTCCCCCCTCACTCTGACACAGCTGCTTTGCGGAGACTGGGCTCCCTGGCAGCTTAAATCTGACTTGTGGGTTGGACTGAATGTCAAATATTTACTGGCACAATTCCCCAAATGCTTGCCATGAACAAACAACCTGGAACTCTGTAATATTTGATCACGCAAGTGCCCTTTTGTTTGGTGGCTATCTTCTCTCTGTTTGGGGCAGTTCTTGTTGAATTGTTCATCGCAAAGAGTCTGCGTGGTTTTTGTTGCCCCGCTCAGATTTTAAAACGCTCCTGGGTGTGTTTGTTTGGTTTTGGCAGTGGCGCTGGGTGGGGAGGCATTGAATTTCCATGTGGTTCTTTGCCCCAGAGAGATGCTCTAGATAACAATGCCTTGTGGGGAGATTTATGGGTGATGTTTTCCTGCCCCCTTGGCTTTGTTGTGGGTAGTATACATAGGAATGCGCTATTCAAATAAAGCAACCGTGATTTGGCAATGGAAATAATTCAAGGAGGTGCGCACTGGCCTAGTGAATAGTTATGGGGCATCAGAAACTAAAGCACTGCTAAGCAGCTGAAGATTTGATCAGCCCCTCGGACCTCTGTAAGCCCCATCTATTAGCAAGATGTGGGGGAATGGAAAGAAGAAATCCCATAAGATCTATGTGGACAGAACCAGAAGTGTCAAGAGGATGAGGAGGGAAGGAATTATTTGACGCAGTTTAGGTTTCTTCCCCCAACCCCCAAAAAGGCTTGCAATGAAAGCTCAGCTGAGCTGAGGACAGTTCTTCCATTGCTCGTTTCATGTGCCGTGATTCTCCCTGCTATTTTCCCTCTCTTTCAAACGTCACACAAACCCCTTCTGGGATAAATATGCTTTCTTACATTTGCTTTGGGGAGGGCTGTTTTCCTCTAGGCTGGACGCAAGCCTATAAAAGGAATGTGTTGATTTGATCTCTTGGGTCACACTGAAAGCTGGCCTGTTAGATTTGCACCAAAGAGAGTGAATCTTCCGTGATTCAAAGGGCACATTCACAGCATACATGGAAAGCACACGCGTTCCCTCTAAAGATTCCTGGAAAGTAGTTTGTTACGGCAGCTGGAAATTGTAACTCTGCAAGGGGAAAACTACAGTTCCCAAGATTCTTTGGGGGAAGTGGTGAGCTTCAAACGCATAGATCCTAAGATCCTGGGCTCAACTGCAGACTTTGGGGAGTAAGATGGGGTGTCCCTCACCTTTATTTATCAGTTTTATTATCTTGCTATTTTATCTGGTGCTGAATTATTCTGTTTGTTTTCTTGCTACGCTGCTGGGCTGAATGATTTCTTGCTGTGACTGATGCTTTTAACTGATGTTTCATGGCCTTACAGGCAAACTTGCTGGGAAAATCTGAAGCCTCCCATATTGGGAAATACCTTCTGGAGGATAGGTCAAATGATATTACACTGACTATGGCAAAGTTTATTTCGGAGGTCGCAAGAAACAGACCACCACACTCTAGACATAACAAAATGACTACCTCACTCTCTTCTGCCTGTTGTTTGGTTGTTTTAACTGTATTTTGTTTTGAAATTGTTTTGTGGGACTATGGACCGCAATAAAGATATTTGATTTGAATTTAAAAATAATATTGCAAACTGATGTGGAAATGTGATGAATTGAATTGAAGGCTGGGAAAATGAAGAAGCCGAGAGAAGCCTGAACTGACAGATTCACATGTCCATCATGACTGCCTCTTCCCAGCAAAGTTTTTTGCTTTTAGCTGCTGCCCAGCAAGGAGAAAGACAACAAACAAAGCTCTTTTGAGTGTGGCAATGCAGGGATGGGAAAGCTCTGCCTGTTGAAAAGGTAAAGGGACCCCTCACCATTAGGTCCAGTCGTGGCCGACTCTGGGGTTGCAACGCTCATCTCGCTTTACTGGCCGAGGGAGCTGGCGTACAGCTTCCAGGTCATGTGGCCAGCATGACTAAGCCGCTTCTGGTGAACCAGAGCAGTGCACGGAAACGCCGTTTACCTTCCCGCCAGAGCGGTACCTATTTATCTACTTGCACTTTGATGTGCTTTCAAACTGCTAGGTTGGCAGGAGCTGGGACCGAGCAACGGGCGCTCACCCCGTCATGGGGATTCAAACCGCCAACCTTCAGATTGGCAAGTCCTGCTTGTTTCCTGCTTGGCAGGGGGTTGGACTCGATGGCCCTTGTGGTCTCTTCCAACTCTATGATTCTATGATTCTAAGTCCTAGGCTCTGTGGTTTAACCCACAGCGCCACCTGCGTCCTGCCTGTTACTCACTATCTAAAGACAGGGAGTTCCTCTGGAAAGTGGCAACTTCTCTGTTAAGTGTTACATAAGGCAATAGACCAATGCCCAACACACTTGTCTTTGCCCTGCAGAGTTTTAAATGAGCTCTGCCAGGGAGCCAGACAATCCATCATTCTCTGCATGAAGGCTTGTTATCTACATGGTGATGGCAAATACAAGGTCCACCAATCAGGACACAGAGCCAGCAAATACTTGTGGGCAGGTGCTAAAGAAGCCAGGGGGGAAATATATACATTGCTTTCTCTGAATTAAGGCTTGGGGCAAATGGGATACCCCCCTACTGCCACTCAGCTGAGAAACAGGATTAGCTTATATCAGTGCAAGAGGACGATAAACTGAACTGCAAATGTCAGTGCATGTTCCCACAGAGCAGATTCCTCCATTTTAAAAGAGGGATATTTGAAAATGTCAGGTAGATCTGAAGGTATAAAAAAAGCCAAATAAATAAAAACTGAAGATTTAAAATGTCAGAATTGAGAAAGTTCTAACTTCTATGCAGCTGAAAATGCCAGGAAGAATTCTCTAATTTTCTTGCGCGCTTTGAGTCGCTAGATCACACGCTGGTCCCTTTTGATTCCAGCAAAGATAAAGCTCTTCATTTCAGCAGTTCCAAACATTCTGGGGTGTTTGGGGGTTTGTGAACAGTATGAAAACAGCGGCATAGCACTGTCGTTCCAAGGGACCCTGTGGGGTAGTGATCTGGGTGCTGGCCAAAGTTTGGGAGAGACCAAGGTTCAAATCCTCCCTCAGCCTGACCTACCTTGCACAGTTGTTTTGAGAATAGAATAGGGAGGCTCCAGGTCTCCTGCCTCGAGTTCCCAAATCCCTGCCCTTGGGCTGGACTTCCTGGGGTTGAGAATAGCTGAAGCTCAGCAACATTTGGAGGGCCAAAGGTTCCTCACACTTGGCTCCCAAAATGTGCATTTGTGTGGGAGGAAGAATGACTCCATTTAAGCTAAGGGTGTGCACCGAGAGACTTTGTTTCTGCAATCGTTGTCCAAGCAGTACTCTAGAAAATACAGCTTTGCTCTCTTTTTCCTACCACCAGGGGGAGGCTGACGGTGCAAAATGCAAAACAGGAAAAACAGAGATGTGGTCTCTGTCCCACTTGTGGCTTGTCATCGTTCTGTGTGCAGCCATCAACTCTAAAATTTGACATGGGGGAAACAGCAGAAGAAGCAGAGGCAGAGGGGAACTTTGTGTTTCTTTCCTTCTGGCATCATTAGGCTGAGTCACTGAAGCAGCGCCTGGGGGCCCAGTTGGTCTCCTCAAGGTGGTGCTGGACTCCAGCTCTAATGATGATGGTGGTGGTAATAATAATAATAATAATAATAATAATAATAATAATAATAATAATTATACTCCACCCATCTGGCTGGGTTTCCCCAGCCATTCTGGGAGGCTCCCAACAGAATATTAAAAACACGATAAAAGATCAAACATTAAAAACTTCCCTAAACAGGGCTGCCTTCAGATGTCTTCTAAAAGTCAGATAGTTGTTTATCTCCTTGCCATCTGATGGGAGGGCGTTCCACAGGGCAGGTGCCACCACTGAGAAGGCCCTCTCCCTGGCTCCCTGTAACCTCACTTCTTCCAGTGAGGGAACCGCCAGAAGGCCCTCGGAGCTGGACCTCAGTGTCCGGGCAGAACGATGGGGGTGGAGACGCTCCTTCAGGTATACTGGACTGAGGCCGTTTAGGGCTTTAAATGTCAGCAGCAACACTTTGAATTGTGCTCAGAAACGTACTGGGAACCAATGTAGGTCTTTCAAAACCGGTGTTATGTGGTCTCGGCGGCCGCTCACAGTCACCTTTCTAGCTGCCGCATTCTGAATTAGTTGCAGTTTCTTCCAAGGTAGCCCCACTTAGAACGCATTGCAGTAGTCTAAGCGGTAGATAACCAGAGCATGCACCACTCTGGCCAGACAGTCTGTGGGCAGGGAGGGTCTCAGCCTGTGTACCAGATGGAGCTGGGAGACAGCTGCCCTGGACACAGAATTAACCTGCGCCTCCTTGGACAGCTATGAGTCCAGAATGACTCCCAGGCTGCGCACCTGGTCCTTCAGGGGCACAGTTGCCCTATTCAGGACCAGGGAGTCCCCCACACCTCCCAGCCTCTGCTGGGAAGCCCAATGGTCAGGGATGATGGTAGGCAGAGGGCAGCAACATCTGTAGCGCAGAACACTGGCTGCTTCCGGAATCAGAGGATGGGCACAAAGGGGGCCGAGTCCAAGATTTCGGGGAAAGGGTGGGGTTTGGAGAAGGACTGGAAGGGCGTGAGAGAGAGGGCAGGCCTCCTAGCAGGCACTTCCAAGCCCACGGGGCAGTGAGGAAGAAAGGGCAAAGAATTCGAGAGAACAAGCGACTGTCAAACAGCGGAGAACAGCCATCAAGAGAGAGATGTTCATGAGGAAAAGTGTAAGGGAAGCAGAAGAGACTAAGAGATGCAGAAGAGCAGCATCCCAGGAGATACAAGAGGCTCCTGCTGAAAGGAGAAACCAGCATATAAAACCAGGGCCGGATTGAGGTTTGATGATGCCCTAAGCTCCTGAAAGTAATGGGGCCCTTCAGTGCTTCAGGTTAAGAACAGTTTCAGGTTAAGTACGGACCTCCGGAACGAATTAAGTACTTAACCTGAGGTACCACTGTATATGGTAATTTATGGACCTAATAGGTCCATACACAACACAAAAAACTGCTGCTGTATGTAGCTTTTATTTTATTTGTTTTTTAATCCTTTCTTTTGGAAATATACACCCAATTTTTTCCCCTTTAATTTTTTTGCCCCCCCCCAAGAGAGTGGGGCCCTAAGCTAGAGCTTGTTTAGCTTATACGTAAATCCAGCACTGTATAAAACCTGTTCTCAGCATTATTATCAGCAGGAAAACTACGCTCTGTTTGCAAATCCCTTTAACAGCCGAAACTCCGACCATGGTGTTCATGGGAGTTTGTCAGCCTGTACTTTAGACAGGTTTTTGGCATTATTGTTCAGACTTTGCTTGAACACCCTGTGCTGCTTATCTGATTTTCAGGCTAGACCACAGCATTGTTCTGAGAAGTTCCCTGTCAGATTCGCCATGCCTCTGCGCTCATGGCACTGCCAAAGAAAGAGGGTTGGGGTGGGGAGACGCTAAAGGACAACTGGTTCTTTTTTTGCTGAAATTCCATTCATACTTCCATTTCTGCAGGCGTTGACTTGGGCACTGATAGCCAGCCTTGCTGTGATGAACTCGTGGCAGCTTACAGATAAATTATAAAGCACAGGAGTGAGAAGCAAATCTTACATAATGAACAGCAATAAGGACAGCATCACAAAGCATCAATTTGCAGAGAGGCAAACGTATGTGTTGTGGATTCACATAGCGCTTTTGGAGGGGTTCTTTCTGGTCCTCTACATTATTTTGAAATAGCCTGCATTGGATCCGGGCTGTATCCAAAGTTATTCCTACTCAAAGAAGATGCATGGAAAGTAAGGAATGTGGGGACTTGAGATCCATGAGTTTCAGTGGGTCTACTGTGATAGGAATTTTGAGGTCTTAGATATATGGTAATGTTCATAGGTGTACCAACCAAACACGTACATAGATCAGCACAGGAAGACCGACCTGGAACCATTTATCTTTACAAAAGACTGGCCAGACTCCCCAGGCAATCCAATCAAGTAACCGGCCAGACAGGAGATAAACAATGACAATTTCTGTTTTAGACCGCCTTTTCTGTGATGTAGGTATGATGTATCTGAGGGGTGGTCTTAGGTTACACCCCTTCTGTGATGTATGTATGATGTTTCTGGGGTTGGTCTTGATCGACAGGGTGGCAATTTCAATAGTCTTTATAAGGCCTTGCGTGCCATTTTTCTGGGTTCCTCCTCTCTCCTGCGGGTGAGGGGAGCACCCTGTTGCAACAGATCAATAAAGATCAAGCTTACTAGCTGCTTTGCTTCTCAGTATTTTCTGGTTGGCCTCTGTTATTCTCTCCTACCAATAGGGAATCTATGTAAGGACTCTATATGGGCTCTTAGATACCCCATAAGGGAAAAGGGCAATTTTTGTTTACAACACTACTCAGAGAAGACGTGTCTGAATGTCCAGTAAGCAGGACCTGCCAGTGGTTATTGGCAGCTCCAGGGCTGCAGCTTAAATGCTTCCACAAGGTCATGGGAAAGTGTCTGGGCTTAGCATACCAAGCTAGCTTGTTTATTAATATTATCAAACAGCATGCAAGGGGCGGGGGAAAACCACTTAAAATTCTTCTTTGCTGGGGAAAAGCACCAACCTTGTCCTTTTAATGCAACGAAGTGCTAGTTTCCATGCTGTGGCATTAAAAGCAAAGGGCACAATGCTAACCATGTCTACTCAGAAGTAAGCCCTACTGAATTCAATGGGGCTTACTCCCAAGTAAGTGGCTTTAGGATTACAGCCTGTGGGTGCAGCTGCTTCCTGACATTTAAAGAAGAAACCTTCTTCGCTCATACGCTGCTAAATACTCACAGCTTGCCTGACAGACAGCGTTTAGCAAGTAAGCTGGGAAAACTTTAATCTTATCATTTCCTTAATTATGGGCTGGATCAGCGAATGCACCTAATGGAAAGGAGGGGAAGAGAAAGTTTTTGTAAAAACATCTCTTTTTTATGAAAAAGAAGTCTCCTTCGCATTTTTCTTCAGCAAAGGAGCTGGTTGCATTGCCCATTTGTTGGGAATCTGCCACCAGAACTAATTGCACTTCCCAGAGGACAGGTGTTGTTATGTTGTTATGTCATGTCATGTCATGTCATGTCATGTCATGTCATGTTGTTTTGACCTTTAAAGCCCTTCATTGCCTATGACCCTCGTACCTACGGGACCGCCTCTCCCGGTATGCCCCACGGAGGACCTTAAGGTCCATAAATAGCAATGCCCTAGAGGTCTTGGGCCCTAAGGAAGTTAGATTAGCCTCAACCAGAGCCAGGGCCTTTTCAACACTGGCTCCGGCCTGGTGGAACGCTCTGTCTCATGAGACCAGGGTCCTGCAGGATCTGATTTCTTTCCGCAGGGCCTGTAAGACAGATTTGTTCTGCCTGGCCTTTGGCTTGGAGCCAATTTGATTCCCTCCCCCTCTTTCTTTTTCTTTCTTCTCCTGTGATGAGGCTCCATTTTAATATTTTAATGTTTCAATATTTTAATGTTGTATTTTAATTTTGTTTTTAAGTTGTATTCATTCAATTTGTTTTTATTATTGCTTGTTAGCCACCCTGAGCCCGGCCTTGGCTGGGGAGGGCGGGGTATAAATAAAAATGATGATGATGATGATGTTATGTGGGGGTGTTATGTGGACCCCCTGAATTCTAGGTAGCCTGCAGCTGAAGTACTAGCAGATGAGGCTCATTGCCTTTTTTTAAAAAAAGGTCAGAAGTTTTATGCCTGTTACCAGTGGCATGACAGACGTGGACAGATCCCTCTTTGCCCAGGACTGCAGGGCTAAGAAAGCTTCCCCTGTGGGTTTTATCCAAATCATACTGCTCCGAAAGTCACAGGGGCCCTATCCATGCAGAAAGCAATGTGGTAAGATTCTATGGGATTTCGATATTTGGAAGTGCTTCTGAGAGCTGCCCGGGAGATTGTCATTTCTTTGGAGACTTCTAGCATGTCTTTACGGAAAAGTAATCTAGAGGTCCATGCCTTCCCATCAGATGTCAAGGAAATAAACAGCTAACTGACTTTTAGACGTTATGGCTGGCAATGGACTTGAGGAGACCTCTTTCACATTAGGCAACCCTAATTGTTTGAGGCGGGGTACCTTGCCTTGCCAGAAATAAATTTCTTTACTTCAGGAGATAAGGAAAGGGATAGCTCCCTGTATCATAGCTAGGGGTGGGGGAATATGTCAAGTTTGGCTTTTCTCCATTTCCCATTTCTCCAATCTTAAGTTCAGTTTTCCACATCATCACATGAAAATTCTACACCTTTTCAATGTGAGTTTCTCCTAATATTCACATTTTGCAAAGGAGTTACCCCTAATATAATGCATTTCTGTATGTTATTTTCACTAATATACCTGTATGCCTTTGAATACACGTTCTACCCTAGTAGCATTTTAGTGGATGTTACTTCACTGCGGAACAACCTTGCAAAATTCAGATGAGGGCAAAATTGAAGGATGGCTGTGGCTTGGTTTGCATAACGTTTCAGAAAGCGGGAATTAAGTCAGTTCACTTTTAAATGTGAACTGAATTGAATTTCTCTTCCATTCATAATCACAACACGTGGGAAGGTTTGTGAAGTGATCAGTTCATGGTATTTGTACATGCAGGTAAGTTTGTCATTTCATTGAGGAATACCTCAACTTTAAATGGGTGAGGAGGCAAGATCTCTTCTACCAGGCGTTTAGCTAGTACTTATATTTCAGGAAAACCACACAAAAACAGCAGTACTGAAGGAGAAGAAGAGTTTGGATTTGATATCCCGCCTTTCACCCCCTTAAAGGAGTCTCAAAGCGGCTAACATTCTCCTTTCCCTTCCTCCCCCACAACAAACTGTGAGGTGAGTGGGGCTGAGAGACTTCAGAGAAGTGTGACTGGCCCAAGGTCACCCAGCAGCTGCATGTGGAGGAGCGGAGACGCGAACCCGGTTCCCCAGATTAGGAGACTACCGCTCTTAACCACTACACCACACTGGCTCACACTGAAGCCACTTATCTGGGACTTACCTGAACTCAATGGGACTTACTTCTGAGTAATGTATAGGATCATTCTATAGCACTCCCATCTGTGCAGTAACAATTAAGTAACAATTATACCCTTCAACCTGTATAACCTGTATGGCCGACTATGGGGTTGCAGCACTCATCTCGCTTTATTGGCCGAGGGAGCCGGCGTACAGCTTCTGGGTCATGTGGCCAGCATGACTAAGCCGCTTCTGGTGAACCAGAGGGGCGCACGGTTTACTTCCCACCGGAGTGGTACCTATTTATATACTTGCACTTTAACGTGCTTTCGAACTGCTAGGTTGGCAGGAGCAGGGACCGAGCAATGGGAGCTCACCCCGTCGCGGGGATTTGAACCGCCGACCTTCTGATCGGCAAGTCCTAGGCTCTGTGGTTTAACCCACAGCGCCACCTGCGTCCCTGTATACCAGACAGAATAATGCCCACTTGTTTTACAGGTGCTGAAATGCTTAGGATCACAAGCATTGATCTTTGTTTCATCTTTCATTTCTCAGAAGTTTCCCCCCCTTAAAAATCTATAACTGCTGAATAAGCAGAAAGGCTGAGGAAGTTCATGGTGATGTGAACTTCCTTAAAAGTCACCAGAATTGTGTAATGTGTTTTAAAGCGATGGTGTGTTGCTTTCTGGGTGTTTAGAAAGCAGATGTCTTTAACAAGGCTGGGCATCTGTTGCTCACATCTAAGGCATGGACGTTGTTATGTATTGAAGTTCTCACCCTGGGCCAGCAGGGGGATACTGGAGATAGTTCAGGTCCACATATGCAAATAAGGGATCGAAAGTGACGTTCAGTGATTGGATAGTTACAGAAAGTTGTTACAGCTACGTTGTACTGGAGCTCTATATAAGCAGGCTGGCTGAACCCTTCAGTTCAGTTCTGTTCTGACCTGTGAATAAACAAGCGCTGTTTGGAGAATCGCTGTGTCATCTGATATGTTCACCCACAACTTAACAGATGCCTCTCCACCCTCTTTGCCCCCACAGTGGCCAAGCAGACACATCTCCAAAGCCCACAAGCAGGCGTCTTCCTCTATTGCTCCACAGTGACTTGTATTTCTGGCTGCAGTTTCCGTTCAAGCTGGAATAAAGTACACTGGGAGAAAAAAGAAAGGCGATCTAATCTCGCATAACTCCAGAAGCCCAGAGGGGAGTGAAGCCCAGACAGATAAACACAGGTGACTGCCCTTAGCAAATCTTTCTAGAGAGCAAATTCAAAGGAGAGAAAGGCGACTGGGGATTAGCTGATGGCTGTGCAGATGGTGGCATGAGAGGGAGAGTTTTTGCATTCATGGAGCAGCACAGGGCTTCCTGCCACGAGAAGCGATTGTTTGGATTAGACAGTCTGTCTCCATTTCAGCAGATGGGCCTCCAAACCTCCAGGGTTCTGAATGGGCAAGTATTGTGAGGTAGATTTGAAGTGGAAGGCAAAAAGAGGGAAGCTTCTCTGTGTTAACTCATCGTCCAGGGAACTGCTGTCAACGTTGCATACAAGAGGAAGGAACTGAAGGCAAACTGTCAATGAAAAAGAAGAACTGAAATATTATATGGAAACGACTAGGAAGGCTGGTTTTTCTGCTGCATGCAGGAAACGGGAAACTCCACACAAACACTTGCTAACACATGACCAGATGACTTGTTGCCAATTAGCTCAGTTCAACTGGAACTCTGCACATATCCTGTGATTTGGGGAGTCCCTTGCCATGGACAGATCTGCAGGTGTGAAATATAATCAGAGTCGAGAGTGGATTTCATGCTCTTTATTCAGCTCATAGTGGTGAGGAGGAATGAATGTCCCCTCAAAGTATCTGCTTTATATACATTATTTACACAATGGGCTGCATGTGATTGGCTAATTCTGGAATTCTCCTGTAGGCCAATCAGGTTGTGGATTCACTTCCATCTAGAGCCGGATTGGGTGGCTCCTGCAGACCAATCATACTGCTGCATTGTTCTAGGACCAATCAGACTGCTGCATTCTGAATCCTATTGTTCTAGGACAAATCATAGTGCTGCATTTTGGATCCTATTGTTCTAGGACCAATCAGACTGCTGCATTTTGGATCCTATTCAACTCAGTACATAACAAGGTGGAAGTGCTGAACTGATGTCTTGCCTCGGTAATGAACTGGATGAGAGCCAACAAACTGATGCTCAGTCCAGAAAAGACTAAGGCCCTGTCAGTTGGTCGTTTCCTCGATCGGAAGGATGGAAGCTTGCCTGCTCTTGATGGGATTGCAATCCCTCCAAAGGAGTGGGGACATAGTCTGGGGGTCCATTGCTGACTTGAGACTTGAGACTCAGGTGGCCTCAGTGGCCCGGAGTGCCTTCTATCAGCTTCATCTGGTTGCCCAGCTGCACCCCGATCTGGACAGGGACAGACTAACTTCTGTTGTCTATGCTCTGGTAACTCTAGGTTAGATTACTGCAGTGCATTATACATTGGCTGCCTCTGAAGGTTCAGAAACTTCAGCTAGTACAGAATTCGGCAGCCAGGCTGCTCACCTGGGCAAGCTGGTTTGAGCATACAGCATGAAATATACTCAGAGCGGCGTAGTGATTTCATGCTCTTAATTGCAGCTCTTAAAACAGTGAATGAATCCCCCCCCCAACCCTCAGGCTTTATATACATTATTTACACAACGAGTTCCGTCTTATTGGCTGATTCTGCTTCCCTCCTGGAGCCTGAATGGTTGCTGCATTCTAGGATCCTACCTCCCTATTGTTCTAGGATCCAAGCTTAGTACATGACACTGCACTAACCCAAGCCCAACTTCACGGGCTACCAATTCGTTTGCAGGTGCAATTCAAAGTGCTGGTTTTGACCTGTAAAGCCTTAAATGGCTCAGGACCGCAATAGCTCAAGGACCACCTCTTTCCATATGAACCTACCCAGACCCTGAGATCATCATCTGAGGCCCTTCTTTATGTGCCTTCTCTGTGAGAAGTTTGGAGGGTGGCAACACAGAAAGGGGCCTTTTCTGTGGTGGCTCCCCATTTGTGTGATGTTCTCCCCAGGGAGGCTTGCCTGACGCCTTCATTCCATATCTGAAGGTGCCAGGTGTTTCTCCCAGGCCTTTGGCTAATATAACCATCTGTGGCCTTTTAAACTGGGGAGTGGGGTAGTTTTATTATTTTTGTTACTATGCTGTGTGTTTTTATACTGTGAACTGCCTTGTGATCCTCAGACAAATGGCGATATAGAAATTTAATTAATTAATAATAAAATAGTGCTGTCTGTAAGCAGATTTGTTCAGCCAGGTTAGTCTGTTTGCTCAATCGCTGTCCCCTGCGCTTCTGATTTATGGAGACCCACATGATCCACTAAAGAAAGAGAGAAAATGTTATGTACTGAGTTGAATAGGATTCAGAATGCAGCAGTCTGATTGGCCCTAGAACAATAGGATTCAGAATGCAGCAGTCTGATTGGCCCTAGAACAATAGGATTCAGAATACAGCAGTCTGATTGGTCCTAGAACAATAGGGTCCAGAATGCAGCAGTCTGATTGGTCCGCAGGAACCACCCAATCCAGCTCTAGGTGGAAGTGAATCTGCAACCTGATTGGCCTGCAGGAGAATCCCGGGAATTAGCCAACCACGTGGGGCCCATTGTGTAAATAATGTATATAAAGCAGACATTATGGGGGAACTTCCATTCCTCCTCACCACTATGAGCTGAATAAAGAACATGAAATCCACTCTCGACTCTGAGTATATTTCAGAAAAGTACGCGTCTAAGACAGAAACTGATTTGAAGGAGTGGAAAACATTTACTGAGCTATTATTTCAATGCACAAAATAACTCCTCCAGCCCCAGCCCTCTTAGTTTTCGTTGCTGCTGACTCTTCTGCCCAGGTCCTCATCTGGATGAAGCAGAACTTCTTTTTGCTTCTACAGACCAACATTTGCGGGTTCTGCATAGCCCATGTGTTTGTGGGAAGACAAACAAAGGATCCTAAGGGTATTTACAAAAGGGGTGGGTGGGCGTTTTCCTTTGTGTGTTTCCTAATAGGATGGTGGGCTCTTCACTATGCAAAAAATGCCACACTCCATTTTATAAGGAGGCTCTCTCTAACCATCTTGTTATCAGGAGGGATTCTGTCTTAACTAATGAACTGCAAAGAGGGGGGGAAATTGCTTCTCCCTCTTAATTTGTTGTGCTGACTGTAAAGTTCAATTACATTAATGGTTTGCAGTGTTTCTGAGATCTGAAGTACTCCAGCTAATTAATCACCCTGGAGTTATATTGTGCACAGTGCAATGAAACACTTAATACGTTGATGAGACCCAACATAGTCTTTTGCACTTGGCGGAATGAATGTGGTGAGATGAATGGATCGGGGGAGGGGATCTCAAAATCTCTCTGCCTTTGAGGAGTGGTAAAAAAAAAAAGTGAGATAATAAGGACGATTATGGCAGGGAATTCTGTATCTGTATTGTGATTTAGAGTGCTCCAAGTACTTTTGCGTATGTTTTCTTTTGCAGAATTGCCTTACCCCAAAAGAGCACACTCAACTGCATCAATTTGCAAAACTGGCACTGTTTCAGGTGCACAAAATGTAGGCTTGAGCTTTTTCTGGCAAAGTTGTTGAGCTTTTTTGTCAAAATCTCCACAAACAATTGAACTTTCCCCCTATTTCTTAGGGAAATCACCCCAAAAATCAACACTTCCTATACTGGCTGCCATATGCCTGGGTTTTCCCACACATTTTTGCTGCTTTTCAGAAATTCTGCCGGAATGCCATTTTTGACACCTACGTCTGGGAAATTCTGGACATAGGGCAGCCCTGACATAATGCTTGTTCCTTACTTGTAAGAAATTAGTATTTTAGTCTGGCAGCAACTACCCTTTGGAACAGGTGCCTTTGCTGCACTTTGCTGTTCCAGACATGTGGAAGTTGCATGTGTGTTATTTCTTTTTAGCTACTGTTGATTGTAATAATCTTTTGTTGTTATCAATTGTTGTTATCAATAATTTCAATGTTTTGTTTCCTATATTTGTAAACCGTTAGGTGGTTACAATCTAGCGATATGTTGTTGTTGTTTAGTCGTTTAGTCGTGTCCGATTCTTCGTGACCCCATGGACCACAGCACACCATGCACTCCTGTCTTCCACTGCCTCCCCCAGTTTGGTCAAACTCATGCTGGTAGCTTCGAGAACACTGTCCAACCATCTTGTTCTCTGTTGTCCCCTTCTCCTTGTGCCCTCAAAGTTTCCCAACATCAGGGTCTTTTCCAGGGAGTCTTCTCTTCTCATGAGGTGGCCAAAGTATTGGAGCCTCAGCTTCAGGATCTGTCCTTCCAGTGAACACTCAGGGCTGATTTCCTTCAGAATGGATAGGTTTGATCTTCTTGCAGTCCATGGGACACTCAAGAGTCTCCTCCAGCACCACAATTCAAAAGCATCAATTCTTCGGCGATCAGCCTTCTTTATGGTCCAGCTCTCACTTCCATACATCACTACTGGCTACCGATATGTACATTTTGATAAATAAAAATAAAACTTCACAACCTCGTAAAGCAGATTGGGATTATTATCTGCATGCTGAAGCTGGTGGGGCTGAGTCACAACAGATTTCCTGAAAGTGCATAAAGAATTGAAGGCAGAAGCAAGACGGGGGGGGGGGGGGTCCTGTCTCAGTGGGTGTTCATTCTGCACTGGACCATAAATGGAAGGAAGTCCTGCCACATTCAGTGGGGCTTAGTCCTAGTTAAGCGCGCAAAGAACTGCAGCCTTAGTCACCGTGCTACACTATGGCTGCGTGTGACGGGTATAACGATAAACCATAGTTTGTTGTGAGAAGCTTAGCCTCCCTTGGGGTTCGTATGTGGAAATCTCTCTTTTTAAAAAAATATTTATTAAAGTTTCAGAAAAGATTACAAAAAGAAAAAGAAAAGAAAAAAAAGAGAAAAGAAAATACAAAATACAGAAAAGTAAAAACAGTTAAAAACAAATCAATCTTTCCATGTCTTGTCTTTCATTTACTTGTTTCCCTGACCTCCTCACACCTCCCTTTTTTGTATTCCAGTTCAGTTAGTTAATAGAGCAAATCCTTTCCCTCTTTGTTTTTATCTTAATCCTTTATCTTAATATATTATACCTTTAGATTCTCACCTGTTAACAATCCATTTTTACATACTCCTTTGTAACATTGCTACTAAAACCACTTAACTTCATTCCGACATCATTCTAACATTCATTAATTTTACAGTATTTCTGTAAATAATCTTTAAATTTCTTCCAATCTTCTTCCACCGACTCTTCTCCCTGGTCTCGGATTCTGCCAGTCATTTCCGCCAATTCCATATAGTCCATCACCTTCATCTGCCATTCTTCCAGAGTGGGTAGATCTTGTGTCTTCCAATACTTTGCAATAAGTATTCTTGCTGCTGTTGTAGCATACATAAAGAAAGTTCTATCCTTCTTTGGCACCAATTAGCCAACCATGCCCAGGAGAAAGGCCTCTGGTTTCTTCAGAAAGATATATTTAAGTACCTTTTTCATTTCATTATAAATCATCTCCCAGTCATTCATTTTTATCGCAGCAATACGGCCTAGCAGTGAAAGCTTCAAATTTGACCAGATTTCTAAATCTTTTTTCACTTCAGTCCAGCATTTTTCATAATTGTCTTTAAATAAATTCCCATTTTTAGCTGTCATGTTAATCCCCAGGTATTTCACTTTCTTAACCACTGTTAAACCTGTCTCATTCTGAAACCTCTCTCTCTCAATCGCTGTTAAATTTTTCTCTAAGACCTTTGTTTTTAACTTATTCAGTTTAAATCCTGCAACCTGACCAAATTCTTGAATCAGTTCCAAAACTCTTTTGGTACTAGATTCTGGCTCCTGTAATGTCAATACTAAGTCATCTGCAAATGCTCTCAATTTGTACTGTTTAGCTCCGACTTGTATACGTTTAACCAATTGGTCCCTTCTAATCATATTCAGCAGGACCTCCAGGACCGATATAAAAAGCAATGGGGAGATTGGGCAACCTTGTCGTGTCCCTTTTTCTATCTTAAATTCCTCGGTCACCATGTTATTAACAATTAATTTAGCCTTCTGTTCTGAGTAAATTGCACTTATACCATTTCCAAAGCCTTGACCTACCCCCATCCCCTGTAGATTCTTCTTCATAAAACTCCAAGAAATGTTGTCAAAAGCTTTCTCCGCGTCCACAAATATCAAAACTGCCTTGGTATTAATATTCACTTGTAATTTTTCTATAATATTGATTATGTTTCTCATATTATCAGACAAGTGTCTACCTGGGAGAAAGCCTGCTTGATCTTTATGAATCTCTTCCACTAAGACTTTTTTTAGTCTTTTAGCCAAAATGTCTGCAAAGATTTTATAATCCACATTGAGCAGTGATATGGGGCGGTAGTTCTTAAGCTGCGTCTTTTCAGTCTCTGTTTTCGGTATAAGTGTGATGTACGCTGCCTTCCACGACTCTGGTGCCCTTTTCCAATCCATTATTTCATTACAGACTTCCTTTAAAGGTTGTACTAACCATTCTCTTAAAGATCTGTAGTATCTAGAAGTCAGTCCATCCGGTCCTGGAGATTTACCTAATTGCATATTCTGAATGGCACCTTCTACCTCCTGTTCAGTTATTTTATAGTTCAGCATTAATTTATTTTCTTGAGAGATTTTTTGTAATCCATTTATTTTCAAAAATCGGTCTACATCAATTTCTTTCTGTGGCGTATGTGGAAATCTCTGGCCCAGGCAAAAGGTGGAGTTCAGAAGCTTCCATTTTTGCTTCCATTTTTGGTCAGTTGTAGCTTGTCATGTCACCCAACCTAGCAAACTGAGGTTAGCATGTAACTATAAATCAAGCCATCTTCAAGCAGCAGTATAGGAAGCTGGCTTGTTTCACAAAATACAGTGGTACCTCGGGTTAGGAACTTAATTCGTTCTGGAGGTCCGTTCTTAACCTGAAACTGTTCTTAACCTGAATAATAATAATAATAATAATAATAATAATAATAATAATAATAATTTATTTGTACCCCGCCCATCTGGATGGGTTTCCCCAGCCACTCTGGGCAGCTTCCACAAAGACCAAAAATACACTAAGATGTCACACATTAAAAACTTCCCTGAACAGGGCTGCTTTAAGATGTTTTCTGAATGTCAAGTAGTTGTTTATCTCTTTGACATCTGATGGGAGGGCGTTCCACAGGGTGGGCACCACTACCGAGAAGGCCTCTGCCTGGTTCCCTGTAGCTTTGCTTCTCACAATGAGGGAACCACCAGAAGGCCCTCGGCGCTGGACCTCAGTGTCCGGGCAGAACGATGGGGGTGGAGACGCTCCTTCAGGTATACTGGGCCGAGGTCGTTTAGGGCTTTAAAGGGCTTTGAAGCACCACTTTAGCTCCCGCTGCTGCTGCACCGCCGGAGCACAATTTCTGTTCTCACCCTGAAGCAAAGTTCTTAACCCGAGGTACTATTTCTGGGTTAGTGGAGTCTGTAACCTGAAGCGTCTGTAACCTGAAGCGTCTGTAACCCGAGGTACCACTGTATGGTCAAGCTCAACGACATTAAATGGTTCAGATGTAATGTTATCTGAAAGCAAAAGCTGACAGCAGGAGGGAGTTAGGCTTGTTCCTGTCACAATGAACCATAGCTCATCATTGCAGCCACACGCCCTAATGTCACAGAACGATCACTCCAATCCTTACTCCCACATCACAAAGTCGCATTGTAACTTTTGAATTAATATTTAAATAATAATAATAATAACAGGGACGCAGGTGGCGCTGTGGGTTAAACCACAGAGCTTAGGACTTGCCGATCAGAAGGTCAGCAGTTTGAATCCCCGCGACGGGGTGAGCTCCTGTTGCTTGGTCCCTGCTCCTACCAACCTAGCAGTTCGAAAGCACATCAAAGTGCAAGTAGATAAATAGGTACCACTCTGGTGGGAAGGTAAACGGCGTTTCCATGCGCTGTTCTGGTTCGCTAGAAGCAGCTTAGTCATGCTGGCCACATGACCCGGAAGCTGTACGCCGGCTACCTCGGCCAATAAAGCGAGATGAGCGCTGCAACCCCAGAGTCAGTCATGACTGGACCTAATGGTCAGGGGTCCCTTTACATAATAATAATAATAATAATAATAATAATAATAATAATAATAATAATAAATTAATAACAAACCATTCCAACTATAAGCAGCCCCTCCCTACAACTCCCAGAACCATAGGTGGCAGATCAGGGGAAAGCATTCCGATCAAATAGAGCGATTGATCACAAGAGGTTGCTCACAGACACCCCATTGGAATGGCAGTGCCCATCAACGGGGGGGTGGTGCCTTGGTCTCCTCAAATATTTTATTGCGGGAGCGAAGGGTCCTTGGGTTCTATGGCTCAGGTCTGCCTCTGCTTCTGCTCGTGTGTACAGTGGTACCTCGGGTTAAGTACTTAATTCGTTCCGGAGGTCCATTCTTAACCTGAAACTGTTCTTAACCTGAAGCACCACTTTAGCTAATGGGGCCTTCTGCTGCTGCTGTGCCGCCGGAGCACGATTTCTGTTCTCATTCTGAAGCAAATTTCTTAACATGAAGCACTATTTCTGGGTTAGCGGAGTCTGTAACCTGAAGCGTATGTAACCTGAAGCGTATGTAACCTGAAGCGTATGTAACCTGAAGCGTATGTAACCTGAGGTACCACTGTATTCAGATATTTTCTTTCTTAGAACCAGCCCCCTCCTTAAACTGTCCATTTCCCATTTGAATAATTGTTTGCGCGTGTAGAATGGACATTTGTGATGGTGCATTCTCAGAGACCAAATCCCTCTCGCTTTTCAGCCATCGTTCCCCCCCCCCCCCGCAACTTATTATGGAAAACTGCAGTGATTTTGACCAGTACTTGGCATTCGTTATTGGCACGATATGCACAGACTATAGTAAGAGCACCTTGCTGTGTAATAGGTTTAATACCAGAGCTGTACAAATATTTATTTATGTCTCCGGCAGCACCAGAGTGCGACCTTTAAACGGATTGATGGTTGACTGCAATGCTTTAAGGATAAGTAAAAATGCTCTCACTTGTCAATATTTGCTCCATGACAAGTTATAGCTAACAGGGGTGAGGAAGGGTTCAGACGGGCTGTGCTGAAACATCAACATTAGCTAATAACAATAATCCTTGCAGAGGTTTTGGAACATATATCGCGCCCAAAAGTTCTGCAAGCTATTTTTAACTTATGTTAACCATCCTTTTCAACGCTGCTTGTGTTCGTCAGGCCAGGTCTATTCACTAAATATATCTTTCCAAGTTTTTCGTGCTGCTCCAGGGGCAGCACGTTCTGTTTCACTGAGGCGAAACAGGAAGCGCCACCTTCTGCTGCCACTGCTGCCATACCTGCTGGCATTGGCCCTGGCACCAGTGCCAATTTCAGGCAACACGTCACCCCATTTGGGCAAGATCTTGTGCGATTTGGGGTGTGAATTTGGCCCAAATCTGTGCTGGAGGCTGCAGGTCTGCCGCCTTGAGAGCTTTTGCCACCTGAAGCAGCTGCCTCGGCCGGCCAGCTGTGGACTACCCCTGTTTAGCCACACATTCCTCCAGGTATTGGCATCTAATGTGTGTTTAAATCCTCTTGGCAGCCACTAGCACTGATGCCTCAACTCCCATGGCCCGACAGAGCTCGATCTGGAGCAGAGTTGGCTTTCCGGGCTCTTTACATCCTGACAGGTGGCAAGGAGAATTTCACAGGTGCAGGCAGCAGTTACCTGTGTCAGAGACAGGGCACCTCGGGCCTATCTGGGTGGCCTTTGGGACCCCACCTGGGAAAGTCAAGTAGTACCCAACATATGCTGGCTTAGGAACAAGGGGGCTTCAGATTACATTTTCCAGTGGCAGCTTGAAAACAGGGGCAGAGCAAGGTGGGGGGCAATGAGTGCGGACCCCCCTGGGTGTCATTTCCTTTTTTTAAAAAAATACATTTTTATTAATTTTGACATACAATTTATAAAACGTACCACACAAATTATTACAAATACAGTCTTTTTGGACTTCCCTCAGCACCTCCACTGACCTTCCATCTTAATCACTTTATATGCTTTACTTCATTTTATATTGTCTTTACCTCTCTTAACATATCATCTCCCCTTCTCTAATTTTACAATATTTCTAACAATACTCCTCATAGAACTTCTTGCAAACCTACAAACGTCGTTTGATCATCACAAATACTTTTAATATAGTTCATAAATTTACTCCAGTCTTCGGTAAATTTCTGGTCCCGTCGGTTTCGGATCCTTCCTGTTAATTTATCTAATTCTGCATAGTCCATCAACTGCATAGTCCATTCTTCGATCGTCAGCAATTCTTCTTGCTTCCATTTCTGGGCTAATAATATTCTAGCTGCTGTTACTGCATATAAAAAAAGTTTACATTCTTTTCTGTTTATATCGCTTCCCACCATTCCCAGTAGGAATGCTTCTGGTTTCTTTATAAACGTATATTTCAACATTTTTTTTCAACTCATTGCATATCATCTCCCAGAAACATTTCACCTTTTTGCATTCCCACCACATATGATAGAATGTTCCCTCTTTTTCTTTACATTTCCAACATTTACTGCTAGATTTATACATTTTTGCTAACTTAACCGGAGTGATATACCATTTATACATCATTTTCATTACATTTCCTGGGTGTCATTTCCGAGGGGCGTGACATGCGGCGCGGCACCTGCCCGTGACTCCCTGCTACCCCAAGCCATCGGGGGAAGAGGGGGAGCTGCGCCGCTTTGCTGGCAGCCTTCCCCTCTTCGTTTTGACAGCCCCACGCACCTGGGCTGCTGGAGAAGGCAGGCGGGGAGAGGACGGGAAGGAGGCAGGTGAGCAAACAAGCAGAGGGTGGATGGAAGGAGAGAAGCACAAGCATCCTGTAACACCCAAAAAGCTCAACAACTTTGGCCAACCCCCTCCCCTGAACAACAACTGGCAATGACAATGGGTAGATCACAGCCAGTCATTTTATACTGTGAGTAGATCACAGTCTCTTGGGAGTCCAGCTAGATTTCAATGAGTGTGTATGGGGGGAGGATGACAAGAAATTTTCCGCCCTGGGTACCACCTGACCTTGCTACGCCACTGCTTGAAAAAGCAAGCCATGCCCGAACTGAGGTCTAAACCACTTGGAAAACTGCCTGGTCCTGCAAGGCCACTAAATGCCCTTTCTCTTCGCCAGCCAGTGAGAGGTCTGTTCTGCTGTCTCTGTCTCCCCATCATTTTGTTCCCCTGGCATGTCTTGCCTCTGTCTACTCCAGCCATCACTCCACCAAGATGTTTCTATGGCAACGCTGTCGAGCCACGGATGAGACATTTTTATTTAAACCCGAAAGATAAAAGGAGACCATGCCAGACAAATTACCTCCAGGCAAGCTGCATCCAGGCAAGGGCTTCCTCCCTTACGCCAGGGCTTTGAACACACCACACGTTGAAAGCATGTGACTTCTTCTGCAAAGAATCCTGGGAAATGTAGTTGACACCTCAGCTCTGCAATTCCCAGCACCCTTAAGAAATGACAGTTTGCAAGAACAAGAAATATAACAGGTGATAACAAAGTATTGTGTACAAAGAACAGAATGTAACATTTGATGTAATAAATCAGAAATGGAAGTTGGGGGAAGTCAACAGGGAGGGGGGGAAATTGGAAAATGAATGTTAATGCAGCAAGAGTATTGTTAGCCCAGAAATGGAAACAAGAAGAAATTCCGACGAAAGAAGAATGGCAGACGAAATTAATGCAGAACTGGACAAAATGACAGGAAGGATTTGAAACCTGTGGGACCAGAGATTTACAGAAGATTGGAAGAAGTGTATTAATTATTTGAAGAGCAACTGCAATCAACAAATTACGCTAGTAGGACTACAAGAAGTTTTGTAAGGAGAAATATACGAAGTGTTACAAAGTAGAAAAAGATAGAGATATTGGTTATGAGTTTGAAATGTAATAGGGAAGATAAGAAATGCATACTGAGAGATTAGATTGGAAAATTTTCAGACAGGATTGATGGAAGTCAAAAAATTGAATAAGATGTAAAAGTATGTTTAATTACTGTTGAAAATGATATGTTAAAAAAAACTAATAAAAATTATATTTTTAAAAAAGGAAAAAGAATGTTAAGTAATGATATGGATATTTGTCCTGAGAAAAGAAAAGAAATAAAAAATATTTTAAAAAAAGAAACGACAGTTTGCAGGATGCTTGAACTGGGCTTTAAATGTACAGTGGTGCCCCACAAGATGAATGCCTCGTAAGACGGAAAACTCGCTAGACGAAAGAGTTTTCCGTTTTGGAGGTGCTTCGCAAAACGAATCTCCTATGGGCTTGCTTCGCAAGACGAAAATGTCTTGCGAGTTCCTGCGGGTTTTTTTTCCTTCCCCCCCTTTTGCTAAGCCGCTTATCAGCTGATCCGATAAGCCGCTAAAAGCCGCTAATACCGCTAATAGCGCTAATCTGCTAATCCGTCAATGGGCTTGCTTCGCAAGATGAAAAAAACGCTAGACGAAGAGAATCACAGAACGGATTCTTTTCGTCTTGCGAGGCACCACTGTACAGTGTTGTTGTTGTTGCTTTCTTTAGTTTTCGAATGTTGATTTTTGTGTGTTGTGTATTGCTATTTTTAGATATCTTTCGTGTTGTTGTTGTGTGGAAAGTACTAATAATTTTTTTTAATTTTATTTTTAAATGTACAGTGTTTATCAGCCCAAGTGCAGAGAGGTGGGAAACGGGGCTGGGCTACCCATGGAGACTAAGTGAAGCAGCCACCTTAGGCTGCAGAAGCCAAAGAGGTCATGAAGTCATGGGACCCCCACCAGGGGCAGAGGAAGGGGGGGTGCGGTGAGGCCAGGCCACCCCGAGTGCCATCTCTGAGAGGGGTGACAAAATGCTGGGCAGCACTCACCGCAGGACCTGAAGTCTGCCTGAGCCATGCATCTCTCCTGGGAGTGACACAGTGGCTTGGGCACCCACAGGCTCCATGCTGCCCCATACTTTCCGCCCGCCTCCTCCCCCTCAGCTGTAGGGTGGCTGAGTGGGAGGAGGCAGGCAGACTCCTCGGAGACCCCACAGAGCATCCTGCCCCGGCTGGCCCTGCCCCAGACGCCTGATCAGCTCGCTCCACTGCTGCCCCCACCCGCCCCACCCGGCAGAGAAGCAGCGCCAGCAGCAGCAGCAGCAGCACCACTGGTTTCTGGCGAGATTTCACTGGTGCGGCTTTGTGAGCACCACAAGGGAGGCTCAAACTCGGCTCCAGTTTGTAAAATGGGGGGGAAGCAGCAGAAACTAGCATGCAAAGGTCATCACTGGCACAGCTGATTTAAATTGCTACACGAACAGGATACCGTATTTTTCACCCCATAGGACGCTCCGTCCCATAGGATGCACCTAGTTTTTTTGGGGGGAAATAAAGGAAAAAATGTTTCCCTTTATTTCCCCCCTAAAAGCAGGTCGGGGAAACAGAACCAGGTCGAGGAACAGTGGGATGGCGGCGCTGCGCCTCCTTGCTGTCCCCCAAGCTTGTGGGGCTGGCCGATGTCTGCCCCGCGTGAGGGGCGCTCTGCATCAGGGCGCGCCCCTCGTGCGGGGCGGCAGGCTGCTATCCTCAGCGTGGGGAGCCTTGCCGGGAACTCCTGCAAGGCTCCCCACGCTGCGGATGTCTGCCTGGCGCGGGGGGCGCTCTGCTTCAGGGCGCCCCTTGTGCCGGGTGGCAGGCTGCTATCCGCAGCCTAGACATCCCTGCCGGACCTCCCGTAGGGCTGCCTAGGCTGCGGATGTGTTCCTGAAGCCTGGAGAACAAGAGGGGTCGGTGCACACTGACCCCTCTCGCTCTCCAAGCTTCAGCAAAAGCCTGCATTCGCCCCATAGGACGCACCCAGATTTCCCCTTCATTTTTGGAAGGGAAAAAGTGCGTCCTATAGGGCGAAAAATACGGTAAGTAAATTATTAGACTGTGTATAAGTACAGGATTATCTTTTGCTCCAGCTGTGTATGCACAGGGCTGCTCGGAAAGCACAGCTCTGGTTGTGAAAAATATCTTTCTTCAGCTGGTCTTCACCCACCAGGGATAGAAATGGCATATTGTGTTTTAATATTTTGTTGGAAGCTGCCCATCTGGCTGGGGAAACCCAGCCAGATGGGCGGGATATAAATAATAAACAATTATTATTATTATTATTATTATTATTATTATTATTATTATTATTATTTGTTGAAGGTGTGCCTAATTCAAAGCTACCGTTTACGTATATAGTGAAAAATTCTGAAAATAAAATAAAAATAGATTTCATTTGTAATTAGTCATGACTAAACTTTAACTTTAATCCACTGAATATTGTCCTTAGCTTTTGGATGGAATGGAACAAAAAGAACAAAAGTTGATCCAGAATTTATTAATGGAAAGAATCAAAATTTGGAAACTTGCCAAGACAAAGCAAACCAAATGAAACCCAGCCAGATGGGTGGGGTATAAATAATAAATTTTATTATTAGTAGTAGTAGTAATTAAGCAAATCCTGAAAGAAAGATCAAATTCTAAAAAAAACCCCACCTTGGCTACCATTTATTCATTTTATGAATCTGAAATTCAACTTGGATGTTAATATAAATGTAATCTTTGATCTACCGTTCTAATTGTTTTACTTTAAATAAAAAGAAGTACATTTCGTTTAGCTTCCCAGTGAATAAAGAACCTTCAAGCTAAATAAACTTGCTTATACGCTGCCCCATTTCTCAACTATACTGGAAGAGATTAAGAAACCTATATTCAGTGTTCTGTAGGGAGTGATTTTGGGGGGGGGGACCTTAAAGTGCACTGAGAAATCCAGAAATCAGCTTGTGAATAGCGCTGTCTTCCATTGATTAAATCTGAGATGCTAGAACAATAAACTGGAACAGCATTTTCAACCTTGGGGGGCAACCCCTATGCCTCTTCCCCATGATTCCATCCCCGTTCTTCTAAGTCACTAACATCTCAAATGACAGATTTGTTTTCAGTGCCTTCAGGCACATGGAAATTTCCTTCCTTCCTTTGAGAGTCAGTAGAGTACGGGACTCCTCATCTCAGAGTTGTGGGTTCAAGCCCCACGTTGGGCAAAAGATTCCTGCACTGGACCAGTTGACCCTAGTGATCTGTTCCAATGCTACAATTCTAGGAAATTCTAGGAAAACTTTATGTATGGTTCAGCTTTATAGATAATGGCCTTAAAGCTTCAATGATTTCCTAAACTCCTTTAATTGGTGCAAAAACCTTATCAAATCAAGCGGATTAAATGGTTAGGCAATGAGCCTGATGTTCTCCAGACCTTTTAGAGTTGAATCTAGAATTGCCTGTTGTACAAGGTTGCATTGTACCCCACGCAGAACACTCAACCAAATTTCTTATAATTAAACAAGACAGGAAGTGCATGCTGTAAAATTTAAGTGACATTTTAATGACTCACTTTATAATATGAGGGAACAAAGAAGTCTATTCCAGAGGTCATGAGGATCTCATTTACATAATATATCTCTTGTACAAATTAAAGTATTACACAGCCCTTATATTACAGCAATACTAGAATGGTTCAAACTGCATGGGGTGCATTTAAAAAAGTAATACTCTCTTCTAAGAAATACAATGGAATAACAAGCTGAATCTCAAAAGTCTATTTTGTGCAATTCACAATAATCACAGCAGAAATCAAACCTGGGAGCTGTTTCACATATTGCATTAAAAAAAAATGCACACCTAAAAAATTATGTATAGATCTAAACCTATAAATTACACAGAGACAAATGTGTTTGGAAATACATCATTAGCAGTGGGGAAGAAATTCAGTCTAATTCACATTTTAATGCAATTTGCACTTTCTAAAGCAACACATAAAGAAGGAGCTATCCTTCAAAATTCACACTGCCCTGAATTTTGCAGTGTACAAAATGTGTACAAAAATGCATAGATTGGTTAAATTAACACCCTCAAAAACATTAGGTAAAATTACAGTGGTACCTCCACTTATGTATCCCTCCGGTTACGTAAACTTCGGGATACGTAAGCGCCAAACCCGGAAGTATATTTCCGGGTTTTTGGTGCGCACACATGTGCAGAAGTGCTCTACTGCCGCATGTGTGCACGCAGAAGCTGTCTCTCCAGTTGCGAAAACACCGTGATCTGGCCAAACCTCTGGAATGGATCCTGTCCGCAACCGGAGGTACCACTGTACTTGTAAAAATGTGTATATTAGGCAAAACTGAATAAAAATTGGTATGCTAGGAGTAACACACACTAAAATGCTGGTGGATTATTGTGCAGGGTTTTTTTTTGGGGGGGGGTGCAAACTGATACAGATAACACTGTGCCCCCAACGCCCAATGGCTGCTTCATACAGATTTTGAATAGCAGTGGGGACAGAATCAAACTTGGTGGCATGTCACAGGGAAACTGCCAAGATGTAGACAAGAGGTAGACATGTCTCTCAAGGCTGTTATCTGGTGCTGGTCATGCAGGTAGGAGCTGAACTACTGCAACATGGGGCCTCCAACTCCCAACCCACAGAGAGGGCCCAGGAAGATGCTGTGGTCCATGGCATCAAAAGCCGCTGAGAGATCTCCAAGCTAGCCTTCGTGTGGCCCTCTCCCACTTCTCCCTTGAAGGAGGTCACCTGTCAGGGTGACCAAGGCTGATTCCTCACCAAACTTAGTCCTAAATCTCTGCTAACATAGGTCCAGATAATCTGTTTCCTCCAAGGGGGTCTGCAGCTGAATCCAATGCCATTTATACAGGAAAGTAAGGGATCTTTTCTTATTCCATCTGCTTCTTAAAGGTAAAGGGACCCCTGACCATTAGGTCCAGTCATGACCGACTCTGGGGTTGCGGTGCTCATCTCACTTTATTGGCCGAGGGAGCCGGTGTACAGCTTCCGGGTCATGTGGTCAGCATGACTAAGCTGCTTCTGGCGAACCAGAGCAGCGCACGGAAACGCTGTTTACCTTCCCGCTGCAGCGGTACCTATTTATCTACTTGCACTTTGAGGTGCTTTCGAGCTGCTAGGTTGGCAGGAGCAGGGAATGAGCAACAAGAGCTGCAGGAAAGCTCACCCTGTCACAGGAATTCGAACCGCCGACCTTCTGATCGGCAAGTCCTAGGCTCTGGGGTTTAACCCACAGCGCCACCCGCGTCCCTTCTTCTTCTGCTTCTTACTGGACCACAATTCTGGGTCTTTGTTTTTTCAAGTGCTGCATACTCTAAAAAGCGAAGGTTGAGAGCTGCTATGGAGCCATTGCTGTGCACTTCTGTGAGTTTACAGAGGCATAAACAGAGGCATTTTGAAGAAAATGTGTGAAGGGAGAAAGGTCAGAGGGCAGCAATGAGATGGATAAAGAGGAAGTGTCAGTGATGGTTGTGGAGGCTTCTTATAACAGGTCAATGCATTGGCCGAGATCCAAGAAACACGTGGGCCCATCACATGGGAAGGAGATTGTCTTCAGGTTCTAAAACAAGAAACGAGCGCAGCAAGGCATCCGAGCAAGGAGACAGGAGACATGCTGGAAGATGAATGCAATACCTGCCAGTCAAAAGCTCTCAGTATTTAATGCCAGCCTCTATTCCTCATGATTTTAGAGCCCAAAGGAAGCCCAAGGCCAAGATTCTGTTGGCAGTTGCCGTCTTTGTCCAGCACAAGCAGTTTGGTTGCCAACTAGGCTTCTCTTGAACACTGAGGGAATGTCAGAAGATGCTTGATTTGGGCAGCAAAGCTTAAAATACAGCAAATACAGGTGACACTTGGAAAAGTAGAATATCGTTGAAAAGTTCATTTATTTCAGTAATTCAACTTAAAAGGTGAAACTAATATATGAGATAGACTCATGACTTGCAAAGCGAGATATGCCAAGCCTTTATTTGTTATAACTGTGATGATCATGGCGTGCAGCTGATGAACCACAGTGGACCAACACCAGCTAATGACATGGCTCCCCAAATCTCTTTTCTGATGAGAGCAGCTTTTGCATCTCATTTGGAAACCAAGGACCCAGAGTCTGGAGGAAGAATGGGGAGGCACACAATGCCCGATGCTTGAAGCCCAGTGTGAAGTTTCCACAGTCTGTGTTGATTTGGGGAGCCATGTCATCAGCTGATGTTGGTCCACTGTGCTTCATTGAGTCCAGGGTCAACACGGCCGTCTACCAGGAGATTTTGGAGCACTTCATGCTTCCTTCCACAGACGAGCTTTATGGGGATGCTGACTTCATTTTCCAGCAGGACTTTGGCACCTGCCCACACTGCCAAAAGTACCAAAACCTGGTTCATAGCCTATGGGATTACTGTGCTTGATTGGCCAGCAAACTCACCTGACCTGAACCCCATAGAGAATCTATGGGGCATTGCCAAGAGACAGATGAGAGACATGAGACAGAGCAATGCCTTTCTGAGTTTCACCTGTAACTTAGAATAATAGAGTTGTAAGCGACCCTGAGCACCATCCAGTCCAACCCCTTCAATGAAGAAATATGCAACTGTCGCATACAAGGTTTGAACCTGCAACCTTGGTAATATCAGCACCACACTGACCAACCGAGCTTGGGAGAATCATTTAAAATGTAGTGAACCTAACAACATTGCTTGTTCAGTTAGATTCTTCGTTTTCATTGAAACCTTGTCTTACTAAGGGGTGAGGAATCATTTTTTGCTTCTCACTTTTTAAAGTTGTTCTTGTTTCTCATTAGATATTTTTCTCCTGCTGTTCCTACTTAACTTCCACCTTCCTTGACCATTGGTCCATGATGACTGGGGATGATGGGGGTCCAATGGGGCCATAGGTTCCCTACTGAAAGAAAAGTCCTGTTGGAAGAACCAAGGGGCCACTGGGTCCAGTCTCTTTCCCTGTGCACTCACTAAATATATTCTGGCTTTTCTCAAACTCTACAAAGTGTGTGTGTGTGTGTAGGGATAGGCACACTTCCCTCTTCTCTTTAAGTTACCAGGTTAAAACCATTTTATTCACTTGAGCTCTTGGTGAAAAACAGTGAGAAACAGTTTCTATCCAAATGCTATTTTGGTTTTAAATGCAGTGTAAGGAGTCTCTCCAGTAGTGATTTATGGAAGTGAGAGCTGGACCATAAAGAAGGCTGATCGCTGAAGAATTGATGCTTTTGAATTATGGTGCTGGAGGAGACTCTTGAGAGTCCCATGGACTGCAAGAAGATCAAACCTATCCATTCTGGAGGAAATCAGCCCTGAGTGCTCACTGGAAAGACAGATCCTGAAGCTGAGACTCCCATATTTTGGCCACCTCGTGAGAAGAGAAGACGCCCTGGAAAAGACCCTGATGTTGGGAAAGATGGAGGGCACAAGGAGAAGGGGACAACAGAGGACAAGATGGTTGGATAGTGTTCTTGAAGCTACCAGCATGAGTTTGACCAAACTGCGGGAGGCAGTGGAAGACAGGAGTGCCTGGCGTGCTCTGGTCCATGGGGTCACGAAGAGTCAGATACGACTAAACGACTAAACAACAACAACAAGGAGTCTCTATGGGAGTATATTTTATTTTAAAAATGGGGTCTCAGAGTTTTTAGGGGGCTAACCAGGTTGGGATAGCTGGGATAGCATGCTTGTTGGTTTTGAATGTCTTATGTAGATTTTTTTTCCCAATTTTGTTGTTCTGTATGGGACAATGACAGTAAAGATTATTGTATCGTATTGTATTGAGTAACAGCAGGTTCTCCAAGGTCAGAGCTAGCAGTCTTTCCCGTCATCTGTGATCAAAATTGGGGTGCAAAGCTCCACAAGTGAGCTCTGGCCCCCTACCCTAGTGCAACACCGTTTCTTAAAAAACCCCACTGCCTTAAAAGTCTAAAATGCTGAATATTTCCTTGACGATTCCTTGCTGTTTCTTACATCCTTAATGATGCACCCACGTTCATTGGAAATCTTAGAGACCTGCTGAAATTGTGCCACTTGGGGGGTGGGAGGAAGGGAGCAGAAGAACCATGCAGGAAGAGACGATGAGCAGCTAAGAAGCAAAGCATGCAAGTGGGCTTATTTTAAAAAATAAAAGGGAAGTCTGCCAGGCAGCAGCAACCCTGTGGCTTCAGTCACTAGAGCAGCTCATGCAGGAAAAGGCGGCTATATTTAGCACAGCACCACAACCTTCTCAAGCCCAAATCCAGGCACGTCGTCAGCAACACAGCATTAGCAAAAGCCTGACAAATTCCTGCTGGTTTTAAAATACTGTCGCGCACTGTCCCCCGTCCCCCCCGCAACCCGGTGGCAGATTTTGCTCTTTGCGGCCTCTTTTAATGTGGCAACAGATGGTCAGGTCGGTACAGTACATCCAGATTCAGTGCTGGCCTCGCTCTCTGTAAGTCGGCAAAGCGGTTCAGCCGGGTCTTGCTGCTGGCCGGATTTTACCAGGCACAAGGTCTGCGATGACAAAGGAACTGATTAGCCAGCACAGATTTCTGACCTCGGGAGGCTTCTGGACACGAAGGATCACCCCCGCAATCGCTGGGGAGTTTCTGGACAGGCTCCCCAGAATTACCATATTTTTCGCTCCGAAAGGCGCACAGGACCATAAGGCGCACCTAGTTTTTAGAGGGGGAAATCAAGGGGAAAAAAATCTTACGCAGCCTGTCCGCTTCTCCCAGAGCTTCTGGGGCTGCCAGGGGAAGCCTGGGTCCCCCCCCCAGCCCCAAAGAGCAAAGAAGCCAAGACAGCGAGCGGGATCCATCCCCAAAGAGCAAAGAAGCCATAGCCGCGTGCAGCCTCTCCTGGCCGGAGGGGCTGCACGCAGCTATGGCAATACCCCCACCTCCCTCAAAAGCCCACATGAGCCACACACCCTTTCAGGAGCGTGTGGCTCCTGCGGGCTTTTCTACGAGGAGGGAGAAGGGACTGAGTGGCCGCATCAGTCCCTTCTCCCTCTTGGGGGCATTTCCTGCTTGCCTCCTCCCTGCCTCCGCTCCATAAGACGTACACAAATTTCCCCTTACTTTTTAGGAGGGAAAAAGTGTGTCTTAGGGAGCGAAAAATACGGTACTTGGGCAAATCTTGCTACTTACCTGTGCTTTGTGGCGCAGGAGGACCCCACATGTCACAAAGGCCTTGAGTGTGGAAACACAGAGAGGGAGCTGTGCAGTCCTTGGGATCTGCCAGTTTGTCTAATAAAGGCATTTTTGTGTGTGTTAAGTGCCCTGTGGTACATTAAGGATGACTGTGGGTCTTTATGGGCCTTGCTGCTGAAATCCCAAAGTTCACTGCCCCAATATTCTGCTCCCAATGAAGGCAATTTTTGTTTTGTTTTGCTGCAACTTCCTGGCTGCTGCTGCCTAATGGCAGAATTAAAATGGTAGTTTCAAAAAGTACTACATATAGTGCTATTTTATCCTGCAGTCTGTTTTCCAAGGCCAAAATCCTTTTATTGTTCACTCGCAAATCCCATTTAACTAAGCTCCCCTGCAACGCTAATTAGTAGCTTTCTTATAGATTCTGCCCATTATTATTTTTTTGCTTTTAATTTAGTGCATTTGGGGGATTTATAATTTACCGCCCCTTAGTCAGCATCTGTTGCCAACATGCAGCTTTTATTACTTGCTTTCTCTTCCCCATCAATTTTTATTTGATAGCATTTTTTCCTATCTTATAGCAAAATAAAACTTATCTGAAAGGAAACCAGTAACCAAAGCCACTTCTCCAATGAGGACTCAAGTTGACTGACCAAGGAGCAATTAATCACTAATTCCTCAGCTGCAATGAACAAGAGAAAGCAGTAAAGGGAGAAGAGTGGGTAAGGAAGAAGCTTTTATCTAATCAAATTACAACTTTAATTTAAGTAGCATTGAAAAGCCTCAGAGCACTGCCCAAGTTGGAAAGGCAGGCACTGCAATTGCATTTTATTACTGTGCTGAAAAATAGACATAAATCAGCTATTAAACATGGCAGGAGACCATGTCAGAAAACCAGAGGGTTGCAAACATTTGGCCACATCACCAGGATTCTCAGGAAAGTGGAGAATGAATGACAGGGTCAGGGAAGACAGCTAGTCTTATAAAGAACACAAGTACCGTATTTTTCGCTCTATAAGACGCACCAGACCACAAGACGCACCTAGTTTTGGGAGGAGAAAAACAAGGAAAAAAATATTCTGAATCTCAGAAGCCAGAACAGCAAGAGGGATTGCTGTGCAGTGAAAGCAGCAATCCCTCTTGCTGTTCTGACTTCTGGGATAGCTGTGCAGCCTGCATTCGCTCCATAAGACGCACACACATTTCCCCTTACTTTTTAGGAGGGAAAAAGTGAGTCTTAGAGAGCAAAAAATACGGTAATTTATTGCAATAGTGCTAGGATAATTCAGATAATAAATCTATCCTCCCCCAGCTGATTTTAACTGCACCATTTTCACCCACCTGTAGAAGGTGCCATTGAAGTATGTGATGTTACATTAAATGTGGACAGAGAACAGTGAGCACCTGGGCTTGGTTTTTAGGTTCAGGAATCGGACAAGACAAGAACAACAAACTGGTAGCCGGCCAGCCCTAAATCGATGCCCCCAGCACGTTTAAGAAAACCACCACATCCATCTATGGCAGAAAAGAGCAGTTGCAACTAGAGTCCACTACAAGGAAAAATAACCTAGGAGCAGATATGTCTTCTGTATAATAGCTACCAAGAACTTTATAAAATGAGCTGCAGAATGCTATAAAATGAGCTGCAGAATGGGGGGGGGGAGTAGTAGTTTTAACCAATAAAGAAACTTGTATCAAATTGAGTCAGTGAGACTGCATGGGAGAGAAGCAAACAGAAACAATTTTTTGCAAAGAGGAAAGTACCGTATTTTTTGCTCTATAAGACTCACTTTTTCCCTCCTAAAAAGTAAGGGGAAATGTGTGTGCATCTTATGGAGCGAATGCAGGCTGCGCAGCTATCCCAGAAGCCAGAACAGCAAGAGGGATTGCTGCTTTCACTGTGCAGCGATCCCTCTTGCTGTTCTTGCTTCTGAGATTCAGAATATTTTTTTTCTTGTTTTCCTCCTCCAAAAACTAGGTGCGTCTTGTGGTCAGGTGCGTCTTATAGAGCGAAAAATACGGTATTTCCATTCTCAGAGCACACTGTGGACCGGGGTGTTTTGTTCCCTTAAACACTTGCACGTTTCAGAATATCCCTGGACTAGACTTGTTTGTTTAAATGGGAAAGAATGAATTCCAGACATCACCATACAACAGAGCAGGGCAGAACGCTGTCCTTCTCGATAAGAATACGTTTGATTAATAGTGAAGAGTGTGCGTCCATATGGCGCTCAATATCACTTGCCCTAGAACAGCTGTTTGTGAGATGCCACTTTCCTCAGCCTCCTGCAGCTCAGAAGCCAGCAACAGGCACCGAGGTATTTTATTTCTGCTCTGCAGCACATCAGTATTGTTGAACGGATATCCATGAAATGCCAAAACAGAAATTCTCACGTTCTGTGGAGTTATAGTTCCCCAAAAACAGATGGTGCCAAAGTTTCAAATTATATATCCCCCTAGACTACCCAGAAGAATTGTGGCAGTCATTAAAAAAACAAAACCACCATAAAAATATGCATGTCCCAAGCCTTTAATCTGCTGTTTTTGCCCCCATTTCAGGAGGAATCTAAAATAATCCTCAATTCGGTCTGATGCTTTACTCTTCCATAATGCTGCACTTCACAATGCTGACCACAATGATGATTTTCTTCAGGTTAAAACCCAAGGAAAAATCTGTACCAGCTGCCTTTCGAAACATCTTTGGGAGAAGAAAAGGCTAAATCCTACACAGAGCAGAGTCCCTAAGGCAGTTTGATGGCACCTTGTAAGCCTCCTTCCTGCAGCCAAGCGGGTGAAGAACGTTTTGCTCTGCTTTCCTTTGGACCACGTCAGCAAGACTGAGAGGAGGTCTTGTCATCTGGGCAGCTGAGGACCTCCAGACAAACTGCCCAGACATGCGCCCCAGAAAGGTCCCTTCAGGAAAAGCAACACAGGAGGCAGCAGTTACGAGTTCCCGGTCTCTGCAGCCACAGCAGGCGCTGTGATTCTCCAGCAGTTTGACTTCAGCCTTGGAGACGCACTCCATTGTCTCTCGAGACAGGCAGATGCCAACAAATGGTGATCTTCTACACAACATGAGATAATAGTCAAGTGTGTTCAAGTCATTTCATTTACCAAATCTCTGGTTTTAATTCTTTAAGTAGCCAAGCACATTGTTAATTTAAAAGTGCATAACGATATCTTAATTTTAAGGCCTCTGAATAGTTAGATGTCGAAGCGCTGCAAGCATGTTGCCCCACCTACAGGAAATGAGAGTTACATTTTCTTTGCTGGAGACAGGAGTTCTCTTTGCCAGGGATGGGGGCAAAGTGACAGGGCGGGGGGCACATATCAGTTGGTAGGGGCAGCAAGCATGCCTTGCCAGTGTGCAACTGGGAGTGCGTTTGCTCCCGATTTTGTGTGAGCTGTCCTCTCTCCACAGACCCATCGCTCGACACCACGCATGATGCGAAGGTGGGAGGAAATGGCCTCATGGGATAAAGGTTCCCTTCCCTTGCTTGATTCTGTACATAAACACCAAATAAAATACAGTGGTACCTCGGGTTAAGTACTTAATTCGTTCCGGAGGTCCATTCTTAACCTGAAGCACCACTTTAGCTAATGGGGCCTCCCGCTGCCGCCAGAGCATGATTTTTGTTCTCATCCTGAAGCAAAGTTCTTAACCTGAAGCACTATTTCTAGGTTAGCAGAGTGTGTACCCTGAAGCGTATGTAACCTGAGGTACCACTGTAGCCAGCCCCCTCTACTGCAGACCCGGTTGCAGAGCCCACCACTCCCAACTGTTTGCTAGGGGAAAGCAACAAACCCAAGGTGTGTTTTCCCTTCATTACAGCCTCCATGTTTCTAACCCATGCAAGTTAGAATACAGATTGCTATATGGTACTACTAAACACATATTTATGGAGGCAGCTGAGGCAGGTTTTGCTTCCAATATCTACATCTAACTAATCACTGTGCTTGGAGACAAGAAACACTTCCCTTTATCAGATCAGACTGACTCTCAATGTCTTTTGCATCTTCTACATGGCTTTGGCTCAGCCGTTTTAAGCTTTTTAGGTTTGGCACAGGGCTCTCTTTGCAGTCTGCTTACAGAAGCCAAGATTCTGGAGGAAGACCCATTTATAAAGGCTTGACCAAGAACAATCCACTCTTAACACAAAGGAAATGGTGTCCGCCTACATCCTAACCCTAATAAAACACTTTCAACCATAAGGCTGCATTTTAATGTATTGTTGCAAACAACTTCTGTTATGGGCAATTATTTGTTTACCTTGGTTGGCAAGATGTCAACAGATCAAGTATCAGGAGAGGGTGAAAGGATGTGTATCCCTCTGAAATTCAGCACTGGAAGGAAAAAAACTATTCCCTGAGGGGATGAGAAATTGCCACACTTGGCTCATAGCAGATGGCAGAACTCTGCAAAAAGGCATTTGGAAACTAAGGAGGATAGAGAATGTAACATGGAAGCAAGCGTCACAAAGACGTGCCAATATCATAACTGTGTCAGGCTGGTCATAATTCCCTTACAATTCTAGAAGCTTTTGCAATGACAACAGGAAGGAGATTCTGCTGACTCAGAACGTTGGTGATTTGTAGACATCTTTTGAGAGCAAAGCGAATTGAGAGCTTTCTTTTAGACATGGAGGGCAGTCTGGATTTAAACCAGCAGAAAGGGCACTTCTGATACCTGATCTCAGTGGAGGAGAGTGCTGTAGGAAATGGGGGATGGATCCTGCCAAACTTTAGACTGACAGGAGCAGGTGGAACTTGCACTCCTGCGATTGTGGGCAATTTGGATGAAAATGGCATACCTAGAGGTTGCCTGGTTCCTGATGTAACCCTTGAACACCCCTTCCAAAAACACCATGACCAGAGAGTGCTGGCAAGTTGTTTCCTGCCATAAGAAATCAGGACTTATCACAAGAGACAGCCTCTCCCCGGTGTTTTGCTTATGTGGAGTGCTGTGTGGTAGAAAGAGACATTATTCCCAGACATGCTGAATCACTCACTAAAACCCACGTTCAGCAGCAGCAGCTCATCCTTTGCTTCAATATCAGGTGTGACTAGGTTAGCCATATTGCTGCAACCCAGTCCTTCCCTTTGGAGCAGGGATTGGGACCCTGGGACCCCCCAGGCATCACTGACCTACAGCCCCCATCATGCCTGACCACCGGGCTCTGCTGGTTGGGACTGATGGGGAGACGGAGTCCAACAATAGCTGGAGGGTCACGGGATTCAAAACAACACATCCAACAGTCAACCTGGGTTGTGGTGGGCCTACCGCTTGGAAGGAAAAGGGGCCACCCCCCAAAACAAAAGTGGTTTCCACATACTGGGAGGTGGGTGGGACTGTATTATGTGTATGAAGGAGTGTCCCCAACCATATCGTTCTGCCTGGACACTGAGGTCAAGCTCTGAGGGCCTTCTGGCGGTTCCCTCCCTGAGAGAAGTGAAGTTGCAGGGAACCAGGCAGAGGGCCTTCTTGGTGGTGGCACCCACCCTATGGAATGCCCTCCCACCAGATGTCAAAGAAATAAACATGACCCCAGTCAAGCTGGCAAAAATTTATCATTTGCCTGATAATAAGTGTTGGAAATGTAAAGAGACTGAAGGTATCTTTTATCACCTTTGGTGGACATGCCCGAAGATTAAGGCCTTCTGGGAAATGATTTATAATGAAATGAAAAAGGTACTTAAATGTACTTTCTTGAAAAAACCAGAGGCCTTTCTCTTGGGCATTGCCGGCCATTTGGTGTCAAAAAGGGATAGAACTTTTTTTATGTATGCTACAACAGCAGCAAGAATACTCATCGCAAAGTATTGGAAGACACAAGATCTACCCACTCTGGAAGAATGGCAGACGAAGGTGATGGACTATATGACATTGGCTGAGATGACAGGCAGAATCCGTGACCAGGGAAAAGAGACGGCGGAAGAAGAATGGAGAAAATTTAAAAGCTATCTTAAGGACTATTATAAACTTGATGAATGTTAGAATGTTGTGGTTTTCAGGAATAAAGGGATACAGTGATATAAGGTCAGAATATAGAAAAGACTAAGATGACAGAGGGTGGAAAGGAACAATTGGGAGTTGCTATAAAATTTTGGACATTGGGATGCAGAAAGGGGGGGTATGGGGGAGTCCCGGAAAAGAGGTTTATGAAAAAGATGTTATGAAATTATACGTGTTTGTATGTCTTTTTAAATGTTTGTTTGTTCTTAAAAATTTTTGTAAAACCAATAAAAATTTTATATAAAAAAAAGAAATAAACAACTATCTGACTTTTAGAAGACACCTGAAGGCAGCCCTGTTTAGGGAAGCTTTTAATATTTGATGGATTATTGTATTTTAATATTTTGCTGGAAGCTGCAGAGAGTGGCTGGGGAAGCCTAGCCAGATGGATGGGGTATAAATAAAAAACTATTATTATTATATTCAGCTGCTTATAAATCAAGCACTCAATTGGCACCGTAAGCACCTCTGACATCCAAGGACTGCTTCTTGAGAGTAGCTGAGAGAGAAATTGAAGGCATCGGGCAGACTCAGCAAAGCAACAGCTGAAGCCAAGTGTTAGGATATTAACTGAGGGGGGAAGTGAGAGCTGTGTGAACTGGGCTGCCCAACCCTGCAGAGCTTCTGGCGAGAGCTACACCATTCGCATGCAGCCCTGCCGTTCAGATTTCCGTGTGTTCCCTTCATTCCAAACAAAGTTCTGGAGCTCTTCCCCCAGCGAGTTCAGCTGGTGTCCAGAATGTGTCAGCAGCGGGATCAAGCAAACGGCACATCCAGCCCTGTCTATAGCTTTGCTTCTCTTTAATGTCATTTCAGTGTCGAAATTTACAGTGGTTTTCTGATACAGAGCAATTGTCCTCTGCACACCCCTGTAGGTGGTTCGGGGAGGACAAATTCACAATTCATACAAAAGTTAAATTTTACAAATTTTTGGCAATTAGACTGAGTAACCCGTTTTCTCCTATTGCCATTGCCCAACCATTGAAAAAAAAGTTATACAATAATTTACATTGAAATGTGTTTCTTCTCCAAAGTGCTTGATAGACTATCCTCAGGAAAATTTACAGGGGCCTGTACAATTATTTACAGGAAGTACTTCTTGCAGCGCTTGTTCCTTCCCTATGGCTTCTTGGAAAGTGCTTTATACAGGGCCAGCGGTGGCAATACTTATTAAAAGGGTTACAGGTAACCAGTGACTTAAAAGCTGAATTGCTGTGGACAGACGTTGACAAGCTTCGCATGAAAATGGTTTGTGAGCTTGTGCCATCTTCATTCTCCCATGACAGGAAGGAAAACTGTCCAGCCACTGGCTTCTGTCCAAATGGTGTAAAACAAAAGTAGACTAGGAGATGGCTGTCTTCATGATAAGTCATCGTCTGTGCTGACGACTGATATCTGTTCGGAGGAGAAACGAGGATTAGTGACAATGCAATCCCTCCCGTTTCATGCAGTGAAGTTTACGCAGCACGTGGTTTGTGTTTAACACAAGATGCTCCTGGCTTTCAACTTTGTATGACAGGGATAGCACACAATACTTACCCTGCTTTACTTAGCCACAGAGCCAACAGAGATTCCTAGCCAGTAGCTGCCACAACTTTAGCAGCTAATGCAAAGTCATCTCCTCAAACATGACTTAGGTGGGTGCTGAGACAGAACCAGTTCCAAGAACCCAAGACCCTTGGCAAAGGGTATCAGTGGTGCCCTGGTCACTTCCCATCGCTCATTCTTTCCCCCACAGATAAATCTTAAGATGACTCCTGAGATAAAGATTAGAAGAGGGGGAGAAGTCTACACTGGAGTCAAAGGAGAAATCCACAAAGGGACCTCCCATTTTCTGCCTCCTTCCACCTGCTTGCTTTGCAAGTGATCCTATGCAGGCCACCTGCAAGTGAGCCTCACTGAGCCCAGCGGGTCTCCCTACAGAGGAAACCAGCCGAGAACCAGAGAGGGCCCCTTCTGAGCTCCTGGATTCCCAGACAGTGCTTGGCCCATGGATGGATCGGCAGCCGCGTCCAAAGTTCTGCTATGCAGTTACCAAAGCTAGTTTGAGATTTAAGCCTTACGAACCAATTTGGATTAAGGGCTTGAAACAAATTCTGATTTTCAAGAGTTGCTGGGATCCATTTAAAGCAGTCACTATACAGTAGTACCTCTGGTTATGAACTTAATTTGTTCTGGAGGTCCGTTCTTAACCTTAAACGGTTCTTAACCTGAGGTACCACTTTAGCTAATGGGGCCTCCTGCTGCTGCACTGCTGCCGTGCGATTTCTGTTCTCATCCTGAGGTAAAGTTCTTAACCTGAGGTATTACATCCGGGTTAGCGGAGTCTGTAACCTGAGGTACTACTGTAGTGCCCTGCATTCCCATAATCCCTGACCCCTGGGCCACACAGACCAGGAATGATCCGTGTCATGATCTAACATATCAGGAGGACAACACATTGATGGCACCACTGCTTCAGATATGACAGGGAAGTGATGCAATATTCTGCTTCACCATTCTAGGAGTACTTATTTCTGGTGCCTAATATTTACTATCTTCTGCAGTTCCACTCCCTTCACTTACAGCTGGATATGTGTGGCCCACTGAAGCGCTGTGTCTTCCGATGTCTATAGAGAGGTCTTCTTCCGTCGTTTTCAAGTACACCGGATTGTCAAAATTCATGCTTTTCATGTTCTTGTGTTGCCAGTTGCGCCACATGAAGTAGCTGCCTGCCGCCGCCATGGTCAACAACACTGAAAGAAATGGCAAGGTGACGTTCCTCTGGAGCATCTTAGCCCAGCTCAGACTGCTGAATAGCCTTTGGTGGCCTAAGTTGAATGCAGCCATCATAAGGAGCACGTGTGCCCCCTTGCTCCCACGAATGAGGGGACTGCGGCCGCGTGGCATCAGTGGGGCATGCGTGCATGTCGTCAGCATGTGGACGTGTCATGCGCACACCCCGTGACTTGTGCATGTGACATGAGCACACTCCATGCAATGCACACAAGGCTGCCAAGGAATTTTAAGGGGGCCCAGCCCTCTCCCTGAACATGGGGGTGGGCCCTTGACCCCTTGACCAGGTGGGAGGTGCAGTGAAAACACCTCGCACGATTTCAGGGCAACGTCTTCTACTTACATACGGGAAGAATGGCCCATGCTGCTGAAGAACTTCTGGATGAAGAAAGCTCTTCTGAAACTGGACTGCTTAGATTTTGTCCTAGGAAGAAAAACTGCCATTTCATTCACTCCCAAGTGCAACCCCAGTTAAGTGTTTTAAAAGGTTCCCACATCTGGTAGAAAGCTTTGTCTGCTAAACAGTTTAAACTCTAGAGGAGGCAGAAAAGTTTCCTGAACTTTGGTGGAGGAAATTGTTGGAAATTCCATTCCACCCTTGCTGCCGATATGCGAGATTGTTACATGTCACATATCTGCTTACAGATTGCTGGAGTTCTGTGAGCAGAACATCCGCTCTGTATTGCTTTTGTTTCTTCTCTCTCTCCAAGAAGAACGACAAGGAGAAAGGCCATATTTTTCTGTGTCCTGATTTATGTATAATAAATGTGTAGTTTAGTATAGTATCCCTGCCTCGAGCCTGATCTGTTGTGTGTTTACTCTGCTGAGTAATGTGTGCTCTTGCATGCACAGCAGAATGAGTCGCGGATGCACGTCTGAGGAGGATGACTGCTTGATCTTTGCAGCAGCAAGACTGAGAAGGGAAACGTTCCAGCTGGGGCTAAGCCAGCTAGCTTTCCATCTCATGGTTCCGACAGAAATGAGCTGCTTGCCAAGCTGGTTCCCACTCAAAAAATTGAGGTGCGCTGCCACAAATCCCCTTGTTTTATGATATTGGCCAATGCATCATGGCATCACTGCCTGGTGCAATAGCTCTGCTGGCCAGAGTCAGAAGGGGATATTCCAGTTCAGGTAAGAGAAGGATCAACTCTGAAGGCTCCAAGGCCTACCCAATGGGCATTACAATTCTGAGTGGGAAATGGTAGCATGAAGCTTAGGACAGAAAAGACCAAGTTACTGTTGCTTGGGAGAGGGGCGTCTAGAGGCCTCTAAGTGTCTGCACACTCTCCCTTGAGGTCTGCAGCTTGGGGGTAATCCTAGATTATTCTTACACTGCAGCAATTGCTAGGAATAATGCCTGTTGTCAGCTGTTTCCTTATCAAGGAAAGGAAGTCAATCCAGACCATAGATTCAGGTAGATAGCCATGTTGGTCTGACGCAGACGAAATAAAAAAAATAAAAAAGTTGTCCAGTAGCACTTTAGAGACCAACTAAGTTAGTTCTGGGTAGAAGGTATCTGAAGAAGTGTGCATGCACAGGAAAGCTTATACCCAGAACTACTTAGCTGGTCTCTAAGGTGCCAATGTGTTTGCATTACAGTTGACTCTCGGGTTGCGAACGTGATCCATGCGGGATGCACATTTGCAACCTGCAGCGTTCGCAACCTGTGTCTGCACACACACGGGTTGCGATTTGGCGCTTCTGTGCATGCGCGACCGCCGAAACCCTTCTTAATTGTATTTCACTATTAATATACTTCTTAATTGTATTTCAGTTCAATTACTTTGATAACATACATATTTTGTTATGTGCAAACGGCTTGAGATACCTATGAGGTCCATAAATTACCATATAGCATATATTCAACACAAAAAACAGCGACAATTTGTCGTGGACAAAGGACAGCTGGACATATAAAGGGGCCCCCCATTACCTTCAGGAGCTTAGGGCCTCATCAAACCTAAATCCAGCCCTGAGCTTAGCCCAGTGTTCCTTGGAATAACCCAAACACGCAAGGTCTGCAAAAAGACCTCTGTGCTCCCCCCCCTTGTGCTGAGCAGAAGTGGTGTGATCCTTCGCTTATTCTGCTCCACCACCAGCACGCTGCATTAGGACCAATACCTCCAGAAAGTGGTCCAGGTGGTTTTTCTGTTCTGCTGTTCTCTTTTGCCTCAGCAGCTCCTGTACCTGAAATTATAGATCAGCAACTTTGAAGCCCAGGATTGACTGGGTCCTTGTTCTGTGGAGGTGGCGCATCTACAGATGAGCATGTTCATGCATGTCTCAAATTAGCTGTGGATTGCAAGATGTCAGCCGTCTGCTGCAGCTTCGTAACGCAGTAGATCTGTCATCAGATCAGCTCTTAAATGCTTAGAAAGTCAGGCTCAAGTTATCTAGCTCTTGGCCAATTAAGCCTTTTTTTTTTTTTTGCATTTTTAAAATAAGAGAAGAAGAAGAGTTTGGATTTGATATCCCGCCTTTCACTCCCTTTAAGGAGTCTCAAAGCGGCTAACATTCTCCTTCCCCTTCCTCCCCCACAACAAACACTCTGTGAGGTGAGTGGGGCTGAGAGACTTCAAAGAAGTGTGACTAGCCCAAAGTCACCCAGCAGCTGCATGTGGAGGAGCGGAGACGCGAACCCGGTTCCCCAGATTACGAGACTACCGCTCTTAACCACTACACCACACTGGCTCTAGAGGTCAAATGTATTTCAAAACTATGCTGGAAAATAAAAGCCAAGGCTGAAGTCTGAGCTATGTTATGCTTAGAAGCAAGCTGCAGGACCAGTTGAACACATTGCTCTTAGGAATGCCAATTATCCAACACTCCAAGAGATGCTATAGTAGGTTGATATGTGAGGTTTCATACTACAACCAGCAAACCTTTCCCACCTAGAACTAGCATTCTGGATTAACAGAGCTTGCTTTTTCAAGGCACTTTGCCTCCCAGTAGGTCGTATGTCAGCATACATCCCACTGCAGAGATTATCTTTTGTTCAATGCCGTCTCAAATTCGTGGCAGAAAAGGAGATTGAGGCAAGCTCACAATGCACTACTGCAATTATTATCAGGGCGACATCTGAATTTAACAGATGCCTACTATAGCTTGTGAAATCCATGAGCATGTAGATGCCAGCCAGAATATGCCACTGAATGACCACATCAAAGCATTTTGGACAGTATTAATGCACAAGATGAACGGGGCAAAGACTCACGAGACGCAACTCCAAGGAGCATGCAAGTGTACCTCTGCATCTTAAGCCGTTATCTTGCAATGTGTCGCCATCGGGACAAACGCAAGTATACTTTGGCGAACGGTCATTGATCTGGGGAGCAGGCAAGCACAGATATTCGCAGCCTCCATTTGTCATGTTCTCATCTTCACACCAGTTCTTTCCTGCGGAGAGAAGTTTCCAAGCATGTTCATCTCGTATCAGAACTTAAACTTCCATCAAGACGGCAAAGGCTGTGATCAGTTTACTAGGTGAGCCATCACAACTTTTGGCTTGCAATCAAGGGTATACTCAACATGGTGTTCATCTTCCTATAATGGGAGTGTCTTCCAAGAGAAAATGCGAGAACAGGGAGTCTTTCTAGCATAGGATGCTATTTGTCCCTTGACTTTTGCCAAAGTAAACCATGGACTGAGAGCAAGTTACAGTCAGAACTTGGATGACTGAAGGCAGAATTTGGGCCAACCATTCACTTCCCTCTCAGATGAACTGTGACAACTTTAAACAGATTCATTTCTGAAAGTATTTTTATACCATTGTAGCATAAATACACAGGACGCGGGTGGCGCTGTGGGTTAAAACCCAGAGCCTAGGACTTGCCGATCAGAAGGTCGGTGGTTCGAATCCCCGCAACGGGATGAGCTCCTGTTGCTCGGTCCCTGCTCCTGCCAACCTAGCAGTTCAAAAGCACGTCAAAGTGAAAGTAGATAAATAGGTACCACTCTAGCGGGAAGGTAAACGGCATTTCTGTGCGCTGCTCTGATTCATCAGAAGCAGCTTAGTCATGCTGGCCACATGACCTGGAAGCTGTATGCTGGCTCCCTCAGCCAATAAAGCGAGATGAGCGCCGCAACCCCACCCAGGGTCGGTCACGACTGGACCTAATGGTCAGGGGTCCCTTTACCTTTACCTACCATAAATATATATCACAGCAGTTTACAACAATATAAAACCATGAAGATTAGAAAAAAACTTAAAAACAAGTAGTAAGCAATGGAAGGGAAGGGATCATCTAGTCTAGGCATTCCCAAACTCGGCCCTCCAGCTGTTTTGGGACTACAACTCCCATCTTCCCTAGCTAACAGGACCAGTGGTCAGGGATGATGGGAATTGTAGTCCCCAAACAGCTGGAGGGCTGAGTTTGGAGATGCCTGATCAAGTCCAACTGGCTGCAATGTATTGTGGGAGATGTACCCTTAAATTGCCTGCCTAGACCTGGTGGAAGAGAAGTTCTCAGCTGGCATATAAAAGTTGGCCCGGAAAGCTTCTTGAAAGCTTTCTTGCACTGCACCTGACGACTCCTGTTACCTGATTGCTGTACAAGTTCATGATACACAATGATGTCCCGAGCATCATACAAGTTGTTGACTACGGTTTCCAGCTCAGCGCCCGTAAACTTATTCGCACCGTACACAGCTTCGTTTTCACCATCCGTCCAGTAAATGGTGTCCTGGGGAGGGGGGGGGAGGTGGTTATATCAGACTGAAGGATTATTCTTTGAGCTGCTGTAGTTAAAAAGAATGCAAGTGAGGACCAGACATGTTTTCCATCAAATTCCACGAGTCAAGTTAAATGGAGCAACCTTTCAGCAGCAATTTAGTTCACTAGCCACCTGGCCCAGCTCCCTTATCACGGAAGGCAACAGCCTTTCTGCAACTCAAATGACTTGTCACCACTCTTAGCTTGCTAATTTATTTCTCACATTCACAGACCACCTTTTCTTCCAAGAAGCTCAATGTGGCGAACATGGTTCTTTCCCCTCCCCAGTTCATCCTCGCAACAGCCCTGTGAGGTTGGTTAGACTGAGTGACTGACTGGCCCAAGCTCAGCCGGCGAGCCTCATGGCTTAGTGGGAATTTGAACCCTGATCTCCCAGGTTCACAACCTGACACTCTACCCATTAAGCCATACTGCCTCTCACTGAGACGTTGCTTCTTACCTCAAATATCGTCAGAGCAAGGGGATGAGCAAGGAATTCATGGGATTCCAAGACGATCCTTCGGTCGTGCCCATTCAGATCGACACTGGACAGCTTGTGCAGCTTAGAATCAACCCAATAAAGACGATTCTTCACACGATCTGAAGAGAAAACATCTCAGAATGCAGCCAAGTTTTGACAGGAGCTTGCCTAAATGCACTTCTTAGCCTAGATTTCTAAGGAAGTTTTGCAGTAGCGTCCTTGGCTATGCAATGGGTCATTAAGGCACCACAAAATGCAGATTACAGGATTCTGAAGTCAATGGCAATGATCATAGAGAGAAGCCATGGAAGCATGTCAAATACCCCCAAGGCTGGGTATTGGCTTGATTTGGGGTGGGGAAAAGGTCTCATCATGTTCTGGCCCAAAGCAGTTCATCCCAGAAGACTACTTGCTTTCACACCCTTAAGGCACTCATCCCAATTAATCCAACTCCAAGAATTCCTTCAACAAGGAATTCCAGCACGGTAGGAAGAACATTTATATACCTAGTGCAATCCCATTAGGCCTCTCAATATCTGTTGTCACAAGTTGTTGCCTGTCAAGTCCATTCATCCCTGCTTTCTCAATTTTGGCTGGTTCACCCCAATCAGACCAATACATGAAGCTGTAAGAGAAACCAGGTAAAAACTGTCAGGAGTCGACTTGGCTGCCTAGATCATTTTGCATGTTTCTTCCTCAGCAGTTGCACTCACTAGAGTTTCGCCTCAAGACTTTGGCTGATTTGGCTAATGGGCCTTTTTATGCATCAGTTCATGGCAGGCCCAGGCAATGTCTTGTCTAAAACCGGTTTAAAGTTAAAAATTGCAAGAACAAGTTTGGAATTTCTGATCAGGCAACGGATCACAAATCCCCGCTCACCTCACTTGCAGTGAGCCTTGCACCCTGCAATCGGGTTGCCTGCTCCACCCCCTCCCTCCTCAGCCCAGCCACCCGCCTCGCGAGTGGGACTTTCCTGCCTGCCACCCATGCCTTTGTTCCTTTCCCTGGCTGTGGGAGCGCTAGCAGGCTGCCTCCTCCCTCCACCCCTCCTTGTGCCGAGTGGAATGGTGCCTTCCGGTGGCCAAGAGAGACTCCGGTCAGAGCGAGCCACGGCTGGCGGTTCCAGGGAGGTCAGTGGCTCCACAGTGCCCAGCAGTGCCCCAGCTGATGCCCTCTGCCTGGGGCAGCACCACATGCCCAGCCTCACCAACAAGAGGTAGAAGCTACACATGGTGACGTCCATCGTCTCCTCAGCCGGCAACTGCTTTCTTCCTCCCTTCCAACATCGTAATATCCTGCCACATCGCAAAGTTTAGCTGGTGATCTATTACAAGGTTGGAAAGCAGGTATCGCCCAGCCCTAGTTCCTGTTTGTACCAAGTTACAGAAAGGACGGGTATCTTCCCTCAGGGTCGTTCTTTCGTTGTGCAAATGCACAATGCATATAGATCAAGCCTAGAAAAACAGCCCCTTCTCAACCGGGGTGGGCAAATACAGGCATAGGCAAACTCCAGCCCTCCAGATGTTTTGGACTACAATTCCCATCATCCCCAGCTAACAGGACCAGTGGTCAGGGGTGATGGGAATTGTAGTCCAAAAAACATCTGGAGGGCCGGAGTTTGCCTATGCCTGGGTAAGTATCGTGGGCAGCTACTCTGGCATTAAGTTACTAGCAATTCTTCCAGTACCACTTCCTGCCTCTTCAACATAGATGTGCTTACATTGGGCAAAGATATAAAAGTTTATGAAGCAAGTTATTGCTGTCTTTTCTGGATTCCCCAATGGAATCCTCAATAATGTTCTCTCAAATTGCGGGTTTCCTCTCTCTCTCCTGCAAGTGCTGCTACACGTCTTGGAGTGCTCCACCCTTGTGAGGATAGGTTATAAGAGAGAGCCTCAAAAATCATCAAGGTTTATTCAGTTAAGATGATCTCAGACACCTCAACATTGTTTACCCAGTAAGGGGATCCACAGCAAGAGAGGCGGGTTCTTTTAAGTCCGTGTTGAAGAGAACCTTCCTTTTAGCACCGTTCAGGCTGGCCACAGAAATGGACTTGAGAGAAGAATCCGTCCAGTAGATGTTCTTGTATATCCAGTCAAAAGCAATTCCTGCAGGATTCTGCACATTCTCTATGATCCGGCGGTGCTGTAGCGGCTTGTTATTAGAAGTGATTGAGGTGCTGGGAAGAAAGATCTCATTAAGTCAAGTCCCCAATGGATACACTGCACAGACTGCCGCAAACCCAGTGTGTGGGGCTCCAAGTTAATCCTAGACTCAGATTTAGCTAGAACAAGCTTGCAGTTTAAGGGGTACATTTTCCTCATGGCGAACCTACTGGGAGCTACATGCAGGGAACGTTCCCATGTGAAATCGGCTAATTTCCAACCATACAAAAGCTGGAGATCCTCACACAACACATTTTCCACCAAGTCAAGCGAGAGGCAGCCCAGTTCTATAATACATTCAAGCTAAGGAGAAGCTGTGAAGGATGCAGATCAGAAACATGGCCTGAGGAGAATTCCCAGGGCTGGAGGCACCTTTGGCCCATTGGCTGGAGATTACTAACCCCCTGATCTACAAGTTGAGACTCAGAGATGGTGGCTACTTAACACCCCAAGGCCACCCATCTAAGGAAACTGATTTTGGCCATCAAACTTGCTAGTATGTTTTGGCAGTCACACACAGTAAGGTTTCAGCTGGGCTTCCCTCCCGGGTCTGTGTGCCTGGTACCAAGCAAAAGCAGGTGCGCAGGACTTTTAGTTTGCTCACGTATCTGCTCAGCTGCATTTGAAACTCAACTGTGTTAGTGACGTCTTGCTAGCAAGGCCAGAGCTCAGGGATGATGGGAGTTGTAGTCCAACACCATCTGGAGACTCACAGGTTGAGAACCACTGATTCTAATGAGACCATTGATCCATAAAATGAAAGCAATGAACAATGTACTGTAGTCACTCAATCAAATCAATCAATCAATCAATCAATCAATCAATCAATCAGTAGCTAAACTGAGTTCCACACAGTCACAAAAACAAAACAAAAAGAGTCAAAAAAGTAAAATAAATTGCAAAGAGACAGACCTCAGCGTAACACTCAAAATGGAAGTGTGGAACCCAAATTGGAAGCATAACACTCAAAATGGAGCACGTTCAGCTTCCAAAAAAAGCTTGCAAACTGGAACACTTACTTCCAGGTTCGCAGCGTTTGGGTTCCAAGTTGTTTGAGTACCAAGGTGTTTGAGAACCAAGGTACCACTGTACAGGTATAGTAGCTCAACAGCTTAAGGGAGCCCTCATTATTAGAAGGTTCTCTCCAAGTACAACATTTTGCACAGCGCTGTTTAGTAGATTGTGCTTTATGGTAGCAGCCAGCACTGGAGAGGTTAGTTGTTTAGGGCCTGGTGCTGATAACATCAAGGTTGCAGGTTCAATCCCTGTATAGGACAGCTGCATATTCCTGCACTGCAGGGCACCGGGGGGGGGGGGACCAGGCAATCCTCAGGGTCCCTCTCCAATTCTAATTCTATTATTCTATTCCTCTATACTTCCCCCAAAAGAAATCAGCTGGACCTGTGTGTCGGGTGACCTGAAAGGCCCACGCTGTTGATTATCCATTATCAAGTTGAGGCCGAGAGTAGGGTACAAGACATTGTCTTCACCAAAAAAATAAGCTGCATAGTCTTAAGGGGAGACTACTGGTGATCTACTGCAAGTCAGCCAAGTCAAAAGTTGCTACTCTTTAGGTAGGTGTGCAAGCAGCTCTGCAGTTCCATCACCTGCATGAAAAAAGCTTACCTGAGGAGAGCATTTGGGCCAATGTCCGCCCAAAAGATGGCATGCTCAGCCATGTCCGCATCCAAAGCCACCACGTTCCTCAAGTCTCCAATGAGCTGGGTATAGTCCTGCCTTTCCAGGGCAAACTGCCTGATGTTCCAGCGATTCGTAAAAAGCAGACTTGGTTCTCCACCTGAAATAATAGATTAATAGGTGAAGTGTGCAGCCAGATGGTGCAGAAATAGGTTTTTACTCTGAGCGCCCACTTTCAAACAAGTTCCTCCCTGGACCTTTTTTCCCCATCTGCAGGTTCTGCTCAGCCATTCATGACTCTTCATTCCCATTATGCATTTCAGGAATTCAGATCCCAACTGATTCGGCTTCAGAGGCAACCAGGGGACCCAGTGTCAATTACAGTAGTCCTCCTGGGACATTTTGCAAGGTGGACAACTTTCATTCATCTCTCTGGGACGCAAGGAGTTCGCGATTGTTTTACATCCTCAAGAGGAAAATGATGGACACCAGAATGAAGAGTTGCTTAGTGCCAGAACCCCTCAAGCTGCTTACCGATTGCCTTACATACTAGAGTTTGTGGGTCCATCCGGTAGCCCCGGCTACATTCGCATTTGTACCCCAACTTTGTATTGATGCAGATTTGGCTGCAGATACCTGGGTTCAGGCATTCATCGATGTCTGGAAGAGAAAAGCTACTTAGCATTGCACTACGATAGGAATGCAAGTTTCAGGAATACCATCTTGCCACAGAAAGCTCACCTCCACATGTTTTCCTGTCTATCAACTCAAAACCAGCAGGACAATCACATTCATAGCCTATAACCAGGTCCCTGCAGATATGAGAGCAGCCTCCGTTGTTCACGAGGCACTCGTTGACATCTGGAAGAAATGAGAAGGGCCACTCAGTCATTTGTGAGATTTGCTTCATGTGCTTAGAACATGGGTAGGCAAACTAAGGCCGGGGGGCCAGATCTGGCCCAATCACCTTCTAAATCCGGCTTGTGGATGGTCCAGGAATCAGCATGTTTTTACATGAGTAGAATGTGTCCTTTTATTCAAAATGCACCTCTGGGTTATTTGTGGGGCATAGGAATTCATTCTCATTTCCCCCCCAAAATATAGTCTGGCCCCCGCAAGGTTTGAGGGACAGTGGACCGGCCCCCTGCTGAAAAAGTTTGCTGACCCCTGGGCTTAGAAGCAATACCTTCCCTGATGCTGATGCAATACCTCCCTAAACCTTCTAGAGATGTCTGTTGCAACACAGAGAGAATTGGAGGCCGAGCTGTTGAATTAGCACATGACCCATTAGAGCCGTGTGACACTTGACTGCTCTAGTGGAGAAATTGCTTTACTCGTGGAGAAATTGCTTTACAGGTAGCAAGGAGCATTGCCTTGCTGGCTTCAAAAAGGACACAGAACACATGTTGCTGTTGAATGTGGTTCAGCTACGTTTAAAGTTCCAACCTTGAAAGGAAGGTGGTTTGTTTGTTTGTTTGATAGATCTAAGAAGACACAGACCTATTCAGGTGTCCCGGGTGCCAACAATCCACGCTACACTACCTCCAACTTACTGCATTCTTTGAGAGGTTCGTCACTCCAGTCTTTGCAGTCCTGCTTCTGGTTGCAAACTTTGCTGGACTCGATGCACTCGCCACTTCTGCACCTGAACTTGCCAGGTCCGGTGCACTGATTCGCTGGAGGTCACAGAGAAGAGACGGACCACGTTAAACAGCTGTCGTCCCAAGTTCAAAATGCTGTGGCTGTTGTCAACAAACTGTTATGGGTGTCGCCTTAATACATATTCTACCATTTAAAGTATGCCACCTTCCCACGATTGCTTATACTATGCAGAAGCACTTAAAAAGCACATGACATCTAGACTAATAAAAATATGAGCGGCAACACCTTAAGCCCCCTTTTTTAATTAAATGTCGAGATACTGCCCTTTGATGATATTGAGGCACTATATGGGCATGCAACTAAGGACGCGGGTGGTGCTGTGGGTTAAACCACAGAGCCTAGGACTTGCCTATCAGAAGGTCGGCAATTCAAATCCCCATAACAGGGTGAGCTCCTGTTATTCGGTCCCAGCTTCTGCCAACCTAGCAGTTCGAAAGCACATCAAAGTGCAAGTAGATAAATAGGTACTGCTCTGGTGGGAAGGTAAACGGCGTTTCCGTGCACTGCTCTGGTTCGCCAGAAGCAGCTTAGTCATGCTGCCCACATGACCCGGAAGCTGAATGCAGGTTCCCTCGGCCAATAAAGCGAGATGAGCATCACAACCCCAGAGTCGGCCACAACGGGACCTAATGGTCAGGGGTCCCTTTACCTTTACGGGCCTGCAAGAGCCTTCAATAGGAAGGTCACCAGAGCCATCACCACGTTCATTTCGGATTGCATTTTGCGTAGCGTTTCTTGAGGTTTCAGGTCTCAGCCCATCATCTTCCCTGCTCCGTGACGCTCCCCACTTACCTACTTGGCAGTTCACTTCATCTGATCCATCTATGCAGTCCCTCACACCATTGCACTGCCTGGTTCCATGGACGCAGTTCCCATCATCACATCTGAACTGGTCGGGTCTGCATGTCTGGAAAGCTGGGGGGGGGGGAGAGGGTGTTCAAGAACGCAGCTTACAGCTGAAGGAGCCCAGGAGCCACTTTCTGCCGTCCGCAGACCTACGGCCTGCTACTTACAGCAGTTGATCTCATCGCTGCCGTCTTTGCAGTCCGTGTCGCCGTCGCAGCGCCACTTCTTGTGGAAACACTCGTCTCCCGAGTCACAAAGCATTTCGCTCTCCCCGCATTTCACAGTCCGGACCGGCTGGTGGCCGCACTGCTCCGAAGACTCGTCCGACCAGTCAGTACAGTCTGGTTCGCCATCACACACCCAGTTCACTGGGATGCAAGTGTCGCTCTCGCTTTTGCACTGGAACTCGCCGACCCGACAAGTGGGCGCCGCGCAGCCGACCTCGTCGCTGCCGTCGCTGCAGTCTTCGTGCCCGTTGCAAGCGAAGTCTTTGGAGATGCACTGGCCGTTGGAACACGTGAACTCTTCCGGGTTGCAAGTTATGTTGGCTAAGGGGAAGACGACACAACACGGCTTTTAATTTTATTTGCTGGGGACTGCCGCTTGACAGGAAGTCACCGTGGGGAACTGCCAAACACCGAAATATTATGCTGTTCAGGTTAATTTTGCACACCATGGGAACTCTAGTACATGTTTTGATTTACACTGTAGTATACAGTCATACCTTGATTTTCGAACAGCTTAGTTCTCCAACGTTTTGGCTCCTGAACACCGCAAACCTGGAAGTGACTGTTCTGGTTTGCAAACTATTTTTGGAAGCCAAACATCTGATGTGGCTTCCAATTGGCTGCAGGACCTTTCTGCAGCCAATCAGAAGCCGTGCTTTGGTTTCCAAATGTTTTGGCAGGCGAATGGACTTCCAGAACAGATTCCGTTCATCTTCCAAGGTACGACTGTATTTAGCAATAGCAGGATGGGTTTAACAGTTAAGTTTCCACTTCATCTAGGACCTAAATTAATGAGCATTTTAGTACTGTAGCAACTGACTTATTTATTAAGGCTACATTTTGAAACTTAAGCAATTGGTGAATAGCAAAATTCATGCTGAAAGAAAAACATCTCCTATCTTCACTGCAGTCCTGAAGTTGCCATCTACATGTTTTAATATAAAATGGCAGTTTGCAAATGCAGAGATTTTAATTTAGATCGTTGTTTCTTCTTGGTACTTTACAGTTTGCTGCTTTGAACAAGTGGCATCCCTGCCTGAGATTCAACACCAGGGCTGAGCACCCTGGATTCAGCTGAGGTGTGAATCAAACTGGGCCTATTCCCAGGGACTCTGGCATTGGATGAGTTGGGTTCAGGCAGCCACGGATCATGACAGGTCTGACGGGATGGCCCAGAATGATCCACGGTTGCCAGGGGGCAGAAAATCAGGCAGGAAGGAGGGAAAACCTACTTGCCTGCCTGATGCCCTTCTCCACTCAAAAGCTGGCGTGTGGGCAATGTGAGAGTGACACAAGTCCTGCAGAGCACCATCCTTCCACCCAGATTGCCTCCTTTGCTCAACTGTGGACATGAGAGGGTGATCCGAGGGGAGGTGGCAGAGTTGGAGGTCTCTTTCCCCAGCCCCTGGCCTGCCTTGCACCTATTTAGGAACAGGTCCAAGGTGGGCTGGGGGTGGTCCTCAGGCAGAGTGAATCCAGTGCTCCCAAGACTGGAGCCATGGGGCAGGTCTGGGGGCTGTTCACAGCCCGACTCAACTACCCCTGGAAAATGTTACTGGGGGATTTGCTCAAGTCCCTTTTGCGAGATGTTTTATTACAAGAGCAGCCAAGTACAACATTTTCCCGTTGCCTAGAATGGACACACAGGGGAATGTGGCTCCAGACAGGAAGGACTTCCTGTCATACCTGCTCTGGAGCTTCCTCCCCCTGTGTATGACCAGGTAGATGGAGGTGACCCTAGCTGACCAGATCAAAGGGCTGCCCACGCAACCATCTCTCTCTTCGTCTCTTGCTCTCCTGGCTCTTAGCCAGTGCATGGCTCAATCTTCACAGAGGATGGAGCTCACAAGCAGAAAGTCTGAGACATAGCTCAGACTTCTTTTCACTGTAACCACAAGATAAAGCCTGCCTTTAGATTACTGCTGGGAACGGAATGTGAGTAAAACTTTATTCTTACTTTTAAAGAAGACTGTTGTGTTATTGTTATTTTAAAAAGGTAAAGGACCCCTGACAGTTAAGTCCAGTCGTGGGGATTCGAACCGGCGACCTTCCGATCGGCAAGCCCTAGGCTCAGTGGTTTAGACCACAGCGCCACCCGCGTCCCTATTTATTATTATTTTAAGAGGGAAATAAAAGGGGAAACTGATCAGGAACAATCCAGGCTGGACAATCCAGACTGGATTGCTTAATTAAAGGATTCTAATTAATCATCAACTCCAACAAGTTGCAAAGGGAATGTGCTCTGCTGTTTGCTTAGCGTGAGTAAGGAGGGATAATCTCAAAACAATATACCCTCTCCTACCTTCCTTAACATTCCCACACCTTTAAGTAGAGACGAGAAACCACAACCACCATTTTACTGAAGCTTTGCTCAACTGGATACAGGAACTGATGCTTGCGTGTAATCTTCGATACCTCCCTCTCCATGGAGGCGCAGATTGCAGCTATAACAAAGGCGACATTTTTTCATCTCCGCCAAGCTAAGCAGTTGGCCCCTTACCTCTCTCGCCCTGACCTAGCCACTGTGATCCACGCGACGGTCACCCCCAGACTAGATTATTGTAACTCGCTCTACGTGGGGCTGCCCTTGAGACTGACCCAGAAACTCCAGCGGGTGCAGAATGCCGCAGCGAGACTCCTTACGGGGTCTTCGCTGCGGGATCACATTCATCCGGTGCTATACCAGCTGCACTGGCTCCCGGTGGAGTACAGGATCAGGTTTAAGGTGCTGGTTTTAACCTTCAAAGCCCTATACGGCCTAGGACCCTCGTATCTACGGGACCGCCTCTCCTGGTATGCCCCACAGAGGAACTTACGGTCCTCAGATAAAAACATCTTGAAGGTCCCAGGCCACAGAGAGGTTAGGCTGGCCTCAACTAGAGCCAGGGCTTTTTCGGCTGCGGCTCCAACCTGGTGGAACGCTCTGTCACAAGAGACAAGGGCCCTGCAGGACTTGACATCTTTCCGCAGGGCCTGCAAGACAGAGCTGTTCCACCAGGCCTTTGGTTAGGGCACAGCCTGACTCCCTCCTTTGGCAATCTTTACAATACTTTAGTTTATGGTTGCCATCAATTTTGATTTTAATTAATTCTTATGATGTTTTTATAATGTTGCACTATTTTAGTGCTGTTAGCTGCCCTGAGCCTGGCTTCGGCTGGGGAGGGCGGGATATAAATAAAATTTATTATATTATTATTATTATTATTATTATTATTATTATTATTATTATTATTATATCAAGATGCTAAATCAGCTGCAAACACTGCCTCTAGTGTGCATTTGTGTGGCTGGATACCAATACAATTCCTGTGAATTATGGGGCATGATGGGGCTAAGTCACCCACACAGCCCTGAGGAACTTACCACAATCGTCTTCGTCCTCAGCAGCATCGCAGTCGCTCTCTCCATCGCATTTCCAGGACACGGGGATGCAGCGACTTGACTGAGGGCCACAGCTGACTTCCCCTATATCACACTTCCTTGTGTCTATTGAGAAGTGATCAAGAGTTCACTTAAAATAATAACAATAATACCCGGAATACTGAAAAAGCTCCCATGCAAGTCAGTGCAGGTACCAGTCAAGTGAGGCTTGGTCTATGCCCTGCTCAGGGATCTCCAATCCTGCAGAGGGAAGCCAATTCTCCCTTTCAGCATCTTAGGCAAGACCTGAGCAGCTTAACCTTTTGTGGGGGAGAGCGGGGAAGAGAATCTTGCATTTTTAATATTTCATAGATTTGGGGGTAATAATGCATTGGCTTATGCCAAGTTATTTGCCAATATATAGCTAATGGTCGGTTTAATGCTAAAAAGTTTTACTTAATTGTGGAGAAAGGGGCTAAGGCCGCAGCATGGCTTCCCCCAGAAATCTGGAAGCCTAGCCTTGTAGCAAAAGTAGATGAAGGTTTGGATTGTAGGCCAGACATGGGCGATCTGAATTCGAATTCCCCCCTGCCTGTCTCCTGCCCAACAGCTTAAGAGCATGTCTGCAACTTCAGTGCAAGAGGTTCTTTGTCTCAGCCAGTGGCGTAGCGTGGGTTGTCAGCACCCAGGGCAAGGCAAGTAATTTGCGCCCCCTAACCCGTGGATTTGCACCCTCTAACCCTAACCCCCAGATGTTGCGCCCGGTGCGGCCGGCCCCCCTGCACCCCCCACGCTACGCCACTGGTCTCAGCCATATGGAAAAAGCATGGAAGCAGCCTGCCCTGGGCACAACTTGGCTCCAGCTTTAAGGGAAGTTGCCTTGCGGTGTTAAGGGCCCGGCTACTCACAGCAAAGTTCAGATCGCTCGTCCGACGCATCTTCACAATCGGGGTCCCCATCGCACTGCCATCGGTTCGGTATACACTGCCCACTTAGGCACACGAAATCGGATGCGGCACACGTCTTCTTCACTGCAAGGAAGTAGCATTTTGCTGAATTTGTCAGGGAAAAGACCATCGCTTGCTTTCAACTGCTCCAATAAACAGATACCCTAGCCCAGCTAATGGTGCCAAGTGGCCTCCACAGGACCAGTGCGCAGGATTTCATGCTCCTTGTAGCTACCCTGTTGCAGAAGTCACAGCACAGCTATGAAACCCTAGTTAGGATTCTGGCCACTTCCTCAACACGAAGAATACAGGAAGCAAAATGCCAAAGGATGTGTATGGAATAAATTTGGTAGGGATGCTAAGTGTGTGTGCTGGACCTCAGAGAAAATGTGGTAGCAACCTCTAGCAGGATATTTTGAGGTGCAGCTATACTACAAGTTGGCAGAATGACATAGTCACCCTGTTGCTCCAAGAGATGCAGGCTTGCTCCATTTCAACATTTGGAGGAGGAATTTTCTGTTTCCCAAGTGGTCTTTCAACAACAGTTCCCAACCCCAGGGTGGACAGTCATCGTATTTCCATCCTGTGTCGTTCATATCTTTATGAAACCAGCCCCATTTCCTCCAATTCATGGGCAGGTTTCTTTTTAAGGGAAAATCCTAAAAAATTAAAATCCCACCCAGTTTTATGAACAAACAAAAGCAACACTTAGATGAGGTGGTTCAAGAGCTGCCCTTTTCTCCTTTGAGATTTTACAGCTGCCTAGAGCAGCTCTGTGGCTGCAATGTAAGATTTGTTTTAAAATGCTCTCACAACATGCAGTCAAGGAATTGTAGGAAGAAAAGACAGCTGCTGCCATGGGCAGGAAGAAAAGACAGCTGCTGCCATGGGCAGTGATGCCATCTTTCCCCCATACAATTCCACCCCATCGTTCAGTCCAGACCCCGAGGTCTGGCAGTTCCCTCACTGCAAGAAGTGAGGTTACAGGGAACCAGGCAGAGGGCCTTCTCAGTAGTGGCGCCTGCCCTGTGGAATGCCCTCCCATCAGATGTCAAGGAAATAAACAACTATCTGATGTTTAGAAGACATCTGAAGGCAGCCCTGCATAGGGAAGTTTTAAATATTTGAGGTTTTATGATGTTTTGGTATATGCTGTAAGCCACCCAGAGTGGCTGGGGAAACCCAGACAGACAGACAGGGAATAAATAAAATTAATAATAAGGCATGGACCTATTGTGCACAGAGGTTCACGGACAGTGTGGTCTAATCTGTAGCCATCAAGGTGTCTGAGGTGAGCACACTAGGAAGACTTGCTTCAATATGCAGACAGAACTGCCATTGTCCCCATCTCTATATAACACTAAATTGAGTACTGTATTACTAAAAGCTGTTTTTAAAGCACTTTTCATCTACACAGATACTAGGAGCAGGATATAAGAAAGGCATGAAGAAAACAAAGTATACAGTACACTAAAAATCAATCATAATGCATATGGAGGTCATAGAATACAAGCAGAGCAGATGAAAGGTTGGTTAAAAACCGCAATAAAAGTCCCCGGGCAAAGTAGCAAGTTTTGATCTTGTGTTGAAGTGAACATTGCAGCATGACTGCCGTCAATAAGAAGGCCATTGCATAGACCGAGCCACCACCAAAGGATGCTCATACACTTCACTGCCTGTTACTTTATTACCTCTCCGTCACCCCAAGGTCTCAGGGCAGATTGCCATGATTTAAAATACAGTTTTAAAAAACACAATCATGAAAAACAGGGTCTTGAAAATCTAACGTCCCCAGGTGTCAAAGGAGAAAGGGGTGCAACTACAGCATTTGCCCCTAACCATATAATGAAGTTGCAATATACACCTCTGTGGGGAGGGAGTCCCCCAACTTAGGGGCTGCCACAGAGAAGACCCTCTCTTGGCCTATTGGCACCCAAGCTCCTGGGAATGGCAGAATCTCCAAGACACTACAAGTTGTTTATCTATGTATTGACCGTTACCAAATAAACAAGGGAGCAACTTAGAAGAGTCAGGCAAGCCAACACTTAAGGTTCAGGTTGATCTAAGTCAGATGGTGCAAAGCACAGAGTTCTGAGCAGAGCCTTAAGAAACAGAAGTAATTGGGCCTGGGAAAAGATATATAAAGATTTGAAGGAAATGTGGAAAATGATTGTTGTTAAAAAAAATTGAAGTTATGATACTGAGAAGTACAGGACTTGATGGATTGTTTGTGCAAAAGACTTTGTTCCAATACGTGGGGCTGGATGCCAGGCCAAGTCCAACTAGCCCCTATAGAAGGAAGAACCCCTGGCCAAAGAAGATAAGAAGAAAAAGAAGAAGAAGACTGGCAAAATAAATTACTGAACTGTGCAGGACAAATTATTAAAAAGGGCAACTGTTTAATGCATATTTTTAAAGCTTTGTGTATAGATTTTTACATCAGTATAACTTTTAAAAGTCACTTGCAATAAGATGAAGAAGGTTTTACAATTGGATTGTTAAGGATATAAGATTTCATGGACGTGCATGAGCAAGTATATCATAATGGAACCAAGAGGGGGAGTGGAGGGAAGTCAACCAAAAATTATGGTTTAATTTGGTATGATTTTTTTCTCTGTCCCGTCCCCCCCCCCATTTTTTTATTTTTGGAAAATCAATAAAATGTTATCAACAAAGAAGGGGGGGAAGAAAAAAGTAATTGCCCAATTGCCTTAGTTAAAACCAGTGGCCCACCCCACATGCCACCAAAGAACTGACTCCCTTGATAGGGATGCATGCTTTGATAAGCCTGACGTGAACCTCTAACTGCAGTCATTTTGCTCTTCATGGTTTGCTGCCAGCTACCCAAGCTCAAAGCATGTCAGAGGCAGGCCAAAGGACCTGCTGAGCTAACTTTGCTACTCAACTACGGGCTCAGTGGCCATGCAAGACGTTCCTTACCACAGGACAGTTCATCACTGCCATCGGTGCAGTCTGGATCTCCGTCACATCTCCATAGCAGTGTTATGCAGCGGCCGTTGTGACACTGGAACTGAGAGTCGTCACAAGTCACTCTTGTACCTTGAATGAAGAAACAAGCCTGTTAGATGCAGAAGCAGTAATTCAGAGTTAACCAATCCAATGCATTCTTTCACAGGGACGAGGCTTCTTTGCTTTTAGTGTCAGCGTTTGGCATCGTCCTCTGTTCAGATGTCACAGGATGCTCCTTCTAAACATGGGATAGAGAGGATCCCATGATCTCCAACGTACAAACTCCTTAATTCACACAGCTCAAGTCCTATCACTCTTCTGGGATATGACTAGCAACAAGCTTTGATTTATTCTGTGCTCAGCAAAAAGAGATTAACAACCAGCCATGTTAGTAAAGTAAGGCCACAAATATTGCTAGCCTGTAATACTTACTAGTCTCCTAAGAGGCTACTTTTAAAATGGTCTTTTAGCAGGAAAGCTGGCAAAAGAGGACTGGTAGATTCAGTCCCTCCTTCCACTGGACAGCTCTCCCATTTGCATAGAATCCCATGTCACCTTTAGCTACAAGGGGAGCCTTTAAACCACAGGTCCACTTTAGCAGCAAGTAGACCCCATGGGTAATGATCTTGCCATGGAATATCACTCTCAATCACAACCTGAAAGAGTATTAATATGGCTTTCTAGTCCATGAAAGTCAGGCTATTTTACTTTTTTTAATAGAGCATTATAACTACAGTGGTACCTCGGGTTACATACGCTTCAGGTTACATACACTTCAGGTTACAGACTCCGCTAACCCAGAAATATTACCTCGGGTTAAGAACTTTGCTTCAGGATAAGAACAGAAGTTGTGCTCTGGCGGCACGACAGCAGCAGGAGGCCCCATTAGCTAAAGTGGTGCTTCAGGTTAAGAACAGACCTCCAGAATGAATTAAGTACTTAACCCGAGGTACCACTGTATACTGAGCCACTTAAAAGACCAAGATACATATACATGCATCTTGAACAAGTTAATATGGCCTAGCTCAGTTGTTCAGGTTTTAGGTGACAATAGATGCGTCAAGGAGATGCTGAGATGCACAGTTCTATCACTGATGCAAGTTTTGCTGTCATCTTGGGAGAAAGTCCCACTGAATATTTGGGGAGCCTATACTTTTGCCAAACCACCAAGCACTGAACATAGATTATAACACTGCCTGGGCAGATAGTTTCATCTAAGAGAAGATAAGGCACACACTATGTAGCTGAGCAAATTCTGAGTCGACAAAACAGGGAGCAATGGCCAGTATTAAGAAATGAGTCACCCTGAAAAGACTTTGCAAGCATGCATTCGAAGAGTGGGATGGTTGAGAACAGACTGACATCAGAGAAGACATGCAGACAGAGTTCAAGAGCAGTTCAAGACTGGAGGAGGGCAAGTAATATCATACTTGGGGTTTCTTTAAGGAAGATTTTTTAGTCCCAAAATGCCAAAATAAAGCCTAAAATAAACCAACATGTATACTACACAAACATACAGAAGAGTATACAGAATGTGAACACTACCAGGAATTTTACTTGTGAAGCGACTTTTATCAGAGGTTAGGTGTGCCAGATCAGCCTCCTGGATTCCTATGTGCAGACACACGCCATATAAATCACCATGGAAGAAGCAGACTGAGTGCCATGTGCCAAAACTTATGCTCCTTAAGTTAGTTATCTTGCTATGCTCTGAGATGTCTTTGTTAAGTTCCTTTGGAGTCTCAACTCAAAGTTCATAGGATCAACTAATTCTAGGAAGATGTTCATCACCCCCTGAAGGCTAAGTGGAATTTCAGCACTTGCAGATACCATTTTTATTATGTAAAATATATTTATTATGAGATGCGGGTGGCGCTGTGGTCTAAACCACTGAGCCTCTTGGGCTTGCCGATCAGAAGGTCGGCGGTTTGAATCCCCATGACGGGGGTGAGCTCCCATTGTTCGGTCCCAGCTCCTGCCAACCTAGCACGTCAAAAGCACCTCAAAATGCAAGTAGATAAATAGGTACCACTCTGGCGAGAAGGTAAACGGATCTCCCCTGGCTCCCAGTACATTTTTGAGCACAATTCAAAGTGTTGTGCTTTAAAGCCCTAAACGGCCTTGGCCCAGTATACCTGAAGGAGTGTCTCCACCCCCATTGCTCAGCCCAGACACACTGGTCCCACGCCAAGGGTCTTCTGGTGGTTCCCTCACTGTGAGAAGCAAAGTTACAGGGAACCAGGCAGAGGGCCTTCTCAGTAGTGGCCCTTGCCCTCCCATCAAGGAGATAAACAAGACATGTGAAGGCAGTCCTGTATAGGAAAGTTTTAATGTTTTATTATATTTTTTATATATGTTGGAAGCTGCCCCGAGTGGCTGGTGCAACCTAGCCAGATGGGCGGTGTATAAATATTGCATCATTATTATTACTATTTATTAATTATTATTATTATTACAACAACAACAACACATCAGCAGGTCTCACTTTCCACAAAGTGGAATAGCTTCCTTTTGCAAGTAAAACTGCAGTAAGGAAAGTGCTGCCTGGCATGCAAAAGAATCAGAATAGCTGACTTTTATCTAGTACTGTATTCCAGTTTTTGAACTTATTACTTCCAGAAGCGAGGAATTGTGCTCCTCCTCCCAGCACGTACTCCCAAGCCAATCTGAAGGACAAGAATAAATTCTCTTCTGCGCAGGCTCTAGTCAGGCTCATCTGTCTAGAAGCACAGTGAAACATGATCCAGGCATTGTAAAGGCCAAGGAAGTGCAGCATGATGCAAGACTCTTCTTAATTTGTTGCATCATTTCCATGTTTACTTTTGCCACCTGAAGGTTAGTAGAGAGCATTTATTTTAGTCCTCACTAAAACAGCAAGTGGTGATCTAAGTCAACTCCTCCTAGCAGAGCTCGCCAGTATAATGTACAGTCAGTGCTCAGAAATAAACTTCTGGCTGGAAGTGGCATTTCCTGATTAGATACCGAGAAGTGAAGACTTGGGAAAGGGGTGATATGTGCAGGGTCCCAGCTATAAATCCTTAGGTTTTAGGACAGCCTCGGGCATGACAAACTTTTAAAGACATTACCACCACCAACGCAAACTGCATCTTCCTATTTGGATGGTTGATGAACTAGCCTGGTAGTAAAGGTAAAGGGACCCCTGACCATTAGGTCCAGTCATGACCGACTCTGGGGTTGCGGCGCTCATCTCACTTTATTGGCCGAGGGAGCCAGTGTACAGCTTCCAGGTCATGTGGCCAGCATGACTAAGCCACTTCTGGCGAACCAGAGCAGCGCACAGAAATGCCGTTTACCTTCCTGCCAGAGTGGTACCTATTTATCTACTTGTACTTTGATGTGCTTTCGAACTGCTATGTAGGCAGGAGCTGGGACCGAACAATGGGAACTCACCCTGTCGCGGGATTCAAACTGCCGACCTTCTGATCAGCAAGTCCTAGGCTCTGTGGTTTAACCCACAGCGCCACCCGCGTCCCTCAGCCTGGTAGTAGGCCAATGCTAAATTGAACTACATAGAAGTGACAAGCATTCACCACCTGATTGGAGAATGCATTAGCCGGTGACCCAGTTTAATAGAGAGCCAACGCATTTAAGGCCTCGTGAATTAGAATCTCAAAGTAGTTGCTTTGAGGTTGGTTTGTTCTTTGCACAATCGAGGAGCACCTACGTTTTATGAAACAAAAATATATAAAATAAAGTTTCAGGGACTATATATATATTCCCAGGGGAGGACCTCTTCTAAAAGTTGGCACGTGCCCAAATCAAGCAGGATTTATTTAAGTGCCAGTGATGCGGTATATGAATGGCTGGTATCCCTGCCTCACCAGGGATAGCTAACAGCCCCCTCCCTGCCCAGACAACCCTCCCCAGCCATAGCTTTCTCTCTAAGACTTCACCCTGAATTAGTAAAATGGGACTGTGCATCTATAGGTGTTCTCAAGAGTGTAGCCCCCAAGACTGGTTTTAACAATGTGGTCCTTAACCAAGAAAGCCTTAGCCATGCCCCTTTAGGAGGACCAGTTGCAAGGAGATCCTTAGGACAAGAAGGTCCTTATTATACCAAGTTTAGAGTTTACAGCACACATTTTAACTACACAAAGTACTTCTGAAGAATTCAGGTATCCAGTCACTTCTTGAGTCTTTGCGACAACTATTAGACTCTCACCTTTATGGGATTAAGAGGCAAAGACCAAGCAAATGAAACCAGTAAGGAAGAGACAGTTAAAATACTGTAGCAAATATGGCCAACTGCAACAGTAGCAACCATAAAGTTCAGGCGAACTTCTCTCAACTACAGTTTTCATTAGCAGAAATTTAGAATTTAGGTTTGGGGTCGTGGCAGATTTTGTCTGTTGGTGCCCTGCTCAGCCCTACAGCATAATTAATTAATTATTATTATTATTATTATTAATGTGCTGTCCGTCTGACTTGGTTGCTCCAGCCACTCTGGGCGGCTCCCACCAAAATATTAAAAACACAATTAAACATCAGCCGTTAAAAACTTCTCCAAACAGGGCTGCCTTCAGATGTCTGTAAAAGTATGGCAATACTTAGAATTGTAGAACTGCGAACTGAGACCTGCGGGTTTAGGGCCTTATACAAATATAATAATGGGAAGGAACCCCGAGGGACATCTAGTCCAACCCTGTGCAGTGCAGGAATCTCAAAGCACCCCTGGCAGACAGACATCCAACCTCTGCTGCAAAAGTCCACCATTTCCAAAGGGAGTTTGTTCCACTGCGAAACAGCTCTTATGGTCAGAAAACTTCCTAATACAGTACTTAGTCAGAATCTCCTTCCTTGCAGTTCTAATTCACTGCTGCACCTTTCTGGCCTAGAAGGGCCAGTTATAGCCTATTCTGGCCTACTTAAACAGGATAGCCATCAGCATCAAGTAATTTCAAGATTTCCCTTTAACACCAATGGCCTTCATTGGAGTTGTCTCTTCTCGAAGCTGTTCCTCAAAGTCTCATTTAACTCTCCAGTTGCTCCCCGTTTATCTTCAAGCCACACACACTTCAGGTTAGCAAAGCAAATTTTGAAAAAGTGTCATTTTAGGGAGCGGCTGGTTCATAGTTTAACTACTCAAACAAACGCTTCTGTCCCAGGTGTTACTTATAAACCTTTGCAGAGCCACTGCTCGAAGAGCAGAGAGCAGTTGCCACCAGAGGAGACCCAAATGTCAGCCCAAATTGCGCAGAAAACACGGGGGTTTGTTCACAGGCCACGAGCAAGGCGGCACTCCAAGAAGCTTCACTCCCCCCCCTCCCAAGTCCCCCTGTTTCATTAGAGTCCCATTCCGGTATCTTACGGACGGAGCTCCGGACCACCGAACAGTTCACCTGATCCATAAAGGCAGCCAGAGCAATTAGTTGGACTATGGAGTTTGGAGAGCCTTTCAGAGAATCTGAAAGCGGGGTCTTGAAATGGGTAAAACGCGCCTGGGATGGACCCTGCAAGCAACAGGGGAGCAGCAAGAGGGAAGCCAGCTGCTCTCTCTCTCTCTCTCTGCCACGGAAATCTCCTCCCAGGGCGAAATGGGGGAAAGATCCCAGGTGATCTCTTCACCGGCGGAGTGGAGGCGGCAGCAGCCGCCCTGGAAACAAAGAGCCTCTGCCTGCCCCCCTCCTCCCGAGGCCTGCCGGCTTCTTCGGCCGTGGCACGGAAAGGGGATCCCGTCCATCCCTCGCCAGGGCTTCCCTCGACGCCCCCCACGAAGCGACGCCCCCCCCTCGGGTGCCCAGAAGCAGCCCGCGGCTGCGGCTGCTCCGGCGCGTCGGGCTGCGTTTCTCGGGATGCTTTTCCGAGGGGGGACCTTATTCCATCCGGAGACCCCCCGGAGGAGGGAGCGCCCACCTAGACGCACCCCTTCCTCACCCACGGGAACCCCCCAAGCCTCTTCCCGGCGCGCGGTGCCTCCTCCGGCTCCTCCGCCCACGGCGCTTCCCCGCACCCGCGTGGAAAAGGCCCCGCACCCCGTCTAGCTGCCGGCTACTCACCGCGCGCCGCGGGCAGGCGAGCCGAGGCCAGCAGCAGAGGCAGCCAGACGAGAGTCCAGCCGGGCAGCGCGCCCATCGTGCGGCGCCTCCTCGCGCAGCTCCGCGGAGCCAAAGCAGGCGCGGGAGCGGCGGACAGGCAAGAAGCAGCAGCAGCGGCGGCGGCAACGACCAAGTCCGTCCTTCTTTCCACCCGCGCGGCTCCTTTTTGGAAAGCGGAGCCGGCAGACTCCCGGACGAGGCAGGCGGCGCAAGGACGGACGAGGCGCGTCTCCGGGAGGCCCCCTGGCTTGCGCGCACCCGCGTCCGGCGGCGCGGGCGAGGTTGACGGGGCGAGCAGGCGGGGAGGGCGGGCTGCGCGTCTCCGGGCGCTCTTATAGAGGCGCCGCGCTGCCTCCGCGGCCGCGTGCGGGCGCCTGGCTGGGCGGCGTCTGCGGGGCTCCTGCCCGCGCCTCCAATCGCCAGCGCCACCGCTGCCCTGATTTCCTGATGCGCCCAACCTGGCGCCGCAGCTGCGCTGGGCGCGCGCCCGACGCGCGCAGCCGCGATCCCGCGCGCGCGCCGCCCAGCTGCGAAGGAGCGAGCAGGCGCGCAAGGGAGGCTCTTGGGCGCCCGCGCCTCCGCCTGCGCACAGAGGAGCCGCGCGCGCCCCGCACCTCCGCGCAGTAAGTTGCGCCTTGCCCGGCGGGGGTGGCAGGAGGAGATCCACGCGCGGAAAGGCAGGATTGTCCCACATTTCAGTGTGATACAGTTTCCTCCTGTGTTTCAAGTCTTCTTTCTCTCTCTCTCCACAGGCAGGTGTTTTGAAAAGGTGTAGCAAAGACCCCATGAATCCTAGGCTTGGAGGGGATCTCGTGGTTCATCTAGTCCAAGCTCTTGCAATACGGGAACTTTTTGCTCCACATGGGGCTCGAACCCACCACCCGGAGGGGAAGAGGCTCACGCTCCACCGACCAAGCCCTGGGTGGCCAAAGAGACGGGGGAATAAATTCGTGTTTATGCGCGTGTGCACGTGCGTGTGTAAGGAATCTGAGAGGGGCCACAAGAGATTGGAACGGATTGCTTTGAAGTTACTTTTGGGGGGACGGAACCAAAGGGACCCCTGCCCTTCGGTTGGTCCTAATAAAGGCATGTCCCAGATATGAGGATCCTAACCATGTCTACTCGGAAGTAAGTCCCATTGCTGAGTAAGTGTCTGTAGGATAGCAGTCTTCGAATGAGACTCTTAAAGCTCCAATACTCACTTTACTGAAAGAAGTAGCACTGAATTCAGTGGGATTTACTTATGAGTAGATATGTATAGGATTGCTTTGCTTTGAGCAGTCTGTGATATTCCAGAAGTAATATTTGGAAGTGTCACTTATTGATGATTCCAATCTCCATTATTTAAAGCACTCACCTCCCATGAACAACCAGAGTTCAGTCCCGGCTCCAAGTGGCTGCTCTCATATGACAGAGGGTTGCAAATCATCTCTCCCCTCCCTTGGCAGGCTTCCTCTTGTGTCTTTTAACTGCTGCAGAGCAGGCAGGAATATAACAGGTGCAGCTCTTTGCATTACACTGCACATTCATGCATTCAAATGCAGCGCTCATTGAATTTTTGCCCAACATGCAGCTGTCAACCTTCTGAATGCAAAGTGAATGATAGCCCAGCCATCTTTACAACGCATGGAAATGCAGGAACTGATAAGGTAAAGGTAAAGGGACCCCTGATCATTAGGTCCAGTTGTGACCGACTCTGAGGTTGCGGCGCTCATCTTGCTTTATTGGCCAAGGGAACCGGCGTACAGCTTCCGGGTCATGTGGCCAGCATGACTAAGACGCTTCTGGCGAACCAGAGCAGCGCACGGAAACACCGTTTACCTTCCTGCCGGAGCGGTACTTATTTATCTACTTGCACTTTGACATGCTTTCAAACTGCTAGGTTGGCAGGAGCTGGGACCGAACAACAGGAGCTCACCCTGTTGCGGGGATTTGAACCACCGACCACCTGATCAGCAAGTCCTAGGCTCTGTGGTTTAACCCACAGCGCCACCCGCGTCCTCCGAGGATCTGATAGTGACCTTAATAAAGGGTTGCACTTATTTTGATGCACAGATGTTGCAATAAACAGCTTATCCTCAAACATGTAATGTGGAAAGAAGCCCCACTAACTTCCGCGGCACAAGACTGATGGGCATTTTACGCAGCAGTCTTTGCTTAGAGCTACGCTGGCACTGGAGCGTCTTTTTCATGCAATAAATGCATATTGGCTAAATGGAAGGCAGATGATGTGCTTCCTTAAAGAATCGAGGAAGCTGATTGGCTGCTGTTCCCCAATATGCCTGTTAAGGGATACCTAGCTGGCAGGTTACCTCTTTATTACCAGAAGCATCACTGCAACAGCAGGGCATCTGCTCCCAACATGATGCGTGAAGCACCTTTTACTTCCACATAACTCCACAGCTATTAGTAGGGCACAGTCTTGGAGTTGGGGGGCTTGTGAGCAACAAATGGATTAATTTTATTTATTCCCTGCACTTTTATTCTGCCTTTATTTCACCATAAAATTCAAAGTGGGCTTCTAAAGTGGTCTCCCATCCAAATGCTGACCAGGCCTAGACCTGCTTAACTTCAGCAACATTCCTGCGTCCTGAGTCCTCAGATCAAACAATCTCTGAAATTAAGGGAACTTTAGGGGTCTGTTGCTCAAATAAGGAAAAAGTTCCATGGTGTGGGAGGGGAGTATGTGGAAGCTCATAAGCACACAGAAAGTAACTCTATGCATTTTGGCCAATATATTAGGATTATGGTACAAAACAGCACTATTTGTTTTACTTATAAAATTTATAGTTTCCCCCTTTGACAGTAGTCTTAGAAAAACTAAGGAGAAGTCAGAGTATGTAAAATATTTACACTATTCTCCAATACAGTGGTACCTCGGGTTACATACGCTTCAGGTTACAAACGCTTCAGGTTACAGACTCCGCTAACCCAGAAATAGTGCTTCAGGTTAAGAACTTTGCTTCAGGATGAGAACAGAAATCATGCTCCGGTGGCGTGGCAGGAGCAGGAGGCCCCATTAGCTAAAGTGTTGCTTCAGGTTAAGAACAGTTTCAGGTTAAGTACGGACCTCCGGAACGAATTAAGTACTTAACCCGAAATACCACTGTACCCGATTTAAAATTTACCATAGATTTTTTTCCCCCCATTCCAATTTTCAAAATAGAGGTAACTGCTATTCTTCATAGGCCTGGCAAAGGTTACCAGCCAGGCAACAGGAAGGAAGTAGAATAACGCAGGCTGAGAAACCCCACAATTTGCTATGTTCATGGTATATTTTTTTTAGAACTGGTAAATCTGCAATCCTGAAACAAATGGAAAATTCTTAAGGGTCATTGTCTTTAGTTGGAGTTATTCATTGCAAGCAGATTCAGATTGAGTAAGTACTTGGTTTTTCTATCCAATACTGCAGTAAGCTTGTGTATTTCTATCATATATACCCAAACCTGTTTTGATGTAAGGTGAACTGAAAGAGAATAAGGAATGCAGCTAGTAATGTTTTCCCCCTCACCTCTAGCAACAGGGTGAAATGTTGCTAAATGACAGTTTGCAAATACAGTGGTACCTCGGGTTGCATACACTTCAGGTTACAGACTCTGCTAACCCAGAAATATGGTAGTACCTTGGTTTAAGAACTTTGCTTCAGGATGAGAACAGAAATCGCCTGGCGGTGGCACGGCGGCAGCAGGAGACCCCATTAGCTAAAGTGGTGCTTCAGGTTAAGAACAGTTTCAGGTTAAGTACGGACCTCTGGAATGAATTTGTACGTAACCAGAGGTACCACTGTACACATTTATGGAGAAGTGCTTGCAAAACTACTGGGCGTGTGAACATTTTGAATGAGAAAGGATTCCTCCTTCAGTGATGTGCCATATCACCAAAAAAATAAATAAATAAAATTAGTTTCCTGTTTTTTCACCTTTCCACAATAAGGTGTAAATAAAGTCATGCCCACTTTTCAAATGACAAAACATTGCATTGGGAAGTTTGGGATAGAAAGCAGTTTACAAAATATACCATCAATCAATAAATTCAAATAAGACAAAAATCAACTGTTTATGAAGCATCATCAAATAAATCAATACTGTATTGCAAAAGAAATAATCTAGACTTGAATACATACCAAGAAAGATGTTAAATTATTTTTTTATTCTACAACTGCTGCTCGAATTTTACTAGCCAAAAAGTGAAAAACGCAAGAATTACCAATGGTGGAAGAATGGCAGATAAAGATGATGGATTTTTTGGAGCTAGCCGACCTAACCAGAAGAGTCCGTGACCAGAAGGAGGAGGAGTATCAGGAAGACTGGATTAAATTTAATGATTATTTAGTTAAATATGTTAAGTTAAATTAATTGGAAATAGCTTGTAGATACTTGATTGGCTTAGGATTTTACTTAAGTTAAGTGATGAATTAATATGTTTAATTTCAAAAGGAAAAGATCTAAGGATGTTAATGTACAACTTAAACTTTATAAGAACTGTGATTTGGAAAACCGTTAAAAGGACATGCAATGAAATTCAACCAAGGGGAAGCGAGGAAGTCACTTAACAATGTTAATAAGTATAATTTTTTAATAAGGTTATGAATTATGTTTGTTTGTTGTATGTGTTTGTTTGTTTATAATTTTGTGAAAACCAATAAAATTTTTTTTGGGGGGGAGAGAGGACTTAAATACATAAGTTCAAAGCCACAAGAAAGAAGACGAGGACAGCTGGCTGCTGGTTCAGACCTTCTGACACTTGCAGGCCCCCTAGGAGTGGGGCTGAGACACAGCTCAGAGCAGGAGGGGCCTTCTCTCCAGGCTAGATTACTTGCAGCTGGCTCCCACATCTCTCCTCCAGAGGAGGCTTACAAAAGCACAAGGCAAAAGCTGCAGAGGGCAATGATGCTGAGAGCCCTTCTTCACCTTCCTGGAAGTTGTAGCGGCTGCACTTGTAGGTGTTCTTCACTAAGAGCAGGCTCCATGGCGGGTGAAGCGGAGCAAGGATCCCATACAGGTAAAGGTACCCCTGACCATTAGGTCCAGTCATGACCGACTCTGGGGTTGCAGCGCTCATCTCGCTTTATTGGCCAAGGGTACAGCTTCCGGGTCGTGTGGCCAGCAGGACTAAGCCGCTTCTGGCGAACCAGAGCAGCGCACGGAAATGCCGTTTACCTTCCCGGTAATTTATCTACTTGCATTTTGACGTGCTTTCGAACTGCTAGGTTGGCAAGAGCAAGGACCGAGCAACGGGAGCTCACCCCGTCACGGGGATTTGAACTGCCGACCTTCTGATTGGCAAGTCCTAGGCTCTGTGGTTTAACCCACAGCGCCACCCGCGTCCCATCCATCCCATACAGAGGATGCTGCTAATAAAATTGCACGTGGCATGAAGCAAGTTTTTTTAAAAAAAAATCAAGGAAGGCAACAGGGAGATAAATGGACAAGATAGAAGAGGGAATAAAGCTGTAAGCTCACGGGAGGTAATGCGGCAAACTGCCTGGTGGGCCAGTGAGTGTGGATGATGCGCTGGGAAGCAGAAGATGGGGGGCTGAGCCCCACCTGGGAAGATGCACATGGAGCCTCCATATGGTCCAGCTAACCTCGGAGATCTTGCTGACCACCATCCTTGCATATTAAAGATGGAGTTGCAGGAGTAGGATTGCTCCCGGTCTGTCTACACACTTTCTTTTTTTGCTGCTTGCAGGTCATTCAGAAATACTCTGGGAGGTTCCTTCATAAACACCAGAAGAATGTTTTGTGTGTGTGGCAGGGAGTGCATAGAAATCTCACCAGCATTACTTAAGTCTCTTGCCAGGAAAAGAGGTGTTTTCTGCCAGCCTTCCTCTCTGTGGCACTTCTCCTATGCACTTGTACATGATGAGAGAGAGAAATACTTATTCTTCCGTGTCATCTAGAGACTCTTCTGGGCTCTAGCCAGAAAGGAGTCTCCTTGTTCCAGGTTAGGAAAGAATCAACTTCCTTCTCTGGAGAGAAGACAGAGGCTGGAATTTATGGAATAATGCTGGGAGCGAGGTCTATTAGGCCAATGATTTTCTCTGTAATCACTTTGTGGATACGCAGTCAGGACTTCTCAGAAAGGGAGAAAACCACTGTATGGTTTGCTTGTGGCTAAATATCTGTGTACAGTGGTACCTCAGATTAAGTACTTAATTCGTTCCGGAGGTCCGTACTTAACCTGAAACTGTACTTAACCTGAAGCACCACTTTAGCTAATGGGGCCTCCTCCTGCTGCTGCGCCGCCGGAGCACAATTTCTGTTCTCATCCTGAAGCAAAGTTCTTAACCTGAAGCACTATTTCTGGGTTAGCGGAGTCTGTAACCTGAAGCGTATATAATCTGAAGCGTATGTAACCCGAGGTACCACTGTAGTCTATAGAAACAGAAATTCTTCTTTCAGAACATATTTTTGCATTGTGAATGATTGATGTTTCCTTTTGGGTGTTTACAGTGGAAATGATATTGCAGGCAGTGGAAGACGTGGAAATTGCCAAGCACTAAGATGAATCAGCTGGTCAAAGGCAATGTTCTGGAAGCTGACTAATATTGCATCATCAATAACTTTCTGGATCTGTCATGAACATCCATCTACGGAAAGATGCTTAACAGAATTTTAATTATGACTGTCACTTTCCTTGCCCTAAAGAGAGAGAAAAATGCAAGGCCTCTTGTGGATATGCTATTCTCTGTGATAGAAGATTTGGTGTGCAATTTGAAGCCTTAAGGAAAACCAAGGCGTCAATTCAGGATCACCTTCTGGACTGCAGGCAGTGCCCCAAAGCCACTACTTGAGTTGTTGGTGATTTTGATTCAAAAAGAGTTTTCATCCAATTATCAGTACTTGGACAAATTCTGGGATGGATTATTGAGATTAGCCTGCGAATCCTCAAAAAAGGAATAATTCTCACAATTTGTTCAGCACAAAACAGAGAAAGATGTTGCGTTTGGGTACCAACAGGTGTGTGGGAGAAGGCAGTGTTTGAACTAGCCAGGCGCCAGGCACCTTTTCCCACTCAGGAGCGCCCCCTTGAGACCAAGTGCAGCTTTCCTGTTGCAAGGTTTGTGACTGAAAACCTCCACTCTTGAGCTTTTGGCATTCCCCTTTGCTACTCCCCTGCAGCCTTTTGTTTTTTTTTTTATAATAATTTTTATTGCATTTTTTTCCAAATTACAGATAAAACAGAAAAGAGAAAGAACATAGAGAGTAGAAAAAAAGAAAAGACAAAAAATCACAACCATTTCAACAACTTATTTCAAATTTCTATCGGACTTCCCCACATCTCCCACATAATGCATTCTTGACAATAAAGTTATCAGCAAATTATAACCTTGTTTCATGTGTTTCTTTGTACTTTCAATTGCAGTTTAAGTTTAAATCTCTTATTTTCCACTTACTCTAAAAATATAACACATTATCATTTTAACCCATTTAAACTTTGATTTTTTCATAAATATTATCCAATTTCATATATACTCCACTTTCGTTGCTGGGGCTAACATTCCAAGTCATGCGGCATCTTAAGATTCATATAACTTATAATACTTTTGCAGATAGTCCTTAAATTTTTTCCAATCCTCCTCCATTACTTCTTCTCCCAAATCTCGGATCCTTGCAGTCATCTCGGCTAGTTCCATGTAGTTCATCAATTGCGTCTGCCAGTCCTCCAGTGTGGGCAAATCTTGAGTCTTCCAATGCTTAGCAATAAGAACTCTTGCTGCTGTAGTAGCATACATGAAAAAAGTTCTATCCTTCTTTAACACCTTCTGGCCGACAATGCCCAGAAGGAAGGCCTCCGGTTTCTTGGGGAAGGTGTACTTAAACACCTTTTTTAACTCGTTATAGATCATTTCCCAGAAGGCCTTCAATCTTGGACAAGTCCACCAAAGGTGAAAGAATGTCCCCTCAGCTTCCTTACATTTCCAACATTTATTATCGGACAAATGGTATATCTTAGCCAGCTTGACCGGGGTCATGTACCACCTGTATACCATTTTCATAATATTTTCTTTCAGAGCATTGCATGCAGTAAACTTCATACCGGTGGTCTTCCTGCAGCCTTTTGAAATGCCAAAGAGACTCCATCTTGGCACTGTTTGCATAAACAAACAAACAAACAAACAAACAAACAAACAAACAAACTGCAAAGCTCTTTCATGTGTTTAAGTTGATGCTTATTTGAATTGCCAACTTTGCAGGAGACAGAGCAGACTGTCCTCCTGTCCTGGGCTGTTCCCACCCTCCCCTGGGTTTACCAAAGCTGTAGCAACTGATTTTAAAGCTGTAGCAACTGATTTTTCGGGACGCGGGTGGCGCTGTGGGTTAAACCACAGAGCCTAGGACTTGCCAATCGGAAGGTCAGCGGTTCGAATCCCCGCGACGGGGTGAGCTCAGTCCCTGCTCCTGCCAACCTAGTAGTTCGAAAGCACGTCAAAGTGCAAGTAGATAAATAGGTACCGCTCTGGCGGGAAGGTAAACGGCATTTCCGTGCGCTGCTCTGGTTCGCCAGAATCAGCTTAGTCATGCTGGCCACATGACCCGGAAGCTGTACGCCGGCTCCCTCGGCCAATAAAGCGAGATGAACGCCGCAACCCCAGAGCCGTCCGTGACTGGACCTAATGGTCAGGGGTCCCTTTACCTTTAACTGATTTTTCGGTCGGCCCACTTTCACTTATCCCTCCAGCTCTCTCTGCCTTTGCTCTGTTTCAATACTTTTAAAAGACAACTCAAGGCAGCCCTCTTTAGGGAAGTTTTTAATGTCTAATGCTGTACTGTTTTTAATATTCAGTTGGAAGCCGCCCAGAGTGACTGGGGAAACCCAGCCAGATGGGCGGGGTATAAATAATAAATTATTATTATTATTCAGCTCCCTTTCAGTTCCTTGCTCCTGGATAGGAGGGGGAGGGGGTGAATTACCTGCCTCCCCTTCTTCCTTCTCCCCCACCAGGAGCCATGTGACAAATAGCTTTTCCACCCTGGTTTCTAACACAGGTAGAAGGACAATCTGATTAATAATCATGCACAATCCCTTCAAGATGGGCGTTCCTCCTTGAAGTTGCTTTGTAGTTTTCGTAGCAAATCATGCTATGTGTTCCTACATTCAAGCTCATTCTGATTCTTTTTTCTAAGGTAACAAATGATACAATAATAAAAATTACCACAATAATAAAAATCGCCACATTCACTCACTTTTTTTTATTTGATGTTTTTGGCAATTTTGGTCTCCCTGTGTCTGTATATCTCAGCGGCAATGTGCTGTGATTTGATGCTTAGTTACCTGATTCAGGGAGCACAAATTCTTTCCCTCCTCTAAAACTTTTGCCGCCATGGGAGGGAAAGGATTTGTGCTACCTGTGGAGGCTGGTGTTGAGTTTCACTGGTTATGGGGGTATAGCCACAGATTGGACAATTTGTGAGTTGGACCTAAGGGTTGCCGTCCCCTCGGCCATCTATATCCCACCCATAACTTTAGCAATTTGGGCAGGAGATCTTCCCATGTGGGATGGCTCTGCCAGGGGACTCTTTTGCCACTGCATCTGTTTGTCACACAATGGTGTGACCTGCTTTACTGTGTTTGGGCTTCTGCTCAGTCTTGCAGACCTGAGTGATTGGTTCTCTCTCTCTCTCTCTCTCTCTCTCTCTCTCTCTCTCTCTCTGATAACATTTTATTAATTTTCTAAAAACAACAACAAATAAATAAATAAATACAATCACAATGATACATAAAGAAAATGCAAACATCATAAACAAATTTTTGAACCATAATTTTGCTTGACTTCCCTCCACTCCCCCTCTTGGTTCCATTGTTTAGTACTTGTTCACGCACGTCCATAAAACCTTATAATCTTAATAATCCAATTTTAAACCTTCTTCATCTTATTACAAGTGACTTTTTAAAGTTATACTAATGTAAATATCTGTACACAAAGCTTAAAGGTTATGCATTGAATATTTATCCCTTTTTTTAAAAAAAAAAAATCAAAGTCCTGAGTGATTGGTTTTCTCAGTCAAGGATGGCTTGCGTTTTTTTAAAAATGAAGTCAGTCTTGTTCCCAGGAGTGGAATTCTCTGTTGTTAGAATGACTAGGGGCTCATATTCCCCCCACTGCGCTGAAATGTTTCTATTTTCAGAAGGTTAATTAGTGGATTCCTAATGAGAACTGACTTAATAATAGCAGCTGTTACTGCTTATGAATCTTCTAGGACTCCCAACATATTTTGGAGTCTCTCCTCTTTTTTTGTTGGCAAGTATTTGGGGGTGGGAAACATATTCAGTAGCGTCAAAATGTTATTGATAGCCAATGTTAAGAAGCAAACTACAGTTTTACCAATACAGTGGTACCTTGGGTTAAGTACTTAATTCGTTCCGGAGGTCTGTTCTTAACCTGAAACTGTTCTTAACCTGAAGCACCATTTTATCTAATGGGGCCTCCCGCTGCCGCCGTGCCACCAGAGAACAATTTCTGTTCTCATCTTGAAGCAAAGTTCTTAACCTGAAGCACTATTTCTGGGTTAGCCGAGTCTGTAACATGAAGCGTATGTAACCTGAGGTACCACTGCTGCCAAGGAGTGTGGTGGAGTCTCCTTCTTTGGAGGTCTTTAAGCAGAGGCTTGACAACAATATGTCAGGAGTGCTCTGATGGTGTTTCCTGCTTGGCAGGGGGTTGTACTCGATGGCCCTTGTGGTCTATTCCAACTCTATGATTCTATGATTCTAATGGTCAGGGGTCCCTTTACCTTTATGAATCCCACAGGCTGGTGGAATCTGTAGGGCTGGCCAATATAAAGATGTATTGTCGTTTAGTCATGTCCGACTCTTCGTGACCCCATGGACCAGAGCACGCCAGGCACTCCTGTCTTCTACTACCTCCCGCAGTTTGGTCACGCTCATCTTACATTCCAGGTTCCTATACAATATTTTTCTTTACAGCATTAGACTTTCCTTTCGCTTCCAGGCATATCCGCAATCGAGCAACCTTTAGGCTTTGGCCCAGCCGCTTCATCAGCTCTGAATCTACTTGTACTTGTCCTCTGCTCTTCCTCAGTAGCATGTTGGACGCCTTCCGACCTGAGGGGCTCATCTTCCAGCGTCATAAATTTTATATGCTGTTGTCTTTGTCCATGGAGTTTTCTTGGCAGGGATACTGGAGTGGCTTGCTGGTTCCTGCTCCAGGTGGATCACGTTTGGTCAAAACTCTCCCCTATGACCTGTCCATCTTGGGTGGCCCTGCATGGCATAGCTCATAGCTTCTCCGAGTTATTCAAGCCCCTTCGCCATGGCAAGGCAGTGAGGAGCAACTCTACCTAGAGATGCCTAAACATGCAAAGGTCAGCTGGAGGAGGGGTATGCCTGATATGCAGGTGATTTTTTGGGGGGTGGGCAGCCTAGCTTGTACCCAGCCCCCTACACACACCTGACTTCTTGTGATGAGGCCAAGGGTATGAAGAGGGATAATATTGTTCATCAACGTGTACGGAAGCCATGCATCTTTCCATTTTCATGTACACGGCGACATTTAACCATCCAAGGACATTTTGCTGCTAATCCACTTAAGAGTCTCGCCGTGGGCAGAATGAGCTCTGAGCTTCTGCTCTTCAATCCCATTCTTGGCTCACGGCAGCCTTTGGAGCTCTTCACAAAACTGCTGGGGACAATGAGGACAGAGGACAGCGCAAGAGATGGTTCCCACGGGGGTTCGACTGGAAGAGGCTGGCTTTCTGTTGGGGTGGGGAGGAGAAGAAGATGTGGTAGAGGCAGGACTCAGAGACACGCTGAATCCACACGCCACCTTCCTAGACCACTGATGGTGTGATGCAGATGTGCAAGAGAAAAAGGGAATAATGGCATGTTGGCAGCCTGGAGCCAGTCAAGTATTTGGACTGTGCTAATGTAAATAAGCGGGACACGGGTGGCACTGTGGGTTAAACCACAGAGCCTAGGACTTGCCGATCAGAAGGTCAGCGGTTCGAATCCCCGCGACGGGGTGAGCTCCCGTTGCTCAGTCCCTGCTCCTGCCAACCTAGCAGTTTGAAAGCACGTCAAAGTGCAAGGAGATAAATAGGTACCGCTCCGCTGAGAAGGTAAACAGCGTTTCTGTGTGCTGCTCTGGTTCGCCAGAAGTGGCTTAGTCATGCTGGCCACATGACCCGGAAGCTGTACGCCAGCTCCTTCGGCCAATAAAGCGAGATGAGCGCCGCAACCCCAGAGTCGGTCACCCCTAATGGTCAGGGGTCCCTTTACCTAATGTAAATAAGCACACAGCTTGTGTGTTTTGCTGGGATCTGGGGAGATAAATTACTGTGTCAAGCACCTATTAGAAAGTGCTCTTATCAAATGGGCTCCCTGTCTATATTTAGCAGGAAAATTCTTCATTTGCTGGTTCCTTTCCCTGGTAAATGGGACACGGGTGGCGCTGTGGGTTAAACCACAGAGCCTCTTGGGCTTGCCGATCAGAAGGTTGTCAGTTCGAATCCCTGCGACGGGGTGAGCTCCCGTTGCTTGGTCCCTGCTCCTGCCAACCTAGCAGTTCAAAAGCACGTCAAAGTGCAAGTAGATAAATAGGTACTGCTCCGGCGGGAAGGTAAACGCCGTTTCCATGTACTGCTCTGGTTTGCCGGAAGCGGCTTAGTCATGCTGGCCACATGACCCGGAAGCTGTACGCCAGCTCCCTCGTCCAATAAAGCGAGATGAGTGCCGGAACCTCAGAGTCGGTCACGACTGGACCTAATTGTCAGGGGTCCCTTTACCTTTAGCTTTAGCTTCCCTGGTAAATACTATTAACTCTCTCCCCCCACCCTCTACCAAACATCTGAAAGGCCAAACCCTGGTTTTTGGAGAGGTGCCAATGAAAAGATAAAACCACTTTCTTCCTTTCATGTTTTGTGAGTATGCTTTTTTTAGGGGCAGCCATGGGGCTGGCAAAATCTATTGGAACTATTCAAGACTTTGCTGTGCTGGTAGGGTGGCTGCCATTTTAGATTTCCCCCACAAAGTCCAGTTTGGGGCATTTCTAGATACAACCTCTGAGGGGAAATGGTAGAAGGGTGTTCTGCAGGAATTTGGGAACCATCTCTCTCTCTCTCCCCCAATATCAAGTGGGTGTAAGTTGGAGAGAGGAATTCACTGTCAATCTAGCACAGAAACAGAACCCAATTAGTGTCAGTAGTGGCAGCAAACGGCAATGTATAACCTATAATTTTAAACAGGAAGAACAAAAATTAATTTGGATCTAAGTTGCATAAGTATAGGTTTTTCTTATCAGTGAATAGCTTCATTATGCTGATACAATTAAAGAGTTTCATTTGCAATGACTCTACCTCACTTTTTTGCCAGCCCCTAGAAACATTGTAACCTGTTTTATTCTGTATCTGAGTTAGATCTGTTGATTGCGGAACTTCTTTCAGTGCCTGAAAATAGCTCTGAAACTGCTGCTGCGTGTATTCCATGTTGTGGCTGGCTGCAAAGGTCCTGGGAACTGTAACTTTTTATGGGTGCTGGGAATTGTAGTCATTCCCTGTGTAAACTTTCTTGGGGGTTTGTTGGATGTGTCAGGAAGCATCTCCACTTGCACTGAAGGCTGATGTGTCTGCATGGGAAAGGAGGAGCTGGAGATGATGATGATGATGATGATGATTATTATTATTATTATTATTATGAATTACTTATACCCTGCCCATCTGGCCGGGCCTCCCCAGCCACTCTGGGCGGCTTCCAACAGGATATTAAAAACACAATAAAACATCAAACATTAAAAACTTCCCTAAACAGGGCTGCCTTCAGGTGTCTTCTAAAAGTCAGGTAGTTTGTTGTTTAATTGTTTAATTCCTTGACATCTGGTGGGAGGGCATTCCACAGGGTGGGCACCACCACCGAGAAGGCCCTCTGCCTAGACCAGGGGTAGGCAACCTAAAGTCCATGGGCCGGAGGCCATATCACCGGCCCCCAAGCTGCCCCTGAACCAAGCTGCCCTCTTGGCAAATCCCTACATGCTGTGCTAAACCAGCACAGCGCAGTGTGGGGACTCTCTTCCATGGCTCCAGAAATTGCTTCTGCACATGCCCAGATACCTGCTTCTGTGCAGGCACGATTTTTGGCATCTGGGCATGTGCAGAAGTGATTTCCAGCACCACGGACATACACAGACAAGATTTCTGGTGTCACAATGTGCCGGCCCGGCCTACGGAGGATCTCCGCAGGAATGATCCAGCCCATGCCCAGTAAGCCTTGCCAACCCCTGGCCTAGACTGTCCTTTAAGCTGCCCTAACCTCCTTCAGACTACTAGACTGACACTCCTGCGGCTGCGGACATCATTTCCCGCTCCCTACTTCTTTGTGAGAGGAGACCCCTGTTTTGCAGGTATCTCCATCCAAGATGTAAGATGGAAGCATGGCTCATTGCATCTCCTGCTTAGTTAGTTAGAATTGGGATCTTAACTACGCCTATATTTCCTACAATAAACAGAGCTTTCTGATTTTGTTAGATTCAAGAGTATCAGTCTGATGACATCCAGGGCAAAGGAAGCTCCTCCAGCAGGAATTCAGTCTTAACTCCAATGTTTGTTGGCGTTTAAAGGGAAAGGTAAAGGGACCCCTGACCGTTAGGTCCAGTCGTGACCGACTCTGGGGCTGTAGCGCTCCCTCTCACTTTATTGGCTGAGATAGCCAGCGTACAGCTTCCGGGTCACGTGGCCAGCATGACTAAGCCGCTTCTGGCAAATCGGAGCAGCGCACGGAAACGGCATTTACCTTCCCGCTGGAGTGGTACCTATTTATCTACTTGCACTTAGATGTGCTTTCGAACTGCTAGGCTGGCAGGAGCAGGGACCGAGCAACGGGAGCTCACCCCATCGGGGAGATTCGAACCGCTGACCTTCTGATCAGCAAGTCCTAGGCTCTGTGGTTTAACCCATAGCGTCACCCACGTCCCTTGTTGGCGTTTAAGCACCAACAAAAGGTGCTTTGGATAGCTCCATTGGTTAGAGCCTTATACGGATAACACCCAGGTTGCAGGTTCGCTCCCCGTATGGAACAGCTGCACATTCCTGCATTGCAGGGGGTTGGCGCAGATGATTTCCGGGGGTTCTCTCTAACTCTATGATTCTGTCATTATAACTGTGATTTAAATGTGCAGTGTGCATGCACCTAATGTGACTTCACTTGCTTAGTTCGGTTCCCTTATTTTTGTGAGCAATTAGCTGGACTTTGCAGTGAACACATTCAAAATGGAAACCAAGCGCTCTTCCCCACTGGAGAATTCCTCTCTATGAAGTCAGTTCACTAGGGGTTGGCCAGTGTTGTGCCTACCAGTTCTTCGATTTTTTTATTAATTTTATTTATTAATTTTTTATTAGTTCTTACACATATCTATTATTTATTAGTTCTTACACATATAAGGGACGCGGGTGGCACTGTGGTCTAAACCACTGAGCCTCTTGGACTTGTCGATCGGAAGGTCGCGGTTCGAATCCACGCAATGGGGTGAGCTCCCGTTGCTCGGTCCCTGCTCCTGCCAACCTAGCAGTTCAAAAGCACATCAGAGTGCAAGTAGATAAATAGGTACTGCTCCGGCGGGAAAGTAAACGGGGTTTCTGTGCGCTGCTCTGGTTTTGCCAGAAGCGGCTTAGTCATGCTGGCCACATGACCCAGAAAAACTGCAGACAAACGTTGGCTCCCTCGGTCAATAAAGCGAGATGAGCGCCACAACCCCAGAGTTGTTTGCGACTGGACCTAATGGTCAGGGGTCCCTTTACCTTTACACATATTTTCCAGCATAACATCCTTTTAAACATCTTTTTGAAATGTTGGGCTATCATAGCCTAAGACAGGGGTCAGCAAGCTTTTTCAGCAGGGGGCCGGTCCACTGTCCCTCAGACCTTGTGGGGGGCTGGACCATATTTTTTGGGGGAAATGAACGAATTCCTATGCCCCACAAATAACCCAGAGATGCATTTTAAATAAACCGCACATTCTACTCATGTAAAAACATGCTGATTCCTGGACTGTCCACAGGCTGGATTTAGAAGGTGATTGGACCGGATCCGGCCCCCAGGCCATAGTTTGCCTACCCATGTTCTAGTCCAAGAACAGTCAGAGAGTGGCCAGGTCAGTTACCCTTGCAATAGATTTTCAGCTGAATGTCAACAGGTAATGTTGTTAGCTTTAATGTAACTTCCACTGTTGGCAAACATTGATTTGAAAGGTATTGATCATTTCTCCTTCTCTTCCTCTGCTGAATCCGAGGTAACTGAACTATCTTGCACACTGCAGGCAAAACACATCCACTCATTAGTTGGAAATGCTTAGTTAAATCAATTGAAGAGCTCCTAATTTCATTGTTTCTGTTTCCATCCTTAAATACATTTGAGTTTCCCCAGCTCTTTAAAGTCATACCATTAGTGCAGACATGTAAAAATAAGTAAGTTCGGTATCAATATGTGCTTGATGGAGCTCAGTTCCTAATGCATTTGAAATTATCTGTTTCACACGGCACAGTCCACCAATGGACCAGTAGTTTGTCTTGTTACAGATTGTTGCAGAGGTAGATTTTTAAAATCAGTAATGGTACGGATCCAGGGCATTAAGGTCTCTCTGTCCAGATGTTCCATGGGATGCCTGTGAGACTTCTTTTGGCAGTCCAGATGGAGCCCTTGTGTCTTTCCTGTGGCCTGTGATATATCGCCCTACTCTCAGTTCCCCCAGGTGCTCAAGTGTCAGATTACTGCTTCTGGTTCAGGGGCTGCAAGCACAATGGCCCTTGGTTTCCACCTTGAATGTGTTCACAGGAAAGCCTACTTAAGTCCTGAAGTGTTGAGAGGAAGGCTGGAAGCAGGACCTGAACACACCGGCACTCTCCTCACTTACAATTCCTATAAAAGACAACTGTTTAGGGAAGCTTTTAATGTCTGACGCTGTATTGTTTTTAATATTTGGTTGGAAGCTGCCCAGAGTGGCTGGAGCAGGGTATAAATAAATTATCATCATCATCATCATCATCACCACAGCCTAGGACCCTCGTACCTACGGGACCGCCTCTCCCAGTACGCCCCATGGAGGACCTTAAGGTCCATAAAGAGCAACACCCTGGAGGTCCCGGGCCCTAAGGAAGTTAGATTAGCCTCAACCAGAGCCAGAGCCTTCTCAACACTGGCTCCGGCCTGGTGGAACGCTCTGTCTCATGAGACCAGGGCCCTGCAGGATCTGATTTCTTTCCGCAGGGCATGTAAGACAGAGTTGTTCCGCCTGGCCTTAGGCTTGGAGCCCATTTGATTCCCTCCCCCTCTTTCTTTTTCCTTTCTCCTCCTGTGATGAGGCTGCATTTTAATATTTTAATGTTGTATTTTAATCTTGTTTTTAAGTTGTATTCATTCAACTTGTTCTTATTATTGCTTGTTAGCCGCCCTGAGCCCGGCCTTGGCTGGGGAGGGCGGAGTATAAATAAATATTATTATTATTATTATTATTATTATTATTATTATTATTATGCAGTTGGTAGAGCAGAGGACTCTCCTTTGCAGGGTCGTGGATTCAAGCCCCCATGTTGGGCAGAGGGTTCGACTAGATGACCACCATGTTCTCTTCCATCTCAACAGCTCTACCATTCTGTGATTCAGAGGGGGAACATACACATTGTGCCTGGTAACGGTTGATAGCCTTATCTTCCATGAATTTATCTAATCCTCTTTTAAAGCGCTCTAAGTTGGTTGTTAGCAGACTTTATGTGTTGTGTGGAAAAGTACTTCCTTTTGCCTGTCCTGAAACTTTCCACATTTGGTGGAGTGCTAGCCCTACTCCCAATGTCCATGTGCTTCCTACTGCACCCCTAACTGTTGGTCATTGGCCAAATGCACATCCAAGCTCCCTTCAGACCTTCCAGCTCAACGTGGGAAGATCAAGGGTAGAGCAGGCAGGGACAAGGAAACTGGAAACAAACCCATGTATTCTTTGCAGGACGCCCGTTGCAAGAACCAGTGTGGTGGAGAGGTGGGACAATACAATCTTATAGGCAATATACCTTTTACCTTATGATCTTACGTATGCCGACTCAGAAATTAGTCCCATTTTCAATGAGACTTGATTCCAGACAAAGGTCTATAGGATTACAACCTGAGAGACTTGCAAAAGAGATATTGCAAAAATGATACCACCTTAGCAGAATTGGAATGATACTTGTGAATAATAGATAACTGAAATAAACATTATAGTGGAATGTAAGAAAAAGGATATAAAACAAAATTGTGTGATAATACCATGACAACAGAAAAAGTATGATGAGAAAGATTGGAAGTTTTTTGCAATTTCTATTTTTTTTTATTTGATAGATATAATGTCGTATAAATCTTTGGTCTCCCCCCCCCTTTGTTTTTCATTATTTTCTTGTTTCTGCTTCAAATTTTTCTTTTTCTTTTTTCTTTTTCTTTTTGTATTTAACTCGGTAATACTTACCTTCATTGTATGCTTATATGTTTGTATTTTAAACCAATATTTATTTATTTGTTTGTTTGTTTGTTTAAAAAACAACAAGAGAGACTTGGGGCACGTTACCAGCTTTCAGCCTAACATACTTCAAAGGTGTGAGTTGAGTTTAAGGCAAGAACCACATAGTGCAGGAAGGACCAAACCGTCTGATAAACAAAAACGTAACCAGAAAAGTACAAAAGTGAAATGCCAGCTGCTATCCACCCTCCATCGAAAGAGCCCAGGTCCCCTGCTTTGTGCCCTTGTCACAAGTGTCGCCTGGGCTATAAGTGCAAGTGCTACTACTGGTCTGCATAACTAATGGGTTCCTTCATTAACATTCTGCTCATAGACTTGGCTGGGCTAGTGTCAAACGTTCTTGCAGATCTTGCCCTTTATGACCAGCAGTCATGGACTCTACCTTCGAATGGATTCCCAGCAGTAGCAGCCGGGAGACTGAGCTGCGGTTGCCAGGAGGAACCCGATGAAATGAGCCAGAGCAGAGCTGGGGCCCCTCCTTCAGTGGTGCTGGGGCGGCAGGATTTGTGCCAGGGTGTTAGCCATCCCCTGCAGTTTTGTAATAAAAACAGGCGGCGGGCGGCAGTTTCAATATTAGCAGAGCTCTGTGACTCTCAGACCTTGGCTGCAAATGCGAGCCAAGGAATGCCATCAGGTAATGTCAGGCTTCCTCAACCACGGCCCTCCAGATGTTTTGGCCTACAACTCCCATAATCCCTAGCTAGCAGGACCAGTGGTCAGCAATGATGGGAATTGTAGTCTCAAAACATCTGGAGGGCCGAGGTTGAGGAAGCCTGAGTAATGTACTAGTGTTAAAGGATTGGGGTTTATCATATGTGGTGGGATTGTAAGGTAATTTAAAAAAATTGGGAAATGATATACAACGAATTGAAGAAAATGTTCCATTTAACATGTGTTAAAAAACCTGAAGCATTTTTATTAGGGATTGTAGGGAAAGATCTGCCAAAAAAGCTGAAAAACATCTTCATGTATGCGACAATGGCCGCAAGAGTTTTAATAGCACAAGGATGGAAGACTGAAGAAACCCCAACTGAAGAATCATGGCAAGAAAAATTGACGGACTATGCAGAACTGGCAAAACTGACATACAAGCTACGGGACAAGGATAACTGTGACTTTAAAGATGAATGGGAACCCTTTACAAAGTATTTGAAGACACAACAAAGCGAACTGGACTCCTTGGCTGGTTTTGAATAAACATTCACAAACCTTTTATTGATAATAATCAGCTAAATAGTTTGAGGATCTATACAACTGTGTAACATGCAGAAAACAGCATTTTTAGAGAAATCAAAGACTGGAACTGAGGGAAGTCGGCGGGTGGGGGTGGGTGGGTTCTGTGGGGGGAGGGAGGAAAAATGGGGGGGGAATAAGGATGATATGTTTCTGGATAATATGTTTTGTTTTAATTTTGAATAAAAAAGTTATTTTTTAAAAAAAGGGTTGGGGTGGTTTAGATGATGCCTTTGGTTCCCTCCAACCTGGGACTTAGCATGGAACAAGGTGGAAGTTTGCTGTAGAAGGAACTGCTGAACTCGTCAAACCAATTTCTCTTTCAGGTTGGTGGCCTTGTCAAGCATCTTCATCTGAATGACTGAAGAAGCCGGTGGAGAACAAGGAAGTTGCTATAGAGAAGGACAGTCCAACATGTCGCCTGAGCTCTGTTGCTGTGTGTGTTGATCTCGTGAACCTTTCCTGATCTGGCAAAGTCTACCTATTTGGCACTCCAGCTACCACCAGCCTCAACCAGCATGGTAAACAGCCAACAGCACGGAGTGATAGGGTTGGTTTTTTTTTTAAAAAAAAGAGCAGCCATTTGAGGAAGGGCTGGCCAAAATGCTAGTTTCAGTTTAAAAATCATGTTTGGGAAAAGTTGGCAGAAATAATAATTTGTAGCTCAGATGGCACACAAATGTGTTTCCAATGATACTGAAAAATAGTTCCCAGAGATTTCCTGTGAGTAGAAAATCAGGAATGAACTTTATTGGACTGTACCAATTTCTGTGGAAGAGAAAGCATGATCATAAGGTGCTTTTTCACATATGAGGCCTAAATCCCCCCCCCCATTTTCATTGTAATGCTAATGCAATAATGCCTACAGTGGCTAGAATAAACTTTTGGTTTTAAATTGGCTGGTTTTTGCTTTCTTTCCTGCGCTGACAACACTCACATGAGCCCAAATAGCAGGGAAAGTGATTCAAAAGCTCTTTTAAGTGTCATGTGTGAAAGCTCTTGAAGTCTGGCCATTAGAGGGAATCACGCCACAGACTTTCTAAGAAGCAGAAGTTTCAATGTTCTCAGAGAAAAGTGTCATCTTTCTTTCCCCCCCCCAAAAGATATTTATTGCAAGTTTTACACAAAAGAAAAACAAACCAATAAACATAAAATACCATCACCATACACCATAACAAAAACAACAAAAAGAGTTTAGAACATAAACATAAGATGAAAAGAAAAAGTACAACAAAATCAATTTATCCTTAAATCTTATTTTCATAGTCTTTGGACTTCCTCGCATCACCCTTTCCTGCGTTCTCAGTCATATAGTTATAAGCAGCAAATTATTACCTTATTTCAATTCTTATTTTATAGTTCTCAGATATTATGTCTCAAATTTTCAATATTTTATCATGTACTGAAGTGCTTAACTTAAACATAATATTACTTCAAATTTCATCCTTTTCTTAGTCATCACTTATTCATAGATCATACCAACTAAATTACTGATGCCATGTTGTTTTCTATCATGCATTCTCTTAGCATTCATACAGCTTATAATATTTTTGTAAACAGTCTTTAAATTTTTTCCAGTCCTCTTCCACTGTCTCTTCTCCCAGGTCTCGAATTCTGCCAGTCATTTCAGCGAGTTCCATGTAGTCTATCAGTTGCGTCTGCCATTCTTCTGAAAAGTGTCATCTTTCTCCAGCTACGACATCGTTTAACGAGTTTATTTGGGCCAGCAACCTTTTCTGCTTCTGAGACATCTGAAATATTGCAGCAATTGAATAGTTCGTTTGGAACTAAAAAGCCAGTGATTGCTTTTTGTACATATTTATTATCAATAAACAAGCTTGGTATGCAGACTTTAAGAAACGATTGGAGCCAAGCACTGGAACTTTAAATATTACCCACAGTGGGAAAATGCATTGGAACCAAAGGTATCGATGGATCTTTAATTAAGACATACAGCAGAAAACAATATCCAGAATTTGGCGCGGTGTTTTGAATCGACTGCTACTTTTACGGAGTGAAGCCGCACAGCTGTTGCCGGAGAGCGCTGACTTTTTCCTGTGGACAATTGGACTCTAAACAAGCACCCGTGAGTAAAACGGAAAATTGAATTAAGAAACATTTTAATTTGGCACTGAAGCGGGAAGGTTCTAAACAGGAAGTCCGCCTTCCGCTTTTTGTAAATAGACTGAAGCAAAAATTTGCAAGCTAAAGTCTGGAAAGTCGCATATAAAGGACTAAATTACCTTCAGTTATAACCATCAAAACCCCTCTTGGAAGCAGGAGAAAAGGGGGGAATTTTGATTGTTCAAGCCTGCAGGAGAGAGAGTAAAGAAAGATAAATTTCCACCGTCTCAAACCTGGGAACGGGGTGCCAGAGACAGAAATTCTTGGGGAAGTTCATTGACTGTGAATGGAACGTCTTTTGACAGATAGTTAAAAAAAGGAGAAACAAACTGATTCCAATGCTGCCTTTTGCAATCAAAAGATACAAAATATATGAAAAATGAAAGTAATTTTCTTTTGTTGGACCTGTTTACAAAAGATGGATACAAACAGAAATTGTCTCTTCTAGAGGGAGCTTGTTAAATTGTTGCTGGAGTCGATCTGGGGATTTTACAGCTGCAAGATTAGGATCGTGAGATCAGACTCTGGCCTTGAATAAAAATGTGTTTAGAAGAAGTTTTGGTGCTTGCTTTTTGCAAGACAAGCACTTTGTTGGAGGCGATGCATGAGAAGATGGATTTGATGACTGTTGCAGTCAAAAACTTTGCACAAACGGCGAATACCCATATAGAAACCATCCAGGAACCAACTCAGGAACTTGTTTTGACAGGGCAAGTGCAAGTGCAGAAGATAATGGAGGAGGTTGCTGTTGAACCTCAAGTAACACAAATGGAGAGACCCGAGGCCCTGCAGGAGCATAAGCCGCTGTTCTTGAAGATTGAATCTGGAGTGGGCCAGAGGGGGTCTGGAGTTGTGGGGGCTTTTAATTTTGGAGGGTCTTTGAAACATGCTTTTAAATACTTTTTGGACTACAGTGCTGAGTGTGGGGAATGGGACTGTGGGGAATGGGCTGATCTGCTGAGGGGAGATGGAGATACTTTTGGGTCGGAGTCTCCCCGAGTCCTATTCCTCAGTGAGAAAGGAAAGAAACTAAGAAAAAGATCAACAGAAGACAAGGTAAAGTGCAGGTATAAACAAGAAGAAGATCTGCAGAAGGGGCATGGAAGAGACTTAAGAGCCTCGGACACAAGAGCACCAGGTTGATGGACTAGATGGAATGGGCAGTAAGGACTGACATAACCTGAGACCAGGAAGAAGAGACGTTGGATGAAGATTGGAAGAAAGTTTTTTTTTAAAAAAAAATTATTTTGCAAATTAGTGTAAAACTAATGAGTATTAGGAAAAATGTTGGAATGAAACTATTTGGCTTTAGCAGAAATGATATAAGGAGTTATGTATAAATAAATATTAAGTTTTAAGCTTTAAGGTATTTTAAGGTAAGATAAGGTTAAAATAAATTAAGGTAAATTGAATGACAGAACACAGTGAAAGATAGTAAGAATTTACTGAGTGAATTAATACGTTAGACCGTTAAGATAAATTACTTAACAGAAATTGAGAAAGATGGAAAGAATTTGCTGGAAAAATTAACTAAACTAGAATACAAAAAGGGAGGTGTGAGGAGGTCGAGGAAACAAGCAAATGAAAGATAAAGATATGGAGTATTGGATGTGTGTGTTTTTATTGTTGTATTGGTTTTTATGTTTCCTATTTTCTTTTTTTAATGTATCGAAATGTATGTCTTGCTGAACTTTTTGTTGCTTTCCTTTTTTCTTTAATTTCTAAACCTCTAATAAATATCTTTTAAAAAGAAAAGAAAATAATATCCAGAATTTATTGGACTCCTTTAGATTTCTATAAAAACAGACTGGCTAAAGCAGCTCTTTGCTGGAGATGTAATCAGGGCAATGCCTCTTTGAAACACACCTTTTTACAGTGTATTACGTATTGGGAGAAAGCGTTGGTCTGTGTAAATATGAATGTATGGAAAAAGTTAAAACTTACAGAGGAGAATATTCTTCTGAATTATATACTTATTATATGGAAGTTGACAATATGCACCTAATGATTGCTAAGAGACTGATCCTGATGAACTGGAAGAAAAAAAAGATCCAATTCCATTTAATCAAGAGATTGACAACACAATGACACTTGCAACGAATGGACGGGTGACCAACAGATGTAGACTTTGTTTGGATAAATATATTGGTATTTGGAACGCAGTGGTTATTATTAACTAGATATTATCTTTTTATCTCTATAATAATCTATAGCAATGAAATTAACTTTACTTAATGAGGGTGAAAGAGGAGAGTGCAAAATATGGTCTGAAGCTCAAGGCCACTGGGCCCATCACCTCCTGGCAAATAGAAGGGGAAGAAATGGAGGCAGTGAGAGATTTTACTTTCTCCAAGATCACTGCAGATAGTGACAGTAGTCACGAAATTAAAAGACGCCTGCTTCTTGGGAGAAAAGCAATGACAAACCTAGACAGCATCTTAAAAAGCAGAGACATCACCTTGCCAACAAAGGTCCGTATAGTTCAAGCTATGGTTTTCTGGAAGTGAGAGCTGGACCATAAAGAAGGCTGATCGCCGAAGAATTGATGCTTTTGAATTATGGTGCTGGAGGAGACTCTTGAGAGTCCCATGGACTGCAAGAAGATCAAACCTATCCATTCTGGAGGAAATCAGCCCCGAGTGCTCACTGGAAGGACAGATCCTGAAGCAGAGGCTCCAAGACTTTGGCTACCTCATGAGAAGAGAAGACTCCCTGGAAAAGACCCTGATGTTGGGAAAGATTGAGGGCACAAGGAGAAGGGGACGGCAGAGGACGAGATGGTTGGACAGTGTTCTCGAAGCTATCAACATGAGTTTGACCAAACTGCAGGAGGCAGTGGAAGACAGGAGTGCCTGGCGTGCTGTGGTCCATGGGGTCACGAAGAGTCGGACACGACTAAACGACTGAACAACAACAATGTATTACATTGTATTTTTGCACCTTTTCTCCCTTCTTTCTCTTTTCCTTTCTCCACTTTTTTCCTTTCTTCCTTTTCTTTATTTCTTTATAAAGAAACATCTTGCAATTAAATATCAATCCCAAAAAGAAGAAGCACATACTTCAAAATGGTAAAACTCACAGAGTTTTCAAAATGTCTGTTTACAAGTTTATCGTTATGTCAGGAAGAGTGCAAATTTGGTGAGTGCCAGATCCACACACAGCCTTTATTTCAGGGTGATGTTCAGTGAAAACTAGCTTTTAAACTCATCTTTAGTGATAGTGTCTTCTATAAATAGCACATCCATTAATGAGAAATATGGGGGGGGGGAGTTCTTAAGACTTTTCATTGCCTTCAGTGGGAACAAAATAGGTCACAAGGTCTGTGCATTAACTTACAGAGAATAGAATTATGCCCGCTAGGGTTAGAAGAAATGTCCCAGATACTGTGCTCAGTGAAATAATGTTTGAAATATGGGGATGGTGGGGATGTCTTTGTCTATGCTTACATTTGAGTTTCTCTCTGCCTTAATGTGTCTTGTACTGTCAGCAAGCCCATGCTTAATCTCTAAAAAGGAGGCTGCTGACTGAGGGACATCTGATGCCATCCTAGATACTCCTTCTTTGGCGATCACTCATAGCTGAGTAAGATTGTTTTCCATAAACACAGTTTTAACAATGAGTCCGTAAGTGACTGTGGAGGTCAATTCTGGATCCACACGTCCTTCCACAGTGGGGACATTGGTTTCCGGGCAGGAGTTGATCATGGTGAGGGTTTGCCAAGTGTGCCTTCCTCTTAGCACATTTCTCCCTTGCGTCCTGAGTTTGAGTGTCTTCAAAGCCATGACACCTTTGGTAAAGGCTGTTCTCCAACTGGAGCGCTCGCAGGCCAATGTTTCCCAGTTGTCAGTGTTTATACTACATTTTTTAGATTTGCCTTGAGAGAGTCTTTAAACCTCTTTTGTTGACCACCAGCATTACACTTTCCATTTCTAAGTTCGGAATAGAGTAGTTGCTTTGGAAGACGAGAATCAGGCATCAGCACAACATGACCAGTCCAACGAAGTTGAGGCTGAAGAATTGTTGCTTCAACATGGGTGATCTTTGCTTCTTCCAGTACACTTTGATGCCACAGGCATGGCTTCCCCCAAAGAACTGTGGGAGATGTAGCTTGTTCTTGGCAATGGTAGCTCTGAGATATTCTTTTGCTATTCTTTTTTAAAGATATATATTTGATTTGATTTTACAAATTATTATTTCCATTCAAAATCAAAAATAAAAACAAATACACAAAGATTCTCCAGAATCTTTGAACATCCTTCTATGCTACCATGGGTTCCGTTGCTAGTCCTTTTCCGCTGCATGTTTTAAGTCTCTTCAGTTTTTCCTTTCTAAAGTCTCCATAATCCTTGTTACACTACAACTGTTATTACAGTCCTGATAAAGAGTTCAATTGTTTACAGTGGTTTCCCAGATACACTATAAATTTCTCTCGTTCTTTATTGAAATTTTGATCTTCCTGGTTTCTTATATTCCTGGTTTATACAGCAAAGCATCATGCACCACAGCACATATTTCATGGGTGCTGATGTTTGTCTACACATGGAGGCACAGGCAGAATCAGTGGCGTTGAGGGAACAACCAGCAGAGGCAACAACATCACCTGCAATAAATATTTTAATGGACCTACTACAATGTTGGTGAATTGGGATCAGGGATCATTCTATATATAGGCTTCATCCTATACTTAAGGAAATACATGTTTTCCATCTCCTCCTCCCCCTGAAGTTGCACACAACCCCTAATTTTGGGTGGTTTCTCCTTCTCCAGCAGCTGCCCCCTCATTTTCCACCCCACATGAAGAGAAGCTCAGAACAATCCAGATAATCTGACCGATATGGGTCTTTAAAATTATGCAGTTTTATTTCAGCACTGTCAGGTCAGTAGCAAACACACCGTTCTCTCTCTCTCTCTCTCTCTCTCTCTCTGTGTGTGTGTTGAGTTTGTCAAAACTTTCTCAAGGCACCCTAGTCTTGGCAGACAGAACAATGTACAATGAAAAAGACACACCGACTAATCTTCCCAAGCAGTTTCCATTGTTTGAGGCCAATGAATCAAGTCAAAGACTGACAAGGAAATTCTTCAGTGATGGAGTCAGGATTCCTCACTCATTGTGTCGCATTACTGTATTCTGGCATCTGTAACGGGGAATTACTTTAAAATGGGAAGTCAGCAATTATCATGCCTGGCCAGGTGCATAAGGCTTTTCTGAAAGGAAATCAAAGATGCTCTGAACTAGAAATGCGTATGGCAAACATGCAGTGGAATTCCAAACTTTCTGTTAAAACATGGGGCTCCATTAACATGGTCTCTGCTGCTGCTGCTTCTAAATAATAATGACACCACAAGGGTGTGTGTTTGTGTGTAGTGGGGCTCTTGAGACTGGAACCAAGGCAGCTTGCATCTGCATGGATCTGAATTAAATCGGTTAAAATCGAAACCCCACTGGGGAAGCAATGGAGCAGAAGATCTAGTAATTATTATTTATTTATTTATACATACATACATACATACATACATACATACATACCCCGCCCATCTGGCTGGGTTTCCCCAGCCACTCTGGGCAGCTTCCAGCAAAATATTAAAATACAATAATTCATCAAATATTAAAAGCTTCCCTAAACAGGGCTGCCTTTAGATGTCTTCTAAAAGTCAGATAGTTCTTTATCTCCTTGACATCTGGTGGGAGGGCGTTCCTCAGGGTGGGTGTCACCACCAAGAAGGCCCTCTGCCTGGTTCCCTGTAACTTCGCTTCTTGTAACTGAGAAGGCCATCAGAGCTGGACCTCAGTGTCTGGGCAGAACAATGGGGGTGGAGACGCTCCTTCTGGTATACTGGTCTGAGGATGTTTAGGGCTTTAGAGGTCAGCACCAACACTTTGAATTGTGCCCGGAAACGTACTAGGAACCAATGTAGGTCTTTCAGGACGTAACACCACTCCCTCCAGATTGGTGCATCAGAGGGGCTCAAGGATCCAGAGTCTCCTTGGGGGGTTCGCAGGGCATTGGATCCAGTGTTTCCAAAGCAGTCCGTGTTCCCATCCTGCCCTAACACGCCCTCCTTCAGGGCTTTTCTGCAGGCTACCACCAGTGGCACCTTCCCAGCTAGGGTTGCCACCCATCCCTAGAAAAATGTGATTGTCCTCTTTTTGGGTGGAGAAAAGTGTCCTCTGTCCTGCAGGAATCTTTTGACCAATGTGGGGCTCAAACCCACGATCCTGAGATTGAGAGTCTCGTGGTCTCACTCTCAGGGCTGTCCCAAAAGGATGTGAGCCCTGTTCAATTCTCAGACAAATATCTCCACTGATGCACCGAATAAACAATGCTCCATGAATGTACCATGTCCATTCACGAATGCCCAGCATCCCACTAATACGGAAAGTGGTACTTAAGATGACTTAGATAACTAATATAACTGTAAATATAGGACAATGTCTTTTAAAAACTGAAATAAAAGCAGTATATTCCTGTGTAGGCATGATCTTAATGAACCCCTTTGTTCCATGCCTATTCCTCTCCTAAATCAGGAAATATTTGACTTCAATGTTTTATTTTGCTTTTAAATCATTTTCTGTTTCGTAGGTTATTTATTTAAAAGCATAGATCAGGCACAGGCAAACTCGGCCCTCCAGATGTTTTGGGACTACAATTCCCATCATCCCTGACCACTGGTCCTGTTAGATAGGGTTCATGGGAGTCGTAGTCCCAAAACATCTGGAGGGCTGAGTTTGCCTATGCCTGGCATAGATCTCACCTTTCTCTATAAAATAAACTCAAAGCAGCTCACAAAGGCCTCACAAACTAAACAAAGCACAATCAAATTGTTTAAGTTACAATGCAAAACAGTTCAAATTACTAAAATCAATTTCATATGCTAAAAACCAAGTGGAGAATAAAGCAAACCAGTGTGGAAATGAGGGGACAAGACTTGAGCAAACATAGCGAAGCTAAAAAGCTCGCCTGAAGCTTCAAAGAGAAGGTTAAGGACAAGTTGATTCTGCAAAAGATTTTAATTGCTGATATGCAAGAAATCCTAATCAAAAGAGGTTTTGAATGGACCACCTGTGGCTCAGTCACATTTTGCCTGTTTTTTTTTTAAAAAAAGAAAAAGCACATTCAGGCCAAGAAACACAGCAGAAATACTGAACTAAATGTATGCACACCAGTTTTGGAAGGGCATAAACAACATCTGGTTTCCTGGGCTTTTGTTGCATGAATTTCCCAATTAGCTGCTTTTCCAGCACTTTGTTTGCTTTCTAAGGCACACTGGAAGCTGGAAGCGTCATCAGTGCCATCAGTGTAAGGGGGGGCAGCTTCGGGGAGCACAACCCATGGCTCAGAGAGAGACATATGATTGGTGCATTGGGAGACAGAGAGAGGAGCAGGAGTCTCATCAGCCAACCCTTTTTTCAAGGGTATCATCATGTCGTCTGTCTCTAGGGTGGGGACAGCTACTCTCTGCACAACTCTCCCATTGTATATCCAACTAGTGCCTTCTCTCCTGGTTTTTTGCACCTGCTAAACAAGCCTTCCAAAATCATCGGTTGGTATCTACATAGCTCAATCCTTATTTCAGACATCGTGATATATCATTATATCGTGATATTTAGCTGATGATATATCACAACGCTGATCTGGAGAGTTGGCAGTTTCCCAATCCCCAAGTTGTTGTTGTTGTTTAGTCGTGTCCGCCTCTTCGTGACCCCATGGACCAGAGCATGCCAGGCACTCCTGTCTTCCACTAGTCAAACTCATGCTGGTAGCTTCGAGAACACTATCCAACCATCTCGTCCTCTGCCGTCCCCTTCTCCTTGTGCCCTCCATCTTTCCCAACATCAGGGTCTTTTCCAGGGAGTCTTCTCTTCTCATGAGGTGGCCAAAGTATTGGCGCCTCAGCTTCAGGATCTGTCCTTCCAGTGAGCTCTCAGGGCTGATTTCCTTAAGAATGGAGAGGTCTGATCTTCTTGCAGTCCATGGGACTCTCAAGAGTCTCCTCCAACACCATAATTTAAAAGCATCAATTCTTCGGCAATCAGCCTTCTTGATGGTCCAGCTCTCACTTCCATACATCACTACTGGGAAAACCATAGCTTTAACTATACGGTCCTTTGTTGGCAAGGTGATGGTCCGTATAGTTAAAGCTATGGTTTTCCCAGTAGTGATGTATGGAAGTGAGAGCTGGACCATAAAGAAGGCTGATCACTGAAGAATTGATGCTTTATCCCTGCCAAGAAAACTCCATGGACAAATCCCCAAGTTAATATTCCTAAAACCTGTGAGCTTCCCACCAGCCAGGGGCGTTGGGGGAAAACCCATTGCAGGTGAGATCCCTGAGTGGCAGGTCACTGCTTTGCAGGACTGTTGTGCACCATGGGCTCTGTGATGCTGGCACAGATCAAGATTTCTCAGCACAGTTTTTCAGTGTATCAAGTATCCATCACAGCAATAGTAAAATCACACGTTGCAACTCGCCCTTTGAGATACACCTGATGGTGGATCTCCTGAGACAGAACAGACGATTGTTGGGTTGTTCCCATTTATTTCTTGCATGTCTAAATCTCTCCGTGTCTAAATCTGTGAGTGACAATGCCGCCTCCACTCTTAATATCGAGAGACAGCAACACAGTCAAGGTTGTCATCACTGAAATTAATTGTTGTTTCAATTAATTGTTCCAATTAGTCTCTCTCTCTCTTCAGTTATGCTTTTCTAGAACAATCACACCTGAGATGCTAAGGGGAATTGGAAGTACTCTGTGGGTCACATACTCTGCAATTAAAACTCTTACCATCTATAATGAGTTTCCTGCCATGTTTTCCCTGTTGTTTTTGGTGTTCCCCAAAATTTCTAATGCTCACACTCATTCTTACTGTGAGTCCCTTCAACAGTAGTCTTGCATACCCTCCAACATTTCTCCAGTGAAAACAGAGAGGTCCTATTCAACAACAACAAGAATAAGAACTATTATTATTATTTTATTTATATCCCACCCATCTGACTGGGTTGCCCCAGGCACTTTGGGCAGCTTCCAACATACATAAAAGCATTAAAAAAAATTCCCTGTATAGGACTGCTTTCAGATGTCTTCTAAAGGTTGTATAGATACTTTTCTCCTTGGCTTGGTCATCACATAACTCCATACCCTCCAAGATTTCTCCAATGAAAATAGGGATTGCCTAAGGAAAAGTGGGACAGGAACAAATCAGAAACTGAGACAGCTTCTGTAAATCTTGGACTATCCTTGGAAAATAGAGACACTGCAAGGTCTGGTGTAATTTTCAGAGGTGCTTAGGTGAGGTTGTCTCATCCCAGGAGAACTTCTCATTCAGGGCTTCACACAGGGTTCAGATATTTCTCCCATCCTTTGATATCTGCCCTGCTGACTCATATCTTCCCAGCTTTCGTAGGCAAGTTCCACAGTCTGAAGGCCAGACTTCCTGAGACTGAGTCATGGGGAGTTTGTTCAGTAGCATGCAGTTTGACCCCCAACTTCTTCTTCTTTGTCTGGCAAAGTGCAGAAGTGAAAGAAAAAAGAAAAAAAGTCCCGGTGAAGTAATGCAGAAGTAAGTAATGCACATCAAAATGAGAAGATCCAGTACAATATTTCAAACTGCTGAAAAAGTGTCTCCTAAGATTAGGATTTGACATTGACCAGTTGTTGTTACAACAAGCAACACTTTAATAGATTGATTTGGTAAATCTGAAACATCTCTGTTTAATGCCTAGTTCTCCTTCATAAGATGCTCATATGAAGGCTCCTATAATCTATAAATGAACACAATCAACTCCATACATGTTGACTGCTTTCTTTTTATACGAAAGCAATTTGATATAGGAGGCAGCCTGGAGACAAATGGAAGTTATTGCCCTCCTAATATCTGGAAGAGAATGGTCTAAGGAAGGCCCCAGGCTACCTTAAGGGACATTGGAAGTCAAATGGTCCTCAGCAGCACTTTGGAGCTGGGTATAATTCTGAGGAAAATGCACTTCAAGCAATTATAAGGCTCCAGAAGAATTGTGGGTTTTGCCTGATGATAAATCTGATGTAACTGCATGCAAGTGTGTTAAAAACAGCTGTACATGTGAATAGGGTCAAGGCCCATCTATCTTTATATATATTTTATAGAGAAACTACCGCTTCTGTTTCTTTTTCATAAGCGAGGCAATGATAATACAGCTGTCTAAGTTCCTTTGATTTCCCATGAGATCAAGACAATTTAGTGCTATTTTTGTCTTTGAAGAAAATTCAGTTTTTCATTTACCAGTCTTGTACGTTGGCTCACAAGGTTTCACACCCCACTCACTCAGTTTTTAAAAAGAGAGATATAAAAACATAAAAAGTGCTAGCAGGTGTCAAAGGGAATAAGACATGTAATACATTCAGGTGTGGGCAGAGTTTTGTGCCCAGACCTGAATGTACTGTATTTCAGGGTGGTGCTGGGGTCTAAACCACTGAGCCTCTTGGGCTTGCCGATCAGAAGGTCGGCGGTTTGAATCCCCATGATGGAATGAGCTCCCATTGCTCTGTCCGAGCTCCTGCCAACCTAGCAGTTCGAAAGCACACCAGTGCAAGTATATAAATGGGTATCACTGTGGTGGGAAGGTAAACGGTGTTTCCGTGCACTCTGGTTTCCATCACAGTGTCCCATTGTGCCAGAAGTGGTTTAGTCCTGCTGGCCACATGACCTGGAAAGCTGTCTGTGGACAAATGCCGGCTCACTCATCCTGAAAGCGAGATGAGCGCCGCAACCCCATAGTCGCCTTAGATTGGACTTAACTGTCCAGGGGTCCTTGACCTTTAACTTTTTACCTATGAACCTTCTCATTGACAGATCTCTGATAAAATTCAAAAAAATGCCACAGGCCCTGTGTGATGGCCTGGGAATCCGATTCAGAGGCTGAACCGGAGGAATCCCAGCCTGCACACGAGTCCCCGCCTCCGGGGCCGGCTGAACTGGGGCAGGGCCTTGATTCTGAAGCGCCTGCACCTGTGCCGGATCCTCAGGGGCAGGCACCAGGTGAATCCACTCTGGCTCCGGAGGTGGTTGAGGACTCAGTGCCTACAGGTGAGTCTCCCCCGGGTCCAGGAACCCTTCAGCCTCTCCTGAACTGCAGAGGCTCAGGGCAGAGAGGCAGAGGGAACTGGTTTCTCCCAGGAGGAGTGCTCGCCTTAAGGCCAGGAGAGGCGGGTCTCCTGGGGGCCGGGACCACCCCTGGCCTCAGAGAAGATAAAGGCCAGTCAGCCCAGTCCCAGGTTGTGGGAGCAACGTCGTTGATGAGCTGTTTCGGCCAGCACCCAGTCCGGTTCCCGCAGAGTTCCTGTCCTTGCCCGGCTCCTTGCTGTGGACCCCGCTTCTCCCATGGAGGACTGTCTGCCGACCCTCAACTCAGGTCCTGGACCTCGCCCCATGGTAACCTCCCCCCTGGACCAGCACACCCTGTTTGTTCCTCTCCATTCCAATAAGTTGTATAACTTGCTTCCTGAACTCTATGTTGTCCTATTAGAAAACAGCCTTTTTGACTCCTGAGGTTACTTGACTGTCTCTGGGCAGAGCGGCCTTTGATATTGGGTTGGATCCAAAGGATCCATGAATAGCAGGAAGTCTTTCTGTGAACAGGACTCTCTCTCCATGAAGGGAAGGAATTCCCTCTCGTGGCAAACCATGCTTCCATTTACTGGAGGAAACCTTTCAGTCAAACCCACCAAGGGACGGGCAAGGCAAGATGCTAAAAGTGCAATCATACCATGCCATCAATCCATTTGTGCTCATAATATTAACAGAAAAGGGCATGTCTGGTTACAGTTCTGCTTGGGGTCAGGAAAGTGGGCTGACGGGTATGCTGCTATGTTATGGAGTCTAGTATACAGTTTAGATTATTGACGTTATGCGATTATTATTTATAATATGCTGTGCCTTCTGCTATTTTCTGCTTGGTTTGCATTTAATCTTTTCTGGATTGGTTGTGTATCTATTGGAAGGGAGAGAGATGCTGTTCCATTATAGCCTATTTGTATTCCTGTAGCAAAACCAGTGCTAGGGGGATGTGGCCGATTTCCCCCAAGAAATGTTTTCAGGTGATAACCAATTCATTGTCATAGACCTTGTCTGGATTCTGGGCAAAAGGGAATTGATTTTCACCTTCAGAAAACAAACAGGTTGCACAAAAAATCTATAAAGACAGCAAAATGAATGAATTGTTCCCCTAATAAAATTGGATTGCTTAAGAAAAGCTTCCATGTCACAAAAGATTCATTCAGCAAACATGTCACAGAGGACACGGATGCCTGTTAATGAAATGCATAAACTACTTTCTGAAACATTTAACAAAGCCTTAAAACATGCAATCAATGTGCCTTAGTGAAGCTCTGTCTATCTTTCTTACTTAATGGGGAAGTGGGATTCACTCATGCCTTCAGCTGTAACCAATCAGCTGAATACATGAAATGCATTTGCTGATTTCAGCACAGCATATTGATCCCAGCAGTTCCTGCACACAAGACTCTGTAATTTTGTGCATTTTGAGACCTGCTGGCTCTTCTGAGATGCATCTGCTTCATGCAATGCATTGCTGGAAGTCAGCAAAAACATCTCCTATATGCTTAGGTGAATGCCCTGCCCATAAAAAAAATGTTACTAGGTCTCAAAAAATTGCTCCCATTTGCATAACATAGGTAGGGCAGGAATGTGTGCTAAATACAGTGGTACCTCAAGTTACAGATGCTTCAGGTTATGGACGCTTCAGGTTACAGACTCCGCTAACCCAGAAATAGTACCTCGGGTTAAGAACTTTCCCTCAGGATGAGAATAGAAATCGAGTGGCGGCAGCGGGAGGCCCCATTAGTTAAAGTGGTACCTCAGGTTAAGAACAGACCTCCAGAACTAATTAAGTTCTTAACCCGAGGTACCACTGCATTTGTTTCTTCTTTTTTTCAATTTTTAAAATTAATTTTCACAAAATTATAAACAAAGCACACAAACAAACAAACAAACATAAACCATAACCTTAATAAAATTACACTTATTAACATTGTTAAGTCACTTCCTTGCTTCCTCTTGGTTGAATTTCCATGCATGTCCTTATAACGGCTTTCCAAATCCTAATTCTTATAAACCTAACTTATTTCATTAACATCCTTATATCTTTTTAAATCAAAATTGTACATGTTAAACATCACTTAACTTATATAAATTCCTAAGCCAATCTGTCACCTGCAAGCTATTTCCAATTAGTTTAACTTAACAAATTTAGCTAAATAATTGTTAAATCTTGTCTATTCTTCCTCCACTGTGTTTTCTTCCTCCACTTTGCAACTTACTGGGGGGAGCTGGATTGCAACACCCAAGTCATTTATCCTTGAGAGCTAAACATTGGAGGTAGCTTGCCTTACAAACGCAATTGCATGTCTAGAAGCAGTATGCAAGTCCAAAACCGGTAATATTTGTGGCAGCGGCGAGAGATATAAAGTAGGTGGGCATACATCTCTTCACCAACACTCTGCAGGGTACGGACCAGAGCGTGGTGAGGGAATGGGTTTCTGTGCAGTCAGTTTAAAACTGACTCAACTTTTCTTCTTAGCATTTCTAAAATGCATAAACTTTTTGAGCCAAACCCAGTTTTGAGTTTTTGAGCCAAAACCCAGCTTTATAAACAAGTGCTCAGAGCCTTCTCCTTTATCAGTTTGTGATGGCAAGGATAGCCTTGACTGTACCAGTAGAACAGAGAAGACACGTCTGTGCCTTATCTTACGTCCTGACCACAAAGACGCACAGAACCAGTCTGGGAACAGCGCCAGAGTGTGTTCTCAGAGATGGTGACCTCTTGCTCCAAGATAAGAGTAGGAACAGGAAGATCCTTTTATGATCAGAAGTACAGGAAGGAATACCCTTTTATGGGTAAGAATACCAGAGCAGGAACATACGTGATGTCAACCTGCGTACATAGGCTGACATAGTTGGATTCCTAGGGAAGGAGGGAGAGGGTGCCTGGAGGATATATATACTGCATGAAATTTCTCATTTCTTTGGACTTGCTGTGGACTGACCATGCAAGTGCCTTCTGCTATCCGGAGAGCAGAATAAACTCTTTCTTTGAACCAACCTCGGTGTCATTTGACTTCCTTCCTCCCGTCCGGGAGCAACACAGACCCAATCGGTGAATTCCAATAAGGCTACAGTGGGTTGGGTAGCATGTGCCTTGTGATAGATCCAAACCATTGCAGCTGGATTGAGTGATCCTCCTTGCCTTTCTGTTGACTTACCTGCAAGTGATATGACCATGAAAGGTGGAAGGTGGATTTCCGGTTCCACCCCTTTCACCAAATTAAATGGTATCCTGTACAGGTTTGCACAGTGGCTTCCATGCAGGGCTTCGACTGAAGGCAATTGCTGGACCAGAGTGAGCTCTGTTTCATCTGCCCTAGTCTTTCCCATCCTGATGCCCTCAAAATGTTTCTGCACAATCTGAGCAACAGGGGCAATAAAGGAGGAAGCATCCTACTGAGGCATGATCTGCAAAGCAACTCGTTAAAAGGGCTTCCAAAATAATTCAGTCCTGCATATCCTGTATTTCTGAAACAATTATGGAGGTAGGCTCTACTCACTGCTGAAACAGTTATTCTTAAAAGGATATGGCCCTCGCTCGGCTCTTGGTGCTGCAGCTGATAACATGGTGCACAAAACACTGGCCTGCACAATTAATTGTCCTTTTTTGAGGCAGGTTTTTCACAACAGAGACTCCTAATTAAACCAGCTAAGTCTGGAGGGAATGGAGTTGGCACCATTCCTTATTAAAGGGATCAGAAGCTAGATTAAAATACAGGTTCCCTAACATGTATTAAGAAGTGCTTAATTTATGCATTTTTGGTGGTCCCATTCAATGTTCAATTTTGCATTCCAGAAGCCGTGAGCAAAAATAAGAATATAATAAATGGCTGGACAGCCATCTGTTGGAGATGTTCCAGCTCTGGTTTTCCTGCATTTTCAAGCAGGGGATTGAACCAAATGGCCCCAAATAACCCTTCAACCCTATGACTCTAACCACTAGGGATTCCCTCCCAATTGGGGAACCCCCCAAATTCTCTCGCTAGCTGGGAGGTTTTGACTGCAGAGGCAGTGACAATGGATTGCACAGCCCTTCATTAATCCCCCAGGCACTCTAATCTTTTCAGGATCTCCTCTAACATTGCTTCATTTGATAAAAAGGCTGTTTACTTATTTAAATATCTTTAATTAGTGCTCGTTGTTACTGAGCTATTGCTGCAGATTGCATTAGCATAGCTGGCCAAGAACAGGCAGCTGAATACATTTTCTACTCTCCGGTGCTGTGATGTTCACGTCTCCCAGCGGGGCTGAACAAAAATAGCTGCCACAAATGAGGCTGACGAATATTGGGCTTTAATTGAGCTAACCCACTTGTTTCCATGACCAATTTTTGACCAGCTGGGTCTCCCCACTCCCGCCTCCCCACATTCCACGTTGCGCTATCCCAGGTGGAATGGAGATTTCAGGAGGATTGAGAGAGAGGCGATGTTTGTGCTTATCGTGTTAATGCTTAATTGCTACATTTGTAATAATTAATGCATCTGTATGTATATTAGTAATATATCACCACATTATAATGTGGTGATGCTATTAATATTCATTAATATTTAAATGCAGAAATATTTAAATAATATATTCAGATGTATAGCCACATCTGGAGTTTTCATTCTGCTTTTCAGGAAAATACTGTATTTTTCACTCTATAAGATGCACCAGACCACAAGACGCACCTAGTTTTTGGAGGAGGAAAATAAGAAAAAAAAATATTCTGAATCTCAGAAGACAGAACAGCAAGAGGGATTGCTGCACAGTGAAAGCAGCAATCCCTCTTGCTGTTCTGGTTTCTGGGATAGCTGCGCAGCCTGCATTCGCTCCATAACACACACACACACATTTCCCCTTACTTTTTAGGAGGGAAAAAGTGAGTCTTATAGAGCAAAAAATATGGTACTTGTGCAACCAGGCAAGTTCACAGATGCATGCCTTTTAAAAACTAAACTAAAGCAGATTGTCAGGGGTATTTTAATTCTGCTGGCTCATGTTGTAAAAGATCTTAGGGTGGAGGCTACAGTTAGCAGGATGAAACCTTCCTGAAGGAAGACATTTCAAAACTGCCTTTGCTCACAATGGATCACTGTTTATTTCTCCAGCCTATTCACAAACCACCCATACTCTAAGTTGCTCAGGTGTAGCACCCTGCTTGTGGTTAACACTTAGCTGGAATGAAATATTCAACGCAGCAACAGAGAAATTAAAATAATAATTTATTTGTCAGACAAATAAATGAGAGGCACAGTGGTATATGGTTACCAAGCTCTGGCCTGGCCTCCTGCCATTATGGCCAGCACTTATATTCCCTTAATCCAGCCCCCTTTGCTCCTCCTGTGGCTGCCTCTGTCCAATCAGCCTGGTTGAATTTCCTATTGGCTGATTGCTATAAGCAATTCTAAAAGATACACCCATATCCTCCTGTCCTTATATGGAACACAAAGAGCTATATATTGTTACATCTATAAATGACAAATAAGTAGTAATATATCTTACATGTGTCTCAACAAGGAATCTTAATTACCAGCTCACCTCTTGCCTTCCTTGCCCTCCAAAACAGATGGTTAATAATTTTAAAATTTTATCTTGAACAGATGTCAGAGACCTTGGGTTCATATTCTCATGCATCATCAATGAAATATCTCCTTTTGGAGGTCTTTAAACAAAGGCCTGACAGCCATTTGTAATGAGTGCTCGATTGGCGTCTCCTGTCTGACAGGGGGGCTAGGCTGGTGGCTGACTTAATTTCAGAATAAATACAACTCTTACAACTATATGAAATAAGAATCCAGCATTTCTTAATAATTACATTTAAGCCAGCATATTTCATACATTATCATAGATAGCTTTTTAGAAGGATAAACTTCCTCAAAGTAAAAAGGAAGAAACAGTTTACAGCCTCAAAATAAAATAGGAAAAAAGCCTCTTCCCCTGTTTACACTCCCCCCCTTCTCCAGCCAGTTGCTTTGTTTTCCATGTGCTCTTGGCCTTTTGTCCTGTGGCTCAAGTTTAACGGTTTTATTTTACTATTTACCCATTCCTAATTATGTTTGGTCTATGTAACCTTGTTCTTAACCTGTAATTCCCTTTTTACGACTTTGAGAATTGTTTTCTGCTATAAATCAAGGGGCCCCTTTGTCTAGGAGGAAAACATTGCCAAGATTCTCTAAGCAGCTGGTCTGCCTGGCATGAAACTTTTGAAAATCTAAGCCCATTTAATTTAGGAACCTGATCAAGATATAAGCCAATATATGCCTTGATTAAAAATGCAGTCTATATTCAGATGCCACACAGGAAGATGCAGCAAAAAATACAGTACTTGCATCAGCGTTTGCCAACCTGGAGCCTTCCTGAGGTTTTGGGCTGCAGCCCTCACAGACGGGTCTTTTTGCTTGGTGCCACTGTTTTGTTTCCATGTGTTTACTGACCTCTGCCCAGTTAGACAGTGCATATCTCCCCCACTGCACTGCCCTCCCCATTTCATCTTATTATGCACGTGTTAATCAAGGCAACAGGGCCTAACATAATTTCTGTTAAATTGGACTGGATGGGTCCTCACAGAAAACTCTCGTTTATCACTAGTAAGTTTTACGGCCCTTCAGCCAGCTTGTAAACCTTTCCGAAGTGCTAATTTCCAAGCCAATTTGAATTAATTAATGAGAGAGGATGCGGAAAAGCTTTGTCGCTTCCAACGTAAGAGCATCAGATTGGAAGTTAGATTTGCGATGGTTGTTGAAAATGCATCTCAGAAACAGCCGGCAGAGGATGGGGTGGCTAATTAGCTGCAATGGTGGCTGATCTCGAGAGAATATTCTTTCATACCTGACGTGGCAAACTGAAATGAGATGCTGAGGAGAAGGATAAACAAATTTAGATGCACATTAAAGGAGAACTAGGCAGGTGGATCTCAACAACAAAATAGGTTCCGAGGCTGAATTCTGGGGAGAGCAGAGAACAGTCGATGGAGAACTTCAGCAGATGTTGGAACTTCACAGTGGTCGGTAAATACTTCTGAAGGTAAAAGAAATGTATAAGATTGTTGGACTTGGGGTTTATGAAGACCAATTTTGGGGAATGTTGCATTTTGGCAATTAAGGTAACCCACTTTTGACCAAGTTGGTATTTTAAGAACAAGCTGAGTGATCTACTTTTCTGTCATGAAGTAGAAGGAAATACAGTGGTACCTCAGGTTAAGTACTTAATTCGTTCTGGAGGTTCGTTCTTAACCTGAAACTGTTCTTAACCTGAAGCAACACTTTAGCTAATGGGGCCTCCTGCTGCCGCTGTGCCACCGGAGCGCGATTTCTGTTCTCATCCTGAAACAAACTTTTCAACCCGAGGTAATATTTCTGGGTTAGCGGAGTCTGTAACCTGAAGCATATGTAACCCGAGGTACCACTGTAGTGGCTTGCCTCCAACACTTTGTGTACTGAGTTCCACTCACAACACAGGACTTCTCTCCTCTCTCTGCACAACCCCAAATCTGCTCTCAACCATAGAAGCCAACTCCTGGGGGTTGAGGGGTATTTGCCCCCTCAATAAAGTATTTGAGCGCCCCCCCCCTCAGTTAATGGGCATTGCCATTCAAATGGTGTCTGTACACCACATCATGTGATTGATTATGCAGGGAGGGGTTTCCTTGACTTCCCCAATATTTTATTCCAGTTGGCACCCCTGCTCTGAACTATCCCCCAACCCTCTGGAGCCAATGGTAATAATTATTATTTATTATTTATACACTGCCCATCTGGCTGGGCTTCACTCCGGTGAGGTTGTATGGTGGGGCTAAAGGGGGCAGGAGAGGTAAAAGAAGTTCTGTGTGGTACACACAGACATCTGCTACACCCACAAAACTGCAGTGCTGGATGCAACCCAGTGCATCACGAAAAAGGCATCAAATATGCATAGTTGTTAACTTTTATAGATTGGCTCTGCCTTCACACACAGATTCAAAACAAGGTGACAGTTTCTATCAGTTCAAGGCCCTGTTTCATTTCTCAAGCGATAAAACTCGCAGCATCGTATCTGGGATCAGTGCTCCTCTTGTATAGCAAGAAGATCGCTTGGGTGCAAGTCGTTGGCATGCATGGTGCAACTATTACCGTATTGGCTCGAATATAAGCTGCACCCACAAATAAGCTGCACCTTTAAAATTGAAGGAGGGAAAAGAAAAAAAGACAATGCCCAGGCGGCTTCCTGGGGGGGCGCGGAGCTGCGCCCCTTTGCCGGTGGCATAAGGTCGTGAATATAAGCCTTATATTCAGGTCAATAAGGTATTATGGGACCTTATCTATACTGCATTGCCCCAAGATAGTGAAATTTCTTGCTACCACCTGAACTGAAGCTAAAGTGTCTATGTCCACATTTATACTGTTGCCCATATTTATCTTGCCCATGGAGGGTACCAGTGCCCTAGGGGAGCGGGGAGCACTGTGGTCTAGACCACAGAGCCTCTTGGGCTTGCTGGTCGAAAGATCGGCGGTTCAAATTCCCATGATGGGGTGAGCTCCCGTTGCTCTATCCCAGCTCCTGCCAGCCTAGCAGTTTGAAAGCACACCAATGCAAGTAGATAAATAGGTACTGCTGCGACAAGAGGGTAAACGGCATTTTTGTGTGCTCTGGTTTCCATCACAGTGTCCCGTTGTGCCAGAAGCGGTTTAGTCCTGCTGGCCACACGACCTGGAAAGTTGTCTGCGGAAAAACGCTGGCTCCCTTGACCTGAAAGTGAGATGAGCACCACAACCCCATAGTCACCTTTGGCTGGATTTAACCATCCAGGAGTCCTTTATATTACCTTTACCAGTGCCTACTACTCATTATAGACTACTGCTTTGATGCTCCAGTATCCGTGGCAAGAAAGATGTTAAATTATTTTTGTATGTCACAACTGCTGCTCGTATTTTACTAGCTAAAAAGTGGAAAACCCAAGAATTACCAACGGTGGAGGAATGGCAGATGAAGATGATGGAAGAGTTTGGGACCAGAAGAAGGAGGAGTATCAGGAAGAATGGACAAAATTTAACAATTATTTAGCTAAATTTGTTAAGTTAAACTAATTGGAAATAGCTTGCAGGTGACAGATTGGCTTAGGAATTTATATAAGTTAAGTGATGTTTAACATGTACAATTTTGATTTGAAAAGATATAAGGATGTTAATGAACTAAGTTAGGTTTATAAGAATAAGGACTTGGAGGAAGTCACTTAACAATGTTAATAAGTGTAATTTTAATAAGGTTGTGATTTATGTTTGTTTGTTTGTTTGTGTGCTTTATTTGTTTATAATTTTGTGAAAATTAATAAAAAAAAACTGAAGGAAAAAAGTATCCGTGGCCATAGGCGCCGACTCCATGGGGCTTGAGGGGGCCCGAGCCCCCTCAAAAATTCGTTTGGGGGGGCTCCACCCCCCCAATAATCTCCGGCGCCCCTCCAGCAGAGCGCCATCGCCGCCCCTCCCCCAGCCCAAAATGCACAGGGAGGGGCGGGCTGCATGCCTCCTGCCCTCCCTCCCGAGCAAAAGCTCCACCCAATTTCCTTTGGAGCTGATTAATAGGCGCAGCACGCTGTCCCCTATTCGCTCACCAGGAGGCGGCGCCACTTTATTTGCATATTCATGAGCTTATTTATTATTCATGAGCTTTCCCGGGCCCCCCCAATATTTTTTATAAGTCCGCGTCCCTGTCCGTGGCAGTACCCCTCTGAAGAACTTCTGCAGGCCCTCTTGAGTGGAAGAGGGGTGTTCTGTTTCTGCCTTCAAGGGGGCTTACCATCGGCATCTGGACTGACCAGTGGGAGAAAAGGATGCTGAACTGGAGAGGCATTTAAAAAGCAAAACAAAACCCTCCCTGTGACTGCTTTTGACAAACAATGAAAGTGATAGGAGCTCTGATCATGGATCTTCTCTAAAGATGTTTGGCCCTGAGGCAGGAAGTTGTCTAAGGGTAAAATGCTGCTCACTAATCTGGATGGAGTTTTTGTTTCGATTCAGTTTGTTTAGCAGAAGCAAGATATCCGCCGTCTCACACAAGCCCACAATAATACTGAGAGAGAGAGCTGGATGCCTGCCATTTAAAATGCTATTTATTTATTTTTTAAGGACAGACTATCATCTGTAAGACTAATCAGCCTCTCTGCAGGCGTGTTGAAGACGATGTGAGTTGTGTTTTATGCTGCCATATCTCAGAAGCGTGGGAAGAAAATTGCTGGGATTAGTTCATCAAAACGATCCTTTCTTCCCATGTAGAGAAGTCCCCCTCGTCTCACCATCATTTTTGCATCATTGTTCTAGACTGGAATGTAGCTGGGTCCCCTTGGATACAGGCAGGCTGAAAAGGCAACAGACAAGAGAGGCAAAAAATAGCCGCTTGTGTTCAGCGTGTGCCATTCTACACTATCCATCTGTTCGCTCGCCCTCAACAACTGCAGAAAGGAGCTTAGTCAGATCTTAGCGGGGGGGGGGGGGCGCAGAGGACACTGTTCCCAGTGTGAACAGTACAGTAGATGACATTTTGTTCACAACTGGAAACAGCAGAGGCGAGAAAATGTACAGTATTTTTTGCTCTATAAGATGCACCAGACCACAAGACGCACTTAGTTTTTGGAGGAGGAAAACAAGAAAAAAAAATATTCTGAATCTCAGAAGCCAGAGGGCTTCTGAAGCAAGAGGGATCTCAGAAGCAAGAGGGATCGCCGTGCAGTGAAAGCAGCAATCCCTCTTGCTGTTCTGGCTTCTGGGATAGCTGTGCAGCCTGCATTCGCTCCATAAGACGCACACACATTTCCCCTTACTTTTTAGGAGGGAAAAAGTGAGTCTTATAGAGCAAAAAATACGGTATTTATATAGCTGCTTATGTAGATAGAATTCAGCTGCCAGAGCAAGACAGTCTGAGTACAGGATAAAAGAGACTTGAATGGAAAGAAGCCAATACTGTGGTACCTCGGGTTACATACGCTTCAGGTTACATACACTTCAGGTTACAGACTCTGCTAACCCAGAAATAGTACCTCGGGTTAAGAACTTTGCTTCAGGATGAGAACAGAAATCATGCAGGGGTGGCATGGCAGCAGCAGGAGGCCCCATTAGCTAAAGTGGTGCTTCAGGTTAAGAACAGTTTCAGGTTAAGAACGGATCTTCAGAACGAATTAAGTTCTTAACCTGAGGTTGTTGTTGTTTAGTCGTTTAGTCGTGTCCGACTCTTCGTGACCCCTAACCTGAGGTACTCACTTTAAATCCCCACACCTGTCTTGTCCAGGTTGTTCATCTTCTTAGATTAGGCCTTGCTCCCTGGGGAGGAGTCACTGCAATGGGGATTTCATTGGTGTACATACCCGTTCCAAATCCAGAATGACTCTTTTCCTCTGTTCTCCAAACAGCTGTTCGGACCTAGCTTGTGTAACATTTCCTGACTGCAGGATCTAGTAGTGTTTTTTTGATGCAGAACTGGGATTGCTGTTGGATATCGCAGCCTGAAACATCCTTTCATAAAAAATGAACTACATCTGTGCCAAATTTCATCCAAACCAAGCAGAAGGGAGATTTTTCACTCAGCTGCCTGCCATTCACCCTTGGAGGAAATTTAGCCAGAATGCTGGGGTTGCCACTAATTAACAAACAAAACGAGTTGGCCAGCAATTCTGTGAAGCAGCCTTGCAAACATGGGCATATGCAGCGCTGGAGAGAAACATTACAGTTTGGCCGTTGATATTTGATCCCACTCCATCAGCTGGAGGAAATAATAAACAAGGAAATCACAGCCATGCATGCAGCTGTTTGGAAACAGGCGCACACAAAAAGGCCTTGATAAATGACAGGCCGGTTTCATCAACAGATGGATTATACAAAACAATCGGAAAACACACAACTGCATTTTGGGCATTTTGTCCCTGCTGACATCCGCCCATGTAGGGTGATATCCAGGAAGCACAGCAGCGTTTCCAGAATCCACCATTCATCCCCAGAAGGCTTACATGGAATCTCTCCAATGATATAAAAGGGGATTGGCCAGGGGGAGTTCTCTGTGGCCTTTATTTACTCTGGAAAATTGTATGCAAACAATTTGCCCTGCGTGTGTGCGTGCTTGTAGGCACACACCAAGAAGTTCCTTTCAGAGGCAGGGGCACTGGCAAATCATGAGAAGTCCCTGACACAATACATTCACAGCTCATTAGTACTTTTGTTAAGTCTGTTTGCTCATGCAAATGCAGTCCAAACTCTCAAGGAGACTGTTTGTCAAGTGGATTGGAAGCAGACAGAGATCACATAGCAACTGTGAGACTGGAGAAGGGGAATTTACTTCACAGTCTCTTTCTCCCAAGAAATGCAGAAGACAGCTCAGGATTCACAGAACAGGAAAAGGGGCAATCTGTATGGCTATTTAACTGGGCTGATTGCAGGGGGACCTATAGTCAGTTTTATCATATTGCACATGGAGCCAAGTATGGCTAATGTTTAGAGAAAGTTTTCCAAAGAGTTGAAAAACCAGGTTCCTTGAACACAACTCTGCCAGGAGGAGGAAGTGATAAATACTGAAAGAAAGACCAACAGGCCATTGCCTAGAATCCATAGTGCTGAGCTGCTAGTGTACATCTGGGGTCCATGTTCACAGATCCCATTTATTCTCATAAAGAGAACTTGGGACTTCAGGTTGCAAGTCCAGATCCATTCACCAGACAGGAAGCCTCAGTGATCAGAAGGATATGATCTGAGTAGGGATGGATAGGATTGCACTGTCAATCATATTACCTGAAGTGGTAATGAGAAGCATGAGGTGTAAAGGAAGCCTGTCATCTTTAGATTTACTGCTGGTGAGGTAAACAACTGGGAAACACTGGCCTGCAAGGGCTCCAATTGGAGAACAGCCTTTACCAAAGGTGTCATGGGCTTTGAAGACACTCTAATTAAGGATGCATGGGAGAAACAGGCTAAGAGGAAGGCACACTTGGCAAATCCACACCGTGATCAACTCCCACCCAGCAATGAATGTCCCCACTGTGGAAGGACATGTGGATCCCGAATTGGCCTCCACAGTTACTTATGAACTCATTGTTAAAACCGTGTTTATGGAAGACAACCTTACTTGGCTACGAGTGATCGCCAAAGAAGAAGAAGAAATATATGTATGTCACAATTCCATGGCACCATGAAATAAGAAAGAAGCATTTTAGGTGCAGAATTGAAATCGCGGGGAACACCTGCTTTATTCTTTCCCAGCAAGCTTCTAGCTCTTATGATCGCTGCCTTATGCTTTGTAACTGTTGTAAGCAGACCTCAAAATTCCTATCACATAACTTATCTGGTGAATTTATGGAAGCTAGAAAGGTAACTTTTCCCTGGGAAAACCCCAACTTTCCCACTAAATCGAAGCACAAGTCAGTCGGGTTTTCCACTGGTTGATGTTTATGCCGATATAGCACTAAAGAGCAGGTTTTCCTGGGGAAAGAGGTGGGACAAACAGAAAACCACTTGGATCTGTGTGACGAGTGGAATTGTGGATGAGCTCTGAGCAAGATTTCCCATGGTCGGGGCAGAACCTCAGCACTCTCTTTAGTCCCTAGCCTCTCCCTACAATGATCAAAATCAGGCTAAATAATAGCTTTTAGAAATGCAGACTAATTAATTCAACATAGTAGAAGTTATGCAAATCTGTTCAATTTGCATTATTATATTGTATGTTGCAACAGTCAGCTGTTCCGAGCATTGAGTCTGGATCACCCGGGTGCCAAATGTTAATTTTTTAATCCACAATCTTTGTTTCTAGAAAAAGGGTTCTTCAAGTCTGTATTTTGTAAATTTATGTTGTGAACTGCCCTGAAGTCCACGGGTATAGGGCAGTATACAAAATTAATTAATTACAAATTTTATATGTGGTGGAGAGTGTCACATACATCAAAATCCATAGACACAACAGGTTCATGTCCAGTGTCATCTCAAGTCTTTAGCAAGTGGGCAGCAGAAGCTTCATTCAACATTTCCCACTTAATAGCCCTGACTGACTGGAGTAAATTGGATGATTCATGGAGCCTTCCCCTCCAGAGGTCAAAACCAACAGCTCTGAGTTCTTAAGGCCAGATGTCTGCTCACTGACCTCTGGTAGCTTCAGCCCATTTGCTGGTGTACGAAAGCTCCTTTGAGAGAATACCGTCTTGAAGACCAAGGACAAAGAATGACTAGGGGGTACTTTAGAGTGGGACTGTGCTAGCAGGGCAAATGGATGGAGGCTTACCTTCGCTTTGTGTTGCTTATTTGTTGTGTGAGTTCATCTTCCTGCTGTCTGAATCCAATACCCTTCACAAGCCCAACTGTGTGTGTGTGTGTGTAGGTAAAGAGACCCCTGACCATTAGGTCCAGCTGTGGTTGACTCGGGTTGCGGCGCTCATCTTGCTTTATTGGCCGAGGGAGCCGGCATTCAGCTTCTGGGTCATGTGACCAGCATGACTAAGCCGCTTCTGGCGAACCAGAGCAGCGCATGGAAACGCTGTTTACCTTCCCGCCGGAGTGGTACCTATTTATCTACTTGCACTTTGATGTGCTTTCAAACTGCTAGGTTGGCAAGAGCAGGGACTGAGCAATGGGAGCTCACCCCATCGCGGGAATTCGAACCACCGACCTTCTGATCGGCAAGTCCTAGGCTCTGTGGTCTAACCCACAGCGCCACCCACATCTCTCATATATATATTAAAAAGAAACCCTAATGATAAACATTGCCATTTCCAGATCATGTCATGACATCAGTTTTATGTAAGGGCTCCATCTGAGAAACAATGTTGTTTCCATATCACTGAAAAAAGAGAGGGAAAGATGATAGCGAAGTATTATTATTTTATTTCAGCTAAGTGGAAGACACAAAGTCAGGAACACACAGTGAAAGAGAATTCTTGGCCTCAACTTTCTGCTTTGCCCAGCTTTGAGGCCTGCCTAATTAGACCCTAATTGACAATTATTGTAGCTATTACAACTGCTATTATAAAAAAGGACACCTATATGAGAATCCCTTTAGAGTAGTGGTGAGAGTGCTGGACTGAGACCTTGAAGACCACGGTTCAAATCCCCCGCTTGGCTATGAAGTTCACTGGGTCAAATGCATTACTTAAATATTTGATATGATCATTCAAAGTGTTGCTTCTGCGCTGTGAAGCCTTACGTGTCTCAGGATTGCACTTTCTCAAAGGCTGCCTCTCCCCATATGAATCAGCCTGGGCCCTGAGCACGGGGGTTGCTTCCCTGTTTGCTGCCCCGGGTGGTTGGACTTGACTTTATTATTACATTATTGGATGAGAATTTCAGGTATTTTGTATTGTACGCTGTTTTAAAGTTCTTGATTTTAACTCCTACTGCTTTTCCAGGTTGCATCAAGAGAATTATAGTGTCCCAATCAAGGGAAGTCATAGTCCCACTCTGTTCTGCCCTTGTCAGGCCACACCTGGAATACTGTGTCCAGTTCTGGGCACCACAACTTAAGAAGGATGTTGACAATCTGGAAGGTGTGCAGAGGAGGGCGACCAAGAAGATCAAGGGTCTGGAAACCAAGCCTGATGAGGAACGGTTGAAGGAGCTGGGTCTGTTTAGCCTGGAAAAGAGGAAACTGAGAGAGGATATATGATATCCATCTTCAAATATCTCAAGAGTTGTCACATGGAAACTTGTTTTCTCCTGCTCTGGAGGGCAAGACATGAACCAATGGCTTCAAGTTACAAGAAAGGAGATTCCAACTAAACATACAGAATAACTTTCTGACAGTAAGAGCTGTTTGACAGTGGAACAATATTCTACAAGAGGTGGCGGACTCTCCTTCCTTGGAGATTTTGAAGCAGACGTTGGATGGCCCTCTGTCATGGATGCTTTTGTTGAGTTTCCTGCGTTGCAGAGGGTTGGACTAGAAAATCCTTGGGGGTCCCTTCCAACTCTACAATTCTATGAGTCTACGATTCCATATTATTTCTTGTTAAGTTGTTTTTAGACCTTTTTTTGAATAAAGTTACTAAGTAATGTAATAAATCAAATTCTCATCGTCTTTCTAATGGAGATTCTTCAAAACTCTGAACTGTATATCCTCATTTCAGAAAGTACATGTTGAAGCTAATTCAGGCATCAGACAAAAAGCTTTGTTGCTTCCACATTCTTTAGCACATATCCTCTTGAATCTACCTGAAAAACAAACATTTATCTGTAACGGAAGGCACCGAATGGAATGTTTTGCCTTTCACCTTCAAAAATACTGTCCTTGACAGACCGAACTTTTGCTTTTCCTTTCTTTTAATCCCCTGCCTTCAGAAGGAGAAACCTTTAATTATTGGAACTGGCTTTGGAGAGGACAGAATGTGTGCTTGACAGCAGGAGATCTGCCAATACAACATGTTTTTGCTTGGTGCTGAAGATGGTGGCGGATGAGGCAGCTTATATTCTTGTTCGTGCAAAAGTGTTGTGTGTTATGGAATGCAGTTGATGCCCCAAAGGTCAGAGCTTCCTTGGAAGCCAGATGATATCTGTAGTTTACCTTGCCAAATATAATTACTTTATTGTCAACAGCAACAATAACTGTTTTCTTATTTTTGTTGTCTAGCAGCTCTTGGGGCTACTCGGTCAGAATACTAGAAAGATTTGACACAGTGCCATCACTTTCAAAGAGGCCATAAAAGAATATTGGTACCTTTTGCTACTTTCAAAATTACTTATTTATTTAGACATCTAAATGCAAAACGGCCTGCTCAGTTGAAGCAGCTCTTTAAATGCTCTTCTTATTTCTGGCTTGAGGCAACGTTACTTATTTCCTCACATGCTTTTCCTCCACCACTTTTGCCCCTGCGTCTAAGTCTGAACATTACCAATCAACCGATAGCAATGTAAAGTATAGCAGGAGCAATTCGCTTTTTATAAAATTGCAACTGTGGATGGGGAGAGGGGCTTTAGCAGAGGCCTCCAGGCTGCACGACGGAACGGTGATAGAAGTATTTCTAGTAAGAAGGTCTGCCAGCCGCGCTCTTGGCAGCCTCAAGTACTTTGGGGGATAACTGCCTTTTAGAAACCGGGTGACCTCGTTTTATTTCTGGCCTCCTCTGATGAATAGGGATGATAGATGACTTGTTAGTGCTAAAATGATGTTGAGGAAAACGTCCTAAAGGCGCAAGGGCCAGAATATAAGAGCAACACAGTCTTCTATAGTACATCAACTGCTAATAATGGCCTTTCCTTTCTGGATGTTTTCTCTGTCTTTTCACGCTGATTTTTTAACCCACTTCTTTTGGATGCACAGAATTATCTGCTTCAATTCATTTGGCTGAGAAAGGTTTGTCAGGCATAGTGCGCCTGTTTGGATTATTGTAAGCCAAGTTATACCTGGGTCTTCCTTTGCTCATTACTTCATGCGAATCGCAAGTAAACCAGAAGGCTTCTCATTAGCCATAGTTTCCCATTTCATTAAACCAAGAAATGATAATTAGCAGGTTTGGAGGAAGCCATGATATTGAAGCAGCTTCAAACTGCGGTTTAAGATCCCTCCTTATTCTAGAAATGGGAAACTATGGCTAACTAGAGACTTAACACAGGGAGCAAAGGAGCGACACATACGGACACATCTCAGCTTAGAAAGCCAAGTCATGATCATCCAAACAGGACCAAGAAGAGCAGCATGTTTTTTCACTATCTACTCACCCCGACTCTTGTCAAATATCACTAGCAAACCCCTTTTCCCTCCCCAGAGCTACAATTCCAAGGGTGATTTAATGATCAATCCCTTTTCTCTGGGAATTGTAGTTCTGGGAGAGGGTTATGGGTCTTCTAACAACTCTCAGCACCCTCAACAAACTACAGCCCCCAGAATCCTTTGCAGGAAACCATGACATTTTAAAGCGGCATCGTAGTGCTTTCAATGTATGGTGTGAACGTGGTCCGAGAGCCCTTGTTCCCTGGGCACATGCTGCTAGGCCAAATTGCAGACTGCAGCCTAATGGAGTTAGCACAAATGGGGCAACCCCAAAGCATCTACCAGTTCACAACCCTGCACTTGACAAGTTGCAATCTCCCCATTATCTGTTTAGTCATCAAATTTTTTATCCCCCCCCGTAAATAAAGATACAATTAAAAAAATAAAAGAAAAAACATATTTATTATTTAAAATGTCTGAAAACAATGAAACATAATAAAACATTTAACCAGCCAGGTGTCTGAACAGACCCACTGGAAAAAAAACCTTTTCAGTAGGCATCTAAACGAACTGAATGATGGTGTCTGCCTAATATCATGAGGCAGGTAGTTCCATCGCTTACCTGACTAGCACACTCCCAGTTTTGTGCCAATCAGCAACTGAGAAAGCTCCTGTCAGGTTCAAGTTTGAATGTTTTTCATTGTAAAGGTGAAAGTTAGGTCAGAATGGGAATGAATCATGGAATGGAAGCTGATTCATTCCTGCGGCCCAGGAAACAAGTTTCATCATTACAAATTGCTTTCCTTCACAGCATTTTCCCATTGTTGACCCTGCTGCTTCTACCAAGCGAGGGCAGAACTGTAGAACATGTGGGGAAAAGACACAGTCGCTGCCGAACTTTTGACGTGTTCCAATTAGGTTGCAAATTTATCAGTCATTTTCGATTAGCTGCCACTGAGTATCTTTTCTGGAACCCTTTGAAGTCCCGAAACCTAATTCAGAATGCAAAGCCACATCGCTGCTCTTCATTTCAAGCCGAAATGCGTTTCTTTTTCCACTGGTATTTTCCAAGCATGAACAAAGCCTCAAATTGAAGTGGAAGAAGCAGCGCTGCGGTTTAATGCACAGATGTCCAAAACGAAATGTCTTCACTTGTTTTAAACTAACCATTTGCCATTTTCTGAATTCCATAATTGATAGTTTTGCATAAGCGGTGGTTTGTGCAGAAAATCGGTGGGAGAGTAAGGGCTTGGTGGAAATTTGTGGAGCACATTTCCATTCCTTTTCATTTTATCTCCAAATCTCGCAGCATCTCTTCTTGTCTTCCTCTCTTCACTTTTGTTTGCTTACCTTTTCAGGTGTTTCTCAGCAACTGCACAGACCTCTCATTTTCCTGATACTCACTGCCATGAGCTTGCTGTTATACCTCCCCTTTGAAGGGGCTTTGTGTAATGTCTTCCTGCATCTTCCTGGGCATAGTTCAGTTGTTGTGGCACATGCAATTCTCTATGGGGGGGTTGGTTTTTGCTGCCCAACTCTCCAAGGGACTGAGTCCTCTAAGTCTATGATCAGTCTTTTTTCCTCCCCCCTGCCCTCCAATTTTAAAGGTGCGGCTTATATTTGGGTGTGGTTTATTTTGGGGCCAATACGATATTTCAGACGCTATACTTATATACAACTATTACACACTGAAAATCCACAGTACAGTGGTGCCCCACAAGATGAATGCCTTGCAAGACGGAAAACCCGCTAGACGAAAGGGTTTTCCGTTTTGGAGGTGCTTCGCAAAACGAATTTCCTATGGGCTTGCTTCGCAAGATGAAAATGTCTTGCGAGTTCCTGTGGGGGTTTTTTCCCCTCCCCCCCCTTTTCCCAAGCCGCTAAGCCGCTTATCAGCTGATCCTAAGCTGCTAAGCCGCTTAATAGCTGATCCGCTAAGCCGCTTAACAGCTGATCCGCTAAGCCGCTAAGCCGCTTATCAGCTGATCCCCTAAGCCGCTAAACCGCTTATCAGCTGATCTGCTAAGCCCGCTAAGCCGCTAATGGGCTTGCTTCGCAAGACGAAAAAACCGCAAGACGAAGAGACTCGCGGAATGGATTCTTTTCGTCTTGCGAGGCACCACTGTACCCAGAACCAGAGCAGAGGAATAACGGTAAAGGTAAAGGGACCCCTGACCATTAGGTCAAGCTGTGACCGACTCTGGGGTTGCAGTGCTCATCTCGCTTTACTGGCTGAGGGAGCCGGTGTACAGCTTCTGGGTCATGTGGCCAGCATGACTAAGCCGCTTCTGGCGAACCAGAGCAGCGCATGGAAATGCCATTTACCTTCCCTCCAGAGTGGTACCTATTTATCTACTTGGACTTTGACGTCCTAGGTTGGCAGGAGCAGGGACCGAGCAATGGGTGCTCACCCCGTCGCGGGGATTCGAACCGCTGACCTTCTGATCGGCAAGTTCTAGGCTCTGTGGTTTAACCCACAGCACCACCCGCGTCCTAGAACATAGGAATAGGATTACACAAAGAGTTGCTTCCTTGGTCACACACCACTAGCTGTTGCTGATGCCTAGTAGCTTTGTGTGAGGGATGAGTCCCTGGTGAGATCTAGACTTTCAGGGATCAGCAAACGTTTTCAGCAGGGGGCCGGTCCACTGTCCCACAGAACTTGTGAAGGGCCGGACTATATTTTGAAAAAATAATAATGAACGAATTCCTATCCCCCCAAAAAACCCAGAGATGCATTTTAAATAAAAGGACACATTATACTCATGTAAAAACACGCTGATTCCCGGACCGTCTGCGGGCTGGATTTAGAAGGCGATTGGGCCAGATCTGGCCTCCCGGCATTAGGTTGCCTACCCATGATCTAGAGCAGGGGACTGCAGCCTTTAAGACAAAAAGAGCCACTTGGACCCGTTTCTGAAGAAAAAAAAACTGGGAGCCGCAAAACCTGTCAATAAAAAAATAACTTTTTTGTCACTTTTTATTATTTCTTTGTTTGACCCCTCAGAATTACTCCTCCTCATAGAAATAAACGTTAAATTAACAAGTTACCTTTTTTTGTGTGTGTGTTCTTCACTCCCCTTCAAAACAGTGACCAGCGTACATGCCCCCTTTCAATGTAGCGGGTGGGTGGGCGGGCGGGAAGGTGACGTCGGGACGGTGCGTGACTAATGCATGCACCACCCCCATGCGACATCACAGCCAGTACAGCGCCCGCCACAGTGGGGAGTGTCGGGGCGCACAATGCACCTCCTCCCCTCGCTAGTATCCGCCCCGGAGCCACGGCAAAGGTGTAAAAGAGCCACATGCGGCTCCGGAGCCACGGGTTGCAGACCCCTCATCTAGAGGAACAAGAAGGAGCCCGGGGGGGTCCAGAACAGATAGCCAGAGCAGGGAGAATGACCGTCAGGGAGTGGAACAAAGGACAAGATCCCAAAGGCAAGAGTGTGCAGAGAGAGTTCCTTCAGGACCCTGGACAGGTCCTGGAGACAGAGTGCAGTGAACCCACATCTTGCCCTGCTTTTACCAGATTACAGCTTTGCCAGGAAGGGAGGGGGGATAAATAAATAAATGGAGAGTGGAAGAACCCACCCAGACTTCACTGCTCTCCCCCCAGAAGGTTTCCTCACTTACTGGGTTTTGGGAAAGTGGTGTAGGGGCTCTGGCAGCATCTCAGAACGCTTGTGACACCTTCACAAGACGGCAGCCAGTCCTTATCAGTCCTTATCCACCTTCTCCAACCAGCTGGCCTCCAGATGATTTGGCCTACAATTCCCACAACCCCTTGTGATTGCTGGGCATGATGGGAGTTGTAGTCTAAACCAAGCTGGGCAAGACTGCCTTCCACAACTCTTCTCCTTTGGCGGAGAATGGAGAGGCTGGCAGGAACAGCCCTCTGGCCAGAACCTGACTGCATATCCTTGAGGGCAGGAACCCTGATTCCTCCGTGGGGTCTGGCTTGTGGTCAGGAAGCCCCTGGAGGTCCCGACCTAGAGGCCTCAAGGTTTTTTTTGTTTTGTTTTTGTGTGTGTGTGTTTCGGGTTAGCGCCTCCGGCAATGGCGGATTTCCTCTGACCGGGAGGAATCCGCTTCGTGAAACTAGAGTCTGGACCGCCACGGTGAGGCGGAGACCCACTAAAAACCACAGGCGGGAGAAGCCTGTGGACATGGGATTCGGCCGGCATCTTTTGCGCCTCCCCTACTCATGGGGAAACCCGGTTTTGGGGATCCGGAGCGATGTGGGGTGAGCGCCGCGGTGCTTCGAATCGACTGCTCTTTTCACGGAGTGAAGCCGCATTGCTATTGCCGGAGAGCGCCGACTTTTTCCTGTGGACAATTGGACTTTAAACAACTACCCGTGAGTAGAATGGAAAATTGGATTATGAAACATCTTAATTTGGCACCGAAGCGGGAAGGTCTAAACAGGAAGTCTGCCTTCCGCTTTTGTTAATAGATTGAAGCAAAGACATTGCAAGCTAAAGTCTGGAAAGTCGTTTGTAAAGGACTAAATTTCCATCAGTTAAAACTACCAAACCCCCTTGGAAGCAGGAGAAGAGGGGGGAAATCTTAGACTGTTAAAACCTGCAGGAGAGAGAGTAAAGAAAGATAAATTTCCACCGTCTTGAACCTGGGAACAGGGTGTCAGAGGCAGACGCTTTGGGGAAGTTCATTGATTGTGAATAAAACGTTTTTTGACAGATAGTTAAAAAAGAGAAAATATTAATTCCAATGTTTCCTTTTGCACTTAAAAGGAACAAAATATCTGAAAAACGAAAGGAATTTTGTGGCTGGATCTGCTTTTAAAAAGACGGATACAAACAGAAACTGTTTCCTCTAGAGGGAGCTTGTGAAACTGTTGCTGGAGTCGATCTGGGGAATTCTACAGCTGTGGAGATTAAAGATTGTGAGAACCAGACATTTGACCTTGAATAAGAATGTGCCCAGAAGTTGTTTTAGTGTTTGCTTTTTGCAAGACAAGTGCTTTACTGGAACAGCTACATGAGAAGATGGATTTGATGACTGTTGCAGTTAGCAATTTTGGACAAACAGTGAATACCTATATAGAAACCACGCAGGAACCAATCCAGGAATTTGCTTTGACAGGGCAAGTTGTGCAGGAGACAAAGGAGGAGGTTGTTGCTGAACCTCAAAGTAATAGAAATGGAGCAAGTTGTGCAGAAGACAAAGGAGGAGGTTGTGGCTGAACCTCAAGTAACAGAAATGGAGAGATTCGCGGCATTGCAGGAACATAAGTTGTTGTCTCTGACGACTGAACCTGGAGAAAGGCAGATTTGGAGAGATGGAGTACTGTTTGGTTTGGAGATGGGAAGCTGGATAGATCCGCCTATGCAGGGATGTTTTGACTTTTGGGATCTGGTTTTGGGCCAGGGGGAGTTTGGATTGTGGGGGCCCTTAACCTCGGAGGGACTTTGAAATATGCCTTCAAATATCTTTTGGATTTCAGTGCTGACTATGGAGAATGGGCTGACCTGTCGAGAAGGGATAAAGATACTGTCAAGTTGGAGTCTCCCCGAGATCTACCCCTCAGTGAGAAAGGAAGGAAATTAAGAATAAGATCAGCAGAAGACAAAGTAAAGTGCAGGTATAAATATGAAGAAGACCTGCAGAAGGGACATGGAAAAGACTTAAGAGCCTCGGATAGAAGGTCACCAGGTTGATGGACTAGATGGAAGGGATAGAAAGGACTGACAAAACCCGAGACCAGGAAGAAGAGACGATGGATGAAGATTAGAAGAAAGTTTAAAAATTCATTTAGAGAATTTTTGTAAAATTGATGAGTGTTAGAAAAAATGTTGGAATGAAACTATTTGGCTTTAGTAGAAATGCTTTAAGGAATTACGTATAAATAAGTTTTAAGTTTTAAGCTTTAGGGCTTTTTATGATAAGATAAGGTTAAAATAAATTAAGGTAATTTAATGACAGAATATAGTGAAAGATGGAAAGGATTTGCTGAGATAATTAATAACTAGAATACAAAAAAGGGAGGCGTGAGGAGGTCGATGAAACAAGTTAATGAAAGATAAAGATTTGGGAATATTGGATTTGGTTTATAAATTTTTTGTCTGCTTTTGTTTTTGTTTTTGATGTATTGTGTGTTTTGTTTTTTCCCTTTTTTCTTTTTATTGACTTGTATTGTTGAATTATTTTTCTTATTCTGTTTTTTATTTTTTTGTATTGTAACTCTTTATTGTCTCTCATTTTTTCGCTTTTTTGTAATTGTTAAACTTTTAATAAATATTTTTTAAAAGGTTTTGTATTCTGTACTGAGAATATCATTGCAGAAAATGCAAGTACAAATTAAGGAAGGTGGATTTGGAATTCCAAATCTGGAATTATACCATTGACAAGTGTCAAACATTGGAGACCTGTTGTTCATTGTAATCTCCTGAGTTGGGCAACCTCAGTGTGTGTATATATATATGTATCTGTATAGGGACGCGGGTGGCGCTGTGGGTTAAACCACAGAGCCTAGGACTTGCTGATCAGAAGGTCGGCGGTTCAAATCCCCGCGACGGGGTGAGCTCCCGTTGCTTGGTCCCTGCTCCTGCCAACCTAGCAGTTCGAAAGCACGCCAAAGTGCAAGTAGATAAATAGGTACTGCTCCAGCGGGGAAGGTAAACGGCGTTTCCATGCATTGCTCTGGTTCACCAGAAGTGGCTTAGTCATGCTGGCCACATGACCCAGAAGCGGTACGCCGGCTCCCTCAGCCAATAAAGCGAGATGAGTGTCACAATCCCAGAGTCAGCCACGACTGGACCAAATGGTCAGAGGTCCCTTTACCTTTTTATATGTATATGTATATGTATGTGTGTGTGTGTGTATCACCTGTGTTCTCATTCCACTGTATTCCTCTGAATACCAGTGTTCGGTATTCCTCTTAATACCAGTTCCTAGGAATTGTAAGTGGGATGAATGCTGCTGTACTCATGCTCTGCTACAGAGCTTCCCATAGACATCTGGCTTGTCATTGTGAGAACAGGATCCCGGACTAGATAGCTCATTGCCCTGACCCAGGAGAGCTCTCCTTATGTCCTTATGTCCCCAGCATCCTTCTCTCCTCAACTTCTCTACTCCCCACCTATTCTTGTATCTGCAGGAGAGAAAAGTCCCTTGGCTTAAGATTGTGGGGAGATCTGCTGCTGCTGGCAAGCAATGCTTTAGCCCCCTGCCCCCTGGTCATTAAAACAGACTCTCACTCCTTGTCTCAGGCCACAAGTCCATCTACTCCGGCATCCCCTTGTCACAGAGGGCAGCCAGAGACCAAGGGGGCACAGGACCTATACAGAGGCTTGGGGCAGCTCAGATTTAAACATATGGATGTGCTGCAGTCGTGCTTTGCTGGGTCCTGAATAACACCACAGATAATTGCCAAGGGAAATGGCAAGTATTCTGTGCTATCTTATATATATATTAAATTATAAAATGTTCCTCAAGCTTTTTCCGCATTTCTTACAAGGGAGAGAGACAAAATGCCAGGGAAATTTAATTCCCCCAGTATGGCACAATCCTGAGACCATGTATTTTTCAGGCATTGTGTGGGTTGTCAAATGAGATGGTGAATTCAAGCTCTCTTAATGTACAAGAAGAAAGAGAGACACATTCCAAAAATTCAGCGCTAGCAGGGTACAACATAATTCTCTGTGCTTCCCTGTCATCCATTACAGCAGCCGACAAAGCGACCATTTTAAGCATTCAGCAGGGAACAAGCGTTTTGGTATGGCTGACAACAACATGGCAGGGGCCCATCGTTACACAAATATTTTCATCAGGCACAAAGGCCGCTCTTTTCTCTTTCGCACTGTTTGCTTTGTGTCGGATGGGAAGTGTGAGAGGCTTATGACGGCCGACTTATGCCAGTCTTCCTCTGTCCAGCTGGCAGGATCAACAGAGAGCTTCCCACTCTCAGTGCCACCGCTTGCTGTTGCCCAAAAGAGCTTGTCCCTTTTTGTCAGCATAATTAAAAACAAAAGAACTTGAGTCGCTCACTGGGGCTGCTGAGGGACCTCAGCACTGCACTTGACACTGCTAGATAGCACCTTGCTGTTTTCTGAGAAGTGATGCTCTTAATCGCTTATTATCCCATGGGAAGTTTGCATGTACAGTGGTACCTCGCGTTAAGTACTTAATTCGTTCCGAAGGTCCGTTCTTAACCTGAAACTGTTCCTAACCTGAAGCACCACTTTAGCTAATGGGGCCTCCCGCTGCCACTGTGTGGCCAGAGCACGATTTCTGTTCTCATCCTGAAGCGAAGTTCTTAATCCGAGGTACTATTTCTGGGTTAGCGGAGTCTGTAACCTGAAGCGTTTGTAACCTGAAGCGTCTGTAACCCGAGGTACCACTGTAACGCCCAGGGGCTTCTTGGAGAAAAGGGCGGAGAGACAATGTTCATTCAAATTCAGCACACTATGCATTCGTATTGGTATCTTCATCAGGGAAGAAAGCTTTGGGAGAAGCCATAGCTCTGAACTGTGCTTTGGTTGGGATGTAGGCCAGGCCAGGAGGCAAATTAACTAAGAACCCGATAATTTGGAATCTCCTCCAAACCCATGCCAGAGTTTTGCAATGTTTTTGCAGTGAAAACCCCCACATTTTGCAGCGCCCCACAATCTGAGTAATAGATACATGGGACATGGGGTTTGTAGAGGGCCCTACCATTAGGCAGAGGAGGTGGATGGATCCACCTCAGATGGTGGATCTGGGAGACATGGATGGGGCAGGAGAAACCTGTAGCTCTCCATAAGTTGTTGGACTCCAACTCCCATCAGCCCCAGCCCAACAGCACATCACAATTCCCCACCCCTGATTGATGGCAATGTGTGACATACAGAGTGAAACTGAACGTGAACCCTCCTTTTCTGACTGATGCTGGCACTAATTTGCCCCTTTGGAAAGACTAATGTATACGTAGCTCTGGAGTCTATCACACTTTGAGATTGACAGATGTAAGGGATTTCTTCAAAGCAGAATCCTTGTCTCTGCCAGACATGAAACTGTGGTTGTCCTTCCACGCCTGGAGTGGTACTCAAAATCAACATCTCTTGTTGCCTAGAGCCTGTTCTTTCCCTCCTCAATATGCAACTTCCCACCACAAGAGAGTATGCTTGCCCAGTGCAAAGAAGAGCCAAGAATGACTCTGGGGATGTCTGCCTATGATTTCCCTGGATGTGGCTTCCTAACTGGGAGGCAGCAGTTTGTATTCTAGTTCTTAAAATAATTGCAAACAATATAAAAGCCAGGCACAGCTTTCCAACTGGTCACTACATAAATACCAAGCACTGCTTATTTTCTGCACTGCACAGATTTAAAGCCCAGTCACATCAATGGTAGAGCTGTGAGATGAATGCAACCAAAGCCTGAACCCCCAGAGAAACTGTGCCTATTTGGAGGGATCGGGGCCTTATTTGTGTTGGGCTCAGACAGCTCCAGATGACTACAGGTTGGGTTGAAGGCTCAAAGCCACCCGATGCTTTCAGAGAGTGGGCATCCGGCAGGAAGGAGAGGCAGGCATGAATGTGGAGAAGGCTGAGAATCACAGAAGGGAACCTACCTTTGCAAGAAAAGGGGGTGACTTTGCTCCCAGGCCTCCCCTTGTCCAGGAGTCAGCAACCTTTTTCAGCCGTGGGCCGGTCCACTGTCCCTCAGACGTTGTGGGGGCTGGACTATATTTTGAAGGGGGGGAAATGAACGAATTCCTATGCCCCACAAATAACTCAGAAATGCATTTTAAAGAAAAGCACACATTCTACTCATGTAAAAACACACAATTCCTGTTCGCAGATTTAGAAGGCAATTGGGCCAGATCCAGCCCCCGGGCCTTATGTTTGCCTACCCATGGCCTTGTCAGTCCAAACACTTCTTTCGGAGATCTCAAACATTGCAGCTCCTTTGTTCAGAGAGGGGAGGGAAGCTGCCCCACTTTGTCTCAATTAATTCAGTTGCCTGATTCCTGGGCCTTGATCTAGCTGGGCTGTCAGCCTTTCTGCTTGAGGTGTCGCAGATCTCCTATCACTGCTCAGGGGAGACTTGTTGTGTTTCGGCACCTGGTGAGTGTTGGGAAGGAAGGGAACCTGGGATGCTCTGACTGCTCTCAATTAGATGTGTCTGCCAGGAAATTGGCTCTCATGGGACCTTTTCTTTCTTCTTTTTCCTGGGGGGTCTTCATCTGCCTGACTGGGCACCCCGTCCGGAAGCGGGTTTGTAGTTTCAAATGAATCTGACCCACAATGTTGGTGGGCAAGTGTGGATAACACACACAAACACACACCATTTCCAGGATCATCTGCATCTGTTTTCATCTGTTTTCAAATGGACACATTCTGGGGTAACTCAGAATCAAACTGCAAATGTGCTTTCATTTTCATAATGAAACCAGATGAGCTCTTGGTGGGTGGGTGGGTTGGGGGGAGAGCAGAAAATTAATTGTTAAATTGGTGTTAGATTTGAATTGGTTTGTTGCGAATTTGTTTAAGATTTGGAAAATTAATAAAAATTAATTGGAAACAAAGAAGAGCTCTTTCAGGGCAAAAGGAAATGCAACAGATCTAGATGGTGTGCAGAAAAAAACAAGTACTGGGTGTCCATTGATTCTAGCATAAAATGTCATGTGTACACAGTCTTAGGCTGCAATTCTAGTCACACTTACCGGAGAGTAGCTCTCAAATCCAAGTCAAGCCATCTCAGTTCAAGATAGATAATTTATTACAGTGGGAGACCAGTTTATAAAACACACTTGGGGGTACAGTCACAGAAGAAAAACAGACAATTAAAATAACGTACAACAATAAATTTAAAAACAATGTACAACAATAAACTATCGCAGGGAGTTGACCCAGAGTCACCCATGGAACTGAGTTTGGGGATTTTCATAACGAACTAGTTTGAGTTGGGAGATGGTCTGTGCCTACAGATCTGTACACAGAATCTGGCAACCATCCAGGTCGTCTTCTGATCGTTACCTAACAGGAAAAGGTTGAAGTTTTGCTTTTGCGGGAGGTTGGCAAGCCTCACCAGTAGGGGATCAATGGTCTTACTACGTGCCTCTTCATAAAAGGGACATCTAAAGAACAAGTGTTCTGGGCTTCCTATCTCTCCCAATGAACAGACGCAAAGTCTCTGAGCGTATGGGACTTTTTAAAAGGCTCCTTCCAGGTCCGGCGAGGGCAGAGCCGAGCTTCTTGCGAGTGTAAAGGACCTTCTTGCATTTTTAGATAAGAGAAAGAAGAGATATGCTTCCGGTGCGGCTATATACCATATTTTTTGCTGTATAAGATTCACTTTTTCCTCCTAAAAAGTAAGGGGAAATGTGTGTGCGTCTTATGGAGGGAATGCAGGCTGCGCAGCTATCCCAGAAGCCAGAACAACAAGAGGGATTGCTGATTTCACTGCGCAGCGATCCCTCTTGCTGTTCTGGCTTCTGAGATTCAGAATATTTTCCTCTTCCAAAAACTAGGTGCGTCTTGTGGTCTGGTGCGTCTTATAGAGCAGAAAATATGGTATCTCTCGATTTCTACAATTTTATAGTCGGGGCACCTTGCACAGTCCTGCTGTCTCTCGGTGTCTATGATTCTTTGCCTGACTGTAGCTTTTGCCTGGCCCATAGTCAAGCCATTTCTCTGGTTTGCAGATCAAGCTGTTGACTTGATCAGTTCTCTGCCTTGAACTAATGCTGTATTTCAAAGAAGACCCGATGAAACGCTGAGTTCTTTGTCTTTCTCGGAGATCTACCTTTACAGCGATTCATATATATTTCATTGTTTATAAATTGCCCCCTCACGTCATCTATGAATAATTGACAAAAAGGAAAGCACAGACATAAAAGGTGACTGTCAGGAAGAGTATTAGGTTTCAATAGATATCCCCCCCCTCTTTTTAATGTTCTGCTTCCCGTTTTATGATGTTGCTGCTGATTTGAAAGCAACCCTTTCGAGCAGCTGCAAAATCAAAAGCAAACGGTAGCTAAACAAACATTTTGTAAATAATTTGTTGATCTTTCAGAGGCAGTGAAGTGGGCACTTTCCTAATATTCCAAAGAGTGACGTGGCGCACTGACTATTTCTATGTTCATTTGGGAGGTGGGGGGAACAGAATTCAGGAAATCATATGGAGAAACCCACTGTCACGAACTCTTCAGTCCTCCTGTATGCAAAATTCAGATAAGGCTTTTCTTTGGACAACTCAGCTTTAAGAACATTAATTACAGCCTGGTTCTGTTTCTTTCCTAGGCAGCAACGATCTTGCGATAGAGGACTGGGTTCACATCCCATCAGGCACACAGTGTGGTCTGCTGTGACATGCAACATGCTCCGCCCAGAGGCCGGTCGATGCAAAGTCCTGTGTTGTGCCATCTTCCTGCTCCCTCCCTTTTAAAGGGGAAGAAACACACAACTTGGCTAACTGCCTGACTGAATAGCTGTGTGTGGCGATCACACAGGGTCCCCGGACGTTTAACGGTCTATTGATCCCTGTGCCACCACTGTGCTCGCTTACGTGCTGCCACCAACCCGTTACTCCCTGGTAAAACACTGAGTCCAGACAGTTGTTAAAAGTGAACCAAAAAAACAAGTTGATTTTACAAACATTAACATGTTTATGGTTTCTCAGATAATATTCCTGTCAGTATCTTAACTTTAGTTCCTTTACCAGCCTATACCTTCCTAATACCTTCTGACTGATTATCTCAACTGTTTGACTGACTCCTCTTAACAGATTCTCTCCCTTTCTCACACCCGACTAGCCCAACCCACAGACTTATCTTCTCTGTCTCTTCTAACTCCAGACTGTCTTCTCAACCACTCTAACTCTCTCCAAAAAAACCCTCTGTGCTTAAACCTTATACACAGTTAACTCTGCATTTGGGTTCCCATTGGTTAGTCATTTTACAATTAGTTAACCCTTTCCTGATCCTGAAGCTGAGACTCCAATACTTTGGCCACTTCATGAGAAGAGAAGACTCCCTGGAAAAGACCCTGATGTTGGGAAAGATGGAGGGCACAAGGAGGAGCAGAGGACGAGATGGTTGGACAGTGTTCTTGAAGCTACCAGCATGAGTTTGACCAAACTGTGGGAGGCAGTGCAAGACAGGAGTGCCTGACGTGCTCTGGTCCATGGGGTCACGAAAAGTCAGACACGACTAAATGACTAAACAACAACAACCCTTTCCTTATGAACCCAGTATGATGCCACATAACTAGCAGGGCAAATGCCACACCATGTCACTCATGAGCTGTGACATTCTTCGAATGGTGGAGGGAACAGGGCCATGCCTGCTCTCCCATCACACAAAGATGCTCTCAGGCCTGGTGAGTGCCTGGACAGAGCCTGAGTCAAAGACGAAAATGAAATTGGGTGATCAGTGGAGGAATAGACTGATTCCTTCTGCACGGCCACAGAAGTGCGTAATCTACCCAAGTGGGTGCAGAAAGTCAAGGGTGATTTCTTGCTCATATTTGAGAGTATGTAAGAAGGAGGAATGTAAGAAGGCAAAAAGAGAGAGGGATAGAGGCTTCTAAAGAAAGGATGAGATGTTTAAAGTGAAGAAGGAGCCAATATTATTTTTATTTAGTAGATTTGTTAGTTGCTTGATCATGCCCCAGGTGACCCAAAGTGACTTAGAACTGATCAATTGGATGCAGAAAGAGATGAGAGATGTTGGAAGCGTTTCAAGGTGAGGAGGGAGGGAAACCAGCCTGAGTGACAAAATGAAAACAAAAATGAGAGGTTGGAGATGAGAAAAAACGTAAGTCAGTGAAGAGAACATTGAAACTGTTCAGGCATTAAATAAGGGAGAGAATTGATGGCGTATTGATGGAGAGAAAAGACCAGATTTGAGAAATATCGCACAAATGGTAATCTGTAGATGATACGAAGAAAGCTGTCTATTTTTAAACTGTTTCTTGCAACCTTACTGGAATAAGGTTGACTTTGTTTCCACCTTATTTCAAATTCCAATGTAATGATTTTGAACCTGCTTCCAAAGTCATTTGAGTCACAAGAAACGCTCCCAAGTGGCTTCCGGGAAGTTTGGGGCAGCGGTTTGTGCTGCCTCATCATGTTCCGCCTTCCAAGACAGATTGCAAAACATATGCACACATCTCTCATGACAAGAGATGCGCTTTCGCATTCTCATCCTATTCCCTAAGGTGATGGGAAAGGCTGCGCTCGGCAGAGACAGAGATAATTTAACTCACTAACAATGCATCAGATTCAGTGCCGTTCTGTGCTGTGTAAGTGTCGAAGAAGCATTTGTACAACTGTGCAATTTTCTTTATTAAAAAAAACCCTACGCAGAATGTGATTTGCAGTCTTTCCAAGTGCCTTCCACCAGTATTATGGTGGAGGAGCTCGTTGGCAGGGCCGATTGCTGAAACTGCAGGTTTATAGCAAAAAGCTCATAGCATTCTTAAAAAGGGAGCGCTATAATCTTAACACTTCCAGGCAAGGTTTTCCCATCACAGGGCAAGTGGATGCAATAACACAATGAACACGGGCTTCATTTTGATGTGGCAGCATCAACATGACAGGGTTGTGCGTTTCATGTGGTGCCACTGTGTTTTGCAAGCTGGGGAAAAAGAGAAAGGGCTAGCTTGATTTCCTGTATAAAGGTATCATTTTCCTGACTGAGAAAACCCCAAATCCCCATATATATATTTTTAGTAGAAAACAATAATGGAAAATAAAAAGGAAATATGGAAATATAACATACAAAATAAGGAAAAGAGTCCTACTGTATTGCTGTATTGCTTTCAGAGAATGGCAGACACAATGTGGATGAAATGGTGTATTTAGTAAAACAATGTTTATTGATTGAAAGGTGAATGGATGTGTAAAGGTAAAGGTAAAGGGACCACTGACCATTAGGTCCAGTCGTGGCCAACTCTGGGGTTGCAGTGCTCATCTCGCTTTATTGGCCAAGGGAGCCGGCGTACCACTTCCGGGTCATGTGGCCAGCACGACTAAGCCGCTTCTGGCAAACCAGAGCAATGCATGGAAATGCCGTTTACCTTCCCGCCAGAGTAGTACCTATTTATCTACTTGCACTTGATGTGCTTTTGAACTGCTAGGTGGGCAGGAGCAGGGACCGAGCAATGGGAGCTCACCCAGTCGCAGGGATTTGAAATTCCAACCTTCTGATCGGCAAGTCCTAGGCTCTGTGGTTTAACCCACAGTGCCACCCGCGTCCCTAGTTAGTTAGTTAGCAGTTAGTTAGATGACTGCTAACTAACGGAGGGCAGCGTAAGAATATTAAACCATTTGAATGGCGATACTCATCAACTTTGGGGAACCTTAGTCCCCTCCAATATTTCACTGGAGGGGCCAAAGAGGAGTTGCAGTCACCTGCTGCAGATGGCCAGAGCCCTTGATTTTCTACTCATTGGCATGAAAGCAAAAAAAGTAAACCAAGCCAGGTCATTATTTTTTCCTGGACAACCCTATTATTAAAAGCCCCCTCCATACATAATTTGTTTCTCTGCCAGGCTTGAACGAATCCGTCTTAAATTAATGCATAACGATTACATGCTGACTAGTTGGCTGTACTAGAGAGTGCTTTGAGGGATCAGGAGATCCCAGCAATGCTAAAACGACGCTCACAGAAAGATGTGGCGCTAAAGCAAGTAATATTTATTAGTCATTTATGACTTGTGCCAAGCACTCTCCAGATAAACCTAATGAGATGTGCATTAATTGAGAAGTCCTTTCCAATTGGGACTTTTTGTGCTCAGGGCCTAAAGTGGCTGGAAAGAAATCTAAGGGGCAAAAGAACTATTAGAAGCCTCTGGCGAAAATTACTTGTTTTACGCCAAAGCTCAGGTATGTTCATCATTTATTGTTTGGCTCATAGTTGCTCTCTTCTATATGTGGAGAACGAATGTGAGATTTATTCAGCCCTGAGCATGGCAGTGCTTTTTCCACGGTGAAACGGCATACCAGTTCAACAAAAGGGTAATCTGATCTCAGCGACAAGCGCTCTGGATGCTCTAAAAGGCTCCACTCTACCAAAAGAGGTCAATGTGCTTCCAGAATCCTTCTCTGGCATCAAATGCCTCCAATGAAAAGGATCTATCGCTTGCCATTTAAGAAATATTACACAAACAACCCAGAATGGGGACGGCAACCTTTGTCACTGTTTCTTTCTTCTTCATACTGGCCCCGACGTGGTGGAACGCTCTGTCCCAAGAGACTAGGGCCCTGCAGGACTTGACATCTTTCCGCAGGGCCTGCAAGACAGAGCTGTTCCACCAGGCCTTTGGTTTGGACTCAGTCTGACCCTTATGTTTCCCTCCCCTTATGGTCTTGATTTTTTGGCTGCTTTTAAAATGAGGCTGCATTTTAAATTACATTTTAACCTGTATTTTAATTTTCTTTTTTTTCCCCCCCTATTATGTTTTTACTGTGATTTTATTGGTGTTAGCCACCCTGAGCCCAGCTCTGGCTGGGGAGGGTGGGGTATAAATAAAATTTATTATTATTATTTATTTATTTATATTATTATTATTAAAATTCAACTTACCAACTTACTCATATCCTACTTCCACCCAGCGCTATGCTGCTCTTGTTACAATCTACTTGAGGACTGTGGTCATTCTGTCTTAACTACCTTTTGATGCACATTATGGGAAACAAAGTGTTTCTCAAACGCAGCCAGAGAAGGGGGCAGTCAGTACTTTGGGAGGGGGGAAAGCATTTAGAAAGAGGAGAGGAGAGAGTTGGGATTCTTGGGGTTCAGCTAGATAGGAGCATAGCTCCTGAGCTGTCTAAGATCCATTCTGAGGAACTGGAGTGCCAACTTGGCCACAAGACAGTGGGTGCCTGGGGCCATGGGTGCCATGCGGAGCGCATGGCCCTGGCACTGAAATTTGTGGGTGCCTGGTCCCTTCATAGGGAATTTTGTGGGTGCTCAGGCACCCAGGGCCCAGGGGAATTGGCACCTGTGCTGAGGAAAATGTCTGTAGCCCAAGAAGGAAGGGGAAGCAAGTTGGTTGTACAAGCGCTCCAAACCAATTATAATTGCTTGACTTGAATTTGCCAGCATGTGACTGAATTCCACAGGCAAATAGCAACAGTCTGGAAGTGCCCTTGGACATTTAGCAGGTGAAACTTTTTCTGGCATGGAGATCAGTGAGATGAGGCTGCTTTCACAGGAGCAGTTAAGAAGGCAGCAACCCTCTGAATCATTAAAAATAAAGTATAAAAGCGCTTTAAAATTATCATCAAATTTCTAGGGCCTTGCAAGTTCACATCCTTGTGAATACTTTATGCAGAGCTCACATGTAAATTTCCCTTGCTTTTCCTTCCTCACCAAGGCTTGCTCAATATTAATGCTGCACACCTTAAAGACTGGCACATGAAGTATGCAAATAATGGGGCATTATTATTATTATTTTCTAAAAATATAGACACTTTAGAAGGGTTACTTAAAAAAAAAGATCCAGTTTTCATAGTGGTCTGGGTGCTTCTCAAGCATGCAAGATTTTTGCAGTGTCCACACAACAAACTCCGTGATGAGGTCAGCACAGTGCAAGTGCGCCTGGAGAAATGCCCGATTGGCTCTACCAGTGTGTTTTCACCATGTCCCCTTCACTGCTGCCTCGTCACTTACACCTATAGAATTTGCACCAGTATTGTGCAGTGTGAGTAATTTTGGTATAATATACTAAGGAGGATCTAGGAGGAAATCTCTATTTTCAAAAAGCAGGGGTGTGTGGGGCTGGGTATGTGAGTGGGGGAGGGAGGGAGGGAGGGAGGGAGGGAGGGAGAGAGAGAGAGAGAGAGAGAGAGAGAGAGAGAGAGAGAGAGAGAGAGAGAAATCATTCATTCATTCCCCACCCATCTGGCTGGGTTTCCCCAGCCACTCTGGGCGGCTCCCAAAAGATTAAAAACAGAATAAAACATCAAACATAAAAAACTTCCATAAACAGGGCTACCTTCGGATGTCTTCTAAAAGTCAGATAGTTTTTTATTTCCTTGACATCTGATGGGAGGGCATTCCACAGGGTGGGCACCACTACCAAGAAGGCCCTCTGCCTGGTTCCCTGTAAGCTTGCTTCTCGCAGGGAGGAAACCACAAGAAGACCCTCAGAGCTGGACCTCAGAGATGGAATATCACCATTCCTTTCCTACAATATTTTCCTAACTATGTTTTGCATGATTTTCACCTTACAAGCTTTCAGCTATAAGTGCAATATTTTACTTTATGCCAGTAAAATGTGTTTTGTACATGATCTTACTTTTGGCTATTTGAGCCATTTAAAAAATATTTGCAGTTGGAAACAAAACGGCATGAATATTGTGTGGTGGGACTTTTTAGAAGCACGTTTGAGAATGTGGTTTTCTTAGATGAAGAAGGAAACCAACCAGCCTTGGTTAAAGTTATCTGGAACAAAAAAAAGGGGGGGGGGAGAGAGAGATATCTTCCTAGGAATCTACAGTGCATAGGCTTCCTTAATGATCTGTGTCCTGTGTTGTTCCCTGCAAAGGAATTCCTTCTCCATCGTGAGTCTACAGGCATTGGCTGAATTCTTCTTCTTTTGTCCATTTTCAGCCAAGGGACAGGAGCCCTGATTTGAAAGAAACTGACAAGCTGATATAAAATACCGGAGACGATCTTTTCCTATCCTGCCACAGTTAATTTGAGAAGAGTGACTTCTGACCCAAGAGAGAGGGAGAGATTCAAACTTAGGATCTGGGTGTCCTGATGACAGAAGCAGCTGGGAGAATCATCACAAATGAGCCTTCTGACTACATATTGTCACAGCCTGCCATCATCCCAAAATAACATCTGGATTTAAGGAAACCGCCTGGGACTTGGCAGGAAGATAATTGCAGAGGGCATCTTCCTTTTGCAAGACCTTCCTTCAATCACACACAGAGGCAACAAGAGACCCTGGTCTTTTGTGCTGGGTCTCTTGTGAATCTTTTTCAATGATTCAACTATATTTTAAAATAAGAAACCTCTGCTTACAGTGTGGCTGGGCACGCTTCAAGACATGGTGTTGACGAGATGCAAACAGTCTCAATTTGCCCAGAGATGTCTCAATTTGCCCAGAGACACATTCAAAAGAGGGTGCAGAAGAAGGCATGTGGATGAGAAAGAGGGAGAGGGAAACCACGTTAGATGTTGAGCAGCATTTATTTTAGTTTATTTGCATGCACATCTGCCGCAGCTCTTGCCGGTGGATTGCAGCAAATGGGGCAGAGGGCCTGATCCATGTCTAGTGCCCTGGGTCCAGATAAATTGTGTTAGTCCCTCATAGCTCAGAATAAGCCCTGAGGCCAAAAACCAGTCTGCTTTCCCCCTCTGAAAGTTGGCCACAATTTGTATCTCTTTGCATAGAAATTAACGTAGGAAAATAATTGTGCAAATTTGTGCCATGGGCCTATGCCCTGGGCTGTTAGAGTAACTAGCAGTGCCCCTGCACGTACACATTGCTAAATACAACCCACGGAAAAAGAATCGCTGAGCACCATTTGCAGCTACAGGCCATGTAATAACACACCTTAATTCTAGTTGTCCTGGTTTTCTGCAACATCTTCTAAGGTTCAGGCTTTGCCCTGTGACCTGCATTAGCCTCTCAGGTAGTTTCTTAAATCAATGCCTCTCCAATTACCTCCTTGAACTTAAGGAGGCTGTCAGGAGTTGTCACAGGAGTTCCATAGTAAGCCAGCAGATGTATGTTTTGCTAAGGTTTTTGTCTCTAAGGTAACTGCTTTGTTTGTTTCTGGATGAGCACAAGAACTGATAGTGTGGGAACGTGCTGCCTGGTCACAGCCCAATTCTTCACAGATAATCTTATTATTGCTCTGGTGCTTGAACTCAAACACTCCTGACAGGAATTAATGCACTGCTAGTATATCGGCAGTGCTATAATTGCTGTCTAAAAGGCTTTGTGTATCTGAGGTTTAAGGAGTTGACAGATTCCTAGGCACAGGAGCCTCGTGGAAGGGGGGGGATAGAGTCCAAGGCGTACCAATCAGAAAGAGGGAATCCTACAGCAGCTGCAAGCCTGCAGTATGAGAATGTTATGGCTTTGGAGTTATATTCAACTAGCTTTTATTCAGAGTAGACCCACTGAAATTAATGGATCTAGATTAGCCATGGGCATTCATTTCAGTGGATAAAACAACCTATACAACTTATAGCTACCTATACAACCTATAGCACTGTCACACGTCAGCATTTTTCAGGATAGAATCCCACCTGTAGGGCCACTTTAGGAGTAAGAAAGGCAATTTCCCCTCCCTCCTCCTGGCGTCCAGGCACAAGCCATAAAAATATGCCCCATTTCAGCTTCAGTATAATCCCTGAGCCCAAGAAACTTGCCTTATCATGCACCTTGTATAAAGGGTGTGTACCATTGATTGATTGATTGATTGATTGATTGATTGAAAAGATCAGCAGAACACAAGAGAGCAACCCTAATGCAACAAAGAGCATGGGGTCAGGAGACAGAGGCTTGAAAGACCTCCGTCTGCTCCCAACCTTTGTTGCAGCAAGTGGCTCACTCAGAGCTCTCCATGGTCCTGAAACATCTTACCAGCTGCTCTGCTTTCTCTGTGGGATCCATCATCAAACTAGAACATGACATTACCTGTTAAAGGTAAAGTGACCCCTGACCATTAGGTCCAGTCGTGGCCGACTCTGGGGTTGCAGCGCTCATCTCGCTTTATTGGCCGAGGGAGCCGGCGTACAGCTTCCGGGTCATGTGGCCAGCGTGACTAAGCCGCTTCTGGCGAACCAGAGCAGCGCACGGAAACGCCGTTTACCTTCCCGCCAGAGCGGTACTTATTTATCTACTTGCACTTTGACGTGCTTTTGAACTGCTAGGTGGGCAGGAGCTGGGACCGAGCAATGGGAACTCACCCCGTCGCGGGGATTCGAACCACCGACCTTCGGATCGGCAAGTCCTAGGCTCTGTGGTTTAACCCATAGCGCCACCCGCGTCCCTGTTATTATTATTATTTCAGGCATACAATGACCACCGTAGATTATAACAGTTTATTCTTTTCAGTGTTCTAGAGCAGACATTCTCTATATACAGGCAGGTACAGGCCTTTTCAGTTTAGCTAGGCCATAGACGCATAAGAAAATGGAGTCATCAAAATGCAATTTTATGAAAATATATTCTCCAACACATGAGCATAGAGTGACTTTCTCACTCACTAAAACCAAATGCAGAGCCATTGGTGGGGAGCTAGTTGGAGGGGGAGATGCTTGGCCAAAAAGTATGTTCCCATTACCCCCTCATGAATCCAATCAAACTCATGGTTGAAATGGGCACCCCTTTGCTCTTGTAACTTCCTCCCCATCTCTCCCTCTCTGTGATGGCCTGGGATTTGGACTCGGAGGCTGAACCTGAGGAATCCCAGCCTGCACAAGATTCCTTGCCTCCAGAACCAGCTGAGCCGGGGCTGGGATTTGAGCCTGAAGGGTCCTCACTGGATGGATCTTCAGGTGCAGGCATCAGCTGAGTCTGCTCTGGTTCCTGAGGGGATGGAGGACCCATTGCCTGCAGGTGCTCCACTCTCAGCCCCGTCAGGGGAAGCTGAGGTTGCCTCTGGGTCCGGTAACCCTCCAGCCTCTCCTGAGCTGCAGAGGCTCAAGGCAGAGAGGCGGAGGGAACTAAGTTCCCGCAGGAGGAGTGCTCACCTCCAGGCCAGGAGAGGCGAGTCACCTGTGGACCAGGGCCACCCTATGCCTGGGGGCAGATAAAAGCCAGCCAGCCTCAATCCCAAGTTGCGGGAGCAACATTGTTGGTAGCCTGTTCCTGCCTGCACCCTGTCCTGCTCTTCTGCCAGAGTTCCTGACCTCACCCGACTCCCTGCCTTGGACCCAGCTTCAGCTTTGACGGACAGCCTCCATACTGCACCCTTGACCTCGAACTGGACTTGGACCTCGCTGCAAGGTTAACCCATGGGACCAGCACTCTCTCTCTATCTTTCTCTCTCTCTGTGTGTGTGTGTGTGAACAGATGCGCTGCTAACTGCAGCTGCCTGGAGCTTGGCACCGGTGATATTTATAATAATTATATAAATTGCACGTTACCAAAACATGCGCCTCACTAGCCCCCTAGCTTGCTCTCCCCTGCAATTGCATGAAAGCACATTGCTGTTTTGAGGACTCCTCCTTGTTTGACTGGGATCCAATAATTATTTTACAGCTTCCCTAAGGAAGGTCCGCCTCTGAGGCTGCTCCACTCCTCCCATCTGCTGTTTATTTCATCAGCTGGAATAGCAACTGCCTAGTCATCTGAGCCCCTTTCCTTGGGATTAGTATGGATAATTTGTCATTGATAAGGAGACAATGCACTTCTCTCAGCAGGCCAGATATTTCCGAGCCTCATTTCCCCCCTGCCAATTTTGATGGCCACGTAGAGCTTCCCTTTCTAATGCAAAGTCAGTGTAATAAATAATTTCAACTTGTCCTTAATCTCTTTTAAGCATTCGAAGCTGAGCAACTGGTCCAAAACTTGTTTTCAGTCATCAATCTTTAAATTGTAGGATTAGTGTTATTCATCATTGAACACAGACACCACCTTCTAAGGAAGTGCCATTTCCCAACCCTTCCAAACATTTCCTCTTGAAATAGTTATTTCTTTTCTCTTCTAGGGAGGTTTCCCACATTCCCACCATACCTGTGAGGTACATGACTTCACCCAAAGGATCTGTAGCTCTGTGAGGGGTAAACTACAGTTCCCAGAATTCCTCAGGGTGGGGTGCTGTTATAAATGGTCCTTCAATGTATGGTGCTGATATGATGAGAATAACATCTACCTTCCCCCTGTTAATAAATTCCCCAAGTTGGAACCGTATTAACTGTGATCATATTGAGAAAATATGGAAATGCTATTAAGACTGCATTTGGTAATATCCTAGGGAGTTTCTAGTCCTCAGGCACTGCATGGGGGGAACCTTATAAAATTAGGCAATTTTGTAACTTCAAAGAAGTTAGAGCGATAGACTTATGTTCATAAGCAGTTTATTGGCACTCTTCCCCCACCCTGTGCTGGTGTGGGAAGACTATGATTTGCCCATCGCACAGGATTCCAATGATACCTCATCAGAAATGTACACTTTAATATGTTTAAATAGTTCCAACCAGGGTTGCCATATTTCAAAACGTGAAAATCCAGACTTTTGTTGAGGTTTTTCTTGGCAAAATCTCTTTAAAATATATTTTAAAAGATCTTTAGCTTTTTCTAAGGAAATTAGCCAAAATCTACACTTCCAACATGGGTTGCCACACGTCCAGATTTTCCCAGACATTTCAAGGAATTCCCCCCAGACTCTATTTGCAATAGCCGAATCCCAGCTATATTTGGGAAGTTCCAGACATATGGCAACCCTAGTTCCAATTTGGGAGTCTCCAATGGGAGAAAATCAATGACAAACCTAGACATCATCTTAAAAAGCAGAGACATCACTTTGCCAACAAAGGTCCGTATAGTTCAAGCTATGGTTTTCCCAGTGGTGATGTATGGAAGTGAGAGCTGGACCATCAAGAAGGCTGATCGCCGAAGAATTGATGCTTTTGAATTATGGTGCTGGAGGAGACTCTTGAGAGTCCCGTAGACTGCAAGAAGATCAAACCTATCCATTCTTAAGGAAATCAGCCCTGAGTGCTCACTGGAAGGACAGACCATGAAGCTGAGGCTCCAAGACTTTGGCCACCTCATGAGAAAAGAAGACTCCCTGGAAAAGACCCTGATGTTGGGAAAGATGGAGGGCACAAGGAGAAGGGGACGACAGAGGACGAGATGGTTGGGCAGTGTTCTCAAAGCTACCAGCGTGAGTTTGACCAAACTGTGGGAGCCAGTGGAAGACAGAAGTGTCTGGCGTGCTCTGGTCCAGGGGGTCATGAAGAGTCGGACACGACTAAAAGACTAAACAATAACAACAAGTTCCAATTTGCTTGGCACATCATGCTTTCTAGGGCATTCAGAGTGCTGCACGACATGTGGGATGTCCCCCCATTTTATCTTCTCAATGATCCAGTGATGGATTAAAATAATAATAGACTCAAAGTGACTTTCATGGCCAGCAGGGATTTGAAGCCAGATCTCCCTGGTCCACATATAATACTCTGTCCATTACAGCCCATGGGCTCATATGACTGAATGACTTCACAATAATTCCTACCTGTTAAACCAAATGCAAGTCTGTTCTTACAATAGTCCCTTTTGTGGCAGAGGAATGCCAGTATGAAGGCTCCAGGGCTTAGCTTGCTATTTGTAGAACTTAAGAGCTGTGTCTAATGCTTAGCACAAAATTATACTGTTGCTGCGGTTTGAACTGAACCATTTCTGAAGAACTGAAGAGGTGTTTGTTGCTGAAAATGGCAGCAACAGTCTTTGTCCACCTTCCTGCCCTTCACAGCAGCATAGCCAATTCATCCTTTCCTAGGGCATCCATGCCGGCAGCCAGATCAAGTCCCAGGTCCAGCCGGAGGGAGGAAAAACGACCCCACCCACAAAATCAAACTTTCAATAACAAGCTCTGTTGCTTTGTCTTGTTTCCTCACCTCTGCACAGTGGAAAATGAACCCCTGAGTAGTCGGCAGGCTCATACAGTACATGAAGAGCTGCAGCTGTTTGCCTCAATGCTTTCGGTGAAACATCAATGCAATTGTGCATCCTTTTGGACTACATTTGCTGCAGAGATTTAAACAAGTCCTAAGATCTGGAAGGTGGCTGGGTTTACAGTGAAGCTCTAATAGAAGGCAAGTGAGTTGTCTTGTCCTTTGCCCATGCTTCTGAAATAATGAACATCCACATGGGCGGGGTGTGTGTGTACTCCCATTGTGGGTTGAGCTATAACAGGTGGTGGACTCTCCTTCCTTGGAGGTTTCTAAGCAGAGGCTGGCTGGCCATCTGTCATGGATGCTTTAGTCAAGATTCCTGCAGTGCAGGGAGTGGAACTAGGTGTCAGGAAATCAACTCCCTCCCACGGGCCAGCCCAGAATAAGAGAAACAATAAGAGTTCTTACCAAGCTATTCATTCAATAATTCACAGAGAATGACGAAGGAATGCAACCTTCCCAAAAATGATGTTGCTCTAACTGAGCTCTTTCCGCCTCCCTTCCTAGCAACAGTACTTCCCCTTATGGTGGCTGGCAGGGCTAATTGTCTTGAAGTCCTTCACTCTTCAACTTTCAACATATGCTGAGTTATGGATGGAGGGGGGTGTCGAAAATGCTCTCCAGTGATAACGTGTCAGCTGGCTGCTCTGTCTCTGTCTCCCCCTTCTCTTCTCCCAACACCTCCCAACTCTTCTGTTTACCTGTCTCTGAGCTGTGACCTTCCTCAAACCCCTGCTGTAATTCAATACTGCCTTCTCCTTCTCTGGGAAGTTCAGGGGGGCAGTGGTCTCCACATTCCTCCTCAGCCTCGTCCCCCTCAGTCCAGTCCCTGACACTAGGTGACCCTCAGGGTCCCTTTCAACACCACAATTCTATGACTCTGTTATTCTCAATGAGAAGTTTAGGAACAGTGAGTGGACAAGCTGAACTGACAGCCAACTTGACCACCGAGATGTGCAGGCACAGGGCTGCCTTGGATGTCTTCGAATGGCGAAACTAGATGTGACAGCGGTGGCTCCACTGGCTGAATCCCAAAGGTGTGAGCAGAAGGCCACTGGCACAAAAATCTTGCCCATCCTCTCTTCCCCCTGCAGCCCTTTGAAGGCCCCAAAAGCATCTCTAAAGAGCTGGTGGGGGGACCCCTGGAAATGTGTGGGCTCTGGTGCAGAGGGTAGCTGGGTTTGGAACAAAACAAGGCAATTGTCCCAAATCTGGCAGATGCACCTAACAATTATTCACCTTCGAGAAGCTGGAGGAGGAGAGAGAACGTGAACTTGGCTTCTGCATAATAAGAGGGGCCACAGAATTATAACTACAAGGCATGGCCAAAAGGCATAGAACAGCATTTCTCTGAGTTTGGCCAAAGCAGTGGTATCAAGGTACAGGCCTTTTTCTTGTACAAGGTTGCCAATTTCTCTACTAGCAGGGCTCTTGTGCTTTTAATGGCTAGCATCTCTAATCTGGGAGGAACTTTACTGGCTAAGCTTCTGTTTATCATGCACTTGCAAAGGTGCAGAGTCCTCCTGGAAAGAAGAAGAAGAAGAAGAAGAAGAAGAAGAAGAAGAAGAAGAAGAAGAAGAGGAGGAGGAGGAGGAGTTTGGATTTGATATCCCGCTTTATCACTACCCAAAGGAGTCTCAAAGCGGCTAACATTCTCCTTTCTCTTCCTCCCCCACAACAAACACTCTGTGAGGTGAGTGAGGCTGAGAGACTTCAGAGAAGTGTGACTAGCCCAAGGTCACCCAGCAGCTGCATGTGGAGGAGCGGAGATGCGAACCCAGTTCCCCAGATTACGAGTCCACCCTTCTTAACCACTACACCACACTGGAAGATGGTGACTCCATTCCCACGTCTTGTCAATCTGTAGATGTTTAGTCTGTCTTCTGAATGGGAAACACTGTTTTTTAACTTCCAGAGCAAAAAACCCCAAACCCTCCACAGGCTGCTTATGACTTGGTTGGAGATGTCTTTGTAAGACTCCCTTTTCCTCAGTTGGCAGTACAGCAATGACAGATTTGCTCAGCTCTTGCAGCTATGGGCATTTTATGAGCCACAATGCCATACCCACAATGTACTGAAATGCGCAATCCTGACAACTTCAGAAAATACAGAGGGCTTATTTACATGCATGGGGGAAAGGCTTGTCATATCATGTCACTGTTTGCTACTGCTGGCTCTTAGGCTGAGTGTGTGTCACATAATATGCCTCCCATTCAGAGAATGGAAGCTACACAGAATGATGGAAACACAGAAACAAAATCTGGCCCTATCTGTGGTCCGGCAGCCGCTCCTACAAGTTTCTGCAGGTGGGCTTCTGGCTCAGTATTCCAAAGACATATTTTTGGGGTGGAGCTGGAAGAAGGCAAACGGCAACTGTCAAGGAAATAATTAGGGCTGCCAATTAATTACCGTATTTTTTGCTCTATAGGATGCACTTTCCCCCCTCCAAAAATTAAGAGGAAATGTGTGTGCGTCCTATGGAGTGAATGCAGGCTCCTTGGCTTCAGCGATAGCAACGCGAAGCCTCCGAAGCGCAGAGGGAGAGCTCCCCCCGTGTTCTGGAGGCTTCACGTTGCTTTCGCTGAAGCTGCCTGAAGCCCCCGGAGCACAGCGGGAACTCCCCGCACACCAATCCCTCTTGCTCTCCAGGCTTTGCTTCGCTGGAGAGGTGTTGCACAGCTTTCCCTCTCTGCACAGCGCCCCTTCAGCGAAGCGGGAGGAGAAATGGAAGGGGCTCCGTTTCTCCTGCCACTTCGCTGAAGGGGCGCTGAGCAGAGAGGGGGAGAATTTCCCCCCTTGTTCTCCCCCTCCTATGGTCTGGTGCGTCCTATGGTCCGGTGCGTCCTATAGAGCGAAAAATACAGTAAATGGACTTTATTTTCTTGTTTTCAACTCTTAATCACTGGTGTACTATCTCAAGTCAGATGATAACTGTATATTTAATAAAAACACCACTGTTCCCTGAAGTGAGTAGTATCCCTGCCAAAACAAGGTTATGATTTATGTGTTCCCTTTGCCTTCTCTTCCTCCTACAGATAAAGGAAATTTGCAACTATGAAGCAAGAAAAGAAATTTGGTTGTGGATTAATGTCCAGTTTATCAGTGTTATCCTGAGTTGGTATAAATACACATTGGGGGAGAGGATTGTAAGCAGTGAGTCAGAGAGGAATGAAATGCAAAAAGTCCTGGTAGTGACAGTGACCATTCTCAAAAAAAATGTATCGGCGCAAACATCTTGGCACTAGTTAGCTAATGGACACATGTAGCAATTCTATATAGGCCCTTGTCACAACTTTGCTGCTCCCTTTAGATGTGGGGCCTGACTATCTCGCTCCCTCAAGCGGGCCTGAACCCCAGAGATTTTTTTAAAAGAAAAAAGAAAAAGAAAATGTATATTGAGGAGAGATTTTAAAAATTCAGTGCTACTGCCCTATCTCTTAGCTCAAAGATATAAAATAGTATGGCTGTCTTTTCTGATAGAATTTTTGGTCTGGATTTAACTAGCAACCCTCTCTCTAGCTTGGGTTAAGAGCCCTAAAATTAACAATTTTCTTGAAGCATGGCGATTTCTCGAAGATATGCCCCATAGGGCAACCTTTGTGTGCTTCATACTCCTATTGACAAATGTTTCTTCTGGTTTGACATGCCAAATACAAAGTCGCAAAGGTCCTGTCATGGAACTGCCATCAGTGCCAGAGGGAGAGAGCAAGATCCAGAGGGATTCCAGAGAGCGTCCGGGGATTGGGAGAGGCAGCCCATCTTCTGGGGAAGAGAATCAGCGTAGCACCAGTGGAGAAGGGGGGCGGATGGGGGAAGCAGCGAGGCAGTCCCATGACTCCTTGCCGGGGACCAGCGGGGAGAGTAGGGGTCCTCCGCTGCCTACGCCCTCCTTGCGCAGAAGGCTTTCGCGCAGAGAGAGTAGGAGGAGACTAGGCGTCAAAGAGCTTCTTTGCTGGAAGAAGTTTAAGAAACGCCCACTGACGGATTCTGCCAGCGATTGAGACAGCCACGGGTGAGTGGCTGTCCGGACAGAAAAGGTTCACTCAGGCAACCCAGGCAGGTGCTGGCACAGGCTTACACACGAGCAACCCCTAGAACCACTACAGGTCCCAAATGCAATTAATTTCAGGACTCTAGCAAGAAACCTTCCGGTGTCTGATTTGTGATGATTTAGCATCAAAATAATGTCAGGCACTCTTGAAGACAGCTTGGAGCAGGGCTGAGGGGCCTCACCCAGGAGCTAGATGTGGCCCAACAGCTCTCACTAGGCCCTCCACCCATCCCCAGCCATGTTCTGTGTCCTCCTTGAGTGCTTTTGCTTAGCTGTGATATGTCCTTCTAGTCCATGTGGGCAGAACCCTCTGACTTTTGCATGGCTGGTGTGTAGCCCATTTTGTGAAGATAAGAGTCGCATCCATTGTGCCACCCACTTCTACCTCTGGCCCTGTCCACCAGAAGCATGTAACCACCTCACCACCCCACCCAATGAAGGGAAGGTTCCCCATGAGGAGATGTGGTCCTCAGGCTGAAAAGGGTTCTCCACTCCTTGTGTGCTGGGCCTGGGGGTAACCCGAGCGACGTGGTCCGGGTCCGGTCCCAAATCCAAGGGTTCCGCGAGGAGTCAGTCCGACAGGGTCAAGGCAGAACACGAGGCCAGAAACCAGGCAAGGTCAGGCACAGGATCTCAGTCAGGTTCTGGCAAACAGCAATGTTGCTCCCACAACCTGGGGAAGGGTCCGACAGCCTTTTATCTTTGTCGGGGTAACGGCCGGTCCTGATCTGTTGGGTATCTGTGTATGTGCAGCTACTCACACAGAGTCAATTAAGGTTTGGCAGACAGCCAGAAGGCAATCTGAAGGAGTAAGTTTGCCTGGTGATAACAGAGGCATGGAGACAGCTCCATGATTGGTCAAGCTCTCTCAAGGGAGTGATAATTAATGGCCTACTAACTGGAATGTGTTAGTTCAGAAGTTCAGTAGTTCAGAGTTCTGTGTTTCAGTGTAGAAGTTGTGAGTCGTGTATGAGAGAGCTAGCTAAAGATCTGTGTTCTGTTCCTGTAGGTAGTCCACTCTATATAATAAACACCTAACTACAAGTTCCTGGTTCCTGCTTCGTCTACCCTGTCTGCAGCCAAGTCACCAATTGCTTCCGTGGATTCTGCGTGTACTCTGCTAGGTTTGGCTAAGGTCCTGCAACTAGTCAGAAAGTTGCGAAACACCAAATTGGCGACTCACCTCCCTGTCTTTCCCGAAGGTGAGCATTCCTCCTGCGAGTACTCAGGTCTCTCCTTCTCTCAGACCTGAGTCTCTGCAGCTCGGGAGACATCGGTAGGTTACTAGACCCAGGGGCCGCCTCAGCCTCTCCTGACCCAGTTGGTAGTGGAGCAGCTGTAAGTGATGGCCCAGCTGAAGGCAACGCGGTAATCCCCGCATCTGGAGCCAGGGCAGGCTCAGGCCCCTGACTCGGCCCAGCTGGTGTTTCTTGCAGGGGAGCCTGTGCAGACTGGAGCTCTTCAGAATCAGGCCCCAGACTAGGTTCGGCTGCCGCCTGAGGCAAAGGATCCAGTGCGGACTGAGACTCCTCTGGTTCCGAGTCCGAGCCCGAGTCCCAGGCCATCACACCTTGCTTAGGTCTTGCCATGGAAGCTCCTTGGTGAGAAGCCAGGTGCATGTGGCACAGCTTGCCAAAAAAGAGGAAGAGGTAGTCCCTCTTGGGGCATCCTTGAACGCCTTCATCTCCCCTGGCAGCAGCAGGGAAGCCATTTCAACGCACAAGCACATGGAGAACAGCTTGCCACATGGAGCATTCATGAGATGCCGCTTCAGAGGGGCTTCAAGAGATTTTCACCACATCCGTCTCTATGCAGTTGAATTTACAAGTACCTCTTGTGCCTCTGATTGTACCTCTGGCCCCACTCTGTGTCCAGATAAGATTAGGAGCGCTTGAGGGATTTGCTCTCTGCACAATCCCATTCCAACTGATCTGATCCGCACCTCCCTGACTAATGTGTGAAGGTCAGAGCTTAGCCACCCAGAGGTGAGCCTTTGCGCTTCTCAAATGCTCTACTGAGTCCTTGGCTCAGAAACGAATCAAAACACATTTTTAAATCTTTGCTATGAGAGAAGATTAGTTTTAAAATATGCATTTGTATTTTATGTATTTTAAAACAAAACAAAACAATGGTTTAGCACAGCAACAGATGTTACTGGTGACAACACAACCTCTCGAGTTTTGCAATGATAAAATAACACCCACAGAGGGACAGCAAACCCTCTGATTCAGGCGGAAACTAAATTGGCACCTTCAGTAAAGACTCCTTCAATGCATTTCTGTCCTTTAAAACATCAGGGAGGGTTTGCTTCCCAGGTGAGTGAGTCCTTTACTTGACAAACCTCACTAGGATAAAATGCATTTGAGAAGTCAGGTACCCCCAAGCCACTTCGTTTAGTCCCAGCCCAAGGCAAGAACTTCCAGGCCCCCAGGGCCAGACTCCACATCAGTGCCGAATTTAGGGCAGTGTGGGCCATTGCCTCTCACACTGAGCCAAGCCAAGGTACCACAAACACATAACTGAAAAAATATATGAAATACATTATTGTCACTTGTACAACTTGTATACACAAGCACCCCCCACTCATCTCTCTTAGTCTTAATTCCCCTCGTTTACTGACGCACACCCACCAAATCTGAAAGTCAGTTGTCCTGTTGTTATCTTTTCATTCAGCAGCCTAACATCCCACGGATAGAAGCTGTTCTTTACCCTGTTGTGCGACTAATCATGCTTCTATATCTTCTGCCTGAGGGCAGGAGATCAAGAAAGTGCCAGCACAAGAAAGTGAATCACCCCTGAGAATTTTCCTCACTCTCCTAAGGCAATATTCTTCCCGGGACAGCCCATAATATATTGTGCTGTATTCACCACCCTCTGTAGGCACTTCCTATCACCATACCACACCGTGATGCAGTACGAAAGGACACTTTCTATTGTAGACTGGTAGAAGGAGATCATCAAATGTTGATAGACATCATTCTTCCACAATACTCTGAGGAGATGGAGTCTCTGTTGGGCTTTCTTAACCACCTGGGTTGTATTTATTTTCCAATTAGGGTCTTCACTGAGATAAACTCCTAGGAGAGCCAGTGTGGTGTAGTGGTTAAGAGCAGTGGACTCGTAATCTGGTGAACTGGGTTCGTGTCTCCGCTCCTCCACATGCAGCTGCTGGGTGACCTTGGGCTAGTCACACTTCTCTGAAGTCTCTCAGCCCCACTCACCTCACAGAGTGTTTGTTGTGGGGGAGGAAGGGAAAGGAGAATGTTAGCCGCTTTGAGACTCCTTCGGGTAGTGATAAAGCGGGATATCAAATCCAAATCCAAAAGAAGAGACTGTCTCCACACAGCCCTCCCTAATGTATAGCGGAGCTAGTTTTTCTTCACAGGGAATTATTGTGAAGATGAGAAATATTTAGGGGGCACAAGGATTTACACTAAATGGCCTGCAAGATTCTAGCCCCCCTCCCACCAAGCACACACACACACCAAAAGCAGGATTAGTCTCCCAGCAACCCCCTTTTGAGAATCTCCTTGCCCCCAGGAAGAGACAGGTCCATTTGCAGAGCCCCCTTCCAAAGGCCCGGTCTCTCATTCGAGTCTCATGGCAACCCTGTCTCCCGTCTCCCATTCGCCACCCTTCCTTTCCTCTCACAGCGACACACTAATATTTCATGACTAGTAATAAAGCAGAACGAAATGCCTGCCTCTCCCAAAAGATTAGGCCACTGGAAAGCACTAAATTAAATGGATCGGATATTTAGAGGGAAACTGATAAGCACACAGCCGTTTTCTTTTGCTGCCATTAGCCTACACATGGGGAATGGATTTATTGCACAACAGATTTTTATTTTCAATTATTATTATTATTATCCCCACCCCCACTGCCCTGCAAAAGGGTTTTGAGGGAATTTAAGCAGTTTTTATTCATGCGCCAATTCACTCGTGTACACTCATATGGCTGCTTGCCAGTTTTCCCTGACATTTTTTTTTTAGGCTCGAAACATCTTAATCCAAAAATCATTAAAGTAATTAATAAGCACTGGAGTGTATGAGGAGATGTTTTCACAAGGACCTTCCTCTGGGCTTCAGGTGCTATAAATAAAGAGAAGGGACCGTCATGAGGCAAGGAAGCTCACGGAAAATGCACCACAGCCACCCACACATTGGAACAGTTGTTAATATGGGGGGGGGGTCACCAAGAAAGGGACTCAGGTGGCGCTGTGGGTTAAACCACAGAGCCTAGGACTTGCCAATCAGAAGGTCGACGGTTCGAATCCCCGCGATGGGGTGAGCTCCCGTTGCTCAGTCCCTGCTCCTGCCAACCTAGCAGTTCGAAAGCACGTCAAAGTGCAAGTAGATAAATAGGTACCGCTCTGGCGGGAAGGTAAACGGCGTTTCCGTGCACTGCTCTGGTTCGCCAGAAGCGGCTTAGTCATGCTGGTCACATGACCTGGAAGCTGTATGCCGGCTCCCTCGGTCAATAAAGCGAGATGAGCACCGCAACCCCAGAGTCGGTCATGACTGGACCTAATGGTCAGGGTTCTTTACACCAAGAAATAGGATGCAGATTTGCATAAAAATCTCAGGTGTGAATGTATATGTGTAGGTGCAAATTGAGAAGTAATTTTAAAAGTGACAGAATATATTTCACCTTAATGGGAATGACCCTGACCAGGTGAGCTCTCAGCTGCCAAGGGCCAAAGTGTTTCTGGGCAGCTTCAAGGCTCCTAACCCCCCCCCCCCACTTTTATTTATCTTTAAACTTGGCCTATACCAGATGACCGTTCCAAAAGAGGAGGGCTCTCTGTCCTAGTTTTCATCATTTTGGATTCTAAGAACCTGGACTTCTTTGGCAAGAGGAGGAGATAAAGGCGAAATAAAGAAATGTTTATGCTTACATCCTTGTTCTTAAGAATCCATGCAAACAGGGGGGCAAAGTCTCAGAACTCTTCATCCTTAAGCATTTATAGCAGACGGGCTCTGGTATTTTTATGGTACATTTCAAAACATGCCAAGGACAGACTACAGTGGGATGCATGGGCTGGCAGAAACAACAGGAAACAACACTTCCCACTGAACAAATACCTAATAATGCAATTAAGTTATGCTCCAAAGCAGTCTTCCCCAATCTGCTGCTCTCCAGATATTTTGGAGAAATATCTGCCAGCACCAGGTCAGGAAAGCAGCTCCGAATAATGGCACGTCTTAAAAAAAAATATCGCCTGCAGATTCTAATGTTTAATTAATCAAGTAACATCTCCCAATATGCATATGAGTTCCCTCTATTTATCTCAACATCTCTTCCACACAAATGGATGGGAGAATAAAGGAACCGGGCGTTTTACGACTGCGTGAACTCTGTGCCACCAGCCTGCAAATTCTAACCTTTCGGGCCTGGAAATTATGATGCACATTGCGAGGACAAATGTCTTACAGGAAGCAAGAACCCTTTGAACTGGCGCATGACCCTGCTGCATGTCGCTGTTGTTTTTTTCCAGCAGAGGTGACTGAGTTGCTCCTCTTTATACAGAAGGACAAGGATTTTGTCATGCAGCCCTCTGCTGGCGTCTCTCGAGGTTTGCTGTCTGCCTTTTGCTTTCAGCTCACGGTGCTCCTATAATTCCATGCAAAACGGCACAGCGCTAGAAATCCTCTCTGTATGGTTAATGTATTTTGAATGGCAGTTAAAAATAATCATCCGGGTACGATACGGAAGCCCAGTATGATCAGAGCACCACAGCGATTATGATACAGGGAAGGTAATAAAGCGCAGCGTTAGGGGTTCTTTGTTTTCTTACAGCCCCGAGAAAAAGCAAATTTCATCAGGATTCTGGTAACAGTCTTCTGAGAGAATGACAGCCACACACCTCTACAAGGTTATCTTAAAGACTGCAGCCAAGGTTGCAGGTCTGATTTACACATTGTATTTTAAAATTTTACAACAATTTTCCATTCATAATAACACCATATTCATTTCTTTGACTTCCCCCTAACCCCTGCCCCCAGTTTGTTTTTTAAAAATCCTTTCTTTTTCCTTGCATATAATTACTTTTCCTATTTAATTTCCAAATATTTTTAAACCTGGTTATCTGATTTAAGACGGCTCCTGTTTCCTATTAGGACAGTCAGTGTCCTGGGCACATTCCTTTGAAGCAAGCCTTACTCAGTTTGTTGGGACTTTGCATCCAGATAATGGACACAATCTAGGTCAGGATAAGAGAGACTTGAATGGAAAGAAGCCAATACAGTGGTAATGAGGCATCAGGCATAAGCCTGCATTTTATTAATGTTTGATCAGGACTTGTATATTAAAGAGAGAGCTTAAATTTTCAAAAGTTTCAAGCCAGAAGACCAGCAGTTTACAACCTTGGTAATGTTTATTCTTCTAGACAAGGGCCCTTTTGATTGATAGCAGAAAACAATTCTCAAAGTCGTAAAAGCTGGAATTACAGACTGAGTGAGGACACTAACCCTATATGTTACAGAAGATAAAAAAGGCAGAAATAAATAATTAGGAATGAGTAAATAGTAAAATAATGCCAATGTGCCTCCCAGTAAAATGAGCCAGATCTTCTTTCCAAGGTTAAAGACCAAATGGAGAAGCATCTAGCTGGCAAGTCTTTTTTTTAAAACTGTTTCTTTCTTAAACTGAAGAGAGTTAAAGGGCAATAAATGTTGGGAAGAGCTAATGGAAAAAGCAGCTGGCTGGAGAAGGGGGGGGGAATTGTAAACAGGGGAAGAGGCTTCTTTTAAAGCGGTTTTTTACTGTGTTCCTTTTTACTGAGTTCCTTTTCTACTTTACAAAAGGCCTTATTCCTTTTAAAAGGCTACCTATGTTATGTATTAAATATATTGTCTTAAATGTAATTATGCAAAGGATTTGAGAAATGCTAGATTTCATATAGTTGTAAGAGTTAAATTAAGTCAGCCACCAGCCTAGCCCTGCCAGACAAGAAGACGCCATCCGAGCAGTCCTGATTTATTAGTTGTCAAACATTTGTTTAGAAACCTTCAAATGAGGGAGATCTTTCAATGTTGATGTGAAACTCAAGATCCTTGACATATGTTTAAGATAAAAATTTAAGATTAACCATTTGTTTTAGAAGGCAATAGGGCAAGGAGGGCAAGAGGTGAGCTGGTAATTAAGATGCCTTGTTGAGACACATGTAAGATATATTACTACTTATTTGTCATTTATAGATATAACAATATATAGCTCTTTGTGTTCCATATAAGGACAGGAGGATATGGGTGTATCTTCTAGGATTGGTTCTAGCAATCAGCCAATAGGAAATTCAACCAGGCTGATTGGACAGAGGTAGCCACAGGAGGAGCAAAGGGGGCTGGATTGAGGGAATATAAGTGCTGGCCATAATGGCAGGAGGCCAGGCCAGAGCTTGGTAACCATATACCACTGTGCCTCTCATTTATTTGTCTGACAAATAAATAATTATTTTAATTTCTCTATTGCTGCGTTGAATATTTCATTCCAGCTAAGCGTTAACCACAAGCAGGGTGCTACATTTTATGGTGCCTGCGACTCGGATAAGTGGTCTGCTGGAACGCAGCCCCTTCGCCCTACTGGGCAGGGTACAAGAGAGAGGACCACTCACTGCCTACCCAGCGCGCACTGGAAAGTTTTTTTCCAGGGGAACGCAGAAGTCTCATCTGTCTGATACCCTGCTCACTGGCGGCGACGGACCGGGGGGAAACGGAACCAACCAAGGGTAAGTGCACAAAGGGATTTTTGGCCCTCCAATTAACTGGGAGGAAGAGAAGTCTTGATCAAACTTCTGCGTCTCAGTAAGTGGGAACTGAGTACGCTAGGTGGTTGGGTATATCAGATGGTGGTCTGGTGGGGGAAAAGGGAAGAATGGGAGGTAGTGTGTGGTGAAGTATCTAGCGCATTGTATGTGTGAGAAAGTACAGAGCAATCTGTAGCTGACCTGAGTGTGGAGTGGGCAGTACTTCGGTTCCTGGTAAGGCGACTTCACCAGGCAAGGAAACCCATGAAGCGTGTGTGTGAGTGACTGAGTGGATACTTCACAGGGCCATACAATGGGAGTTGGGGGTTCAAAGGGGGGAAATACACCTCTTGAATGTATGTTAAATAATTTTAAGAAAGCCTTCTCAGGGGCGTATGGAGTCAAAATGACGCCAGAGCGCCTGAGAACGTTATGTGAATTAGAGTGGCCGAAGCAAAATACTGAATGGCCATCTCAAGGAACCTTTGATATAAATTTAGTAAGCAAACTTTGGTCTAACATCGCCAAAGAAACTGGAGGGTGCCCAGAACAATTTTCATATATAGATTCTTGGCTGAGCACATTAAATAAAAATCCTCCATGGATAAGGGAATGCAAAGTCCAACGATGCAAATTATTGGCTGTAAAAGCCGAAGCTAGGAAAGGAATCTTGCCAAATAAACTCAAACCCATTTTTGAGGGACCAGAGGAAGAGCTGCTTCCACCTCCACCCTATGCTCCACATCGAAGGGAGCCTAATCCAAACACTCCACCAGTTGTAACCCCAAGGCAAGAAAGTGGAATGAATAATGGGGCTGGAGTCACAGAACTTGATTCCTTGATAGATTATGATAAATATCTTCAGGAGGCATTGGAGGCCTATAATAAAGCCCAAGCAGAAGTGGTTATTCCACCTGTGAGTCCCAGTAGAACTCCATCTACAGTCTCTTTTAGTGGAATAACTGATTGCCTACCCCAAACTCCTGTACATCCAAGTCCTAGAGAATTATTACAGAAGTTACAGGGAGACCTTAATCGGTCAGCAAGCAATACAGCCAGGCGTATAAGGCTGCTAAAAGAACGCCTTGGGACAAATACCATCCCCTATGATTTGAGGCCCCTAGAGCAAAGCGAAGAGAAAGATCACGTACTAGCCCCTCTCAGAAGAGTATTTGATGCACTTGAGGAGCCTGTGCTGGTTAACGGGCAACCCGGACCACGGCCACCTCGAACTTCGACCCTCCAGTACATTCCATTCACAACTACGGATCTGATGAACTGGAAAACACACACCCCATCTTTTGCAGAAAAACCTCAGGCTATGATGGACTTGGTGACTTCAATAATAAACACTCATAGTCCTACTTGGACAGATTGCCGCCAGCTCCTGAATACTCTGTTCACCACTGAGGAAAGGAGAGACATAATTGAAAAGGCACAGATATATTTGCGTGAGCAGGCCAGAGTGGGAAATATTTATAATATTGACCGTCATCTCCAAGACCACTTTCCCTTGGAAGATCCTAATTGGGATCCAAACAATGTAATTCACCTGGCCAGACTTACCACCTATCGCCAGACGCTTGTGCAAGGTATCCGCAGGGCATGCCAGAAGCCCACTAATATGTCTAAAGTCTCAGAAGTAGAACAGAAATCAAATGAGAGTCCAGGAGACTTTTTAGAGAGGCTGCAAGAAGCCTATCGTATATGGACTCCTTTTGACCCTGAAGCCCCTGAAAACAGTAGAATGATTACTGCTACATTTGTGGCCCAGTGCGCTTCCGACATTCATAAGAAAATTCAGAAATCAGAAGGATGGGAAGGGATGCTGATGAGCCAAATTATGGCCATTGCACGCCGAGTTTATCGGAATAGGGATGAGGCTGAGAAGCAAGAGAAGAAGAAGTGGCAGAAGGAAAAGATGGTAATGCTGGCCACAGCAGTGAAGCAAGACTACCGCCCCTTAAATGGAGGAAGAGGGCGGGGAAGGAATCCACCACTGGGAAGGAATCAATGTGCGAATTGCAAGAAGGAGGGTCATTGGAAGCGGGAATGTCCTGAACCTCTGAGGTTGGAAGAAGTACGCCCAGGCCCAGGCCCAGGCTCCGGCCCAAGAAACCAGGGACGGGGACGGGGAATGATCCGAAATGGAAGATATCAGAGACCTGGACAAGGACAGAGTAGAGACAATTTCATTGGACTGGCAGAGGAGGATTTTACCCAAGACTAGGAAAGACCGGACTCCATAAAGTTAGGCTTCCAGGAGCCCACGGTCACGATTCAATTAGGAAGCCATTTAATAGACTTTATGATTGATACTGGGGCTGAATACTCAGTACTCCCAGAACTATTGCAGAAAAAGGCATCCAAAAGTGTAGTCATTAAAAGTGCCACTGGTCAGTCAGCTAAGAGGTCTTTCCTCCAACCTTTGGAATGCCAGATTGGGGGACATCGTTTAACCCATCAGTTTTTGTATATACCTGAGTGTCCAATACCTCTCTTAGGTAGAGATATGCTGTCCAAATTGCAGGCCCAAATCACCTTCACTCCTCGAGGTCCAGAAATGAAACTGCCATCAAAGGCAGCAGGAATAATTTCCCTCTCAGTACCTAAGGAACAATCATGGCGCCTAATGTCAGCCCTGCAAGTCCAACCCACATTGGATACAGAGTTAAACAAGCTCCTCCGAACCCTACAGGTGCCACCAGGAGTATGGGCCGAAAATAGCCCACCAGGAATGGCCAAGAATATAGCTCCAATTGTAGTAACCTTAAAACCTATGGCTACCCCTGTATCTGTAAAGCAATATCCTTTACCCCGGCGAGCAGCAGAGGGCATCCAGAAACATTTGGACCGCCTATTAAAATATGGTCTGCTTAAGCCCTGCCAATCAGAATGGAACACACCCCTTTTGCCTGTTCGAAAACCTGGGACAGATGAATACAGGCCAGTGCAGGACTTGAGGCTCGTAAACCAGGCTATCGAGACCTTGCACCCAAATGTACCAAACCCATATACCTTGCTGAGTTTGATCCCACCAGAAGCAACATTTTTTACTGTATTGGACTTGAAAGATGCATTCTTCTGTTGCCGGCTGGCACCACAGAGCCAACCTATATTTGCCTTCCAGTGGGAAGACCCTTTGACAGGAACAAAAGGCCAGCTAACCTGGACAAGATTGCCCCAGGGATTCAAAAATTCCCCAACTTTATTTGGCACTGCCTTGGCGAAGGATCTAACAAGTTACCCCTCAATACCTGGAGAAAAGGTGGTTCTGCAATATGTAGATGACCTTATACTAGCAGCAAAGGATTTTGATACCTGTAAAAAAGGTACAGAGGAACTGCTCCACTTGCTCTGGCAAGCTGGCTATCGAGTTTCCCAGAAAAAGGCACAGTTATGTTTAGAAAAGGTCAAATATTTGGGCTTTGACATCTCACACCAACAACGAGCATTGAGACCAGAGAGGAAAGAAGCTATTTGCCTTATCAAGGAACCTACCACAAGGAAACAACTCAGAGGATTCTTGGGAACAGCAGGGTTTTGTAGACTATGGATACCTGATTTCAGCAGTCTGGCCAAGCCCTTACATGAAAGCACTCGAGGTGCAGAAAAGGACCCATTCGTATGGGGACCTGAGCAGCAACAAGCCTTTTTAGTTATCAAACAACGACTTATGGAGGCCCCAGCCCTTGGACTGCCTAATTCAGAAAAACCCTTTCAGCTGTATGTACATGAACAGAATGGGATTGCAGCGGCAGTCCTGACCCAGAGATTAGGAAGTTGGAACCGTCCAGTAGCTTATTTGTCAAAACAATTGGACTCAGTAGCAAAAGGATGGCCTCCATGCCTAAGGGCAGTAGCGGCCACTGCAAGCCTTGTCAAAGAAGCTGATAAATTTACCTTCGGCCAGACGATGTACGTGAATGTACCTCATGCTGTTCTGACACTCATGGAATATAAGGGTAGTTATTGGCTAACGAACCCAAGGATGGCTAGGTACCAAGGCCTATTGTGTGAAAATCCCAGGATTCATCTACGAGTAGTGAATATGCTCAATCCAGCGACTTTGCTGCCCCTACCAGAGGTAGATGATGAAGAATCACATGATTGTCTCCAAATAATGGATGAAGTTTATTCCAGTAGACCCGATCTGAAAGATGAACCATTGAAAAATCCAGATGTTGTATATTATACTGATGGTAGCAGTTACCTGCATGAAGGTGCCAGACGAGCAGGATATGCTGTGGTCACCAATGAGGAAGTTGTGGAAGCTGAAGCTTTGCCTGCTCGCACCTCAGCACAAAAAGCTGAACTTATAGGTTTAACTAGAGCTCTGCAATTGGCAGCCGGATGTAAGGCAAACATCTATACTGATTCTAAATATGCCTTCTTAACCCTGCATGCACATGGTGCTCTATGGAAAGAAAGAGGTCTAATAGGAGCCCACGGGAAGGCCTTGAAATATGGACCTGAAGTAGAAATCCTGTTAGAAGCAGTATGGGCTCCAGAACAGATTGCTGTAATGCACTGCAAAGGTCATGGACGAGGAAGGGATCCAATAACCAGAGGAAATCATGCTGCTGACAAAGCAGCCCGAGAGGCAGCCCAAAAGCCTGTGGGAGGATTTATAGCAGCCCTCATACCAGAGGTAGTTCCAGAAGAAGTTAAACCTCACTATACCCCAGAAGAGAGGAAGTGGGCTGAACAGGAAGGAGCGGTTGTGAAGGACGGTTGGATGATCCTGCCAGACAATAGGATTTATGTACCTCATTATCTAGCAGGCACAATTGTAAGAAATTATCATGAATCTACTCACCTTGGCGGTACTGCAACCAGAGAGAGTCTCAGTCGGAAGTTGTATATTATTAATCTATCACAATTAGCAACTTGCATTTCACAGAAATGTGTTCTTTGTGCTAAAAACAATCCCAGGCAGGGACCGGTACAACCTCCTGGAATCCAACATGTGGGATATGTCCCCATGGAAAGCCTAATTGTGGACTTCACAGAGCTGGTCCCTTCTAAGGGATTCAAGTATCTCCTTGTGTTTGTGGATACTCTTACCGGATGGGTTGAAGCTTTTCCCACCCGAACTGAAAAGGCACGAGAGGTAACTAAGAGACTCCTCACTGAATTGATCCCGAGATTTGGGTTACCTAGATGCATTGGAAGTGACAATGGGCCAGCGTTCATTGATCAAGTAGTACAAGAAGTATGTCGAGTCCTACAAGTGAAATGGAGACTGCATGCAGCCTATAGGCCTCAGAGTTCAGGGAAAACTGAAAGAATGAATCGGACTCTGAAAACCCAATTGGCAAAATTAACCCAGGAAACGGGATTGGGATGGGTAGATGTGTTACCCATAACACTGTTTCGTGTTCGGTGTGCACCCACAAAAAGACTTAAGTTGTCACCTTTTGAGCTCCTGTATGGGAGACCGCCCTCCTTTGTACAGGATATTTCAGTTGACCTTAAACAAATAGGAGACCATGTGACACAGGGACAAGTGCAATCTCTCTCCCGTGTTTTTGTTTCTCTTAACAGGTGGGCCCTCGAGCGCACGCCGTGCAGCATTGCCGAGCCGATTCATCAGTTCCAGGCTGGCGATAGCGTATGGGTGAAAGAGTGGAAACGTGATCCACTTGCACCTAAGTGGCGTGGACCTTACACCGTCTTGCTCTCTACTCCAACAGCGGTGAAGGTAGCTGAGGTGACCCCCTGGATTCATCACTCCCGTTTGAAGAAGTCCGAAGGCAGTTGGACGTGCAAAGGTGACCCCTCTAATCCTCTTAAACTGACTCTCTCCAAAAACCCCTGTATCTAGCCCTACCGGGAACGGGCTAGGTCACGGGCAACATTAGACGACCGGCCTGCTGCAGCCACAACCTGGAAGCTGGCTGACCTGCGCACGCCTGAAGCTTGAGGAGCATCTGAACCAGCGATTGTGAAAGGAAAGATTCTCTTATACAATTAATTGACTGCCCCCCCCTTGTGGAACAATTATCAGAGATATTACTCATTGGGGATCCTCGGGATATATGTTTTGGTCTTGGTGGTTCCCCATTTCTGTCACTGGGGGAATTATATTGGGACTAATATTTATCTGCTATCACAATAAGGTAATCTTTTGTGGAAGGAATGCATATGCTAGACATCAACATGATTTTATTATTAATCCTGATCCCTTGGAAAGGGGAAGGGTCCTTGAATCTGACCAAATTGACTAAATATGGATTCCGCCATGACCACAATATGTGGGTAGGTTTAGCTGAGATGGTAGCCAATGTTGCAAATAGGACCAATTGCCTTGTTTGCTCTCTTGGGCCAGATGATTCAGAGGGAGGTATGCCCTTATTACCGATACCATTAGATGCCATTGGTATGGTAAGCGAAATACCACACCAAACAGAAATACAGAATTTCCCCGGATGGAACTCAACTAAACCAATACGAGTTATACCTGTACAAGGGGAATTCTGTGTACATAAATCATCAGATGCAGCTGATTCTATCATGATAGGCTCTTCTCATTGTCGCTATACTTGGGATAATATTAAGAATACCTGGGCACACGGTACTACCTATCGAACTCGGAATGCCTTGCCCTGTGCACCTCCTTTTATTCATGCATGGAAAGTGGTATGGAACATAACTGTGACAGAAAAAGGCAATCTAACATACTGCACTGTGAACTCTCTACCTCTTTTGCTATTTCGCCTTCTGTACTCCACGTACCAAAAACCTCAGACCCGATGGTTGTGGTGGATATGTGGAGAATGGGCATACAAGAAACTCCCCTCCAAATGGAGTGGGACTTGTTTCCTGGGATGGGTATTACCACCAATGTGGATTATGCCCACTAATTTGGCCAAGCGTACACGAAGAAACGCTGATATTTCTCATATAGCAGGAGGAAGTACCCAAAGTTGGAGCGGTACTGATGATTGGCCACCAGAGCGCATTATAGCCTATTATGATCCTGCCTCCTGGAATCCTGGTGAGCTCATACAAGGGGCACGGGATCCTATTTATAATCTAAACAGAATAATTCGATTGCAAGCAGTAGTGGAACTTGTAACCAATGCAACGGCCCAGAGTTTGAGACTTATTGCACAACAGTTGGATGAAAGTAGAGCCGCCATTTTGCAGCTGAAAATGGGAATGGATTATGTACTTGCCAAGCAGGGAGGCCTATGTGGAGTCTTGAACTTGACAGGGAATGCCTGTTGCTTTAACATTTCAGATAATGGTGAGGCAATCCGTGTGTTGGCCACAAAGATGGAGAATATAGCACATGTCCCAGTACAAACATGGGAAGGATGGGATATGGGATGGCTCACCAATTGGTTACCTAATGTCACAGGACTCAAAGGGATACTATTGTCTTGCTTGTTTTTCTTGACAGTAGTGGTAATGGTTTTATGTATGATGCCATGTATCATTTCATGTTTTAGAAGTACAATTAGCAAGATGGTTTCAAATGAAACTCTACCTCATATCATGGCCCTATACAGAGCTTTACCTCAGGAACATGATGAAGGTCAAGCTATCAAGGACACTTGGGATGAAGGTCCTTGAGCTTGAAAGGGGGGAATGAGGCATCAGGCATAAGCCTGCATTTTATTAATGTTTGATCAGGACTTGTATATTAAAGAGAGAGCTTAAATTTTCAAAAGTTTCAAGCCAGAAGACCAGCAGTTTACAACCTTGGTAATGTTTATTCTTCTAGACAAGGGCCCCTTTGATTGATAGCAGAAAACAATTCTCAAAGTCGTAAAAGCTGGAATTACAGACTGAGTGAGGACACTAACCCTATATGTTACAGAAGATAAAAAAGGCAGAAATAAATAATTAGGAATGAGTAAATAGTAAAATAATGCCAATGTGCCTCCCAGTAAAATGAGCCAGATCTTCTTTCCAAGGTTAAAGACCAAATGGAGAAGCATCTAGCTGGCAAGTCTTTTTTTAAAACTGTTTCTTTCTTAAACTGAAGAGAGTTAAAGGGCAATAAATGTTGGGAAGAGCTAATGGAAAAAGCAGCTGGCTGGAGAAGGGGGGGGAATTGTAAACAGGGGAAGAGGCTTCTTTTAAAGCGGTTTTTTACTGTGTTCCTTTTTACTGAGTTCCTTTTCTACTTTACAAAAGGCCTTATTCCTTTTAAAAGGCTACCTATGTTATGTATTAAATATATTGTCTTAAATGTAATTATGCAAAGGATTTGAGAAATGCTAGATTTCATATAGTTGTAAGAGTTAAATTAAGTCAGCCACCAGCCTAGCCCTGCCAGACAAGAAGACGCCATCCGAGCAGTCCTGATTTATTAGTTGTCAAACATTTGTTTAGAAACCTTCAAATGAGGGAGATCTTTCAATGTTGATGTGAAACTCAAGATCCTTGACATATGTTTAAGATAAAAATTTAAGATTAACCATTTGTTTTAGAAGGCAATAGGGCAAGGAGGGCAAGAGGTGAGCTGGTAATTAAGATGCCTTGTTGAGACACATGTAAGATATATTACTACTTATTTGTCATTTATAGATGTAACAATATATAGCTCTTTGTGTTCCATATAAGGACAGGAGGATATGGGTGTATCTTCTAGGATTGGTTCTAGCAATCAGCCAATAGGAAATTCAACCAGGCTGATTGGACAGAGGTAGCCACAGGAGGAGCAAAGGGGGCTGGATTGAGGGAATATAAGTGCTGGCCATAATGGCAGGAGGCCAGGCCAGAGCTTGGTAACCATATACCACTGTGCCTCTCATTTATTTGTCTGACAAATAAATAATTATTTTAATTTCTCTATTGCTGCGTTGAATATTTCATTCCAGCTAAGCGTTAACCACAAGCAGGGTGCTACAGTACCTCGGGTTACATACACTTCAGGTTACAGATGCTTCAGGTTATAGACTCCCCTAACCCAGAAATAGTACCTCGGGTTAAGAACTTTGCTTCAAGATGAGAACAGAAATCGTGCTCCGGCGGCACAGCGGCAGCTGGAGGCCCCATTAGCTAAAGTGGTGCTTCAGGTTAAGAACAGACCTCCGGAACGAATTAAGTACTTAACCCGAGGTACCACTGTACATTCAAGGTTGACACCTTGCAATTGCTTTTCTTTTTATAAGCCCCTTTCCTAAAGTCCTGGACAGGTGTGTTTTTAACATGTCTGCACTGAGTGGCCAATAATAGCCAGACCAACAGAGTGGAAGGAACATATTAGGAAAAAAGCATAATGACATTCCATAGATGTGGTATACATGGCAAGGCTAAGCTTAAAATGAATTCTGATGCTGATTGAAAACATGTTCCAATCTTGTCCCTGCTGCAGGTATGTAAATATCATGCCTAAACACCGGAGTGAAATAAATGCAGCGGGAGTCCCTAGATGTCTCATTAGCTACTAAAGCTGCTTTGCACAGTATGAGCCAGGAAGGGGGAGAAATTGGAGATTAGCCAATCACCCCAACAATGTTTTCATATACATGAAAATGTGCTTACTAAGTAATTTCCCAAAGCTCCAAGAATATAACCTGGAAAAGGTTCCTGCAGCCAAATACTACTATGAAAGCACTAGTCAATCTCATCGTTCCATGCCCAGGAAAAGATTGGAATTTGCTTGATTTTAAACAGAAACCTCTTGTGACTTTATAGTTAGCAACCAGCAGGATGTGATTCCAGTTCCAGGGCTTTATATCATCATCTTATTTATTAAATTTCTATACCCCTCCTTCACCCAAGGATCACAGGGCGGTTCGTGATATAAAAACACAGAAACTCACACCGTATTAAGAATTGTACAACACACCTGCCTATCCAGCGCCACTAATCCAGGCATCCCCAACCTTCGGCCCTCCAGATGTTTTGGACTACAGTTCCCATCATCCCTGACTACTGGTCCTGTTAGCTAGGGATCATGGGAGTTGTAGGCCAAAACATCTGGAGGACCGCAGGTTGGGGATGCCTGCACTAATCTGAGCGCATATCATGGACTTACCTTTGTGTAACAGAGTCTTGTCGCAACCTAAGCACAGGAAAGATGCATTTTCTAGACCTTCTGACCTGTTCCTCATGTGCAGTCAGTGCCAGATGACCAAATCGACAGTGTAGGCACCAGCTGGCCTAGTTGAACAGCTCAGAGTCTGTCCTCCCCGCCCCCCTTTTGCGCTGCATAATTTTTTGACACACTGAATGGGGTTTCACCAGAGCAGGAGAGAGGACTAGGGACTGTCCCACCAGGGTTTGAAGCTGGGGCTTCATGGCAGCAAATGAGAATGTCACTCATAATCTGAACTTTGGATCTTCGAAAGTAGATATTACGTGACGTAGACACTAAGGTTTAAGCTGGAGACGGCCTGAGCGATGTTTTTTCTACTCTTGCCTTTCCAAACATCTCTGCCTATTTTATTGGGGCGATCAATCTCCTAGTCCCTGTTTTGCTTTGCGAAGTATTGGCTTATTCTGTTCTATTTTGTTTGTTTGTTGAAAACGCCTTTGTGGTGCCTTTCATTCTATCCAACTCAAAGCTGCTGTACAGCACAAGTTGGCTTGAGGAACTAAATCTTTTGGAGGTGTTTTGGGCCACATGTTTCTGAGGGACCTCAGGGGCTTGTGTCTGAGTGTGCTCTTTACTGCAATCTGCCCCCCCCAATAAGATACCCCAACAGCCCGAGGTTGCTCTGGGTTCAGTCCAAGAGGAGATAGTAAATAAACTATGGAACCCCCTCCTACAGGAAGCAGTGATGCCCACCATTTTTAGGGGTCCCGCAGCAATGGGGGGACATATTGTGAAGAGCAAAAAAAGAGGACAGCCTGAGCCCCTGCCAGCCCGAGCTGGAGAAAGAGGTGTGCAGGGCCTCCAGCGCACCCATGCGCCTCTTTCCCCAGCTCAGACTGGCAGCAGCCATGGTGTGCAGAGCACCTGGAGCTGCCCATGAAACTCAGACATTTTCTTAAAAATATAAAAATCAGCCCAGATGGGCAAAAGAGGACATGACTGGGTTTTCCCAACGTATGGTAACCCTAAACAATGGATCAAAATAATATTGATTTGAGATTGAAATAAAATTATAATCAAGTTTTCTGAGATCAATGCTATCCCACTGGAATGCGTGCATCAGCCCCACCCCCATAAAAAAAAATTGACTCCCAAGGGGCTTCCACAGGTTTTAATCCGGCACTATGTGCATCTTCACACATACAACTCAATGCTTAAATGGCTGCAAGCCTTCAGACTTGCTTAAGACAATTATGGGATCGAGGGAACAGCTTGATGAGACTTGACCATGACTTTATATGTTTTGCTACTGGCTGGTAGTATGTCGATGAATTCAGACTGAATCTGCAGTGAATTTTATTTTATTTCTGCTCTCCCCTGAATGGTGTGTGTGTGTATTTATCTTGCATTACGATTTACAGTGTCGGAAGCCTTGGTCAGGTCAATAAACACCATAGACAGGGGTTGGTTTTGCGCTCTGCATTTTCTTGAAGCTGTCGAGCGGTGAAAGTCATGTCCACTGTCCCCCTAGAAGGCCGAAAACCATTTGGGGATTCAGGAAGAGTAGCCTCGGACTCATTGTTAAAACCAAAGAAAGAAGATTTATCCTGCAGGTGCTTTCTAAGTGACTCGAAAAGATAGAGTGCTGTGTTTTCTTCACCCTGTATAAGTTATTTCTGCCCCGTGCCCAAGTCCTACTTCTGTGGGTGTTTCATTTATTCATTTCTGCCTTTCAAGTTAGCATTAAAAATACAAGAATTTTGAATTTTGTATGCTGCCCTAGGAATGTTACTAGGGCAAAAATCCCTAAAATAAATTATTTTTGACTCGCTTATCTGGGGGTAAGCTTAGTGGAAGCCGATGGAACCAGCTTCTGAGAAGACCTGTAGAGGATTGCATTGCTGGGAACTAATCAGAAAGAATAATAAGAATAAGAATAGGAATTTTATTATTTATACCCTGCCCATCAGGCCGCCTCCCGAGTCCCTCTTCCTGTAGCGCCCAGTGTGCTGGGGTAGAACAAGCTGCAGCTGGGAGCTGGAGGCAGAGGGACCTGGGAGCAGCCGTTGTTTCACAAGTGATAGACCCACCCCAGACTGGCCTTACTAAACATCTCCCAAGACAATAACACTCGCTTACACCACAAAGAACTCATAACACATCTACTTTCAGTAGCCAGAAGCATCATAGCCAGAAACTGGAGAGACCTGTCAGGAGTAAGCATTGACCAATGGTACCAAATAGTATGGGAAACAGCCTTACTAAAAAAATACAGTGGTGCCCCGCAAGACGAATGCCTCGCAAGACGGCAAACTCGCTAGATGAAAGAGTTTTCCGTTTTGGAGGTGCTTCGCAAAACAAATCTCCTATGGGCTTGCTTCGCAAGACGACAATGTCTTGTGAGTTCCTGCTGGTTTTTTCCCTCCCCCCCTTTTTCTAAGCCGCTAAGCCGCTTATCAGCTGATCCGATCAGCAGGTAAGACGCTAAAAGCAGCTAAAAGCCGCTAATAGCGCTAATAGCGCTAAGCCGCTTATCAGCTGATCCAATCAGCAGATAAGCCACTAAAAGCCTCTAAAAGCCTCTAATAGCGCTAATAGCATTAATCCGCTAATCCTTCAATGGGCTTGCTTCGCAAGACGAAAAAAACCACTAGACGAAGAGAATCACAGAACGGATTCTTTTCGTCTTGTGAGGCACCACTGTAAACCAATAAACTGAAACTGAAACGGGGACAAACAGAAGAAGACGCCTTTACCTCGGTATGGCTCCCCTTTATCACATACACAGCCAATGACAATGTCAATAATATCACAACAAGACAATGACAATAATCCACCAACAGCATAGAAATCAATATGGCTAACCTGATCAAAACACACACACACACCCCACTCACACATGAGAACAAAGACCACCACAGCCAACCACAAATGAACAGTCACACCCTAGGCCAACCCCAACCTCTCTCACCGCCAAAGGAACACAAGCGAACAGCAAAGAACCTGCACAAGCAACGCTGACACCAAACCCCACATATAGTAAGTAGAATAGAAACATCGCCACCCGACCTCAACCCCACCCATATTACCCCCCTCCACCCCTCTCCCCCTTTTCTTCCTAATGTCTCAACAAATGAAACTGATTTGTAAAAATGTTACTTGGGAAAAAATATATGAGAGAGAGACATTGCACACACTTTTGTAAATCAAGAAAATATTATATTATTATTATTATTATTATTATTATTATTATTATTATTATTATTATTATTAAAAACAACAACAACAACAACAACAAGCGATAGACCGCTGAATGTAGCTGCCATGATTGTCTGCCTCTCACACCGGCAGAGAGAGTTGAGGTGACTGGGGCCTCTCAAGTCAGATGGATGGCCTTTAAGTAATAAAATTATGATGATGGTGATGATTCAGGTCCCTCAAGCTCTGCAAAGACTTCCTGACCAGTTATCCTTTTTTCGAGAGGGGCTAATGTTTGGTATGTGCTGAGTTTCAAGCTTAAAAGTTTTATTAAAGTGGGGTAGTTGGTGTTTTTATTTTTTGTTTTTTTAAAAATGAACTTCAGGAATGGGCAAATCCCAGGATTTAAAAACTTTAAATAATAAAAATAGGCTAGATCCCCCCCCCCCCCGCATGTTCTGGGGCACTCGTCTCCAGTCAGATGGAGAGAGAGGGAGTTCTAGTTCATTAAAGAAGCATTCATGCGCTGTCACAAGGAAGCCACTTCGCCGAACAGACCAAGGGAAAGGAACAGGCTAGATTTTTCTTCCACCTAGGTCTACAAATGCCATCGACTTCTCTAAGAGCTCTTCCTGGCACATGTCACTTCCAGGCAGAGTTGCAATACACCTTCCGTGCTTTGTCCAACTGAAGTGCTGCCATTTACAACCCCCTGGGGGAAGGCTCAGCTATATTTAGTCTACATCCACAGGGGCCAGTTTCCCCCTTGTTTGCTCATGCACATGAGCAAGTGCTTAGCCACACACCCTGTCCCAGGACCTGTTTTATCGGTGCTGAATTTGGTGGACAAACGTTCGTCTTTCCCTTTTATGAAAATTCAGGATACAGTGGTACCTCGGGTTAAGTACTTAATTCGTTCCGGAGGTCCGTTTAACCTGAAACTAAGAACTGATATTATGGGCATATTTGGGGGATTGAGGGGAGAGTTTTTGAATCCAAAGGGTGCATAATTTTATGTTGTTTTTTTGTTAGTATGTTTAGTAATTATTATAAAATTGGGAAATCTGTGGAAGGGAATTTGGGTCGACCTTAGAAAAAGACGTAAAAGATTAGTATTATGAATTAATTGAGGTATAAGTTAAATTTGGTTAATGAAGAAGAATTTAGTTAAAAATTATAATAACAAGGTAAAGGTGGGAGATAAGAACTTGCTGAGTTAACTATGGGAATTAGGATGTATGAGGGGGAGGTGTGGGGAAGTCAGGGAAAGTGGTTAAGAAAGTAAGGATTTGAAATTATGCATGTTTGTGTTTGTGGTTGTGTGTCTGTGTTGTGTATTGTGTGTTTATATAAAACCTGAAAATCCAATAATTTTTTTATAAAAAAATAATAATAACCTGAAACTGTTCTTAACCTGAAGCACCACTTTAGCTAATAGGGCCTCCTGCTGCCGCTGCACCGCTGGAGCACATTTTCTGTTCTCATCCCGAAGCAAAGTTCTTAACCTGAAGCACTATTTCTGGGTTAGCGGAGTCTGTAACCTGAAGCGTATGTAACCTGAGGTACCACTGTATTTGCTCAGCAGCAATTCACAGGCCAACGGTTAAGAGCCCTTCTCCGTCTCCATCTAAGATGCCCTATAGCTGCTGAGTTATGAACTTAATGTGCTGTCAGCCTTCAAAAGCGTGTCTCTAAACATGCTCTGGATTTCAACCGGTGGCCTAATGCAGAGGGTTACGACTGTTGCTTTAGCGCAAGTGCTGCCCGGGTCACATTCAATCCTTCATACATCTCTCATATTGACAGAGACTGAAATTAACGAGACCTTTGTGGCCACTGATTTTATGCCATTGGTGACTGATAGGAACACATTGTGGACAGATATGTCTGAGGCCGCCTTTCTGCCCATCCCAGCTATCGCAGGCCTCACGGCAGGATAAACAGTCTCTGTAAGGAAGACCATATACTGCATGCATCCTCAGTCCCCAGGCAGACATCACTGGAGAGCACCAACATAACAAATCACCTATTGACTTAACTAAGGAATTGCTCTTTCTGATCCTGCAAATAAAAGTCAATAAGTAGTGATCTTTTCCAAGTTTGCAGTATATTTGAACCGTATGTTCAGATCTGTATTCTTAGCTGTCAGGGGTTCAGGAGCAGAGGCGAGGGCAAGGGAGGAAACAGAGAGCGAGGGGGAGGAGTCCGAAGAAAAGATGAGTGATGACGACGACCCGAGATCTCCGAGTCTTTCCAGTGAATCGGAAGATTCACAGAAAGGAGCGCCAGTGGCCAGAGCAAGGGGGGAGCCTAGGGGGACACCCCAGGAAGAAGGGACCAGAGGGGATTCAGAGAGCAGCAGTTGGAAATCGGGGCCAGCGTCCCCAACAGAGCGCAGTGGAGAGGAAGGGCGTCAGGTATCGAGATCCGGCGGCTCGCCGCAGGGGGGAGGGTATGAGTCAGGAGTGGCCACACCTCCATCGGGGAGCGAAGAAACGGTCAAGCGGAAAGTGGAAGGTTGGGCGCGCGCGCCAAGTTCAAATGCACAGGAAGCCGGCGCAGTAAGCAGCCCGGAAAGGGAGCCAGGTCCTAAAGCCCGCCGCAAGGAGACAGAAGGGTCCGGGGGGTCAGCGTCAGAAGAGTCCCGGAAGGAAGAGACCACGAGGGGCAGAGGGACCCAGAGAAGAACGGTCAGGCGGAAAAGGTGGAGTAAGGCTAGGGTATTAAGTTGGTGTACAGGGGGCGGGGACTCAGACAGAGCTTCGCTGGTCTAGCTTCTAAGACGTAGGGCTGCACGCTGCAGCTTGAAAATGGAAACTGTAACTCAATAAAGACTTTTATAAAGTGAACGCTGGCTAGCGTGATCCTCTGTGAGCTCGGATCTGGAAGCAGCTCTGACATTAGCATATTATGAAGCAGTGGTTTCCCCCCATGTCTAATGGATAGCTCATGTTAGAAATGCAAATAAACGAAATAATAGCACAAAACATTGTGCAATCCTGTAACCCTATATAATTTAACTTAATGGGACTTATTATCTGAGACTGCCTGCACGCTATACCTTAAAGGCACATTCAAACACACTCAAAGATTATGGGCAGTGCAGTTTACCCCTCAAAGAGTTAAAATTTCCAGAAACCCTTTACAGGTTCCTATGAAATTTTCCTGCCTTGGGAATTTCCTGGGAATTTTTAAATTGAAAATTCACATGATAGCAGAATTGCTACTCAGCTACACGGAAGGGGACTGTTGCCCCTCAGGAGTGCAAGTTGTTGCTGCTACGCCACCTGTTTGGCTTTTATATAGTGTTCAAATTTGGATGTTGAGTTTCAATTCAAGGGTTGAAAACTTTCAATCACGTTTCTTAAGGATAATCTTTGGTGGCCCCAGTCAGAGGCGGGGTGTGATGGCCTGGGAATCGGATTCAGAGGCTGAGCCTGAGGGATCCCAGCCTGCACAGGATTCCCCGCCTCCAGAACCAGCTGAGCCAGGGCTGGGGCATGAGCCAGAAGGGTCCTCACCTGTGCTGGATCCTCAGGTGCAGGAACCAGCTGAGTCTGCTCTGGCTCCGGAGGTGATGGAGGAACCATTGCCTGCAGGTGCTCCACTCTCAGCCCCGTCAGGGGATGCTGAGGTTGCCTCTGGGTCCAGTAACCCTCCAGCCTCTCCTGAGCTGCAGAGACTCAGGGCAGAGAGGTGGAGGGAACTAAGTTCTCGCAGGAGGAGTTCTTACCTCCAGGCCAGGAGAGGCGAGTCACCTGTGGACCGGGGCTGCCCTATGCCTCAGAGGAGATAAAAGCCAGCCAGCCCAGTCCCAGGTTGTGGGAGCAACATTGTTAGTAGCCTGTTCCTGCTGGCACTCTGTCCTAGCTCCCTGCGGGGGCAGGGCGAGCATCCCAGGGGGATGCTTTTTAAGATCCACACAAAGCATTTCCCTTCTCAGACCAAATACCTGCAGAGCTTAAGTGTTTCACAATGCATTCCATTCTTCTTTGCACATTTCAACTAGATCCCCTCTTCTTTACTATTTCGGAACTTCTGTTGAGATCTTCAGAAAGCATTTGATTGATCCAGTAACCAGTTTGTATCCTGGAAGACAGTCCCTGGAACATTAAGCTCTTTGTCTCCTTTCAGATAAGAAAGAATAATTGTGCAGCTAAACACTTGCTCAGATCAATGAAGATACAAGTAAAAATCTTACCTAATGAATCTAAACATGTTTTCCCATTTTGCAGGGATATTCAATAATTTTGCAGCTTACTTTTTAATGTTATGAATGCGCTATGGTGAGGTCTGTTGACTGGATCAATAAATGGAATGGTTGGTTGATTCCTCGTTGCTTTCCCTTCAGTGAGTCCTGAACTCACTGGGCTATGTGTGCCAATGCATGTATTTATATAAGTTCTATAGCTCTTTTCAAGCCAAGCCCTCCCAGGGCATTTTTCATAGCATGTTTACATGATAATCAATCTATTAAAAGTAGACAGAGTGATATGTGACAGCTTCATATTTCTGCATTGGAGGGGGTTGGACTAGATGATCCTCAGGGTCTCTTCCAACTCTACAATTCCATGATTCTAAGAAGATACAGACAAAGCACACGGGAAGATCTGGGCTATTAAAAGTATCTTAACAGTGCTTGGGGGGGGGGGAATCAGGCTTGGCACTAAGTTGAGCCTCCCTGGGAAGACGGATGTCGAGGGGACACCACAAAGAAGATCACTACTCAGTTTGGACATTAAGGGGATCTTATGAAGCGGATCTTTACATCGTTTTGGATGATTTGTGGTATTTTATGTATTGTGATCTGCTGGGTAGATCAACATGTATCTCAGCTTTTCTGTGCGTTTTTTTCTCTGCTCCAGATACACATCGATCTACCCACACGTAGTTGTTATGTCTGAGAAACACAGAAAATAACAGGATATATTTATACAAATTCTTCAAACTTACACAACCCCTTAAAAATTGGCTGATGAAGGTGAATACAGCGAAACAGGGCCCTGTCTTTGTTACAATTGACTACTGATTTGCAAGTACGGACCACTCCCACTACTGAAATTTATATTGGCCAGAGTTCTTGGTGTGCTCTTTTCTTGGTATATTTAATAACAATTACCCAGACAGGGGCACCAGGAAAACCCGACATGATTCTGGCTTTCCCATAGCATCTGCAGACGTGGCCAGACATGGCAGGCTGCTGGGAAAAACTCCAGAGACAGCCCATTTCTGCCTAATATTGCAATTTGTTTGACTGCGTAAAGAATGCGAGGCGTTTCTCTCTGGGTCTTTTGCTCAGGTGGCAGCAACAGCAGCTGAGCTGTGTGACGGTCTCCATTGCGGGAGATTGGAAGAGGACATGGAGAAGGCTGAGGAGATCTCTGGGCTGGCATCAGGCGTCAAGAATTTCCAGGGAATGACCTTGGAGTTCCTGCCTCCTGGAAACCATGGCAACAGCACTGGCGCCTGCAAAATAATTTCTGGTTTCAGGGTTAGCTATTAGACATCTGAGACATTTTCTCCCTGCTCTGCAGTAGAGTGGCTCTGTGCCTCCCGTGTTGGTCTGTCTTCTGAATAACAATGGCACAGAAGAACAGGAACAGTAGACCCCAAATTCCTTCAAAAAAAATATTTATACATTTCCCAAAGAGAATACAATACAATTAATCTAACAGTTCACAAACTAATCCCTCGATGGTCGACTTCCCTTCCCCCCGCGCTTTCCTCAAGTTATCAATTGCTGCTGCATGTTATAATTATTCTAATCCTTCTCCCATCCATTTTGTTCTCAAAGCAGTAGACCCCAAATTCAGCCTCTTTGGGTTTTCCTTTTCGACGGGAGACGGTTCACACAGGTGAATTCTTCCTCAGCTAATGACTGTTTATCATTTTAATTAGGATTCCGTTACCACCTGGAAGCAACCTTTCCCTGGCCTTAGAAGCGGCTGTTGGGGGACAGACAGTGAGGGACGGACAGCAAGGGAACAGCCTTGACCGGATTAAAATGTCATGTTTGTGTTCTGTTTCCTTCAGATAAGCGGTCTTTTTAAATTGTGTACAGTCATATTTCTAACCTTGAATTGCCTGTATTACTGCCCAGCCTGAGAGCTCAGGGTGTGTCAAGCTCTGTATTTAATAAGATTAATCCACATGTGTTGCTCTCAGGTGGGAGGAAAGAAGAGCGTCCCACACGGCTAAGGAGACAGGTGCCCAGGAGTGGGACAAAAAGAGGGGCTTCAGGTGGCTCAGTTGGGGAGAGTGGGGTGCTATGAATGCCAAGGTTTCAGGTTCGAATCCCCATCTGGGACAGCTGCCTATTCCTGCATTGCAGGGGCTTAGACTAGATGATAAACGATGCTATGATTCACTTTCCCCGCCCCCCCCCGGCCTTGGACTCCATCTAACAGTAAGTAATCCATCAAGATGACCAACTCCGAGGGGAAGAGGAGGGGGACATGTTACATGTTCTCAAGACCCTTTCGCAAACATGGTGTGGTCCCTCTCGCTCCCTATATGTGCATCTTTCAGAAGGGTGATATTGTTGACATAAAGGGCATGGGCACAATTCAGAAAGGCCTGCCCCACAAATAGAAGGGGAAGAAATGGAGGCAGTGAGAGATTTTACTTTCTTGGGCTCCACGATCACTGCAGATGGTGACAGCAGCCACGAAATTAAAAGACGCCTGCTTCTTGGGAGAAAAGCAATGACAAACCTAGACAGCATCTTAAAAAGCAGAGACATCACCTTGCCGACAAAGGTCCGTATAGTTCAAGCTATGGTTTTCCCAGTAGTGATGCCTGGAAGTGAGAGCTGGACCATAAAGAAGGCTGATCGCTGAAGAATTGATGCTTTTGAATTCTGGTGCTGGAGGAGACTCTTGAGAGTCCCATGGACTGCAAGAAGATCAAACCTATACATTCTGAAGGAAATCAGCCCTGAGTGCTCACTGGAAGGACAGATCCTGAAGCCGAGACTCCAATACTTTGGCCACCTCATGAGAAGAGAAGACTCCCTGGAAAAGACCCTGATGTTGGGAAAGATGGAGGGCACATGATGTTGGGAGAGATGGAGGAGAAGGGGACGGCAGAGGACAAGATGGCTGGACAGTGTTCTCAAAGCTACCAGCATGAGTTTGACCAAACTGCGGGAGGCAGTGGAAGACAGGAGTGCCTGGCGTGCTCTGGTCCATGGGGTCACAAAGAGCCGGACACGACTAAACAACTAAACAACAACGACATGCGCCACAAATGTTACCATGGCAAGAAGGGAAGGGTATACAGCAGACTTTCTCAACCTTGGGCCTACAACTCCCATGATCCCTAGCTAGCAGTACCAGTGGTCCACAGCAGAACGGGGGGCGGGATCTGTGTGAATCCCAGTTCAGCTACTGATTGATTGATTGAGTGAGTGATTGCAGAAATGGATAAAAGCCCCCCATCCAAACAATGACTATCATCAGTGCAGGTAAGAATTTTTTTTTATCATCTACAATACTGTTTTATTTATTTTATAGTGCAGTACATTGATTATTGCTTTCATTTTATGGATCAATTATCTTGTTAAATAGCAAAATTCATGTTAAATTGCTGATTTAGGGGTTGTTTTCAAAAGTCTGGAACGGATTAATCCATTTTGCATTACTTTCTATGGGAAAGTGCACCTTGGTTTAAGAACGCTTTGTTTTAGAATGGACTTCCAGAACGGATAAAGTTCACAAACCAAGGTACCACTGTATTAAAAACACGATAAAACATCAAACATTAAAAACTTCCCTAAACAGGGTGATAGTGCACTGACGCTTGGCATATGGGACAGACATTGGGAAATATTTGTAAATGTCCTGATAAGCTCTCTCTTCTTGATATAGTTGGATTTGGAACTAATTAAATGAGAATGCATGTCTTCAAAATTAGTGCTTGAATATTTCATATGGCTGTGCTAATATTGCATTTTTTAAAAAAATAATAATCAGTTTTACCTCGGGTATCTTTACTGTAGTGAATATTATATTTCCTCCACTTTCTTCTCCCCCTCCCAAAGTTTTTTATTAAAGTTTTCACAATACAATAAAATAGTATCTAGAACAAATAGAATCCAAAAGGCGGGAAGGAGAGGAAAGAGAAAAGGAGAGCAAATAACCCACTGAAGTCAATGGGATTTATAGAAACATGGACAGGATTTGTAAACACAAAATAACATAAAATGGTGTTTAAAAGGTAGCTTGGGTTTTCATTAGAATGATATGCAAATTATACAGATTGTATTGCTCTTGGACAAGGAACATGTTTCAACCGTGTCTAACCCTTCTGATGGTCACATTACAATGGTGGAAGGGGTGATGCAAAATAAAATAAAATAATAAATAATAAATAAAATCCCAGTAGCATAAATCCAAACAAAACAAATATTTCATGGTAGGACCAGGGCTTTTCCCACCTTACACAGAACAGATCTTCCTCATTTATTTTGCAAACAAACATGATAAAATATTAAGGAAGCTTGCCCATTGAAAGTGCGTTCCTTTCTTTCAAATGCCTCGAGGCAGCATGCAAAGCTTCCATTGGGGGACGGGTGAAGGGTTCAAGGCAGAGAAATCCATAAAATGTGACAGGGACCAAATATATTGCTATAATTCTTTGTTCAGAATTACATCAATTTCTCTTCTGACAATGGTCATGCTACTTTGGAGACTACAGAGGACCAGTCACCAAGAGGAGCTCTCAGAGGAGCGTCCAGAGGACTGCAGACAATTTCCTTTTTGTTACAATTGCCCCTTATAGCAAACAAATAATTAGCTGAAACAAAAACTGTGCTCACGGCAACGTAAAATGTCTGCGTATAATGCACTCTGCTGTCCCTTTTAAGGTGTCAAACTGCATAGCCAGCAAAGGAGCCTCAAAGCTTTCGATTCCCTTGGGAGGAAATTAAGTCGCGCAGGAAACACAAAGCAGAGAAGCAGCTACAGGAATCCAAAAGCATTGCTAGTTATATGGTGGAACTGAGAGATGGATTGTTCCCTACATACTTTGCAACATTGTCTTTGTCCATTCATTGTGTGCATCTTCAGCTCAGTCACAGCAGCGTCTGCTATGGTACTTTAAACCAAGTGAGCAAAATAATTCACTTCAAGATCTCAAATCCAGAGTCGTGGCCCATCTTACTGCCAGGCCAGGTATAGCACAATGCAATGTAACAGGATAATAATATCAGCAGGTCGAACCATTCTCTAACCCTGACTTTAAAATTATTAAAACCAGTCACTTGCTGCCAAATAGAAATCAATAAGCATGAAAAATAATAATAATGGTAAAACAAGCCTTTGCTTTAACTGGTGGAATAAATATGTTCATTGTGGAAGAAGAACTAGTTTCTAACTGTCTAAGATTCTGTAGGGGAGAAACTTGGCAGGCTTCCAGGGAGGGCATTTTGAAATGTGGGGGCCACTACCTCAGCAGCCCTGCTCCAGGTCACAGTAGAGGGATAACAGAGGGATCCGAATAATACAGGACAAAGCAATGGGAGAGTGCCCTGGCAGGGACAGAGAAGGACAGAGAAGGTTTGTTATTCATTTAATAGTGAAAAAGCAATTAATAAGCTTAAATCAGTCATTGGTAAAAACTGGTATTTAAAAAACAAAATGAAGTAGCAGAGGTCTTACATTCACCAAATGGAAAAAGCAGCTGAATTTCAATACTTCATTGCTGTGAAACAAAACAAGCTAAATTGCTGTTTCACTTCACTGTGCTGCTCTTATGGTTAATTGATGTAATTAGAAGATACTGTTAATACCATAGGCAGTTATTGCAAAATAACAGTCCCATGCTGCCTGTGGTGGAGAAAGCAAGCTGTTTGTTTTCAGGCCAGCAGCAATGCTCTGCAGCCACAGAGTTTTCAGAGAGTGGCTATTTAAAAACGATTTCTGGAAGGTGATAATCCCTGTTCTGATTCATGGATACAACAAAGGGCAATTGGTTCACTTTGAGCAATAGAAGAAGCCGTCCTAAGGCGGTCTCTGGCTTCCCTCTCCGCATGAGAAGCCAACATCCCTGTCCTTCTAGTTGCCTCTTTTGGCTTCAGCTAATAGCTCGGCAGTATCTCTCTCACAAATACGCATTCCATAGAGACATAAACAAAGACATAAAATGCAAGTAAATTCAAAGGTGTGTTGCAAACGCCACTGGTTCTCTGCCAGCAGGTATGGTGGGTATTTCAGGGCCAGCGCTCAAATAGTCTAGGTATTTAAAGAGAGACTTAGGAAGAGGTTTGAATTTGAAAGCAGAGATAGGGAACCTGTGGCTCTCTGAACGTTGCTGGACTCCAGTTCACATCAGCCCCAGTCAGTGGATGAAAGCTGCAGCCCAGCAACATCTGAATTGCAAAAGGTTCCTTATCCCTGTTCTAAAGAGACACGGGAGAAATCCCCCGAGAGTTTAAATGGCATGTATATGTGGTTAAAGGGACGCGGGTGGCGCTGTGGGTTAAACCACAGAGCCTAGGGCTTGCTGATCAGAAGGTCAGCGGTTTGAATCCCCGCGACGGGGTGAGCTCCCGTTGCTCGGTCCCTGCTCCTGCCAACCTAGCAGTTCGAAAGCACCTCAAAGTGCAAGTAGATCAATAGGTACCACTCTGGCAGGAAGGTAAACGGCATGCTGGCCACATGACCCGGAAGCTGTATGCCAGCTTCCTCGGCCAATAATGCGAGCTGAGCGCCGCAACCCCAGTCGGTCACGACTGGACCTAATGGACAGGGGTCCCTTTATATGTGGTGAGATCTCAGATCTCAGAAGCATGCATTTCTTGCTGGGAATACAAAGTCCATACCCTCCAACATTTCTCCAAGGAAAATAGGGGTGTCCTAGTTAATAATAATAATAATAATAATAATAATAATAATAATAATAATATCCCACCCATCTAACTGGGTTGCCCAAGTACTCTGGGTGGCTTCCAACATATATAAAAACCTATTAAACCATTAAAAAATAAAAATAAAAAACTTCTCTATACAGGGCTGCCTTCAATATGTCTTCTAAAGGTTATATAGTTACTTATCTCCTTGGCTTGGGGGGTCGTATAACGCCATACCCTCCAACATTTCTCTGGTGTTAATAAGGATGCTCTAAGGAGAAGCAAGACATTCCAGGATCAAATCAAAAACCAGGACGGCTTCTGTAAATCTGGGACTGTCCCTGGAAAATAGGGACACTTGGAGGGTCTGTAGAGTCTAATTGCAAGGACATTTTTAATAATAACAATAACAATAACAATAACAATAACAACAACAACAACAACAACAACAACAATAATAATCCTTCCCAAAAGCACTTGTGAAGGGGTTGTTTTGCTGCTCTCCCTTTTTGCTCCTAGCACTTCTGATATGGTCCTGCTCTCTGGCCTCCCTCCTTGCCTGCCCGCCCCAGTCATTTTCCATAGCCTCCAGATTTTTGCTTCATTTCATTATCGGTCTCTTCATTTCATTTCATGTAGGTCTGCTGTTGACCTCGGGGTCAGGCTCAGCTGAGCTCCAGAGCGGCAAAGGATTTCCCGAAGTCTGTGGGCTCACCTGCCCTCTTGAACTGCGGCCTCGTTGCCCACGAACATTTTGTGTTGAGTCAGGAGGACAGAGAAAAGGACCGCGTTGCCTAAGGAGGGGAGGGGAGGCGAGGCTGGGAAAGAAGCCGAAACATCAAGAAGGAACAGACATGAGAAGGGAACCAAGAGAAGGGCAAAGGGTCAGAATGGAACAGAATGATGGCACTGCATCCGATATACCAGTCACGCTATCAGATGGCAGACCCATATGTAGCCAAAACTCTACCACCCATATTAAAAGGTAAAGGTAAAGGGACCCCTGACCGTTAGGTCCAGTCGTGACTGACTCTGGGGTTGCAGCGCTCATCTTGCTTTATTGGCCAAGGGAGCCAGCGTACAGCTTCTGGGTCATGTGGCCAGCATGACTAAGCCTCTTCTGGCAAACCAGAGCAGCACACAGAAACACTGTTTACCTTCCCGCCGGAGTGGTATCTATTTATCTACTTGCACTTTGAAATGCTTTTAAACTGCTAGGTTGGCAGGAGCAGGGACCGAGCAACGGGAGCTAACCCCATCGCGGGGATTCGAACTGCCAACCTTCTGATCGGCAAGTCCTAGGCTCTGTGGTTTAACCCACAGCGCCACCCGCGTCCCTTTTTACCATCCATATTAGAGCCTTGCAATAGTGCAGAAAACATTTGGGACAAAATTAAAGGGAGGGGGGAGACCGGCATGATTAATAGCCAAGGCATCCTGACCGCACTGTGTGTGGTTACTAATATGCCAAGCAGGGCTGTCTTAAGCATATGCGGCACCGGGGTGCAAAGATCCACCTGGAGCCCCCCCCCAGGTTGCCCACTCCCAGGTGCGCAGGAGGGTGGAGCTGGCTAGCCACCTCAGCGTCTCGCTGGCTGGGTCGCCCCCAAACTCACAGCGCAAAGCTGCTTGCAGCAGAAGAGCCCATCGCGGCACTCTGACTGATGGGCAGGCTCTTCCCCGGACTCAACTCTCAGGCCCCAGACTCTCGCCTTGGCGTCCCTGAGAGCCTGGCACCCAGGTGCCCTGCACCCCTAGCACCTATGGGTAAGACGGCACTGATGCCAAGCAGACAAGCCTTGCGAGGGGCCTTCCATACAGCCAGAGATTCCCTGTGCAGTCAATGGAGCTCTCCGATTGGGATTTTGAGAGCCTAGGGCAGCCTTTCTCAACCTGTGGGTCCCCAGATGCTGTTGAACTACAACTCCCATCACCCCTAGCTAGCAAGGCCAGAGCTCAGGGATGATGGGAGTTGTAGTCCAACAACATCTGGGGACCCACAGGTTGATAACCACTGGCCTAGGGCATCTCCAGATTTAGGGAGGAGAAAATGTGAGCTAGCAGGAGGATGCTGCAGGGGTGAGGCGGAAGTAATGAAGGTCCAGGTGGTTCACAATCCCAAATTAAGATGAGAGAGGGACAGATTCAGAGCTGCAATTCTATCTGAATGCACATCTTCTGGCACTGGTGTTGCTGTGGGTTCGCAGGGGACAAGGAGGCCTCAAAATTCTCGGGCGCCAAGTTCTCCCCATAATTTCTGAAAGTGTGAGGTTTGACCGACGGATTTAGCAAGGCCTGAAAAATAAGTCCAGCCAGCTTCCTCAGGAGTTGAGAGAGAACAAAAACAATTCAGCCTCAGTCAAGAAGGGGATAGAGCCCCCCAACCCAGCTATGGGTTAGTGAGCAGAGGACAATATCAGAGTTGAAAGGGGGAGGGTCACAGGGGGTATAATGTCTCCATGGGGGAGGTGTCTTTTTCGCATGAGGCTTGGGTTGCGTTTGGCAAGGGGTCACAGAATCAAAGAATCGTAGAATTGGAAGGAACCTTGAGCGTCATTTAGTCGAACTCCCTGCAGTGCAGGAATCTTTTGCCCAATGTGGGGCTTGAACTCACAACTCAGAGAGTCAGAATATCAGGCTCTTCCCACAGATGAAGCGGGAGGCAACCATGCCCCCTGGCTGAGACCGAGAGACCAGGAAGCAAGGCTGGCTTCTGCTCTGGACCCAAGAAATTATGGGAGAAGCAACAAGAGATGTTTTCGAGGTGTAATGTTCTTCATGCCCTCCACTGTCGGTGTCAGGCTGTAAATGCAGTGGTACCTTGGTTTAAGAACATCTTAGTTTATGAACAACTTGGATTAAGAACACTGCAAACCCGGAAGTAGGTGTTTCGGTTTGTGAACTTTGCCTTGGAAGCAGAACATGTTCCACTTCTGTTGAGTGTGTTCCATTTGTAAATGGAGTCCCCCACTGCTATGGGAAAGTACGCCTTGGTTTAAGAATGCTTTGGTTTAAGAACAGACTTCTGGAACGGATTAAGTTCGTAAACCAAGGTAAATAAACCACCGTGCCTGAATTTTCCAAAGAAAACACAAACCAAAACCCCAGGAATCTCATGCACCACTTGGCAGAGTTTGAGGTGGTTGGAAATAGTATTTTAGGTTCAAAATAGCTGCAGTCCTCCTTCCAGGCTAGATCAGTGAGGTGATACTGAGAGGGGACGTTAACTGTTTCCCCAATCGAAAGCTGTTACTAGCCCCACAGAAGAAAACATACTGGTTCCTGTGTCGTGGATCTCCGACATCTTTTCTGTATCGGCCTTTAGGATGTGATCATCAATGAATGTCAACAGGAGTTATTAATAAGAAAAGTTGCAATTGTAAACCTGCTTGCAAGAGTGGGTGTCCTGCTATGGCCAAGGGACAAGGTTTGCATAGGAACGGGCAGTGAATGAAATTAGAACAGGTGCTTTAGCCTGTAGAAATTTTGAATAAATGAAAATTGATATCGTACATAAAAACAGAAATGGGCTTCTCAATTAAACCCAGCACCAACTGAGTGAAGCATTTGACGCCTGCGTATATTTTATGTATCAGAGTTCCATGGGCTGCAAATATATTGTACGCTGCGTCACATCCCACAGTGGGGAAACAGATTTTTCTTTCTTTTATTCTGCTGGGATAATATACCTTACTTGAGAGAAAGAAGCTGTCAGGGAATGCAGCGGAAGATGTCATTTAGTCAGGTTTTATTGAGATCGCTTTGTGGTTTTATTAACATCAAATGGTATATGAACATTGTGAAATAAATAAAATAGAATGAGGGACCCAAACAGAATTATCAAGAGAGAACTCCTGAACCCTTTATCTCTTTGAAATAAAGCTACACCCCTATGGGATATTGAGAAATACGTCAACAAAGATTCCTAAGAGGAATTATCCATCATGAAAACAGATTGCTATTCTAACTTCTTTTTTCTCTTCAATTATTTCGTGTCTGTTCATTCACGGCCTGCTGATTTCCAGTTTAACAAAAACCTCCTCCTCCAGATCTGTGTTCCTATTGCCACCCAACCCAATCTCTGCCAAGGGGGGCAGGAAACCCCCCAAGGGGTCTTGACACGCAACCAGGGTCTGTTTTCCTTAGGGAGTCTTTCAAATGGGGTTCAATTACACATCATTACACCAGAAGCCTTCAGTGGAGAGGGATTTCACAGTGCCTATATCTCAGGAGGAGCCCCCCCCCAGCTTCCTGGCCATCTCTGTGCCTCCCCCCCCCCCCGATAAAATAGTTCTGGCCTTCACAGCATCTCATCCATTCCCCCACCTTCCCCTCCAACCTCCAAATTTCAAAAGGACACACTTTTCCTGTGTGACATCATGCCCCCGTTGTCACCTTGGCAACCTTCTGCCTGGTTATTATTATTTATTGAATTTATATACCACCCTGTACTTGGGGGTCAAATGGTTCCCATTGATGGGTTTAGGACTTGCTTTGTCATTCTTAACCATTTGTATCCCCACCTGGAAAAGAAGCTTCAACTGTACTTTTCACTGGTCTGGCATATTCCCTTCAGTACTCCAAAATATCACCTAAATCTGAGCATTTATTAATTTCTAACCTTCGCTGACTCTAGCAGTTCTGGGTGCCCTCACACCCCCCAAACCCCAGATCTGCAACATTATGGAGACCACATTCAGCCAGATCTGACGTGGTGACAAAGAGAGCTTTCCACCCGTGTCTCATGACCATGTGTCAGGATTGTGGCAGGGGGAGGCGAAGAGTTAAGCCATCCCTTCCCTTGTATGGTGGTCCCTTCTTCTTTGGTGATTACTCATAGCCCAGTAAGATTGTCTTCCATAAACATGGTTTGAACAATGAGTCCATACTTGACTGTGGAGGCCAGTTCTGCATCAACACGTCCTTCCACAGTGGGGACATTGGTTTCCGGGCGGGAGTTGATCACGGTGTGGATTTGCCAAGCGTGCCTTCCTCTTAGCACGTTTCTCCCTTGCGTCCTGAGTTCGAGCGTCTTGATAGCCCATGGCACCTTTGGTAAAGGCTGTACTCCAACTGGAGCGCTCGCAGGCCAGTGTTTCCTAATTTTTGGTGTTTATACTACATTTTTAAAAATATGCCTTAAGACAGTCTTTAAACCTCTTTTGTGGACCACCAGCATTACGCTTTCCATTTTTAAGTTTGGAATAGAGCAGTTGTTTTGGAAGCCGATCATCCGGCACCCGCATAACAGTCCAGCATAGTTGATGTTGAAGAATCATTGCTTCAACACTGGTGATCTTTTCTTCTTCCAGTACACTGGCATTAGTTCGCCTGTCTTCCAACATAGTGGTGACCCTGCTTCACAGTATCGAGGGAAAGGCATAGGGCAGTGGTTCTCAACCTCCACAGGTGTTGTTGGACTACAACTCCCATCACCCCTAGCTAGCAAGGCCAGAGCTCAGGGTTGATGGGAGTTGTAGTCCAACAACACCTGGGGACCCACAGGTTGAGAACTGCTGGCATAGGGCATGGGTAGGCAAACTAAGGCCCGAGGGCCGGATGCGGCCCAATCGCCTTCTAAATCTGGCCCACGGACGGTCCGGGAATCAGCGTGTTTTTACATGTGTAGAATGTGTCCTTTTATTTAAAATGCATCTCTGGGTTATTTGTGGGGCATAGGAATTCGTTTGCCCCCCCCAATATAGTCCAGCCCCCCACAAGATTTGAGGGACAGTGGACCGGCCCCCTGCTGAAAAAGTTTGCTGACCCCTGGCATAGGGAGATAGATATACAATGAAATTCCTCCATCCATGTAAGGACTTCTGGCTAAGCAATGGACCATCTCTCTCTCCTCTCCCCTCACAGGCTCTCCATTTGTTCTGGGGGGGTCCCCTGGAGCAGATGGGGTGAGGAAGTGGGGATCCCAGGGTGAAGGAAGGGGGGGGGATTCCATTATGCAGCCCGAAGTACTTTTGTCGGATACCTCCCAGCCATGCGATGGCTCCCACGGATTTTAATGGTGCCAGATTGTGTACGGTGTGCTATCAGGACAGAATGACTAATAAGACCGACTGTGAAATGCACGCCTGGCGCCTGCAGGGGGTGGCCCACATTGTACACACTTGGCACTTTTCATTTTTTAAATTAAGCTTTCAAACGCCTGCACAAAGTTCTGCAGCAGGGAGCGGGATTTTGTAGTCTGTTTAGATTATGAAAATTAAGTCAGTTTGCACACATTTCTTACGTTTATAATGTAATTGGCGTCTGCGAATAATTGGGAGGAGCACGACACTCTGCGCCTTGTTTTCTATTGACCAGTGAAAAAGCTCATTCTCTCCCATCCCAGATTCTGTGTTTGAGATTATTTTCTATTTTTACAGCCATAAGAACTGTAACTTGGCTTATTCATTCAGATGATGAAAAAGATAATAAAAAAATGATACTGAACAGAGACAAAAGGGAGGAAATTGTTTAATAGCGGCAGATTATGCACAAAGTGGATCTCGTTTTGTTGAATCGGACTTAAGTCCAGGTTTGTGTGCATATGACTGCAAGCTAAAGGGAAGGAAACAGAGCAACTCCCAGGATCCTAACACAGGAGAGACCAGAAAGGGTTCTGACTCCACCTAATGGAAAGATGATGACAAAAGCTGTCAAGGAAAGTTAGTCGATTCTCTTTGATACAAGGCTTATCAGCCATCTCTCAGACAAAACTGGTGCATTGCAATGCAGATTAAGTGAGCAAGGAGCTGGTTTGCAGCGGCCTTTTCTGTTTTCTTTGTGCGAATCTTTCCTGCACAATATTGGAAGGTCACAGGAAACTCCCTTGCGCTTCCATGGCTTAGGGTGAAGTTAGGAGCAGGTTAGTATTGGGTACCTTGGTTCTCAAACTTAATCTGTTCCGGAAGTCCGTTCCAAAACCAAAGCGTTCCAAAACCAAGGCGCACTTTCCCATAGAAAAGTTCCAGACTTTCAAAAACAACAAGAGGATTATCAGTTCACAATTCCCAGAAGTGATTTCCATTTTAGGAGGCCAGCCATTAGAAGTCTCTTTCCTTTCACTTTTCACCTCTCACATTACCTTAAAGAAACTTGTGTATTATCTTGCCTTTTGTTCTGCGAACCGCACTGGGTTCTTTTGAGGAAGGGCGGAATATAAATTTAATAAAGGATAATAATAAAAAGGGAAGAAAGGAGAGACTAACAGGAGGTTTAGCATTCAAGCAGATTTCAATTAAACCACACGCACACACATATAAATAGCTGCAGTGCCATACATTGGTGCAACACAGTTCATGACACAGAGACCTCTGTTTCAGCTGCTTGTCGCATTTTAGTAGAAGCAAATGGATTTGCATCAGTTTGAAGAGTATCTGCGTGGGTGGTAGGAAGGCTAATGTGGTTACGTATTATTTTTTTAAAAGGATTGTTCATCTGATCCAAGTGCAGCCCTGTGTCTTTCTCAAGAACGGAAACATCAAGCAAATCTCCCAACAGTCTTTGCTTATCTCCCTTACGGTCAAGGCTTGGTTTCAAGTTTTACGTGCCACTTTGCAACGACAAGGCGTCTATGCAAATCCACCCCTGTGATTTACCAAAGCAGAATTTTCAAACAGTATTTCGCAGTAGCCTTCGAAAGAATCTTAATGCTTTGCGTGTGCCCTGTGGAGATCCTGAACGAGAAAGGGGTGTGCGCTCTTGAAGGCCGACAAGGCTCCCCCACCTTGCGGGTGCCAAGCAGGTCTGGGGCGGATCGGGGCCAGAATGGGTGACCGCTGAGGAACCACATGTATGAAATGTTAAGGAAATAACCGAATAAAACAGCTGCATGGCCATAGCAGTGTTTCTGTGAAGCTGACGTGGAAGCCAACGGGAAGTTGTTAGATTATGCTCTGTTAGAGCTTATTTTGGGTTATGCGCCTCATCTTCACGCCACCCCCATTTCTGCTGGAAATGAATATTCGCAAATGTAATACTTAATCCCCACACATCCTTTTTTATGGAGAAATATGCCAATTGGACCCGAGCACATTTTGTTCTTGCGTAATACACTACAGTGGTACCTTGGTTACATAGGCTTCAGGTTACAGTCTCCGCTAACCCAGAAATAGTGCTTCAGGTTAAGAACTTTGCTTCAGGATGAGAACAGAAATTGTGCTCCGGCGGTGCGGCAGCAGCAGGAGGCCCCATTAGCTAAAGTGGTACCTCAGGTTAAGAACAGTTTCAGGTTCAGAACGGACCTCCGGAACGAATTAAGTACTTAACCCGAGGTACCACTGTATCTCACTGGCACTCGCTCCTGCCTCGTGCGCATCTGAGCATGGAAGTCATTAGAGAAAGATGTGTGCAAGGCTTGGGTTGGCATTGGTAAGACCCTGGCTCAGCGTTTCCCAACCTTGTGTCCTTCAGATGTTGATGACAGCTTCCCTCAGCCTCTGCCAGTGTGGCCAACTGTCAAGGACAACAGGCGACCAATTCTGCTGGAGCAAAGACTGAAAGTGCTTTATTAGCAGTAACGTTCAGCATGGACACTGGAGGCCCAGGGAACCAGGATCGCCCATCACAGGCTGCTAAGACAGTTGCAAGCAATCCTGGACTGGGACAGCTGGTCCACGGTGCTTCAGGCACTGGGAACTTCTGAGACTGGATTCCTTCAAGGCATTGCATGAGCGGCATCCTTTGCACCGAGGAAACAAATGGCAGCTAATGCAGCAGGAGGACCAATAGAAGTGGGAGACTGTCAACATATTGCCCACATGGGTGGTGCTGGGGTCTAAACCATGGAGCCTCTTGGGCTTTAGCAGAAGGTGGATGGTTCGAAACTGCAATGGAGTGAGCTCCCGTTGCTCTGTCCCAGCTCCTGCCAACCTAGCAGTTCGAAAGCATGCCAGCGAAAAGTAGATAAATAGGTACCACTGTGGTGGGAAGGTAAACGGTGTTTCCGTGCTCTCTGCACTCATCACGGTCCTCTGTGCGCCACATGACCTGGAAAGCTGTCTGTGGACAAACGGCAGTTCCCTCGACCTGAAAGTGAGTGGAGCGCTGTAACTCCACAGTCGCCTTTGACTGGGCTTAACCATCCAGGGGTCCTTTACCTTTTACCTTTTCCTACGTGCTCCAAGATCTGCAATGGCTACTGGGCCATCACCCTTGGAGATTGGGACCAGCCTTTATTTTTAATTGTGTTTTTAAATTACAGTTGTTTGCTGCCTCACGTTCCTTTGCAAGAAGGGAGGGATATAGATAAGGCTCTGGAGATCACACAGAATGCCAAAGCATCATAGAAGGACGTAATCTTGGTACCTATCCTGACTGTAGCACCCAGCCGTGATCAAGGCGCAGTCGGAGGCGGCAGAATCAATTTGGTACCCTTTTGACTACTGAACTCTGGAGCCTGATGATTGTGACCAGGGGGACAATAAATCTGAGGCTGGTGGGCAGAACACTCTGGTCCAAATGCCACGGCACCAGGATGCGCCCAGCCTTCCCTGGGCCCAAGGAGCCAAGTGGCTCTCAGCCTACCTCACCTCTCCAAGTAGGCAGGGAGCGCAGCGTGCAGGAGACCTGAGGGTGCAGAAGCGCCTGTCCACGTACCAGAAGAAGAGTTTGGATTTGATATCCTGCTTTATCACTACCCGAAGGAGTCTCAAAGTGGCTAACATTCTCCTTTCCCTTCCTCCCCCATAACAAACACTCTGTGAGGTGAGTGGGGCTGAGAGACTTCAGAGAAGTGTGACTAGCCCAGGGGTCTGCAACCTTTAAGACAAAAAGAGCCACTTGGACCCGTTTCCGAAGAAAAAACAACAACTGGGAGCCGCAAAACCATTGCGACATTTAAAACAAATATATCTCCGGAGCCACGATCTGACAGCGGGCGGGAAGGTGATGTCGCGACGGTGCATGACTAACGCACGCACTGCCCCCATGCAACGTCACAGCCAGTACAGTGCCCGCCACAGTGAGGAATGTCGGGGCGCACAATGCGCCTCCTCCCCTCGCTAGTATCCGCCCCAGAGCCACAGCAAAGATGTAAAAGAGCCACATGCGGCTCCGGAGCCGCGGGTTGCAGACCCCTGGACTAGCCCAAGGTCACCCAGCAGCTGCATATGGAGGAGCGGGGAAGCGAACCCGGTTCACCAGATTATGAGACTACCGCTCATAACCACTACACCACACTGGCCAGGGGGATGGCAGCCTAAGACTGAAGTCCTCACCGAGGAGAGGCAGATGGCAGGAAGAGGCTGAAGAGGAGCCTTTCTTGGGGCAAGTTGCTCACCTGACCCACCTTCCCACCCCTCCCTTAAGGCCTCCTTAGTCACACCAGAACAGGGTGGTAGGAGCTTTTTACTCCAGGAAAACCCCCTAGTGAGCAAAAGGAAGCACTATGAGAAACTTGGATATACAAGTTAGGAACCAAATGTCTCATTGCGGTCGTCCAAATATCTAGGTACCATTTGGGATCAAGAGGGCCCTAAAAGTTGCTCATCTTCCAAAGCAACCAATCTATTCCAAACTTAAAAGTGGAAAGCGTAATGCTGGTGGTGAACAAAAGAGGTTTAAAGACTGTCTCAAGGCAAATCTAAAAAAAAGTAGTATAAACACAGACAATTGGGAAACACTGGCCTGTGAGCGCTCCAGTTGGAGAACAGCCTTTACCAAAGGTATCATGGGCTTTGAAGATACCTTAACTCAGGACGCAAGGGAGAAACAGGCAAAGAGGAAGGCATGCTTGGCAAATCCACACCGTAATCAACTCCTGCCCAGAAACCAATGTCCCCACTGTGGAAGGACATGTGTATCCAGAATTGGCCTCTACAGTCAAGTACGGACTCACTGTTAAAACTGTGTTGATGGAAGACAATCTTACTCGGCTACGAGGGATCGCCAAAGAAGAAGAAGAAAAGAAAACCATATACGATTCTCTTTTCGGCCCCTCTTGTCTCAATTAAACATCTGGCTAGTTCAGAGGACAACCTTGAGATGGGTTAAGAGCTTTGAGACCTTTAAAAAAGAGAAGTCTTGATCCAGGAACTGTCCAAGTAATCTATTGTCCTGTCCCTGCCTCTTTTTCTTAATAGTGACATGGACCATTCATAACGTAGGAATATTATTCACAACTATGAGCAGGGCATTGGGGTGAGGGAAGTGAAGACAAGAGACAACAATTCACTATAACGTCGTTTGCTGCTCCTGCTCAGGCTGCACAGAAAAGGCATTTTGGCTCCTGAAATTCATTTGGACTGTGTAGCTAAAATATGAACGGACAGAGTTCTACAGGATGTGGTCTTGGTGTGTGGAAACAGCCCAGATTCAAGGATCCCCAGGCATGGACCTCCAGGTGGCAGAGATTTCAGAAAAGGAAGGAACCTTTTATCGTATGTGGTGGACCTGTCCCAAGGTGAAAGACTTCTAGGAAAAGATTTATAATGAATTGAAAAAAAGGTTGAAATATATATTTATAAATAACCAGAGGCCTTTCTTCTTTGGAATTGCCCAAGAAAGATGTTAAATTATTTTTGTATGCCACAACTGCTGCACGTATTTTGTTAGCTAAAAAGTGGAAAACCCAAGAATTACCAACAATAGAAAAATGGCAGATGAAGATGATGGATTTTTCAAAGCTAGCCGACCTGATCGGAAGAGTCCGCAACCAGAAGGAGGAGTAGTATCAGGAAAAATGGAATAAATTTAATGATTATTTAGTTAAATTTGTTAAATTTGTTAAGTTAAACTAACTGGAAATAGCTTGCAGATACTTAATGGGCTTAGGATTTTATTTATGTTAAGTGATGAATTAATATGTTTAATTCTATAAGGTGAAGATTTAAGGATGTTAATGTTTAAGTTAAATTTCATAAAAATTGGGATTTGGAAAACCGTTAAAAGGGACATGCAATGAAATTCAACCAAGGGGAAGGGAGGAAGTCACTTAACAAAGTTAATAAGTGTAATTTTTAATAAGGCTATGATTTATGTTTGTTTTGTTTGCTTGTCTTGTGTGTTTGTTTGTTTATAATATTGTGAAAACCAATTTAAAAAATTTGGGGAAAAAAAAGAGATTTCAAGTGTCATCCTGGCTCCCGGGCATCTTCACTTGGTCACAAGTGGCTGAGAGCCGGGTGCAAAACACGCCTGGCACCTGGTGAATTTTGAACACTGAAAGGAAGTGAGAATGAAGCTCAACGCTGCAATGTCATTCTGCTTGGAAAACACGGATGGCACAGACCCTTCAAAATTACTGGAATTTTATTTGCCTCAGGCTTATGACTTGCAACCAAAGACATTGTGCAAAGAAAGCAAAGATTAAGTACACTTGGGGGAAAGGTGGCAAACCACATTGGTAACACAAAAGGTAATCTGATGAAAGAAGCCATTCATTATACTATATAGATTGCAATATTCAATAGCATTTTAAATCCAACTTTTTTGTAATCAAGAAAAAAAAGAAAAAGAGAAGAAATAAAAGGAAAAGTAAAGTTTACAGTAGACATAAATTTCATGTATGCAGTTCGAAAAGCATTTCTTTTTCAAGAGAGAATCAAATGAAGCAATGAATGCGGCAGGACTGGGTAGAGGCTAGCTACTGTACATTTAAGAAAATTTTATATATGCACCACAGTGAAGAAACAAATACAGAACTAATAAAACCTTGAAAACTGCCTGATGAAAAATAAAATCACCAGTTGCTTTTAATGGCTTCTCCTGGTTAGCAATGCTACAAAAGACATTGTTTTCAAATCTTTCTGATGCCGAATGATAGCATCTAATCAAATATTGAAACCAGGAATGTCAAACCATTAGTAAGTTAAACCCAACCCATAGAAATATACTATCAACCCATGTTTTTTTTTCCATCAAAAGCTTTTCTTTTTTTTTAAATCTTTGAGGCCCGTTTGGTCACAGTATGTTACATGTTTTCCCATTTTTATTTTTTTTACACCATGATACCATAACGTTTGTCTGGCAATATCCTAAAGCTAGTTATAGATGATGTAAATACAGAAACGCCCCGATGCCGATCTGGCAGAGTGAATTCGCTGGGTGCAGAATGAGGGAAGAGAAGAACGGTTCTCCTTTATGAACATTGGACCGTGTGAATCACTCGTCGTCACTTCCGCTGGCTTCCGACTGGTCCTGGATGGAAGAGGCAGGGGGGAAGGTTAGAGGTTTTGTTTGTTGAAAGCATTGCAAAAAAGACAATGTTACTTTGACACCCCTGTTTGGGCCATAATAAAGAAACAAGGTGCAACGAAGAGATAGCAAGGCAATCCAGTTAATTTAGTCATGCCCCTGGATTTGTCGCAAGATGTTCTATAATAGGTTTATGAGCTATCAGGCACAGCTGTGCCGTGTGCATCTCGCAAGTCTCACGGCTTTCGCGATGATTTACTTCCAAATAAATATACCAAAAGACTGACGGCATGTACAGTATGCTCACTCAGAACCAAATCCCAGGGAGTTTAGCGGGGCTTACGCAGCCTTAGCTGGCCTTTATAGGTAAAGGTAAAGGGACCCCTGACCATTAGGTCCCGTCGTGACCGGCTCTGGGGTTGCGGCGCTCATCTCGCTTTATTGGCCGAGGGAGCCGGCGTACAGCTTCCAGGTCATGTGGCCAGCATGACTAAGCCGCTTCAGGCGAACCAGAGCAGCACACGGAAACGCCGCTTACCTTCTTGCTGGAGCGGTACCTATTTATCTACTTGCACTTTGATGTGCTTTTGAACTGCTAGGTTGGCAGGAGCAGGGACCGAGCAATAGGAGCTCACCCCGTCACGGGGATTTGAACCACCAACCTTCTGATCGGCAAGCCCTAGGCTCTGTGGTTTAACCCACAGCGCCACCAGCGTCCCTACAGTCGGCCTTTATAGGCTACCTTAAAACAAAATTAACAAAGAGCAACCTTTGTGCACCTGCAGAATTTCTTTCTTTCCCCCCTGAAGTGCAGGAGCCCACGCATATTGCAAACAGCCGGCAGAACTCCCCTGGCAAAACCCCATTTGTCATTAAGGGACCCTGCTCTTCAAGAAACCACAGGATATTTCACACAACAGAGGGGTCTTTCCAGATATCCATACAAGAGTTAAGCCAGGCATAGGCAAACTCGGCCCTCCAGATGTTTTGGGACTACAACTCCCATCATCCCTAGCTAACAGGACCACTGGTCCGGGATCATGGGACTTGTAGTCTCAATAAAACATCTGGAAGGCCGAGTTTGCCTATGCCTGAGTTAAGCCTTAGTACTTAATTTTTTTAAAAAAATACTTTTATTTGATTTTTAAAAATATAAACATACAGCAAAAAACAATTCAAGACTGAAATATCAAGATTACTCTGACTCTCCTGACTTTCCCCATCCCTTCCACGGGTCCTAGTGATAATATGCACAACTGCATATCAATAGTATCCAAGATTTATCCTTCCCGTTATTCTACAAGTGTGGTTGAAATCCTGCTAATGTTTTAGCCTGCTTACAATGGTCTTGTAAATAAATTGTAAACTTTCCCCATTCTTTTTTCAAGTTCTCGTCTTCTTGATTTCTGAGCTTCCCAGTTAATTTGGCCATTTCAGTAGAGTCCATCAACTTGGTTTGCCATTCTAGTACTTAATTTTAACTTGGCCGGCTGAGCTCCTAAAGAACTACTTGCTCAAGGCCTCCTTTCCCCCCTTTTAGGAGCATCTCCCTGAAATTTGCCACCTATTTCTTGATGCAAATCTCTTCCCTGGAGCTCAGAAGAAGCTTCCCAGCTCCTTCAATCCCGGGCATTGAGTCCAAGTGTTGAGCATCTTAATGGAGAGGTGATGGGATACTATGCAATGCTCTCAAACCTTCCATGCATCCTGAGCCCCCCCCCAAATTGGCCCCCTTGCCCCCCCCCCGACTGGTTTTGGATGACAGCTCCCATCAGGGCTCCTGCTCAGAGACAGGGGAGCCCCAAATACCTGCAGTGCCCCCTGCTGGAAAACGCTCTGCTGGACTGTTAACCTCCAAAGGCGAATCCCAGACTTGACGACTGCAGATACAGGCACAGGGATGGGGGGGGGGGAATGCATTTACTGCTCTTGCAAGCAACACTCACATTTTCATCTTGATCCTCATCGCTGTCGTCGTCGCTCACAACCGGTTTGGCTTTGACTCGACTTTGCCGCTTCTTGCCTTTTCCTTTCTCCCTGTTTTTATCCTCCTTTTTGTTTAGTTTGATTTTTACTTTCACAGATTTGGCTGCAAAAAACCCCCCAAAAGCCCACAGAAGAAACTTAGCGGCCAAAATTAACAGACCGGACGCAGATTTAGTCCTGCTTAAAGCAGAGCCGGAGACATAGACGGGACTTACGTCCATCATTGCAGTCCTACACACTATGGATGTGAATGAATCTAGTCTCAAGTGTGACTAAATGTGGGTCAAGCCCAGTGTTTAAGGTTTCTCAGCCACTGACTCCCCTGAGTTCCTCTGGAAGGAACAGTGGGCTATAAATTTAAACCATATATAAAACAAACAAACAAACAAACTCACACAAATCACTCATTCTCTCTCTCTCTCTCACACACACTATCCTGAAAAGGACCTTATCAGCATTCTTGATTCTACAACGTAAATGTTTCAAAGAAATAATCTGAATGTAAATTTCATATAAGGAAATTTCCTATTTTAAAACAGTGCTTTTTTCTGGGCGGACAGGACACAGGGGGTACACATACCCCTAAACAGTTTGTGAATCTACCGGAAGAAGAAACTATTTTTTAAAAAATGGTTAGTTTCTTCTCTAGCAGGGTGAACCATCGGTTCCATTGCTACCCCCGACGGCGGCTTCCTTTCCTTTCCCGGTGTTTCCCCGAGTCTCGGACAGAAGCGAGCGTTTAATATGTGAAGCAGTGTGGAATGTGGATGTGTGGTGTTTTACTGATGAAAGCTTGGTCTCATGGAGGGGCACTATTTCAATATGGGCCACGCATGTTGTTTGTACTTTTGTCCATTTACTGTATTCATTTCCCCTGATTTGACCTATAAAATGGTGGTTTTCTCAAGGCAAAATGAGAGGACCCCTAAACATTTTTTAAGAAGAAAAAAAAAAAGCAATGAAGTGAGGGGCTCACATTCAGATTCCGACTCGTCTTCCTCGTCTTCTTCTTCCTCGTTGCTTTCGTCCTCGCTCTCCTCTTCTTTGGCAATCTTCTGCCGCGCACTTTTGAACACCGACTGCAGAACAATGGAGTCCTCATAGATCTGTGGCAGGAAAGGAGAGCAGCGTCAGGCCGGCAAGCTGTGCTTCATCAAAGATTCACAGCGTGGAGCGCTATTTCCTATGCAAACCCAGAGAGAGCAAGGCTTCTCTCCCCCATTACAAGTCACAAGTCTTGTTGCATGAATTTTACAGGAAATGCCAATGTTAATTTTTCATGCACTAAATGCTTCAATGATCTTAGCTATGGTTAACGCCAACTAGGTTCCTGCATGATGGAGTTTTTCATAGGGACCCTTAGTTCGTATTAGCCAGGCATAGGCAAACTTGGCCCTACAGATGTTTTGGGACTACAACTCCCATTACCCCTGACCACTGGTCTTGGTAGCTAGGGATGATGGGAGTTGTAGTCCCAAAACATATGGAGGGCAGAGTTTGTCTATGCCTGGTATTAGCCATGGTCAAGACTGGTGAAGACTGCACCTCTTAGCCAACAAATAGATTCCTCCAATGATCCATCATGGATGATGAGTTGCAAGATAAAGATTGACAAGCCACCAATCCACTCGTAAGCAAAATGGAGATACAGTCTATATTTACTTCAGCAAGTGCCAGTTTTATTACCCAACTTCCAAGGAAGATGTTGAGTTCTTCAGAAGATTTTTTAAAATAACACCACCACCACCACCACGGAGAACTACCAACTAGTTGATACCAAGGGTGGTAAATGTAGACTTATTTCTCCAACCGAGATGTTTCAAGTATACTGTAGTTGCAGGAGAAGAACTTCCTGCTATAGAACCAACTCTGAAGACTAAAAGCAAGCTGAAACAGAAAATACTAAACTGAAGGTTGTTTTATACAACTGGGGAAATGTTAACGCCACCCCAAGTTTAGACAGCCCCCAGGCTTCTTACTGACTTACATAACATGTTCACAAATGCAAATGTGTACACCAACACCGCAGTTCTGCTAAGCAAATAATTTGAACCCGACCTGTGATCCTTCCAAGTTGAAGGTCTGAGCGTTGTGACACAACAACATGACGTCCTTCTCCAGGTCGCTAACACTCCGATATTTATGGTTACGAATTCTTTCCTAAAAACCCAATCGAAAGAGATTGAAAGGGGGAGAGAAAGAACAGGATAGCTGGTTAAACAAGCCTGCTGCACTCATGAACACAACAGATTCACGTACGCAACGTTCTCAGTGTTGTTATCCTTCTGGCGTAGATTAATCGGATAGCACAAACAAAGCAAGCGTTTTCAGATAAAATAAAATAATAATAATAATAATATATTATTTATATCCCACCCATCTGGCTGGGTCCCCCCCCCCGCCACTCTGGGCGGCTTCCAACAAAACGCTAAAATACAATAACCTATTAAACATTAAAAGCTTCCCTAAACAGGGCTGCCTTTAGATGTCTTCTAAAAGTTTGGTAGTTATTTTTCTCTTTGACATCTGGTGGGAGGGTGTTCCACAGGAAGGGCACCACTACCGAGAAGGCCCTTGGTGCTGGATCTCAGTGTCCGGGCAGAACGATGTAGGTGGAGATGCTCCTTCAGGTATACTGGACTGAGGCTGCTTCTCCTCTGCTGGGTTTAGCAGCCCTGCTCCAGAAGAGTTTGATCTGGCATCCTTTAACCAGCCGAACCTGGCTTCATGCCGGTTACTTGGGGATGGGATGGTCCTGCTGGTTTATCAATGGCAGCTAGACATGGCAGAGGTTATGCTCTGCCTCCATGCGCAGGGACTGCAATGCACACCAGGCGCTAAAGAGGGGGCTGGCGCTCAGCTTTCCCACAGGCCCCCCTCTGTCCAGATGCCAAGGGGATGAAGAACTACACAACTTCTGGAAGACATTGGAAGGCAGCCCTGTATCGGGAAGCTTTCAATGTTTAACGTTTTACTATGTTTTTATACATGCTGGAAGCCACCCAGAGTCATAGAATCATAGAGTTGGAAGAGACCACAAGGGCCATCAAGTCCAACCCCCTGCCAAGCAGGAAACACCATCAGAGCACTCCTGACATATGGTTGTCAAGCCTCTGCTTAAAGACCTCCAAAGTAGGAGACTCCACCACACTCCTTGGCAGCAAATTCCACTGTCAAACAGCTCTTACTGTCAGGAAGTTCTTCCTAATGTTTAGGTGGAATCTTCTTTCTTGTAGTTTGGATCCATTGCTCCGTGTCCGCTTCTCTGGAGCAGCAGAAAACAACCTTTCTCCCTCCTCTATGTGACATCCTTTTATATATTTGAACATGGCTATCATATCACCCCTTAACCTCCTCTTCTCCAGGCTAAACATGCCCAGCTACCTTAGCCGTTCCTCATAAGGCATCGTTTCCAGGCCTTTGACCATTTTGGTTGCCCTCCTCCGGACACATTCCAGTTTGTCAGTGTCCTTCTTGAATTGTGGTGCCCAGAACTGGACACAGTACTCCAGGTGAGGTCTGACCAGAGCAGAATACAGTGGCACTATTACTTCCCTTGATCTAGATGCTATACTCCTATTGATGCAGCCCAGAATTGCATTGGCTTTTTTAGCTGCCGCGTCACACTGTTGGCTCATGTCAAGTTTGTGGTCAACCAAGACTCCTAGATCCTTTTCACATGTACTGCTCTCAAGCCAGGTGTCCCCCATCTTGTATTTGTGCCTCTCATTTTTTTTGCCCAAGTGCAATACTTTACATTTCTCCCTGTTAAAATTCATCTTGTTTGTTTTTGCCCAGTTCTCTAATCTGTCAAGGTCGTTTTGAGTGGCTGGGGAAACCCAGCCAGATGGGTGGGGTACTACTACTACTACTACTACTACTACTACTACTACTACTAATAATAATCTGGCTGGCCACTGTGAGAACAGAAAGCAATTCCACAGGTACATCACAGACATGGAAGAATAACAACAAGCAGTATTTAATTTCTGCTACTTGTGCACAAGTGCAAAAGCCAAGTCATGATAACTTGGCCCGATGCTGGAAAGCTGCATTCAAGGTCAAATGAAATGGCGGGAAGGATTTGAGGTAAAAGCAGCAGAAGGAAAAATGACAAAATAACTGGAATAGAGAATTTTTTTGTGATAGATGCAGTAGAAAGGGTTTGAGTCAAAAACACTGCAGAGGTGAGGGAGTCAACTCATGAAACAATGTCTTTGATTTGAAGGTTACCGTGAAAACATTTGGAAAAAATTAATTAAAAATATATGTAAAAAAGGATGGAAGCTGCATTCGCGTTTAGCAGAAATCAGGCTCACCTTAATTTTTTTGAAATCCACTGGCTTTCTAATTAATTCATAGTATTCTGGGTATTCTTTCCTGGAAGGCAGCTGAATAAAGACTTCACTTAACTGTCGTCCTGAGCTGTTAAAAAGAACAAAAATAATAGAAAAAATTATTACTTAGCTGTGACAAGAAATGGCAGTGACCAGCATGTTTGAGAAGAAAAAAAGGAAGATGGTTTTGCTTTTCAGCTAAGAATTTGTTCCAGTTCAAGAAATGGAGCATTAATAAAATCCTGTGCTGTGAAGAATCAAAGTACAAGGGTAGCCATGTAGAATAATATAAAAGATGCACCACCAAGGGATATTCTGGAAATATACGCAAATTGCAGAACAGACTACATTGCACACATTCCTAGAACAGCAGCACAGTACTGAATTTTACCTTTTTTTCTTCTACAACCCAAATACCTGGCTACTTTTTCACAGAAGGATTTGATTTCTTAGTCCCCTTTGTGCATTTGTCAGTGAATATGGCTTAAAACAACAACCAAGAACCCAAAGCCAAAAAAGCATTTATTTGTTAACAGAAAGCTTCCACCGGTTGCAACTGAGGTTATGCTAAAAAAAAGCAAATGATTACTTGTGAATATGCTATCCTGGTTTTCAATCTCAATTTCCAGTTCCATATGCACCTTTTGAACATAAATAAAAAATAAGAGATCTAACAATCATAGAAAGCATGCACACTATTTCTTTTCCGGTTGCCTAGCAACTGCCAGGCTATACGCTGAAGAGCAGTAGGACCTGCATAAATTAAGAAAATCTTCAGAAAGATGAGTGGCATCGCTGTAGTCTGACTCTACTGGGTCACATTGTCTGCCCCCCCAAACAAGGCATCTCAGCAAATAAACACAGATAATGGTGTTGTTTTAAATCTGTTTTGTGTGCTGTGCAACATCCTTCCAGACTGGTGGGAAAAAGCATCGTTTGTCGCTGCATATACTGGCATTAACAGGTGGCGAATTTTAAGGTACCGTATTTTTCTGTGTATAAACCCCCCCCCCGGTGTATAACATGACCCCTATTTTGGGGGACTCCAAATTAGGAAAGTGGGGGGAGATTGCCCAGAGTTGTTAAGCTTTATTTGGGGGGGGCGGGACCATCCGCAGCTGACAAGCGCACGCCTCGCAGAAGCCACCAATCATCTGCCCAATCACATCCAGAAGCCACAAATTGCCTCCGTAACAACAGCCAATCCCAACCAGTGCTTGCGGCATGCACCCATCACTGTATATCTCCGACTCACGGCTGCCAACAATCGCCTGTCTCCCCCTCCAAGCACAACCCGTGTATAAGACGACCCATAATTTTTTACATATTTTTTTTTTAAAAAAACCCCACGTCTTATACACAGAAAAATACAGTAAGCTTGTTAACGGAGAAATCTGAGGGCTCCCTTGGACAAAAAACAAGGACACCAGCCAGGAATACCAGAGCAAAACAGCAGCCAGTAGCCTTGGTCTTTACTGAGGACTGTTGCGACAGGACTCCCACCTGCCTCAAGGTGGAAGCCCCAAACAAAAGAGCCCCCAAACTTTTATTAGCTGCTAATCCCCATGTTACACCTCCCAAAAAACTACATCACTAATACATCATGGTTACATCATAAAAAGGGAGGTCTGGTGGCAGTAATCTGAGCATCCTGGACTCTGCCCTATGGTTCTCCTTGCCCTCCACCAAACACCCATCAAGTGTAACAAGAGAGATATTTACATTTCCCTGTTTCCCAGCCAAGTTAATCACATCCTTTTGTCTTCATCTGGGTTTGTTATTTCTGGAATGGCTACCAGTCTGGCACTCAGGTATCAAGATGCCAGGGATTATCGCTCAGGCAGAGGGGCTGCTGAGTAGCTGAGCTCACATGTCTCTATGAATTTCTGAAGTTCTCCCAGTGAGCCAGTACATAGATACATTTATCAGTCAATTCTTACATGTGGTATCGTGCAGCAGAGGCCGTTTGAATAGATAGGAAGAAACTGTGATGAAGTGTTTTGTGGGGACAAATCACAAAAGTGATTGTGCTGATTTTGGTAGTGGGATGTATGTGCATGATATCTGCTGGAGGGGCAAACCCCACCCCCAACCTAGACATAAATTCCTGCAACAAGCTGCAGATTGATTTTACAAAGTGAGCCCTCTGGGCAGTATCACTGGAGCAATTCAACGCCGCTATCAATTGAACCTCCCAAATTCCACACATGCACACATGCAGAGTGTACGTTTTGTCTGGAGGGATTTGGTGCCTCTGAGATCTGAGTAGGATTATCTACGTCAGGGCTTCCCAAACTGTCGTCTGCAGACCCTCAGTGCTCCGTGAGCGAGAGGAGGAGGATGGAAGTGCCAGGAGAGGAGGACAGAGGGGGCCCTGGCCTGTGGGGCGTGTTTCTCCACAGCACCTCTGGGGCTGAGCTGCCTCCTCCTAGCGAGGTGGGAGACTCGGTGAGGAGTAGGCAGCATTGGGGGCTTGGGCAAGGGGGGGGGCAAAGGGAAAGCAGGTGGGGCATTGCAGAAGGGGGAAAGGACCAGCATGGGCTATGTTTTGATGCCCTTCCCGCGCCCCCTTTCCACCCCGATGCTGGTATTTGGACAGGTGGCTGACGCAACCCAGCTACTGATTTGACAGTGCCAGATTTACGTATAAGCTAAACAACCTCTAGCTTAGGGCCCCACTCTCTTGGGGGCCCCAAAAAAACTTAAAGGAAAAAAAAACCTGGATGTACATTTCCAAAATATAAAACACAAATAAAATAAAACCCACATACAGCAACAGTGTTTTGTGTTGTGTAGGCTCCTAGGATATAAGTCATGGGCCCTGCCTGCTCCCTAAAATATCACTGGTTTGCCTCTTTCTATATATAGGGTGCCGACATTCTACACGGACTGGTTGCAGGGCAATGTGTGCAAATGGCTTGAGATACCTATGAGGTCCATAAATTATCATGTAGCCTATATTCAACAAAAAAAAAACAGTGTTGACAAAGGACAGCTGGACATATCAAGGGCCCTGTTACCTCCAGGAGCTGAGGGCCTCATCAAACCTAAATCCGGCCCTGGTCCTGCTCACCTGGTCAAGGTTGGCCCATGAGGCAGGAGCCAAAAAGGCTTTTCCACTCCTGGTCCAATGGGTCAGCATAGATTTCATGAGGTTTAGGAGTGTGCTGGGTTGTTGAGGGCTCATGGATGGTTGCTAGGCAATGCAAGCCGGGACAGACTGCCCGGTACCCTAATAAATATGGCCGTCTTTCAAGACGCCCCTGGGCTCTTTGTTGAAACAGGTTGACATTTCTCCTCCTCCTCCTCTGGAAATTGTGCCAAGCGCCCTGTTATTGATCTCAAGGACGAAGTCTGGAGCTCCGTCTGAAGGGGAAAGCCAGATTAGGCAGAAACTCGCTCTTTTCTCCAACAGGTGACTTCTAAAGCGCCCCCTTGCTGGGTCGGGTCCTCGTTCTTCATGCACGCTTAACAAAGCAGCAAATGCAGCCGAGTGTGAAAGTGCTGTTAATTCCGGCAGACGTGCCAGGGTGGAAAGGAACGCTTGGCATCTGGAGCCTGAACCGCCTTCCTACCCGTCACGCAAAGAGGGGCAGCTATTTGGGAGTCTGAGAGCATCAATCCCAAAGGGAACGTAAACTCAAGAAGTGGTTTGTTTTGGGCCGCTGTTAAGCTACAAACATCAGACTAGAAATGGTAAAAAAGAATTAGAATACTGAGCTGGTGTTTCTGTTCAAAGCAGTGTGGAATTTGTTTCAGTTTTATTGGAAAAGTTTCTTTTCATATTCAATTATCATATTCAAAGAGAACAACAACTACCAGACTTTTTAGAAGACATCTGAAGGCAGCCCTGTTTAGGGAAGCTTTTAATGTTTGATGTATTACAGTATTTTTTAAAAAAAATTGGAAGCTGCCCAGAGTGGCTGGGGAAGCCCAGCCAGATGGGCAGGGTATAAATAATAAATTATTATTATTATTAATTTCCAAAATTTTCTGTAGGATATAACTATTGCACCCAAACAATTACTGAAACACAAGTTACACAAAACATCCACGTATAATAGCATGACCAGCAAATGCCTCGAGTTCTCGCAGTCATCTGAAATCCCCACTCAACGGACAACACCGAAATTGGTTTTTTGGTATCCAAATCACAATCCTGCTTTCATCATTTCACAAAACTCTTTGTTCTGCAACAATTCAGTCGCAGAAAATATTCACACAGCAAGGTAGAGGCATGGGAGTTATTTTCCTTGCTAGGTGGAAGTGGACGCCATCAAGAGAAAATGACTTTCTCTCTTGTCCCTGGTTCCACATTTGCCAGGAACTGACACACACCGGACTTGGGAAAGGGCCACTTCACCTAGGCATTCATTTGTACATTTTTATTTTCTCCAGCGTAAACTGGAAGGTACACAGAGGAAACTGCAGTGCATCCACCATATGGAAAAAGCATAGTTGGGAATCTGGAAATAGCGGCTCCTGCGTTCCACGTGACCAAAGGGTAGGAAAGAGACGGGCGCAGTTTTCAGTACCTGTTGACACAGTGCAGTTGCAGAGATTTCTTGTGAAAGACTAGAATGCCGATCACCTCCACCAATTTTTATGTCAAAGACATAACCTACTAAACTAGAATAACGTCTTGCGTTTCTAAAATGCTGTCTGTATCATCCACAGCGGTACCTCAGGTTACATACGCTTCAGGTTACAGACTCCGTTAACCCAGAATTAGTGCTTCAGGTTAAGAACTTTGCTTCAGGATGAGAACAGAAATTATGCTGTGGCGGCGCGGCGGCAGCAGGAGGCCCCATTAGCTAAAGTGGTGCTTCAGGTTAAGAACAGTTTCAGGTTAAGAACGGACCTCCGGAACGAATTAAGTATTTAACACGAGGTACCACTGTATCATAAAAACATGTTCGTCCAGCAATTCACGCAGAAATATTTTCTTAATTCACTACATTGACACCACTGGTTTGGAGCCCCAGACCATAATGTTACATTTCTGCAGTAACTTCCATATCAGACATGTAAAGATATCCAGATCCCTTGTTTGCTTACGGTTGGCAGGTATATTTAATTTGGTACAAGCCAGAAGACTTTCTGTTCTACAGTCCTAATTAAAGAGCTCAGGCAAAGCACAGAAATGAAAACACACGTATTGTTATTTCCCCCCTGATCAATGCTCTCTTCCTAAAGGAATCCATCTCTGTTTATCTATTAGACAACCTCCCTCCTTGGATCTTGGGAAGCGTTTTGCCAAAGTGAGCCCCCACCCTCCAAAACAATTAATGAGACTAGCACTTACTCAGCATTTAAACTAAGTCGAACCAAACAAAATTCCCAGCGTCCTTTGCAAACCTCATTGCAAGGCAACTCATCTGTAACATGAACCTGCAGCTTCAAGTACTTCTCGTCAAGGGCAAGCAATGTCATCAAGAAGCTAATTAAAATTTAAAATTGTAGCTAGGGGTATTTCCCCCCCTTATTTTGATTTTTGTAAATGCAAGGAACTCTGTAACCGCTGCTGTTGGCAAAGCAGTGTAGGAAAAGCAAAGAGAACTGCTCAGAAACGGCACTTCTCTCCTGGCGACATCGTGTATTGCAGGTGCCTCCCTGCAAGTGATGAGAGGATGGGGATCCAGGGACAACAGCAAGGGATGCAGCTGACAGGAAACACAATCCGTAGCATTATTAATCGCATGCAAGTTCTGGCAAATTCTGTGACTCTCGCTCCCTACTAGGGCTGGGCGATATCTTGAAATATCATCCAAAACTGGTCCAAAGTCCATATTGTGATATTGGTCTCATCATTTTGGGCCTGGCAATATATCGTATTTTTCTGTGTATAAGATGCCCCCTATTTGGGGGGACCCAGAATTAAGAAAATGGGGGGAAGATTGCCCAGAGTTGTTGAGCTTTTTCCCTATTGCCGCAAAAAATAGCCGCTGACAATCTCTGGCTCCCAGCAGCAACCAATCCCACACCACCGTGTGTAAGACGAACCCCATTTTTAACATAATTTTTTAGTAACAATTCCTTGTCTTATACGTAGTACAGGATGGTACTGTGAATCTTGTGTGTGTGTCATGCAAAAAACCCTGGGAATTCACCCAATGGCTCTCAAGTAGTACTATCCTTATTTCAGACACTGTGATGTATCGGTATATTGTGATGTTTAGCTGATGATAAATTGTGGTGCTGAAAACCAGATGATCGCCCAGCCCGACTCCACACTATGTTTAGGATTGTTAAATTTCACTCAGGGGCCTTGGGTCTCTCCTCTAGCCTATGAAAATTAGAGCTCAACTCATCACTGTGTAATATTTTTAATTCAGCAATCGTAGATCATGTCATCAGCCGCTGTTCACATTTCAGCAAGTAATTCTGATTTGCAGCAGGTATGCAAGAGTTAAAGAGACACGGCGAGCAAAATTCTGTTCTCATGGAAACCGGCATAAATCAGCAGAGACTTTGCTACTTACTATTGATCGGTCAGCACAATGGAATGGGTCATTTCACTCGCAACTAATTTCTCTGGACCCCCACACAGCTCAGCATGCTATTAGCCTTTAGAAGATGATTTGCAAGAGGGTGCAACCAAAAATGGCAGAGAGCATGAGCAGAGGGCTCCTCAAACGCTGTTGTATATTTTTAACATGATAGCACTTCCACAAGGGGAATCCTGAATGAGCTATTCTGAGAATCCTTCAAGTCGGTTCACTCTTGCAAATCATTACTCACGAGGATGCTCTGTATATGCATTTGCAGCGTAACGCCGGATTGAGAGCCTTGTGTGAGTTTGCAGAAAAAGTACCGTCAGCGGCGAGATCAGCAATGATGCACAGGATTCCCCAAAAGACAGCCGGCCAATTTATGACCAATCTTCTCCGGCGATTAACAGTAGTGCTTGCCCTGGACTGGGCAGTGACCCACATGAACAGAGGCTTCATCCCACAACATGAACCAAGCCTGGGATGCCATGGCAGGCAGACACAGGTGTTGGCAAGCAACCAAGGAAACTGGGGCAATTGGCAGGCCCCCAGCTGGCTCCAGTCCACTGGCTAGTGTGCCGGGCGATCTCCAGTCCTTGGTGCAGCCTCAGCAATCCGAGCTTGAGAAGCCGGGGCACGCTACACAGCAGAGTAAACGCTACACAACAGAAGTGGCATGAGGAATTGTGTGAGCATATTTACAAGCAGCTCATTCAGCATAAAGGTCAAGGTAAAGGCCATCAGGTTCAGTCATGACCGACTCTGGGGTTGCGGCGCTCATCTTGCTTTATTGGCTGAGGAAGCCAGCATACAGCTTCCGGGTCATGTGGCCAGCATGACTAAGCCACTTCTAGCAAACCAGAGCAGTGCACGGAAACGCTGTTTACCTTCCCGCCAGAGTGGTACCTATTTATCTACTTGCGCTTTGACGTGTTTCCGAACTGCTAGGTTGGCAGGAGCAGGGGCCGAGCAACGGGAGCTCACCCCGTCGTGGGGATTCAAACCGCCGACCTTCTGATCGGCAAGTCCTATGCTCTGTGGTTTAACCCACAGTGCCACCCACGTCCCTTATTCAGCATACAGCAGGACAAAAGGAAACATGTCTGATCCCTTTCGTGTCCAAAGCAAGACAGCAAAAGCAATACACAAACGGAAGTTCCCAGCAAGCTGTGCTGGAGTGTAAACAGGCATGTGACACACAACAACCACGCCTGTTCCTTAAGGTGGAACGGAATATCCCAACAGTGGGTTCAAGTGAAGTTGATGCAGAAGCTTGGAAAACCAAGACACAAGCTGAGAACTGGGAGTGTTTGTGCCAAGCACCTGTTTGCAAAGGGCTGGAGAACCTGGAATCCTTCCACTGTTTCTGGAGTAAATAGGGCAAGATGCATTAACCATTAGTTCATTTTTCCTTGACTTGTTTAAGGATCTCTGGAAGGGACTTCTTGACACTGAAGAAATGCAGTGCGTGGCAAGCTTGTTTTCCCCTGCTCTGGAGACTCGAACCCGTGGCTTCAAGTCACAAGGAAGGAGATTCAATGTCAGGAGGAATTTTCTGACAGGAAGAGCTGTTCGAGGGAGGAACGGTCTCCCTCGGGAGGTGGTGGACTCTCCTTCCTTGGAGGGTTTTAAGCAGAGGTTGGGTGGCCATCTGTCATGGGTGCTTGAGCTGAGACACCTGCATTGCAGAGGGTTGGAATGGATGACCTTCGGGGGTCCCTTTCAACTCTACAATTCTACGATCTGGAAAGGGCTGCTTGGATCAGGTCTGAAACATCTTAATGGAATCAGGTGCCACACCAGGCAGCCTTGGGAATCAGGTCAGGAGTGTCACCAGCTCCACCTACGGGACCCCAAAGCGGAGGTTTCCAAGGGGAAGCTGAGTTAGACCATGCTGAAAGGGGGACTCAACCAAGAAAGGGGTTCTTTCTTTTCCTGGGCTTTTTTTAAACCACTGTCCCAAGAAATTGGACCCAAATAAATAGCTTTTCTTCACCCCACCCACTCTGTTACAGCTCCAAGACTGAGACTTAGAAGCTTCCTTTTTCTCCCCTCGTGCCCCACCTGGGGCAGATTTTCCTTGGAAGAGCTATGGAAGACATGGGCAGTTGCTGATGCTGGTTACTAGCCCCCTCCCCTAAAAAAAGAGGCGTAGATAGTTGGAGACCCAGACAGAGAAGTTAGGGGGATGGGGTTGGGGGTTCCAGCAGGACCTGCAAATTCTCAAACTTCTGCCATCGAGGAGCCATCCTGCAGCAGACCTAATCTCAGCTGGCCAAGGTTGAAACAGCAGTTTATTCCACGTCGGGAGGGAAAACAAGCTGGATGCTTGGGGGGGGGGATGGCTCAGTGCTGTGAAAGGAAGCAATTTTTCACTGCTTGGGCAGGAGCTGGTGGGAGATGCTCAGGGAAGACTGAAAATGTCGCCCGTCTGGTCTGAGGAAACCGGACGCCCCCCCCACCCCGCTTAAGAAGCAGCACCCCCAAAGGCTCCTGCCCTGGCTGGGAAACGGAGGAAAATCTCACAGGGACGCCCAAATCCGAGCCTGAAAACATCCCTCGTCTGGTCAGTTCTAAGGGACTTTGCATTAAAGGAAACACGGATGACCAACTGGGAATCCCAGCAATTCTGCCTGGGCAAGCAGGGACTTTCCCCCCGAATGAGTCCAAAGAGTCGCGGACGCGGCCTGGTACCAGGAAGCGCTGCGTCCCAGAGGATAACGGACTTGTTGCCATGAGGGTAACAAGGCTAACGACGGCCAACAAACTCTTGAAAGCTCTCCTTGCCACTCCCGTTGATTCATCGCACCACTTAAATGATCCAGGCTCCAGCTCCAGTGAAGAGAATTAGTTGGAAGTGACCAAAAGTGGCCTGAGGAACGAAGGAAATAAAATCCATCCCGGCCTCAGTTAAGTAAGATGGTTTTCTTAGTGAGAGCATTTGCCTTTGTAGGGAAACAGAAGTGAGACGTGGAAGTTGAAAACATTGCTTCGGGGGTCTCCTAAAAGGATTAGCTCATGTTCAATGAACAAAAAATAGTGTGCGCCACCCCCACCCACCACTTTGACTGTGGGGGTGAAAGCAACAAGTGAATCAATCTGCACCCATTTTTGCTTCTTTCAGTCTTCCAAAGACTGGAGAGAGAGACTGAGCTCCAATAAATGTTGTGTGAGATATGCGCACACAAACATTCCCGCCCGCCCCCACATTACAGGCTTGCTGACCGGGGAGGCCAGCCCTGCACCCCTGGCCTCACACCATGCCGTCTGCACTGAAGGCCCCCAAGTGACAGGAGAACCCGGGCCGGTCTGGATCCCCTCAAGGGTAGAGATGCTCAAGATGCGCAGGGCCCCTTTGTGTAGCCACTGGGCGCACAACCGGAAGAATGAGGGAGCTAGTGCGCTGTACTCCTTATTTAGAACCAATCAGGTTGAGAAAATGGAGAACCCATCGAGGGGTCCTGCTCTCTTCTTGCTGGTGTAAAAAGGTTTTGCAAAGCGAAGTATCTTACTGACTTCTTTGGCATCCCTCATAGCCAATTAAGATTGTCTTCCATACACGGTTTTAACAATGAGTCTGTAAGTGACTGTGGAGGCCAATTCTGGATCCACATGTCCTTCCACAGTGGAGAAATAGGTTTCCAGGCGGGAGTTGATCACAGTGTGGATTTGCCAAGCGTGCCTTCCTCTTAGCACGTTTCTCCCTTGCGTCCTGAGTTTGAGTGTCTTCAAAGCCCACGACACCTTTGGTAAAGGCTGTTCTCCAATTGGAGCACTTGCAGGCAAGTGTTTCCCAGTTGTTGGTGTTTATACTACATTTTTAAAGATTTGCCTTGGGAGCGTCTTTAAAACTCTTTTGTTGACTACCAGAATTATACTTTCCATTTTTAATTCTGGAGTAGTGTTTGGAGGACGATAATCAGGCATCGGCACAACATGACCAGTCCAACAAAGCTGAGGCTGAAGAGTCAACACTGGTGATCTTTGCTTCTTCCAGTACCCTGGCATTAGTTCACCACTGACTGTTTCATACAACATCCAGAAGACACCTCAAAGGGCAGATTCAGGATGATGGCATTTCATGTTTTGTCCCTGTTCTGGGTCATCATTAATTTTGTTTTCATTATACAGTGGTACCTTGGGTTAAGTACTTAATCTGTTCCGGAGGTCCATACTTAACCTGAAACTGTTCTTAACCTGAAGCACCACTTTAGCTATAATGGGGCCTCCTGCTGCCACCATGCCATCGGAGCACGATTTTTGTTCTCATCCTGAAGCGAAGTTCTTAACCTGAAGCGTATATAACCCAAGGTACCACTGTAATGGGCACAATAGGCTTCTGCAGAATTACAAAGCCACATTTTGGACTCACGTCAGTAATCTCTCACCTATTTTTTTAAATCCACTTCTAGCTAAGCAAAAAACTCTTCAGCTCTCAGGATGGGTGGGGGAACCTCTTTCAGCTTCATGGCTTTATTCCTCCTTGGGCAACCTTCCCGAGGCTTCGTGACAGCGGTGGGGGGGGGGCAGATGTCCAAAGGGCAAAAGTGGTGGTGGAGGGGACACTTTCCCTTGTATGGCAGGTTGTGTTCCAGCCATGCAGAAACCCTAGATTTCTCCACCCCCAGACCTCTCCACCTTCCCCAGTGGTGAGCAAGGGGCAGCAGAAAAGATCAAGGAAACATTTCCGCCAGGCAAAAGCACTCTGCACATGTGGCCGGGGGTGGGGTCCCCGACTCTCGAGGGCCAAACGGGGAGGAGGACATTCAGGAAAACACTCCCATTGCTAACTCGCTGCTATAAAAAGAGAAGGAAACGCCCGTGTTTTTAATTTTACAAACGCTGAATCAATGTGATAAGGCTACTTCTGAGCTCACTTGAGTTTTGCGAACAGATAGCAAACTCACGTGTCCGTTGTGCAATCTAAGCTGGTCATGGTGAACAAGCCCATCTCCATTTAGTCAGTCCAGATATGAACGGAGCCGTTGGCCTTCCCACCAAACCTCTGCGATTATTTAGGAAAATGAATGTGTCATTTAGGAAAAGCTCTAAATGACGGCAGGTTCCTGTGTCATCCAAACTGGGGAGCCACAGTGTCTTAGGGGCTCCCTGGTTGTGAGAAGGGGCCACGTAAATGGACAAAGTCAGAATCTTGGCTTCCTAACCCACATGGTGGGTAAAAATCAATGATTTTTTTTTAATGGATTTTTAAAATTTAAATCAGATTTCTTTTATTTAAATTGGATTTTTAAAATAAACTGCTTTTGGGGATTAATCTTTCTAAAGATAGTTTTCTATTTAAGTTACATTAGAGTCCAAAGGCTATTCATCAGGAAATAAGGATTTTTTAAAGTTTTACATGTGTGCTAAAACTCAGTCTTAAGTTTTTTACAGTGGTGCCTCACAAGACGAAAAGAATCCGTTCTGAGAGTCTCTTCGTCTAGCGGTTTTTCCGTCTTGCGAAGCAAGCCCATTGATAGATTAGCAGATTAGCGCTATTAGTGGTTTATCGGATCAGCTGATAAGTGGCTTAGCGGCTTAGAAAAAAAGGGGGGGGAGGAAAAAAAACCCAGCAGGAACTCGCAAGACATTTTCGTCTTGCGAAGCAAGCCCATAGGAGATTCGTTTTGTGAAGCACCTCCAAAAGGGAAAACTCTTTCATCTAGCGAGTTTTCCGTCTTGCGAGGCATTCGTCTTGCGGGGCACCACTGTATTTCAAAAATCGTTTAGCCACATCAGTTAACAAACACGGATACATATGCTATAACGTTATTGTTTTAGTTAAGTAAATTGTTTAAATTGTCATTAAGGAAATGATTGTTTTCCTCCTTCCAATAAAGCACAGCAGAAAAGGTGTCCAAATATAAACACAGTTAACTTACTAAACCTCACAACAATTTCATAATTATCGCTCCATGTATTTCTAATAGTATAACCAAATCAGTAATTTTTGATATAACTGTAAAAACTACTCTGAAAACTTATTATTCCAAAATGAAACCTTCACCTGGTTGTAAATATTAAGATATTCAATATTAAGATATTGTAAATATTAAGCAAGAATGAGTCTTTCTCTCTAAAAAGTTATTTAAATCAAGTCTTACTGACTAATGATTTAAATCATGATTTAAATTGATTTGATTTAAATCAAATCCACCCTGCTGAGCCATGATGAAACTCTCCAAACGGGGCCATCACGAGGAAGCAAGACCAGAGAATACCCCAGGGACATCTCACATTTCCTGACATTGCAAGGAGAGAAACTCCTGCAGAGATGAATATGACCCCGACTTTAAGCGGGGACAATGTCTTGCAGGGTGTCCCTTCTCAAACTTGTAGACCAGGGGTAGTCAACCCTTTTATACCCTACCACCCACTAATGCATCTTTCTTGATGGTCAAATTTCCTTACTGCCCACCAGTGCTCGATGGAAGGAGGATTCAGCTTGTGTCGTAGACCCCCTGTTAGAAATTTCACTCCTCCGATGCTGCATTTGTGCTTGGTGTAAATCACATCCCTGTCTGAGAAGAGTGTGGGAAATGTAAACAGTCTTATCTCTTCCGCTGTAGGGACTTTGCTATTTACTTTCGCTTTTACTTGTGCCTGTTGTTCTCTCGGAGCTGGAGAGAACGGACGCCATTATGCTGTTGTCTGTAAATAAAGATAAAGGGACCCCTGACCATTAGGTCCAGTCGTGACCGACTCTGGGGTTGCAGAGCTCATCTCGCTTTATTGGCCGAGAGAGCTGGCGTACAGCTTCCGGGTCATATGGCCAGCATGACTAAGCCGCTTCTGGCGAACCAGAGCAGCACACGGAAACGCAGCTTGCCTTCCCGCCAGAGTGGTACCTATTTATCTACTTGCACTTTGACGTGCTTTCGAACTGCTAGGTTGGCAGGAGCAGGGACCGAGCAACGGGAGCTCACCCTGTTGCGGGGATTCGAACCTCTGACCTTCTGATCGGCAAGTCCTAGGCTCTGTGGTTTAGCCCACAGCGCCACCCGTGTCCCTATGTCTGTAAATAGTGTGTAAATAAATAGTAATTAGCTCTACAATGTCTCACGCTTCTTGCTGTCTTATGCCAGAAGCTTAGTGTGCATACATCATTATGATGTCGCTAGAAGCGCACTGGAAGGGAGATGCTTTTTCAAGAGCTGCGCCTATCAGAAGATGCTTGAAGTTCTGGGGGATTGCAGGCATCCCAGGGCGTTTTCCCAACACCCCCTACCTCCCAGCTGGAATCCCCAAGCGCCCACTAGTGGGCGGTAGGGACCAGGTTGACAACCCCTGTTGTGGACAGCGCATAGCTTAAAGATGTTGTCAACCGACATGACGCCAACACTGGAAAAAAGATGCAACATGTTTTTCTTCACAACAGCCGATTTTCACAAAAGCTTTACCCGACAGGTTTTTGTTTTGAACCTTCAAAATAACCTCAAGCATTGCCGAGTTATGAATTACATCTTCCAATGAGCTACCCTTAAGAAGTTATCTGTTTTGATGCTCTGTCTGGGGACCAGATAACAGGATCAGAATTTTAACATGCACAAAGCCACAAGGGGACACTATTTGTGTGCTATTTCTCAAATCACTCATCTCTCTCATTAAGGGGCTCATATTCACAATCCAGCCACTCTTACTTGAGTTTGACAAGTTACACAATGCAGATACGTATCACTGAACCCTTTCTAGAGGAATAAACTTCTCCGTTACTTCCAAGGGGGATAAACAAATTCATTAACAAATTAATCACAGCAAGGAACACAGAAGTTAGGCAGGATATTCTGCAAGTCGGTTTAAGATAAACTTGGATCACACACCAATGTAGGCTATATGCAAAATCCAAAATATTTCTGATGGTCTGCTTATGTTGGGCAAAAAGGATTTTGAATACAAATTTTATGTTTCCCACCTTACACGTAAAAGTACACGTAAAATTTGGAATATTCTTATTACTTTAGGGGGAAAACCTGAAATAATGCAATGGTAAAAAACCAACACATAGTATATTAAACACAAAACCTCCAGGCTAGACTACTGTAATTCGCTCTACGCGGGGCTGCCCTTGAAGCTGTCCCAGAAACTCCAGCAGGTGCAGAATGCTGCAGCGAGGCTCCTCACAGGGTCTCTGCCATGGGAGCATATTCACCCAGTGCTTTTCCACCTGCACTGCTCCCGGTGGAGTACAGGGTCAGATTTAAGGTGCTGGTTTTGACCTTTAAAGCCCTTCACGGCCTAGGACCCTCGTACCTACGGGACCACCTCTCCCGGTATGCCCCACGGAGGACCTTAAGGTCCATATATAGCAACACCCTAGTGGTCCCGGGCCCTAAGGAAGTTAGATTGGCTTCAGCCAGAGCCAGGGCCTTTTCAACACTGGCTCCGGCCTGGTGGAACGCTCTGTCTCATGAGACCAGGGCCCTGCAGGTTCTGATTTCTTTCCGCAGGGCCTGTAAGACAGATTTGTTCCGCCTGGCCTTTGGCTTGGAGTCCAATTTGATTCCCTCCTTTTCTTTCTTTTTTCTTTTTCCTTTCTCCTCCTGTGATGAGACTGCATTTTAATGTTTCAGTATTTTAATTGTTGTATTTTAATCTTGTTTTTAAGTTGTATTCATTCAACTTGCTTTTATTATTGCTTGTTAGCCGCTCTGAGCCTGGCCTTGGCTGGGGAGGGCGGGGTATAAATAATAATAATGATAATAATAATAATGATAATAATAATAATAATAATCCTACACAAGAGAAAGCTGGGTTTCTGCTTTTAAAAGGTCCTAGTTTTAGTACCGGCAATCTTTAGAAACGTTAAACTGTGTGTGTAACGTTAAACTGTGTGAATGGGAGCTTTCCCCAAGATATTGAAGACCCTGTAGATCTTGTGAATGGCACCCCTAACTGTCAAACTCAACTCCTATCCTCACTACCTAATACATTTTCCCATCACAGCTCAGGACTGCAATACCTTAAGGACCATCTCTTTCCATCTGAACCTACCTGTGATCACCTTCTGAGGCCCTCCTTTGTGTTGCTCCTTCTCGAGAGGTCCGGAAGGTGGCAACCCCAGAACAGGGCCTTCTCTGTGGTGGCTCCCTATCTGTGGAATGCTCTCCCCAGGGAAGTTCGTTGCTTTTAACCAGGCCTTTGGTTGATTTGATTGACATCCTATGCCCTTTTAAAATGTGGGTTTTTGGGAGAGGGCGGGTATTGGGTTGTTGTTTTTATTTTGATTATATATTTTGTGGTTTTATATTTTGATTTTGTTCTGTGAACCGCCCCGAGACCTCCAGGTATAGGGCATTATATAAATTCAATAAATAAATAAATAAATAAATAATCACTCTGTGCAAGGAGGAGAGTAATTCCACATTGCCCCTAGTTTCTACTGAAAAATATACTATTAATTCTGTCATCCTCTTGGGAGGGATGGAGCCAGAAGGCGATGCTGGGACAACCCCTGTTCTGCTCAGGGCTAGAAACTGAGATAGAAAAGCTAGGAGATCAAGGGCACCTTAAACCAGGTTATGGGCGCAACAATGAAATGTCTACACACACTTTTTTATAAGAAGAATACAGTGCTGAAAATGAATGGACTGCAGCTAAAATATCATGTTCATTTTTCACACGGTCTGGTCCTTCCCCTGCCCACCCCCCCTAATATTCTGAAGAGGGTCTCTTCTCCAGTCTTCAGAGAGTAGCTGGAAGTGGGGAGGCAGAAAAAGGTCCTCCTTTCCTTCCACTCTGCAGTTTTAATCTGAAATCTTAGGTGCAGGATTGCGCCCAGAGCTCAGAAACTGTTCACTTTGAATGAAATTCCCGCCGCAAAATGCGCCTGGAACAAGGGGAGTGTTGAACACTGGTTCTGCTCCATCTTGTCCCCAGTGCTTTTTAATAACTACATGAAGCTGTTGAGAAGGAATTTGGAGGTTTGGGCAAGGTGGAATCAGATGACAAGGCTGTTCATTTCCTCTCCTAGTCCCTGAGATGCTGTGAAAGCGCTGAATAGATGTGTAGAGGAACTGTGTTTTTTTATGTTACTATTTTACATTTATAGCCTACTTTTAAAACATGGCGGTTTTGTTGGTTCGCTGCCATGGCAGAGCTTTTCCGCCCTGAAAAGTGGCATGAAATAGTTCAATAAATGATGCATTGAATACTGACACATAAGATTAATACAGGTGTGCGTATAAAATACACCTATTTCCGAGCAAGTAAGTCTTTACAAAGAAAACAAGGAACTGACGTAGGTAAATATGAGCTCACCTGTCTTTGTAATTGATAACAGTATCAATGATGGCATTCATCTGCTTCGTCAGCTTAGGAGGGTTAGGTGACAATTTCTCAGCCGGCGGCCTTCCTCTCCTCTTTTTCGCCTTCTCTCCATCCTCTTTGCCCGAATCTTTGTCTACATTTCTCCTCCTTTTCCGTTTCTTAAGCCGAACTTCTTCTTCCATTTCCTCCAAGTTGCCGTCTTCGATTGCCTTAATTAGGAAAGTAGAAAAAATTATTTGCAAAATCGAAGACGCCAATGGATGCTATATATTCTAACCTCTGCATGGTGCAGACAATTCTGAAGGATAAAACCAATCAATCCAGAAGCAGAAGTCCAAATATAAATATTAGGGGAAATCAGCGGCGCTAAACGTAAAACCACAGTAACAATTTTGTCGGAGTAATCCATTCAACTGTAGAGCGTTAAGGCCACACCCCAACAAAGGCCACTGAAGCTCCAACTGTCTACATGCACACTCAATGATCAATATATTTTAAAATGTACATTCATACATCATTTTCAATACATATTTATAGACAAAGAAATCATTAAAAAGGGCGGGGAATTCTCTTCAAAACACATTCACCCGCATACATTATATGAATTTCCCTTTCTTAACAAAGAAGTAACAAACCAGATTCTTTCAATTAGAAATTTTCAAACAGAATTTTCAAATCAGTTCAAATTACACACCTAAAATGCCACAAATGCAATATTCGGCTAAGGTCTTGACCACTGACAATGCAGAAGTGTTGGACAACACACTGTTGTGCAGCAAAGAATATTGGCACTGTGGGAGTGAGGAAAATGACACCACGCAAACACAAATCAAACAACATTCACTTGTTCAAAATTTACCTGCAAATGTGTGCTGTGAACCTCTGGCGGCAGCACTATGCAGTGAGAGGGTGGAAATTGCTACAAAAACAAACCTGTTTTAAAGGAAATCTGTCCACACTGTCTAAGAAATCCATGTGTGACAATCACAGAAGCTGAACTTTCTTTGGTTTAAGAAAACAGAAGAGAAAACCCAGAGATGTGGGACGGTTTAGTCTTCCAGGACATGAAAATGACAAAGATATTAGAGGAAAGAAAGAAAGAAAGAAAGAAAATCCTGATTTTTAAAAATAAATCACCTCCGTTTTTGTGCTGAAGGCTTTCTCAAAACACCAATGTTGACATTGTCCCTGTTGCTTTCCTGTGCTCCCTGCAATACATGCACATGATAATCAATCCTTTTTCTCAGAGCTGAAAGAGCTCTAATCATCAGGCAATTACCTTCATTTTTTCACAGCACCAAAAATGGCTAATATTTATGAACATGTGAGTGCAACAATCAATACACAAAGAGTGATTGCAGCCCAGGCACAATTTCTTTCACTTGGGCGCAACGTCTCTCTCTCGCCAAAACGTTTTGTGCACAAAACCTGCTGCACCACACAAAGCAGGCGGGCATGTCAGAGACTGCTTCCTATTCATCCTGCAATGTGGAAATCCACAGACGAACACAAATGCACACACAATCCAGAGGGAGTGCCTGGATGCCAGGCCTGAATCATCAAAAGACAATTTCCATCCTGCTTCCACTGCGTTCGGAGAAGGAGCTGGAGATCGGATGAATTAGGAGGAGGAGGAGGAAGGAAGAAGGAAGGAAGGAAGGAGCAGAGGTAGAAGAAGAAGAAGGGGGAAAAAAGAATTATCTGCACACAAATTCATGAATATTCATTCGGCTCAAGCAGGACACCCCGGTTGCACACATACCAGCAGCTAGCGGAGATTTAAGCAAAGGAAACTGTTCTGCAAATCTCAGAGGCTCATCGTAAATGCAGCATGCAAGGCTGTCAACAGTTAATGCCATTGCTCCCCTTAATCCCTCGTTTGTGCACGGAAAAACGCGGCAGCAACACACACCGGCCTGGGATGTGGCGCACACCTAGGCATGCCCGGGATGCCGCTCGACTGAATCTCCACGACAGCAAGGAAAAAGGATATTTACCTTACCACTATCAGCAGCAGGCCGGCTATCGGAAATCACAGTTAGTGGGGATAAAATTAACAAGCCAGCAAAGCAGCGAGCTGCTAGTCTCTTCATCAGCTGATCAGGGGGGAAAAGAGAGCCCGGGAAAGGCTATGTTTTCATACACAAGTAATTTTATTTTACGGAAAATGCAATCCTGAGAGGGTTGTAGGGGCTCAATTCTGCTGTTTCATTCTACCTTCCACAAGGCCTGCAGCTTCCTTCCTCCAGCCTGATTTAATATTGACAAGGACTTATCATATTTCCCCCTTATTATTCCAGGAGCTCAAATCAGGAATTATTATTATTATTTTCTTTGGAAGGTGGGGAGGGCAGTTTCCCGGAAGCTTTTTAATTACAGTGCATTAATATTTTTTTAAAATCCAAGGGATATAAACACACACTTTTTTAAAAAAAGCAAAATAGAGAGGCGTGCGTTTTAAAGCTGCACCACACACACAAAGATGCTTCATTGTTCTCTTAAATTTGGAGGTGCAGGGATTGCTAAAAACAGCAGCACTTTGAAAATCTTCCTGATTTAACATGCCTTTGAGACAAAAGCGTAAGGAACGAAATATTTCTGTTTTTAGCATGTGCATCCCGCAAAATACAACATACCCAAATCCCACTGCCACCCTCTCATGCTCTCAGGTGCCACACCTAGAAGGCTGCTTGGATTTGCTGATGGCTAGCAAGATTTCAAAAGGGATCTGGATAAAAATGATATTGCAGCAGATTATATCATTTTCACCCAGCAGATATATGCATATCAGAATTTATGAGTTCTACAAATTTGTGGGTAGCATATGGATACTGACCATTCTTTTGTGAAGACTTCCCAATAATTTAAATTTAACCTCTTAATCCCAGAAGCTGGTATTCTGCATTTTATTGACAATCCATGGAAATTAACACTATTTTAATCAGATCAAAGATTTTCAGTACCAGCTACACAATAGCAGGTCAAGCCTACTTTGAATTTATTAATGGCATATTTGTTACAGAAGTCAAGTTCACTTTTTTAAAAAGCCAAAATACAACCGAGCATTGCCATTCTTAGTCACGTGATAATGTCATATATTATGTTGCTTAGAGAATGATTATTCAACAAGTAGGGCTCCTGAGAACTTGGTCTAATTTTATTCCTCAGGGTCATTTTGATTTTTGGCCTCTGCAACTGAAATATCTTGGGGGGGGGGTCTTTGGTTACAAAAGACAACGGATACAAAAACATGATTAGCTCCGAGTCCCTACAAACCTTGGCTTTGGTTCACAAACAAATTTAAATGCATCTTGATTTACAAACACCCACACAAAACACAGTCTGAGCACTCAAAGCCACCAATAACTTCCACACCCGAAAACACTGAAATTGCCGAGTTTAATGCTCATACAACCCTATATTAATCAACTTAGCACCTATTACTCCACAATAATAATAAAAAGGGGGGGGGAGATTTTATACCAGCAGCACAATTTGGTTGCAAAAGGGGGTTGGGATGAAGTTTGGGGACAAGATATGAACAGGTCCTTTGTCCACAAATGCAAGCAAACTGGGAACTCTCCAATTTGCCATTGTTTTCTGTGTTGTCTGAACTGGGAAACTGGGGAAAGCAACTTTGGAATGAGCCACAGTATTAAAACACGGTTCTGAGGTTGGTTTAATATCCTGAAAAGCATAATTTTCTAGTTTTGGGTGAAATGGTGTACTTGAGCTTCCACGGGAGAAGCAAAAGGCTTGTTCCCATCTCAGCTTCTGGAGACACTCGTCTTAAGCCGCATTTCCTTACCAGCTGAACATTTTGCCCAGAATTAACCCAAGGAGGTCGCGGAATTTAAAAGGATGGGGGAAAAGGCAAGCGTGTTTGGAAGATGACCAAGGACGTTTCAAGCTCTAGGACAGTGATGGCGAACCTTTTAGAGACCGAGTGCCCAAACTGCAAGCCAAAACCCACTCGCCGTATTTTTCGCTCCATAAGACGCACTTTCCCCCTATTAAAATCTAAGGGGAAATGTCTGTGCGTCTTATGGAGCGAATGTGTGGTCCCTGGGGCTGGGGGGAGGGAACCCGGGCTTCCCCCGCCAGCCCCAACAAGCTCTTTGGGGCTGGGGGAAAGCCGGGCATTCCCCCACTGCCAGCCCCACAAACTCCTGAGCAGCTCTGGGGTATCCCCTCAAAGCCTCCACAGGGCAGCGGGGAGCCTTCATCCCGCTGCCCTGGGAAGGCTTTGCGTGGCTATCCCTGGCTTTTGCAGGAGGTGGGGGGAAGGGACAGAGCGAGGCTCTCTCACTTCCCCCACCTCCCGCAAAAGCCCCCAAGAGCTGCATATATTTTTTCTTGAATCCCCCCGCCCCAAAAAGTAGGTGCGCCTTATGGAGCGAAAAATACGGTATTTATTGCAAAGTGCCAACACGGCAATTTAACCTGTATTTCTCATTTTTTCTGTCTGTTTCACATTTCTTCTTTATGACTGCTGTTGTAATAAATAATCCTTCATAAAAGTTATTGCATTATATTCTTCATTAAATTGTTTTTCCACTGATATATAATTTTATGGTATAAACCAGTGCTTTTATTCTATTTTTTTTTTTTTAGGGTACTCTCATTTCTGCACCGTGAAAAAGTCCAAGAAGTTCTCCTTCATCTTATCTGTATGGACGGGAGCAAACGAAGGCAAGATCCCAACAGCAAAGAATCAACCAATGGAAAGCCGGGGCGATTTCACGTCTCATTCCCACATTATAGAAAAAGCCAGACAGCAAGGAATTGCGAACCGTCCTGAGACCTCCAGGTATAGGGCGATATATAAATTCAACAAATCAACCAAAATAAACCTTTCAGCCTTTCTGGGATGTTATTTCATCAACCTCTAACACAGTTGTGCAGCTGTACCAGGGTAACTGCAACCGGTCGCAGAAATTGCAATGGCTTCCATCCGTGAGCTTAAGCCGAGGTTGTCTGGCAACTGAGCCAGGGTTAGCAATACACACCTGAGGCAAGGGGAGGCAACTGCTTCAGGTGGCAGGATCCACAAGTGCAGCAGATCTGGCCTCCAAGGAATGCATTGCTTGTTACTGCTGCCGCTGCAGCCAAATATGCCGCACTCTCCTTGGCGGCTGATGTGCCACGTCCTCAGCGTGAACGGGAGGGGCTGCTGACCTTCTCCCCTCCCCCCTGGTTCTGATGCAGATATTCACTCCCTGCTTATTCCCTAGCAGGGTTAAGGGTAGGGTTGGCACTATTTTGTGGTTTGCACCAAATGGCAAAATGCATTGAGCTGGCCCTGGCCTAGAGACTCATCACCGGACAGGAGCAAGGAGCCATTGCCCGGGGATGTGGGGAGTTTGGGGTTTGCCCACAGAGGTTCCTAAAAGGCACAAAGAGAGTATGAAGTGCAATGCATGGAAAGCCACCTCAGTGCATTCCTAAAATTACACTCTCAAAATAAAACTCACCCCAGTTAGCGTTCTCTCTTGGGCACTTTTAAAGGACTGGTGTAGCAATTATTCACCTACTTGTATTTAATCTATAGCAGAAGCCCAAATAGGATACAGTGGTGCCCCGCAAGACGAATGCCTCGCAAGACGAAAAACTCGCTAGATGAAAGGGTTTTTCGGTTTTTGCGTTGCTTCGCTAGATGATGTTCCCTATGGGCTTGCTTTGCAAGACGAAAACGTCTTGCGAGTTTGTTTGCTTTTTTCTTAAAGCCGTTTGAAGAGGCGCAAGACAAAAAGACTCGCGGAACGAATTAATTTCATCTTGCGAGGCACCACTGTATGCATGTTTGTACTACATAAATAAGCTTCTTAGAATGGAGTTTTCTGAAAAAGTAAAAGCAGCCATATTCTGCTTGCAAGTCAAAAAGTAGGGAAAGATAAGAGAGTATAGTTCTTTGAACATAGTTATGGAAACCACTGGAGTTTTCAAAGGGCCATAACACTCCTCATTCCCTACGGGATCGCATCCCTTGCCCCCCCATCTGCCAATCACAAATTGCCCACTGCCCATTTTACAAAGGGATAACCATGGTTAAGGGACGCTGGTGGCGCTGTGGGTTAAACCACAGAGCTTACGACTTGCCGATCAGAAGGTCGGCGGTTCAATCCCCGCGACGGGGTGAGCTCCCATTGCTCGGTCCCTGCTCCTGCCAACCTAGCAGTTCGAAAGCACGTCAACGGGCAAGTAGATAAGTAGGTACCACTCCGGCGGGAAGGTAAACGGCGTTTCTGTGCGATGCTCTAGTTTGCCAGAAGCGGCTTAGTCATGCTGGCCACATGACCTGGAAGCTGTACGCCGGTTCCCTTGGCCAATAAAGCGAGATGAGCGCCGCAACCCCAGAGTCGGTGACGACTGGACCTAATTGTCAGGGGTTCCTTTACCTTTAATGTGACCATACACTGTGCTGACCCAGGGCTAAAAGAAACCTAACAGATGCTGGCAGATTGCTGGATTCTTGCAATCATTTTTTGCTCCTAATTTTTATAAGGCCATACTGTTCGGTCTTAATTTTAAAAGTTACTGAAACATACTAGTTAATTGTTTTAAAACAGCAGCTTGGGTGTTCAAAATGAAGAATTGCCTTTGCCTTCTTTCTTACCCTCCTATGAACAGAAGCGAACAAACTCCACCATTGAGAAAATAGCAACTTGCGGCCGTAACCCACCTTTCCAAGCAGTAAAAGTAAATCATTACTGAATTTTCAACTGACTGACAGCTTAGTGGCCAAGTAAAATGAAACTGGCCTTGTAAGATTATGATGTTTTGAGACAGAAGGGGTATTAGTGAAGCAGTGCTTTTTCCTTGCTTGGTAATGTTGTTTTGAAAGAAAAAGGTGGAAGAGACACAGGTTCAATGAGACATGCAATTACAGTAGTGGAGAGCATCATCATCTTCATCATCATCATCATCAAACAGATTTATAACTGCCTTTCGTTCCAAAAAGAGATATGTCCCTTGGTGTAATTTTGGGCAGCCCTTCACCTAAGTCCATGTGGGTGGACAGAAAGTTAAAAATGGGGGGTTGGGAGGGGGAAAGTGGCAAGACAAGAGGGAGAGAAAACAAGGAGTGGCAAGGGGGGGGAGAGAAGGGGTGCCCCCCCCATATTGGCTCCAGCTCTGCACACTTTCGGTCGACTGCTATCTCTGAGGGAATGGGACTCACCAGAGAAAGAAGATTCTCCAGCCTTGCTCTACAAAGAGTATAAAATACTTGGAAATCTCACTTTTTCCTAGGCAAAGGCATCGCTCTAAAAGAAACCAGAAACTAACTTATTGATCGGCAACCACACAAAGGAGTACGGTGCATGAAGGAAAAAATAGAGAGGCAGGCGCGTAAATTTGTGGATTTGTTTTAGTCTGTGTGCAATGTCATTTTCCACATCCGTGGATTGCAATTCAAACGATGCGCACGCAACACAACAGACGGATCGTATGCGCCACTCAACCCCCACCCTGTTGCATGTACAATATTCAGAAATTGCTTAACGGTGGGACAATGCCGCCTGTTCCCATCTCTGCTCAATGCCTTCAGGCTGCCAAGAGAATCCGAGAATCTGAGAGCTGGAAGGGACCCAACGGTCATCTAGTCCAACCCCCTGCAATGCAGGAATCTCAGCTCAAGCATCCCTGACCAAGGGCCATCCAACCTCTGCTTCAAAACGTCCATGAAAGGAGAGCCCACAACCTCCCATGGGAGACCATTTCACCGTCAAACAGCTCTGGCTGTCAGAAAGTTCTTCCGAATAATAATAATAATAATAATAATGATAATAATTTATTATTTATACCCCGCCCGTCTGGCTGGGCCTCCCCAGCCACTCTGGGCGGCTTCCATAAAAACCAAAAATACAATAAAATATCACATGTTAAAAACTTCCCTGAACAGGGCTGCCTTAAGATGTCTTCTGAATGTCAGGTAGTTGTTTAGCGCTTTCACATCTGGTGGGAGGGCGTTCCACAGGGCGGGCGCCACTACCGAGAAGGCCCTCTGCCTGGTTCCCTGTAGCTTTGTTTCTCGCAATGAGGGAACCGCCAGAAGGCCCTCGGCGCTGGACCTCAACGTCCGGGCAGAATGTTGAGTCGGAATCTCCTTTCTTGTAATGTGAAGTCATGGGTTCAAGTCCTACCCTCCAGAGCAGGAGAAAACAAGATTGCTCCATCTTCCATGTGACAGCCCTTGAGATGACTCTCATTTCTCCTCATATCTTTTCCAGAATAAACATGCCCAGCTCCTTCAACCATTCCTTATAAGGCTTGGTTTCCAGACTCTTGATCTTCTTGATCTCTGCACACATTCCAGCTTGTCAATAAGCTTCGTAAATTGTGGCACCCAGAACTGGACACAGTACTCCAGGTGTGGTCTGACCAAGGCAAAACAGAGCGGGACTATGACTTCCCTTGGTCTGGACCCTAGACTTCTGTTGATGCAGCCTAGAATAGCTGCATCATCTTCAGCATGTGGTCCACCAAGACCCCTAGATCCTTTTCAAATATACTACTGGAAAGCCAGGTGTCCCCCTATATTTGTGCACCTGGTTCTTCCTGCCTAAGCGTTTGTAATTAGTTTCGTTAGTACTGAAATTATTTTCGTTAGCTTGGGCCCTGGTCTCCAATCTGTAAGGTCATTTTGAATCCTGATTCTGGCTTCTGCTGCGTTGTGATGATGTTTCCTAAGAACAGTCACTCCTGGCTAATTACAGAAGGGGAAATGGACTTGGACAGGTTTTGTGGTGGCTGTTTTCTGGGCAGCCCCCCGTAAGGAGGCGCATATTGTGTGACAGTGATGTTGAGCACTAGGAAGTAAAAGTAAAAAGGGGACCACGGCTGGGAACTCAATGTACTCATTGGAGGCACAAAGCAGCGGTAGAGGCAAGCAAGGGAATGTGCCATAGCTCAGTGGTGCAATTGATGCCTTGCACGCAAAGGATGCGCATTTCAATCCAGAGTAAGAAAGGACTGGGAAGACTCATGCCTGAAAACCTGGAGTACAGCTGTCAATCGGAAGTGACCATATTGGAGTAGATAGACCCATGGTCTGATTTGGCAGCAGGGCAGCTTGCAATGGCGTCCCAAGGGGCAGCTGCAGCTGGTGCCGTACGGAGGGTACAGTTGCTAGCTGCCTAGGAGCGCCAAGTTTGAGATCTTGAACAAACATTAGTCCCAGCAACTATTTCTCTCTCTCTCTATTTCCCCTCCCTGCGAGTAGTGAGGTTGCAGAGAACCAGGCAGAGGGCCTTCTCGGTGGTGGCGCCCGCCCTGTGGAACGCCCTCCCATCAGATGTCAAATAAATAAACAACTATCTGACGTTTAGAAGACATCTGAAGGCAGCCCTGTTTAGGGACGTTTTTAATGACTGATGTTTTAATGTATTTTTAATCTCTTGTTGGAAGCCGCCCAGAGTGGCTGGGGAATGTAAAGGTAAAGGTAAAGGGACCCCTGACCATTAGGTCCAGTCATGACCGACTCAGCGCTCATCTCGCTTTATTGGCCGAGGAAGCTGGCGTACAGCTTCCGGGTCATGTGGCCAGCATGACTAAGCCGCTTCTGGCAAACCAGAGTAGCGCACGGAAACGCCGTTTACCTTCCCGCCAGAGCGGCACCTATTTATCTACTTGCACTTTGATGTGCTTTCGAACTGCTAGGTTGGCAGGAGCAGGGACCAAGCAACAGGAGCTCACCCTGTGGCGGGGATTCGAACCGCCAACCTTCTGATCAGCAAGTCCTAGGCTCTGTGGTTTAACCCACAGCGCCACCCGCGTCTAATGATAATAATAATAATAATAATAATAATAATAATAATAATAATAATAATGTCTCCCACTTATGAGTCTTTGAAGCCAAACCCCTATTTCTGGAAAGGGGCCATGTAGATCAGCTCTGCCTTGGTGGCCAGTGGAAACACACGGCATATTCACTTCTGCACATCTGCACTTAAGGTTTTCATAGCTGCCATTTACTTGTCAGAAAGTTAATCTCCCTGATGCAGAATTTGCAGCATGGAAATGTATTTTCCTTTCCAGACAGGGATGCAACTGCATTTGAATTTTACGGAGTGGCCCCTCTGTCCCAAGCAAGCAAGAGCCAGATGTTTCATCAACATAAGCAACTGACAGGCTAGAGTATTTGGGGATATTGTAATGAGGATCCTCTGAAGAATCAAAACATCTGGACAGATAAGAATTTAAATCTTAAATGACCTATTCCGTTTCTCATTCTGAGGCAGGCTTTTGGATCTCAGCCTTGTCTAGCAGGCAGAAGGCCACAAAGACAGAAAGAACGAATGCCTTTGTAAACTTCTAAGGAAGATTTTAATCATTTCCCCAACCAGACATGTGACACATAGTAATTAGCGATTTACTAAATGGGAAGAAACTGCCTGCATCCAATTAAGAAGTGCTTACTTAATTATATGAGTGACATGGAGAAAGAGACAGGCAGAGAGACATTTGCAGTGCAGACGGCGTCTGAGCAATACGACCCGCCCGAAAAGATTACGTTGACCTTTAACTGGAGTAGGAAATCTTGTTGGACCCAGTTCTATTCTCTGTCAGCGTAATATTTCCTTTTAATAGCAAACTTATTGATGCCGTGCCTATCAACAGGGCAGCAAAATGGGACCATCCATGGACAAGAGAAGGGTTTTGGATTCTGTGTACTAAGGGGACTCCCAGGCATGAAAACAGGGAGGCGGGGGGGGGGGGGGCAAAAGCTGGAAGTTTCCCTGCCTTTGTCAAGCCCCTTACTGTATCCTGAATGAGGATGGGAGGCGGAATCAGGAGATGAACCTTGATAGTCCTAATCCTGGCTATCCAGGATGTCAGAAAAGCTTTTAAGAGCTCTGACCACTTTGAAACTAAAACAGTACAGTGGTACCTCGGTTTTCGAACAGCTTAGTTCACGAACAACTTGGAACCCGAACGCTGCAAAACTGGAAGTAGGTGTTCTGGTTTTCCAACTTTTTTCAGAAGCTGAACATGCTCTGTTTTGAGTCCCCCTGTGTTTCCTATTGCACTGGTAATTTATGTCTCCCCACCCCCATTGTAATTCAAGCCTTTCGTTTCCGATTGCAGTTAGAAAACTGCAAAGGGGATATGTGGGGCTTATATTTGGTGCTTTTGTTTTTGCTATTTATTCTGCGTTTTTTTGTTTTGAGGCTTTTTCAGTTAATTTGTTTTTGTGACTGTGTGGATTCCAGTTCAGCTATTGATTGATTGATTGTGTGACTGCGGAAATGGATAAAAGCCCCCCATCCAAACAATGACTGTCATCAGTGCAGGTAAGAAAAATTTTTAATTTTCATTTTTATCATCTACAATACTGTTTTATTTTATGGTATAGTATATTGATTATTGCTTTCATTTTATGGATCAATGGTCTCGTTAGATAGTAAAATTCATGTAAAATTGCTGCTTTAGGGGTGGTTTTTTAAAGTCTGGAACGGATTACAGTGGTACCTCGGGTTACAGACGCTTCAGGTTATAGACTCTGCTGACCCTGAAATAGTACCTCAGGTTAAGAACTTTGCTTCAGGATGAGAACAGAAATCGCGCGGCGGCGGCAGGAGGCCCCATTAGCTAAAGTGGTACCTCAGCTTAAGAACAGTTTCAGGTTAAGAGCGGACCTCCGGAACGAATTAAGTTCTTAACCCGAGGTACCACTGTAATCCGTTTTGCATGACTTTCTATTGGAAAGCGCACCTTGGTTTTGGAACGCTTTGGTTTTGGAACATGCGGGACGGATTAAGTTTGAGAACCAAGGTACCACTGTATCCTCCAGTCCTGATTCATCCCACCTGCAAGGACATTTTAGTTGCTAATGGGGCAGAGTCCCAGATAGATTAATTAGGGTGAAATTTGGGTTTGTGGATGTGCGCCGAGACACACGCCATCCCCGGACTCCGATATTTCCCTCTCCCCCCCCCCAAAAAAACCTGCCCTGTACCCTGTGGGAGGGGAAAGATAACCGTATCCCTCCATGGGCATCAGGTCCAGAGCTTTAAAAGCAAGACGACGCTCTCCCAGCCTCAGCAACCACGGTTCTGCAGTTCATACACTGGGACAGTTCACAGTTGTTCCTTCACAGCCATGCGTGGTTCCATTTTGCTGCCCAATTCGCTCTAACTCACCATCAACAGACAAAGAAATCTCATCAAGGAAGGAAGAGATGGTACATACCCTCAGCCACTGTTTCTCCGTCAGAGCATCGCTATAATCCACATCCCTGCGCTGGCGGGACCCCCTCCCAAATATCTTCTCCTCCTCCTCTTCACAGGTGAGCCTTTCCACTTCGGCATCGTCCTTGATTATCCAAGACGGAAGGTCATCTTCCTCCATCAAGCGCGGCTTCCGCTTCGGGTTCCGAGCATCCTCTCTGCGCCGGTCCAGGTCCATGCGCTGCGGGAACAACACAGGTCGCCCTTGAGACATTTCTAGCAAGCTGGAAGCTTGGAACTAGCTGGAGGTTTGCAGAATTTTCGGCCATTTCTTTTCTCTCAACAAAGTTCCCTTCAATTTATTTTTTTATCAAATGACTTAACATTTATTCAAACAAATCTCAACAAAATGCAAATTACCGTGACAGACAATTTCTGAAAATTGGGTGGGTTCTTTTTTTAAAATTACCAAGAGATGCTCAATCGAAGAAAAAGGAAAAAAGGAGGAAGGGGCACTTTCAAGGGTTCCGCAATCTAGAACATATTTTGTTGGGGCTGTTTTGCCTGTGCTTTAATGCTTACCAAATGCCAACATTTTCAGTACCTGTAATGGAGAATGAATTTGACATGCCCTAATGGTCACTAAAGAGACTTACACTCCAGTCCTAGAAGGATAAATATCCATCTATTACACAGCGGTACGAAGACCTTAAAGTCCTAACTACATTTGAATAAACTTTCTGTAAACATCACTTGGATACATATTCAGACATCTGGATGGCTTTTCCAACAAGTAAATAAATTCCAGAGGTGATGATAAACGGTACTTAAAATAGATAAATAAACCAGCAAGCACTTCCAACTTACAGAACCTCAGAAGTCCGTTCTGTTTCAGAGGGGTAGCTATTTAATCTTTTGCAGCAGAAACAAAGACTAACGAATTTTATTCCGGTGGAGAAGAATTCACTTCACCGGATGCGTGCTATCCTTGCTTTCCTGCCAACGGTCCCCACGCAAGAGGAACGTAAGAAAAGTACGGGAATATCTGCAAACAGCACCTCTTAAATTTACGACAATGGTAGCTGGTATGCGTGTCAACTCAGATAGTGAGCACGAACAGAGACATAGCCCAAACAAGAGGGTGTTATCTGCATGCTTGTGGGGAACCTTGAGACTTGCAAAAGTACAAAATGCATTCAACAATTCTGAGAAGCCACAGATAATAGAGGGAAAATCAGAAAAGAACAACTTGATCATGGCTGCTGGGGTAGAATGGGATGCCCTCCTTGGAAGAAACGGCTGGCGTGAACTCTGAATAGGACACCTCCTTTGAGGAGACAGCATACAATGAAATTTTTGTGCAGGCAAAGAAGTATTTTTAAACACCCCTTTCCCCAAACTAATGTGATGGCAGGAGACAAAAATACTTCTAATGTGATTTGCCCAAGGCATGGGGAAAGGTCAGCTCCAAATATATGAGCAGGCAAAAAAAAATAATCCAAGGACAAACATGGTTGACACCAGGGTCTAAGAATAATAAATGTTTCCTCCTATATACTAATAGTGAATTTATTCTCTGTGTGCGGATCCTTAGGCAGCCAAAACAGAACAATCTACGTACAAAAAGCAGGTGGCAACTGGTTCGGAGGAACCTCAAGCTGCGTCAGACTACAAAAAAACAGAAAAATTAAGGGGGAAACACTTGGGAAGGGGGCAGAAAGAGCCCAGTGAGGATTAAGAGGGTTCCAGAGGCATGGATTGCTGGCTGAGGAAAACCAGAAAGCCAGAAGGAATTGCAGAGGAGGAATGAAACGGAGGCTCTTGGAAAAGGCACTTGGAGAGTCAACAACCTGACCAGAAAGACCCCACCCTGCAAAAAATATGGAAGGTTGGATAAGGTTTCTACCTCCATAGAAAACAGCGGAACTGTGACTGTGTGCAAGAAATGCCAAAGTGTGAATCTACTTTTCAAGCTCAAGAGACAAACTTAGATTGTGGATGTGTTTTCCAATGGATTATTCCAGTTTAATAAGCCAACCACTTCCATACCAAGATGAATGAAGCTTGAGAAGGGATCCTCATTTATCGGGCAGCTTTGGAAAAAAAACATCCTGAGCTCTTGTGTGTCTATAGGACTGGACATGACATAGAGTCTTGACACTATCTAGCCTTGCAGCTTTGAAATAATTCTGGCCTTGCCCACCAGAGCAAGGCCGACACAGAGCCCAAGCCATTTTGCAATGCACACCACTGATAATGGCTGTGCTGTAAGATGAATAATGCGCAGAATATTCTTCTTCCAGAGGAGGCATAATTCATTTGCAAGGCGTGAGCTGAAGACGCAGTTTGAAATATTTTTAATTATGTGCATTCCTGAAGAGGCATTTGAGGGCAAGGCAGTCACCAAACTCCCACAAATTGATCAACAAGAGCCCGGAAGTTTTCATTAACTTATCCAAACGAAGAAGGGAAAGCAGCCTGGTCAGCGTTGCCCAAAAATTATTTATGCAAAGTGCTCTTGGCTCATGTTCTCTGCTATGGTAATATAAGTTTAGCCCATGAGAAAGGTGAGGCATGCAAAATATCTGTGGGTGCTGGGTATCTCTATGATTTTAAACATGGGTACTTCTAATTACCTATGTTTTTATGTCAGTGGGTCTGTATTACTGCCCTGTAACTCTGCTTACAGCATCTTAAAAAGCAGAGACATCGCCTTGACAACAAAGGTTCATCTAGTTCAAGCTATGGTTTTCCCAGTAGTGATGTATGGAAGTGAGAGCTGGACCATAAAGAAGACTGATTGCCGAAGAATTGATGCTTTTGAATTGTGGTGCTGGAGGAGACTCTTGAGAGTCCCATGGACTGCAAGAAGATCAAACCTCTCCATTCTGAAGGAAATCAGCCCTGAGTGCTCACTGGAAGGACAGATCGTGAAGCTGAGGCTCCAAGACTTTGGCCACCTCATGAGAAGAGAAGACTCCCTGGAAAAGACCCTTACGTTGGGAAAGATGGAGGGCACAAGGAGAAGGGGACGACAGAGGGCGAGATGGTGGGACAGTGTTCTCGAAGCGACTAATATGAGTCTGATCATACTGTGGGAGGCAGTGGAAAACAGGAGGGCCTGGCGTGCTCTGGTCCATGGGGCCACGAAGAGTTGGACACGACTAAATGACAACAACTCTGCTTAATGTCACCATAATGTTGGCCCTTCAAAAGGAAGCCAGAGGGACCTAGCTTTGTTTTGTTTTAAAAGGAGCTTGCAGGCTCATTTCACGGAAGGGAGGCAGGAAAGAAGTGGTACCTGCAACGGTTTTTGGGGAGAAAGACCATTTTATTTGCCTCAGTCCCAAAAGGGTAGTGATGCCCCTACAGAGGTTAGGCAATTTGAGATGCTACACTCGAGGGTACGGGGAGCTTGCAGGTACCCAAAGTGCCAAATATAGCTTTCAAGATGCCCATGCTGTGATACAGTGGTACCTCAGGTTACATACGCTTCAGGTTACAGACTCCGCTAACCCAGAAATAGTGCTTCAAGTTAAGAACTTTGCTTCAGGATGAGAACAGAAATCGTGCTCCGGTGGCGCGGCGGCAGCAGCGGGAGGCCCCATTAGCTAAAGTGGTGCTTCAGGTTAAGAACAGTTTCAGGTTAAGAACGGACCTCTGGAATGAATTACGTACTTAACCTGAGGTACCACTGTAATCATTTGCGCTCCTGCTTTTTGACTGGCCTCCCAGCCCCTTCCCTTCCTTGGTTCATGAATATGGCCAATTCCCCGTTTCTTATCCATTGTCATAAATCCACCGCTCTTAGCCCCTCCTAACGTTCTGCACAATGATACAACCCAAAAGCGTTCCTTCATTTTTGCTGTCTGAAAAAGGTGGCTTTTTAAAATGTGCTGTGCCCCTTGTTCTGATTTAGTGATTTTTGTTGTGCAGCTTAATTTGTACGCTGCCTTGACTGCTGCCAGATAAGGGCAGCAAACAAACAGCCACCAATAGCTATTCTTGGAGCGAAACACTCTTTCTGGACACAGCAGCAACTGCTTGCTTTCCTTTCCCCAGATCCGTGGCGGAGAAGCAACGGAAAGGGGCAGGGGGCAGGAAAGGTGGAGAGGAGCGACCAGTTGGATTATCAGCCGAGCAGGCGCAACAGCAGCCTCTTGTGGCACATCGGGAAAAAGGCAGCCCCTCCAAGACTTTCCGTCAGTCCACTTAGCATGTTTCATACTGGTTTTGTAGGAAGGAACAAAGAACAACTCATCTGGTTCATCAGCAAAAAAAATTGGAGACTGCGGCAGATTCAGATCCATTCATTTCCCTCCATACTGGGCAAGACAGGGGCTGAATTCTCAGAACAGGAACACAACTTTACTAAAAAAAATTGTCCAGTAGCACCATAAAGACCAACTAAGTTTGTTCTTCGTATAAGCTTTCGCGTGCATGCACACTTCTTCAGATGCACATGAAAGCTTATACCAAGAACAAACTTAGTTGGTCTCTAAGGTGGTACTGGACTATCTATCTATCTATCTATCTATCTATCTATCTATGATCTATCTATCTATCTATCTATCTATCATCTACTGAGTCAGACCAACACGGCTACCTACCAGAATCTACAACTTTACTAGTTTATGTGATATATTTTCAACTATGGCTGCACCATTATCTCCCACTTGGACTACTGCCATGCGCTTAACGTGGAGCTACCTTTGAAGGTGACCCGGAAACTGCAACTAATCCAGAATGCGGAAGCTAGACTGGGGACTGGGAGCGGCCGCCAAGACCATATAACACCGGTCTTGAAAGACCTACATTGGCTCCCAGGACGTTTCCAAGCACAATTCAAAGTGTTGGTGCTGACCTTGAAAGCCCTAAACGGCCTCGGTCCTGTATACTTGAAGGAGCATCTCCCCCCCCCATTGTTCTGCCCGGACACTGAGGTCCAGCTCCGAGGGCCTTCTGGCGGTTCCCTCATTGAGAGAAGTGAGGTTACAGGGAACCAGGCAGAGGGCCTTCTTGGTGGTGGCGCCCACCCTGTGGAATGCCCTCCCATCAGATGTCAAGGAAATAAACAAGTATCTGACTTTTAGAAGACATCTGAGGGCAGCCCTGTTTAGAGAAGTTTTTAATATTTGATGAATTATTGTTTCTTAATATTTTGCTGGAAGCTGCCCAGAGTGGCTGGGGAAACCCAGCCAGATGTGCAGGGTATAGATAATAAATTATTATTATATTATTATGATTTCAAGGGAACCAAGGGGGACTGTGCAAATCTTCACTGGCCCCTGAAAAGGCCATTATCGAGGAGGGTGCATTTATGGAAGAGGATGCCCCAGAAAGGACAAAAGGTCTTTGGCTCGGACAGTGCCAACATTCCTCATCTTCAGAATTTCAAAAAGTCCTGAAACAGAACTCCACCACTAGGCTAGGAAGTGAGCTGCAAAGGGAATCAAAAGAAGGAAGATAAAAAATAGGATTGTATGGCATCATTACCATGAAAAGATCGAATTCCTCTTCGCGCCGCGCAATCATCTGATTCAGAGTCTCATCATCGGGAACTTCATCCTCTTCCTGCAGGAGAGGAGACAAAAATCACAGAATTTACAGGCATGCACCCACATCAAGATGCATAGACATTAATGAGGCATGTGTAAAAAACATCTGTCGATTTGCCCAGTCTGAACAACTGCAAACCATATGCAAGAAATGATGGAAGTCTGTAGAAAGAAAATTGTTCTGAATTTTACAATGAATGAATGATTTATTTATTTATTTATTTATTTATTTATGGTAATTTAATACAATTTCTGGTCTTCCTTCGTAGGAAGTATATTGAAAACCTGCATGTTTGTTCAGAAGGAAGTTCAAGTTCAACTGGATTTATTCCCAAGCAGCAGTGGCATGTGTTGGGGGGCAGAGATGCCCTCCCCTCACTGCTGCTTACCTGGGTGGGAAGGGGGGGCTCCGACACTCACGCCATTGCTCCCGAGCAAGTGCACAGACTTCTGTATAGACAGCAGGAAGACTGCACTGTCGCTCACGGAATGGCTATCTGGCAAAATACGGCAGGGACAGGAGAGGGCTTGGGGAAGGGGCAAAGCCACGCAAAAAATGTGGCAGATTAGTCTTCATTGCAGCCCCTTTGGCTTGGACCCCAAGAACCGCAGAACCAGGCAGGCTAAGGGAAGGGAATTCTTTCTGGCTCCATTAGCCAGGTGCTTATTAGTAAAAAGAAAAAAGGGGGGGGGAGGAAAAGGACCCCTGGACGGTTAAGTCTGGTCAAAGGTGACTATGGGGTTACAGCGCTCATCTTGCTTTCAGGCCGAGGGACCGGCGTTTGTCCGCAGAAAGCTTTCCGGGTCATGTGGCCAGCAGGACTAAACCACTTCTGGCACAATGGGACACCGTGATGGAAACCAGAGTGCACAGAAACACTGTTTACCTTCCCGCCACAGTGGTACCTATTTATCTACTTGCACTGGTGTGCTTTCCATCTGCTAGGTTGGCAGGAGCTGGGACAGAGCAACAGGAGCACACTCTGTTGCAGGGATTCGAACTGCTGACCTTCCAATCGGCAAGCCCAAGAGGCTCAGTGGTTTAGACCACAGCGCGTCCCTGCTTATTAGTATCTGCCTGGCGGGGCAAATTTCAGAGGCGGACAGCCCCTCCCCCCCGTCAAACCCCCTTGTGCTCTGATGTTGATGGAGAAGGGAGGGGAGACTTGCAAAGGCTTCTGGAAGCCCCCCCCCATTCCTTTTAATCTCCCAATCTCAGGGACTTAAAAGGAAAGTGAGAAAGGCTCACGAAAGCCGTTGTGCGTCTCCCTCCTTGCTTCCAAGTTCTCAGTCTCGCCGTGATCTTCAAGGGGAAGGGAGGGAACCAAGGGCTTTAAGGCAGCCAAACGCTGTTCGAAACAGCCTCCCCCTGCCTTTTAAGCTGAGTGGGTGGCAGCTCTGGCAGGGGAGGCTGGGAGAGTCTCCCATCTCTCCCCACCCCCAAGGCCACTCCCAGGAGAAGGGAAAGGGCTTCCATTTCTGCTCATCAGCTGAATGAAACACAAAGGGACCCCTAAGCACCATGTAGTCCAACCCCTGCAATGCAGGAATCTCAACTGAAGCCAAATTTTATTATTTAAATAATGTAATATTTTTTAAAAGTGAGATGATGCTAAAAGGATAACACCCCCCCCCCGATAACACAATTAGCACCCACCAATGTGATGCCTGCCATCTGTTTCCCACCAGCCCCATTCGGAACAGCTGTTCACCCCATCTGGAGGGCGCCCCGTTGGCGAAGGCTGGCATAAGAGGTCTCCCTGAGGGATGATGCGTTTTCCCATCGCAGCAGCTTATCAAAAAATTCCCATTATTGCCTCTCCCTTTCTGGACTTTATAAAAGCAACACATGGGGATCGGGCCAGTAGGATGACAAAAATGAAAGAGATAGAGAGAAGGAATCTACTCCTGATCAGAAAGGTGTGCTTTGGGAAAGGGAAAAACAGAGAGAGAGGGATTTCTTGCAACGTGTATGCAAGGCTTTTTATTCAGTCAACAAGTCAACAACATAAGTGGTTCCATAAAATGTTCCCATGAGCAGCCACTGGATTCAAAACAAGGTTTTTAAAAATACGCAGCTGGGTTTTCCAGCAATTCCTGGTTCTTATCATTTGTAAAGTCATGATTCTGAATCATATATGTATGCCTGGTTTTTTTGGTTTCTGTTTTAAGATTCTATAAATATGAGGATCTGAGCAATTTTGGAGACACATTCAAAATTACAATATTTCATTTTATAAAGAAATAATCTGATCAGCCGCTAGGAAGCAACATGCTTATTTCAGCCCTGAGGTACCTTAAAAAGTTAAAGGTACCCCTGCCCGTACGGGCCAGTTGTGTCCGACTCTAGGGTTGCGCGCTCATCTCGCTCAAGAGGCCGGGAGCCGTCGCCGTCTGAAGACACTTCCGGGTCACGTGGCCAGCATGACGAAGCAGCAGCTGGCGAGCCAGCACCAGTGCCGCACACGGAAACGCCATTTACCTTCCCGCTATAAAGCGGTACCTATTTATCTACTTGCACTTAGGGGTGCTTTGAAACTGCTAGGTGGGCAGGAGCTGGGACTGAACGACGGAAGCTCACCCCGCCGCAGGGATTCGAACTGCCGACCTTACGATCAGCAAGTCCTAGGCACTGAGGTTTTACCCACAGCGCCACCCGCGTCCCCTGAGGTACCTTACTGAAAGGGGAAAAATGTATTTTGCCTCTAGAATTAATTTGTCCGTCTTATCTATATACAAATGCATATTCAGTGCAGAATTCAGCTTCCATGCAAGGAATCTTTGCTAGCATCACCTCCCTTCTCCCAAAACAACATCTTCATCAAGTTAGTAGTATTTATAGCTGCAAACGTAGCCACAAAAGCACATGGTCAATGCCTGCTGCTGCTATTTCAGAAGCCAGAGGGATGGCTGTCATTTTCAACACGTATCTCTTTTCCCTCCCTATGACCAGCATCAATTATGCAAAAGAGCAAACATGCCCAAATATGCAAAGTAGGACAAACTATGCAATTTTGCTTGGCTTGGGTAATTAATGCTGGCCACAGAGTTCAGACTGCCTGGGCACATGGTTTTAGAGTAAGGTAAAGGTAAAGAGACCCCTGACCATTAGGTCCAGTCGTTGCCGACTCTGGGGTTGCGGCGCTCATCTCGCTTTATTGGCCGAGGGAGCCAGCGTACAGCTTCCAGGTCATGTGGCCAGTGCACGGAAACACCATTTACCTTCCCGCTGGAGCGGTACCTATTTATCTACTTGCACTTTGACGTGCTTTCGAACTGCTAGGTTGGCAGGAGCAGGGACTGAGCAATGGGAGCTCACCCCGTCGCAGGGATTCGAACCGCCGACCTTCTGATCGGCAAGTCCTAGGCTCTGTGGTTTAACCCACAGCGCCACCCACGTCCTGGTTTTAGAGTAGACATAACCAATAACACCATGAGCATTCGATCCTGGAAGTGGGGGAGAGGGGAATGCAATCTTAAATTTTCAAGGCTTAAAACAAGCTTGCAGACTACCTCGTTTTCTTCTTCGTGCTCCAATATGGCTTGGAGAAAAGCCCTCCGTTCGTGGCTGGAGGACTTCTGGTCAAACATGCCGGCTTGAATAACCTTCTGATCCACGTTCAACTTGTACTTGGCGGCGGCAAGGATCTTCTCTTCCACGCTGTTGACAGTGCAGAGTCGCAGGACCCGGACTTCGTTCTGCTGCCCGATGCGGTGGGCTCTGTCTTGTGCCTGCAAGTCCTGCGAAAAACACATTGCGTGGAACAGATTAGTCCCGGGAGAGGGGGCTGGCTGAAGCAAAACGAAGCCACAGTTTTACATATATATAAACCTATAAAGATCAAAGGCTAAAGATGACAAGCCACAGTGCCAAATTGAGAAACTGCTTAAACTTTAAGCTTTCGCTGCACAGGATTATATGAGAGAAGCATGGCTTATTTAACAAAATAAATACAATAATAATTTATAATAATTTATTATTGATACCCCGCCCATCTGGCTGGGTTTCCCCAGCCACTCTGGGTGGCTCCCAAATAAAATATATTTCATGAAATTCATGTGTTTTGGCATTTAAGTGAAATGTGCATTTGGGATAGAGTTCATTTCACCGGCTGTGTGGTGCCAACACCTGCCCTCTCCTAAGATGGGTGAACAAATAATCCAATTCTGGTTCCCTAATAATTTGAGCTCCCGCTCTTGTAAGAAATGTCCAGTTTGCCCTTTTGAGACCAGGGGTTGTATCCATGGAAATCGACCTGGCAGTCCGCAGTGGGGCTTCTTCTCTTCTCCCTGTGCCCCCCATCTGCTCTGGGGGTTTTTTGACCTCCCAATAGGGCAATGCTCCCGGGGGCATTTGCGCCCCACCGACGTCCCCATTGCCCTGCCCTTCCTGCTCCCAGGAAGCAACAGCGACCTGCTTGTCTCATCTGCCAATCTGTTTCTGCACTGTACTTTGGGCAACTGTCAGCGCTAATACCGAACCCTCCTTATCTAGAGGTTGGCAGCGACATTTTCAAAGGGGAGCCAAAAAATCTTCCTCTGGCAGAAGAGATTGCAGGAGCAGCTAGGTAGGATCCCAGGCCAAGATTCCCAGGAACTTTTCACTCCTAAGACCTCCCTGCTGGCCAAAGGCTGCATCGTATCTCAAAGCAGATAGATAGATAGATAGATAGATAGATAGATAGATAGATAGATAAATACATTTTTACCTTGCCCATCTGGCTGGGTTTCCCCAGCCACTCTGGGCGGCTTCCAAAAAAAGATTAAAAATACATTAAAACATCTGTCATTAAAAACTTCTCTAAACAGGGCAGAGGTGAGAGGCAGCCCTCCACTAACAGATGCAATTGGCAAAGGGAATGGTTTCTTTTTCTTTAGCTTTTAAGTTACTTTACTGAACTTTAAAAATAATAACATAAATTCAGAATTAACCATAACAGATAAACATCAAAGAATTGTCAATATCTATTACACCTTATCACAGTCTTCTTCTAGCTCCATTGACTTCCCGCCAGCTCCATCTAGCTTTAAATGTGTATTTATTTAGCTCACTGTTTGTGTCTGTTTAAAATAATTGCTTAGCCAAGATACTGTACTTTCTTTAACCTGTTCGGTGCACAGCAGAAGTTATTCAAAGGCTGGACAGATTTTATATTGTTGCAATCTTTTATGTAACTTTTAAATAAACCCCATTTATTGAAAAATACTTGATCTGCATGGTCTCTTATTCTTCCTGATAGCTACGCCATTAGTTTTTGTTGTCACTCCAATTTTGAGGGTACTTTTTCTCCTTTCCAATTTGATGCGGCACATGTGGTGGACTTGCAGAAAAATTAAGGAATTGTGGGATGAAATATCTATGGAACTAAAAAAAATAAAATGCGTAAGATCATGTTTACAAAAAACCCCAACAACCAGAGGCCTTTCTTCTTGGGATACTGTGAGGGGATGATTAGCTGCTTGTGCTTAAAATTGTGCCCCCTCAGAGTTTGTGCGGCTCCACAAACCTCTGTGTGTGACAGAGCTCCTCAGACATGTCTGCTCTAGTCACTAGTAGAGTCTGACAGTGGCTGCCTGCGGAAGCGTTTCCAGCAAAGAAGCTCCTTAACGGAAACGCGTCTCCTGGACTCACGACGTGGCAGCTTCCGGCGAAGTATGGGTCTCCCTACGGTTGCTTCTGACACCTCCCCGCTGTTTTCGCTGGACGTGTCTCTCACCCCTTTCTCTCCCCTGCTAGTTCCTGCCTTGGCTGCTGAGTCTCTCTCAGCATTACTGAGATCCTCCTCCAGAGACCCCTCGCTCCTCCTGCTGGTCCCTGCTTTAGCTGCTGACTCTCTCCCAGCCTCTGGGAGCCCTACCACCTCCCTTTCCTCTGATGTCAGTTCCCTGACATCCACCTCCCCTCCAGGGCCCCCTTCCCCCCCGCCCCTACTCTCTCCTCTGGGCGGTGAGGAGCTAAAACCCCGAAAAGAATCCTCTTCATCTTCAGACGTCTCGAACATTTCCCTCCATCGGTCTTCGTTCCGGCTCGCTGAATCCTCCTCCGCCTCGGAATCAGAGAACCCCTCCAACTCTTCTTCTTCGTCGGTGGTGGCGAAGTATTCCCTCCGGAACCTCGCCACTGGCTGAGGTTTACGAGGGAATCTCTGATGAAAAGTTTCTATCAAAACCTCGTCATCTACATCCTCTGCCCTGACCCAGGTGTTTTCCGACTCCGGCTCCCCTTCCCACATTACCAAATACTCTACTTGATCTCCCTTCCACCTGGAATCGAGAATCTCCGCTACATGGTAGCTGTGTTCTTTTTCCTCCATAGCTGGTCCCCTATTGACCCTCCCTTCTCTGTCGCCTTTATACGGTGACAGCAACGACCTGTGGAACACTGGGTGCAGCTTCATGTGGTTCGGTAACCGGAGTCTGAAAGCCACTGGGTTGACCTGCTGCGTGACTTCAAATGGGCCCAGCCTTTTGGGTCTTAACTTCTTACAACCCCCTTTGAATGGTAACCCTTGGGTGGACAGCCACACCTGGTCCCCCACCCTAATGCTTTCCCCTTCCCTTCTGGTTTTGTCTGCCTGCCTCTTATATTCCTCCTTAGCCCTGTTTAAGTTAAGTTGGAGCTGGCGATGGATCGCTTCCATTTCTTCAACGAACTGTTCTGCAGCTGGAACGCTCCAGTTCTCCCCTTCCCCCCCTGGGAAGGCTCGGGGATGACACCCGTGATTAGCCAAAAAGGGGCTCATCCCCGTGGACACGTTCTCTGCATTGTTGTAGGCAAATTCTGCCAACGCCAGCTTCTCCACCCAATCATTCTCTCTGTCATTCACATAACACCTCAAATATTGCTGGAGGACACCATTAGCTCTTTCCGCCTGCCCGTTGGTTTCTGGATGACGGGCAGTTGAGAAATTAACCTCTACATGCAGTAAGCTCATGAGCTTCCTCCAGAACCTGGAAGTAAATTGTTTCCCTCGGTCCGAAACCACCCTCAAGGGGGCGCCATGCAGCCTAAACACATTTTCTACAAACAATTTAGCGGTTTCTTCTGCTGTGACCGCATGTGAGCAGGCTATAAAGTGGGCCATCTTGGTTAACAGGTCTACCACAACCATGATGGCTGTTTTCCCTCTGGACCTTGGCAGATCAGTCATGAAATCTATTGCCACTGCTTCCCATGGTCTTTCAGGCGTGGGTAGTGGTTCTAATAAACCTGCCGGTGCCCGCCTCTCCCCCTTGGCTCGTTGGCATTGGTCACACCCTCTCACATACTCCCTCACATCTTCCCTGACCTTGGGCCACCAGAATTCCCTGGTAACCAGCCACATGGTTTTGTGTTGCCCAAAATGCCCTGCTGTGGGGCTATCGTGCAGTTGCTTGAGTACCTTTTCCCTCAATTCCCCTTCAGGTATATATAACGCTCCCTTGTAGTACAACGCCCCGTTTCTCTCCTCAAAACCCCCGGGTTTGTCTCCCTCCCTCCTGAGACCCCTGAGTTTGTCCTGGGCGTATTCATCCTGCACCGTTCCCTCTACCAGTTCCCTTTGCCCCACCAATGCCGCCCCACACACCCAGCGGTCCTCTGGAATGACATGGGTCTCTTCGGGTGCTCCCTCCCCCTCCAAATATTCAGGTTTGCGTGAGAGAGCGTCCGCCCTAACGTTCTCTGGGCCTGGCACGTAACAAATCTCAAAGTTAAATTTGGAGAACTCCTGGGCCCATCTCAACTGCCGTTGGTTGAGCACTCGCGCAGTTCTCCAATACTCTAGATTCTTATGGTCCGTGCACACTTGCACCTTATGTTGTGCACCAATTAGCAGGTGCCTCCATCTCCGGAAAGCCTCATGAATCGCAAGAAGCTCCCGGTCGTACACCGTGTAGTTCCTCTCGGATTTGTTCAGCTTTTGCGAAAAGAAGGCACACGGTCGCCACTCTGACTCCTCCTTCCCCGGCTGCAGAAGAAGCACCGCCCCTATGGCTCTGTCAGATGCGTCTGTTTCGACCCTCAGCTTTTTTTGTAAATCCACATGCAGAAGTTGTTCATCAGAGGCGAAGGCCCTTTTCAGTTCCTCAAACGCTCGCTCCGCCTCCGCCGTCCAAACAAACTTCTTTTTACTGCTGAGACAGTCCGTGATGGGCGCCGTCAGGTGGGCGAAGTTTCGGATGAACTTACGATAAAAGTTTCCAAACCCTAGGAACCTCTGCACATCCTTCTTGGTTTTGGGTGTTTTCCATTCCAGCACTGCTTGAACCTTGCCGGGGTCCATGGCCAACCCCTTGTCTGACAAGCGGTACCCCAGGAATTCCACCTCCTTGGTATGAAACTGACACTTCTCCAGTTTCACCCACAGCCTGTTGGCTTGCAGCCTGCTCAACACTTCTCTGACGTCTCTCACATGTTGCTCCTCATTCTCCGAATACACCAACACATCATCTAGGAAGGCCACGCAATTCTTGTAGAGCAAAGGCCCCAGTACGTGGTTCATGAATGATTGAAAACACGCGGAGCCTGTTTGTAATCCAAAAGGCATCACGAGGTATTCAAATGCCCCCAAAGGGGTGAACATGGTGGTTTTCCATTCATCCCCTTTCCTTATACGTATCAGGTTGTACGCCCCCCTTAGGTCCAGCTTGGTAAAAATCTTTCCCTTCCGCACCCTGGTCAAAATATCATCAATCCTGGGCATAGGAAAAGCCGCCGGCTCTGTCACTGCATTTAACCGCCTGAAATCACATACAAGTCTCGGCTTGTCCGTGTGCTTTTTATCCACAAAAAACACTGGGCTACCCCCCGCTGCCTTGGACTCTCTGATGAAGCCTCTCTTCAGGTTCTTGTCAATGAACTCTCGCAACTCCTGCATTTCCCTGTCTGACATGGCATACAACTTGCCTACAGGAAGCTGTGCTCCAGGGAGTAAATTGATCTGGCAATCAAAGGGCCTATGCGGGGGTAGTTGGTCAGCTTCCTTCTCGCTGAACACGTCGCTGAGATCAGCATACTGTGGTGGCACCTTCCCCTTCTCCATTACTTCAGTCCCTGCCAGGGTGGCTTGGGCCCCTGCTGAACCCTTTCCCCCCCTGCAGTGTTCTAAGCAATGTGCTGAACCGAAGGAAACCACTCTTTGATGCCAGCCCACCAGCGGATCATGTAGGGCTAGCCAGCTCATTCCCAAAATAATGGGAGCGCCTCCCAAGGTGGCCACATTAAACGCTATCAGTTCTGTGTGCCTTGCCACCCTCATTATCATTGGGACGGTCTGCAAGCTGACTCCTCCTCCCAACAGTTCCCTGCCATCGATCGTGGTCACCTGCAGGGGGTTGCTTAAAGGGATCGTCTGTATCTGGTGTTCAGCAGCAAACTCCTTGCTCATAAAATTGCAGGAGCTGCCTTTATTTTTAGGGGGTGTCCATTTTGCAGCTCTAGCGACACTTCAATCACTAGAGCAGGTCGAGGAGCTTCTGGCACGGGCACTTTCACTGCTCTTTGGCCTGGCTGCAGTGCCCTGACGGTGGCAACCAGGCGTTGGCTTTTACCTGCTCCGTTTCTCCCTGCTCTTCCCCCTCAACAGCTCCCACCATCCCTTGCCATTCCTTCCTCTGGGGGCAGACTCTGGCAAAGTGGCCTGGCTGTTGGCAGAGATAGCATTTCCGGGCTCCTTTTCCCTCCTTCTTAGCCCCCTCACTGGGCTTTGAAACTGCGCGCGCGCGGTTCCGACTTCCATCGGCTCTGCCGGCGGGAAAGCTGGCTCAGGAATGTCTGGAATGCGGAACTCCTTCCAACGTTCCCCTCTCCCTTCCCGCCTCTCCAAGGCTCTTGCCTCCTGGCGCGCTCCAATGGTCAGCGCAGATTTGGTCAGCTGATCCATAGACACCGCCCTGGGGCTCCGGGACAGCTCGTCTTTCACAGCCGAAGAAAGACCTTCTTCAAATAGCATCTGAATGGGTGCCGCCGATAAATCCCACCCCAATCTGTGAATCAGCATGGTAAATTCAGTCCAGTACTCACGGACAGATCGGCTTCCCTGCTTGCAAGCCATTAGCTGTCTGCGCACCACCCCTTCCTCAATATCGCTGGAAAACATGATATCCATTGCACGAAAGAACTTCATAGTGTCCTTTAGGATATCATTGTGCGTTGCCATCAGGGGTAGAACCCAGTCTCGCGCCCCCTTCTCAAGATGCCCAATTACGAAAGCAACTCGCGATTCCTCATCAGGGAACTCATCAAACTGCACATTCAGGGCATATTGCATCTCGGTCCTAAAGGCATGGTAATCCTTGGGGTCCCCCCCAAACTTCTGCACCAATCCTGGTACCTTTCTGGGGAACTGAGTGGTTCTCCCCTTCTTGTCTGCATCCTGAGCCCTTCTCTCCTCGAGCCTCGCCGTCTGCAGCGCATGTTGGACCTCCAGAGCTTGATACCTTTCTTCCAAGCTTGGACCAGCTCCAACCCCTGCCTCTCCGGTTCCGGCTGGGTTGCTCATGATGCTTTCTCCTGCACAGGCAGCGTACAAAGACTGTCAGACTGCTGTGAGGGGATGATTAGCTGCTTGTGCTTAAAATTGTGCCCCCTCAGAGTTTGTGCGGCTCCACAAACCTCTGTGTGTGACAGAGCTCCTCAGACATGTCTGCTCTAGTCACTAGTAGAGTCTGACAGTGGCTGCCTGCGGAAGCGTTTCCAGCAAAGAAGCTCCTTAACGGAAACGCGTCTCCTGGACTCACGACGTGGCAGCTTCCGGCGAAGTATGGGTCTCCCTACGGTTGCTTCTGACACCTCCCCGCTGTTTTCGCTGGACGTGTCTCTCACCCCTTTCTCTCCCCTGCTAGTTCCTGCCTTGGGTGCTGAGTCTCTCTCAGCATTACTGAGATCCTCCTCCAGAGACCCCTCGCTCCCCCTGCTGGTCCCTGCTTTAGCTGCTGACTCTCTCCCAGCCTCTGGGAGCCCTACCACCTCCCTTTCCTCTGATGTCAGTTCCCTGACAGATACTTGTCTCCGATATCCCAAAAAGTGCAAGGGAATTGTTCTTATATGCGACAGTGGCTGCGAGAATTTTAATGGCAAAGGGAACGGTTTCTTTGTGTAACGAATGAAGACCCAAAGATGGAAACAAGAAGAAATAACAGCTAAAGAAGAGCGGCAAGAGAAACTGATGAACTATGCTGAGATGGCGAGACTAATGGGGAAAATTCAGAACCAGCAGGACCAGTCTTTCCTAAAGGAATGGAAGAAGTTTTCGATATATTTGGAAAGCAATTGTAACCAACTGACATCGCTTGAAGTTTGTAAGGAGTAATTTATAAATTACTGTGAAAAGAATTAAGAATAGATGTATTGGAAATTTGAGTTTATAGCAATAATTATAGTAACAAAACGCATAATTAAAAAGACTTTAGAAAACCATCAGTCGAGCTTGAAGGAAGTCTTAGGCCATGGGTAGGCAAACTAAGACCTGGGGGGCCGGATCCAGCCCCATCACCTTCTAAATCCGGCCCACGGACGGTCCGGGAATCAGTGTTTTTACATGAGTAGAATGTGTTATTTTATTTAAAATGCATCTCTGGGTTATTTGTGGGGCACAGGAATTCGTTCACCCCCCAAAAAAAAAATTTAGTCCAGCCCCGCACAAGGTCTGAGGGACAGTGCACTGGCCACCTGCTGAAAACGTTTGCTGACCCGTGTCTTAGGCTGTGATGGCCCAACATTTCAAAAAGATGTTATGCTGGAAAATATGTGTAAAGGCAAAGGGACCCCTGACCATTAGGTCCATTCATGACCGGCTCTGGGGTTTCGGCGCTCATCTCGCTTTATTGGCTGAGGGAGCCGGCGTACAGCTTCCGGGTCATGTGGCCAGCATGATTAAGCCGCTTCTGGCGAACCAGAGCAGTGCACGGAAACGCCGTTTACCTTCCCGCCGGAGTGGTACCTATTTATCTACTTGCAACTTTGGTGTGATTTCGAACTGCTAGGGTGGCAGGAGCAGGGACTGAGCAACGGGATCTCACCCCGTCGCGGGGATTCGAACCGCCGATCTTCCAATCGGCAAGCCCAAGAGGCTCAGTGGTTTAGACCACAGTGCCACCCTTAGATGTGTAAGAACTAATAAACAATAGATATGTGTAAGAACTAATAAACAATAGATATGTGTAAGAACTAATAAACAATAGATATGTGTAAGAACTAATAAAAACTTAATAAATTAAATTAATAAAAAATCGTGGTCTGTAAATAACCTGGTGGGGATTCCAGTCGCTGTCGAAAATAATGACAGTATCCGCTGCCTGGAGGTTCAAGCCCAGCCCTCCAGCCCTCGTGCTCAACAGAAAGATGAAATACTGGGAATTGGGCTCGTTGAACTTCTTCAGCAGGGCTGCCCGGTCCTCCGATTTCGTTGTTCCTGAAAAGTGGAGCAGGCAAAAAAGCACGTGTCATTGCAAAGAATCTCCAGGTGATGATGCCCTCTGTAATTCTCCTTTCTCTTGCCAGGGTCCTTCTATAGGGTTCAAAATCAGCACAAGCCACTGTGGTTCCAGCTGTCTGTATGAACGGCTATAATAAACACCATCAGCATTGGCACAAAGGTTGTTATTTGCAGCGTTATCAGGGTGTTGATTCCAGGGGAACTGGAAGGAGCAAAGACACTGACTTCTATAAGGCTCTGAGAAAGGAAAAGTGCAAGACCGTTTAATGGTGTGTATGTTGTATGAGATCTTATCTGCTGTGGGTCTTTCAATTCATAAAGCCAAATGGTGGGATAGGAAAAAATGATGTATAAACGCTTGTGTAATTATTTACTTTGTTGTAGTTGCAGAATTTGTGCTTTTGTGGAATTCTGCATTTTGTCAATGCAGAGTACTGATGAACTATCATCTGCTATTCTAATTTTTTTATTAAAGAAAACCACCCAGCTTTGACTGTGATCCTGAGCCTTTTACTTTGAAGCGATGTTACTGAAAAAATGAGGTTGACTGCTAAGCAAAAACATTGGGGATCAAAGCATTTAATATTACTGAAGCCTTGGATTACCTTTTAATTAGAAGGCTCAAACTGCTGCTTATCTAGAAGTATTTTGTTTTGCTAAGTATGTTCTTCTAATAGATAAAGACTGAACATTTGAATTTCAGTCACAGACAGAGGTGATTGCTGCTAAAGGGAGAATCCTCTGAAATTCACTGATATATATTTATATATCTACATACTTAGGGGGTAAAAAAAGTTTCTTTAGTGAAGTAACTCATCCCAAGAGAAAAACAAGCATGCATGAGATTTGTAGTACGATTAATTTTTTAAATCACATTAACGTATCACATTTCTGCAGAAGAATTCATTTACGAGCTCTACTTCTTCCATTATTTTAGGTAAAAATAATGCTAAAATAGAGAGATTTTGGAAGCAAATTACTTTAACTTCCGAGTTAACTTCAATTTTTTTTAAAAAAATAATCTCATGGGAAATTAGTGTTAAGAACTATGGCTTCTTAAACATCGATGGGATAGCTCAGCTGGTATAGCGTGAGACTCTGGATCTCTGGGTTGTGGGTTCGAATCCCATGTTAGGCAGAAGATTCCTGCATTGCTGGGGGGTGGACTAGATGTCCCTTGAGGGTCCCTTCTATGATGTGAATTCGACCAGATGAGAGGAATACCCAGATAAACTGATTTCCATCAATGGACTAGAGTGTTTCTCCAGCGAACTGAGTGCACATTTTCAGCTTGGTACCATAACATAATCTGGAGATCGTGCAGGAAACGAATCCGTTGGGACTCACCTGAAAGGTGGGTTCAGTGGGCGCCCATCCATCAGGCGGCATCTCGCGCCACCTGACGTTCTTAGCCCAGAAATGCAACTCCTAGTCAAGGCATCCCTGAGCCCTCCCAGCCCTGACGCCAGCCCATGTCAGGATGAGACCAACCCAGGATACAGGGCAAGCCAGAGACAACCCAAAAGAGAAGGAAGGAAAATGCACAGAACAATCCCAAAGGAAAAGAAGAGAATAACCTCAACTCTAACAAACATGCATCCATAGAAGAAAAAAGCTAAGTGCACCAAAAACATGGTCTGAGCATTAATGAATGTGAAAAATACAGAACTAGCATTAAGAGGTACAAAAATACAGGTGAATATAAAGGAAAATGCAGCTGTATGGTCCCCTGCAAAAGCCCTACAATGAACATAGGTGGATGGGAAGCCACTTTTCAGGCAAGTCCAATGTTCCACTCTGCACAAATGCCCAACCATCCGGTGAGAAGGATCAAAGCAGCCTAACAAAGCCATCCCCTCAAGGGCACAATGTCTGGAATAGGATGGAGCTGGTTTTCAACTTCACGATACATCCCCAGCTAAACAGCACAATACACAGTGGTACCTTGGTTTAAGAAGAGCTTAGTTTATGCACAACTTGGATTAAGAACGCTGCAAACCCAGAAGTAGGTGTTTTGGTTTGTGAAGTTACAGGTAGGTAGCCGTGTTGGTCTGCCGTAGTGGAAACCAAATAAAAAAATTCCTTCCAGTAGCACCTTAGAGACCAACTAAGCTTGTTATTGGTATGAGCTTTCGTGTGCATGCACACTGTGTATCTGAAGAAGTATTTGAAGAAGTGTGCATGCACATGAAAGCTCATACCAATAACAAACTTAGTGCTACTGGAAGGAATTTTTTTACAGTGGTGCCCCGCAAGACGAATGCCTCGCAAGACGGAAAACTCGCTAGACGAAAGGGTTTTCCGTTTTTTGAGCTGCTTCGCAAGACGAATTTCCCTATGGGCTTGCTTCGCAAGACGAAAAACAAAAACGTCTTGCAAGTTTGTTTCCTTTTTCTTAACACTGTTAATACAGTTGCGTTCAAGGAGCAACTCATAGAGCGCGGTGTGGTAGCCTTTTTTGAGGTTTTTGAAGACTTTGGTGATTTTTGAAGCTTTTCCAAAACTTCTTTTAAACTTTTAAGACTTTTTGGGGGTTTTTTTGGATTTTGGGTTGGGGTGTTTGGAATTCAAGGACTTGGTGTTGGGGAGGGGTTTGCAAGAATCTGGAAGCTTGTGTGCTTGGCGAACCAGAGCAGCGCACGGAAACACCGTTTACCTTCCCGCTGGAGCGGTACCTATTGATCTACTTGCACTTTGAGGTGCTTTCGAACTGCTAGGTTGGCAGGAGCAGGGACTGAGCAACAGGAGCTCACCCCGTCACGGGGATTCGAACCGCCGACCTTCTGATCAGCAAGTCCTAAGTTCTGTGGTTTAACCCACAGTGCCACCCGCGTCCCTGTAACTAGAGGTACCACTGTACGAAAGAGGAAAAGGTCCAAGAGGAGAGCTAAAAAGTTCAAGAGGAGAGCTTTGTCCACCTTGGACAAAGACTGCAAAGGACTGGGAGTCAGTACTGGAAGGGCTTGAAAATGCCTTGACTCAGAGTTGCATTTCCAGTAAGTCAGGGAATTACTGTTCTCCCCATCCTACAGGCAGGGGAGTTGCAAGAGCGGCTTGTCTTAACTGCACTGTGGCTGAGGTGAGATATAAACAAGGAACTTTCTGGCCGGCAGCTGGCACTTCTACGGATGTGAAGGAAGGGAACACCTTCTCAGTGCCTTGGAGGTGGGGGAGAAACAGGGGTTTGAGAGCGGGAGCCCCTGGCTCCAAGATCACAAGACGCCCCTCATTTATTTCCCGAGCTCCTTTCCCTTTGGAACATTACCGTCAAGTCGCAGGTAAGCAAAATTCCGAAAAGCAAAATAGTCTTCCATGATGGTCATGAGGGACGTCATTTGACAGAAGAGGAGGACGCGGTGGTTGGTGGCTCGCAGCTTTGGCAGAATTCGATCGAGCAGCTCAAACTTCCCCGAAGCCCGATAAAGCTCAGCTCTGTGAAGAGAAAAGGCTGGATAATAAATATTAACAAGGTGACATTTGCACATGCAATTAGCACATCCTACGTCTCTCCTATAGGCTGTTAAACAGAATGTTTGGTATGGACTGCAGAAAACAAACCATATGTGGTTTCTTCTGAGATATTAGGGTGCACAGGGATTACTTCCCCAAACCCTACACAAACCCCAGAAAGGGAAAAGCTCCAACCTAAAGCCAAGCAACTATCTAAACACTTAAACTCTAAAAGATTCTGTGATGACAAGTTCTAGGAAGTAAAAAATAATAGTTACCCATTGATGACGCCATTTGAATAGCCCAAATGTTCAGCAAAGGATTCCTGCAAATGGAGAACAGCAAATTACTTAACACGACTAGATTAAATCACACCCAACATAACTCTTTCTAAACTCATGGACCTAGGTTGGCGGTGCTAGTTAAAATAACATATTTTTAAAATGGTATTTCTCTTATTAGTGCATAAACCACATTGTAATAAACATACTTCTCTGATGTGAAACAACTGGCAAACTACTTGCAACTTATCGAAATGGATGGATTGGTAAATAAAGAGCCAATAAAAAGCTTATATCGTAACACAGCATGTCATCTTAATAAAGTATGAAAAATTTCAGTATGTACCAATATGTATATGCCTTACATAAAAGAATAGCATTAATTAATTAGCATTAATTAACAGTAATAAGATTAAATCTTGTCTGAATATTCCTATGCGAATGGTGTATAAAAATGAACCTTTTAAAAACAATTAAGCTAGAAGAAGATGAAATATATTTTGTATCATTCAGGGTGGCACATGACTCTAGGCTATGGGAAAGATCCACAAATGCAGTTACAGGCAAAGGTTTCCTTAGACAATCCTCAAAAACAAGCTTTGCGCATTGTTTCATTGTTCCAATGCATGTTGGATCATCATTGACACGTGTCCTGGGTAGACCTCCACTGCAAGGTTGTAGAAGAGGGGTCAGCAACCCTAAGGCCCATGGGCCAAAAGCAGCCCACGGGGGTAGTTTAACCGGCCCGCAAGCCGGCCACGAACCGAGCCGCCCACTCAGCAAGTCTCCGCATGCTGTGCTAAACCGGTGCAGCGCGGCGTGGGAACTCGCTTCCGTGGCGCCGGAAATCGTGTCTGTGCAGACGCCAAAAATGACAGGCGCAGGGGCCAGAAATCGTGCCTGTGCATATGTGGGTGCTAGAAATCGTGGGGGGGGGGGGGGGGACACACGATCCAGCCTAGGGAGGGATCTCCACCAGAGTAAACCGGCCCAGGTGAGGTAAACCTTGCCAACTCCTGTTGTTGGGGGGGGGGGGATTACATTCCAATGGGCGAAATACTACTCTGTGAGGCAACGTAAGATCAGTGTCTGTGCCTGAAAAATCCCTCCTCATATGAGGGACAAACACCTTCACCTCCTTTTATTGCTGGCATTTTGATTTTTTAAAAACAGATTTCTCCCCCCCCCTAAAGTTCCCTAAAGAGGCTGTTTTTGCACACCCTGGGGGCTTCCCCCTTTGGCTCTGCCCTACACAGAATAATTTAAGACCAGAAAGAACAAAGTCCAAGTCTCCTCTATCCCATTAACCCCTGAGATAACAAAGGAGCAAGGTTGACTCACCTCAATGTGCTGAAACATATAGGGGTGATTGCAGATCTTTCTTAATTGCATGATGGTGTTCATTAGAGTCTTGGCGCCTCCTTTTCCCTGAGGAAGGAACAGATGAGACGTCACAAAGTCCAGTGGAAATGGGGGAAGATCCTACAAAACTTAGCAGACCATACAACACAGGAGACGCACTTTAGGCCTCTAGTAATACACTTTACCCCTAAATATCCCAGGCTCCTATTTCATGTTAGTTAACATGAGCTGTAGGGATTTCAAAGCACTCCAATGTTCCAGCTATAATGAAATCTGCCAGGAGAAGTCCAAACTGTGACTAGGAGGCACTGAGGCACAGGAACATCATCATCATCATCATCATCATTATTATTATTTATACCCCGCCCTCCCCAGCCAAGACCGGGATCAGGACAGCTAACACCGGGTATAAAAACAATTGATTAAAATACAACTTAAAACAAGATTAAAATACAACATTAAAATACAGCCTCATTTCGGTGGAAACTCAAAATCAAAAACTTTTGGGGGATGAAAATGTCAAATCTTCACCAAGGCCAGCTATCCAGACTGGTCCTACATGGGACATAGTGAGTCCTGCCGGCTTGCCCCAGCCAGGGTAGGAAAGCATTTTTTAAAAAGAAAGCTACACTAGCCCCAGGCTGGCTAGCTAAGGGCTCCACACATCAGATCTACTGGATCCAAATTTCCCAACATCCCATCCTGCCATATCCTGCATTTCGGGACTTTCTACTGGCTAGGGCTGGGCAATATCTTGATATATCACCCAGAACCAGTCTGGAGTCCATATTGTGATACAGTGGAACCTCGGCTGTCGAACGCTTCGAAATCCAAACAATTTGGAACCCGAACACCGACAACCAAATGCTTCCGTTTTTGAACGTGTCTGGGAAGTCGAACGGCTTCCGCGGTGCGTTTCTTCATTTTTCAAAAAGGAATTTGCCGAGTGGCAACTGCGCCTCGGTTGTTGAACGTTTTGGAAGTTGAATGGTCTTCTGACAACCGAGGTTCCACTGTGCCGGATTTGTAATTCTTGACCTGGTAATATATCACAAATTGTGATGCGTGTGTGTGCGCGCTATGCAAAGATCACGATGCAGGAAAAACCGTGAAGCCGGCCAAAGCTTCTCTCGATTCCTCCAGCCCTGGTTAACTCTGCCGGCTCAGTTCTCCCCTGAACCTGGCGCCGGCAAAAATCACGATCCGGGAAAAACCGTGAAGCTAGCCAATGCCTCTACATAGCTCCATCCTTATTTCAGACATGGTGATATATCAGTATATTGCAATGTTTAGCTGGTGAAAGATCACAATGTTGAAAAACAGATATCTCCCAGCCCTATGACTGGCCACTAACAGCAGGGACCTTTCCTTCCAGTTGGGTGATGCTACGGCCTCTGCTGCAGTAAAGCCCCTCCTCTGCCACCGCCCCCCCCCACCGCTGGCCATGATCCTGTTTGCCAGCAGAGAAGTGCCAATAATAATAATAATAATAATAATAATAATAATAATAATAATAATAATATTTTTATTATTTGTACCCCGCCCATCTGGCTGTGTTTCCCCAGCCACTCTGGGCAGCTTCCACAAAGACCAAAAATACACTAAGATGTCACACATTAAAAACTTCCCTGAACAGGGCTGCCTTAAGATGTCTTCTAAATGTCAGGTAGTTGTTTATCTCTTTGACATCTGGTGGGAGGGCGTTCCACAGGGCGGGCACCACTACTGAGAAGGCCCTCTGCCTGGCTCCCTGTAGCTTTGCTTCTCACATTGAGGGAACCACCAGAAGGCCCTTGGCACTGGACCGCAGCGTCCGGGCAGAATGATGGGGGTGGAGACGCTCCTTCAGGTCTACTGGGCCGAGGCCATTTAGGGCTTTAAAGGTCAACACCAACACTTTGAATTGTGCTCGGAAACGTACTGGGAGTACTTGGAACGTACTCGGAAATGTACAAATCACCCCCCACCCCCTCTCCCAAGCCCTGACTGGCCAGGGGTGGGGAGGACCCCTAAAGGCTTCCCGTTGACTTCTTCGGGTTACACAGCTGATCAGGATAGGGTTGCTCTGAGAAAGAGAGCAGATCTCTCTTGTAATCTGCTCACCTTCTTGTCCTTCTCCGAGCCGTCTGTTAGGAGGATCCCTTTGGCTTGCATGTGGCGGTACAAGATCTTCTGGAGAGCCGACATGTCGCACTTGATCACATATTCCACCTGAGAGGAGCAAGTAATGTGTCACTCAAAAATTCAGAGTAATGGAAACGCCTTTTGCCCTGGCGAGAATCTCACACTATCTCTAAATGTCTGACTACAATGGCACCATAAGCCACAAGACATTTTCTAAAGCAGAGCTGGAAAGACTTCAAGCTTACGGGATCTACTTGATCTAGTAGAAACCCAAGATTCACCTGCCAAAGCCCAGCACAGAGAAGAACCAGAACTGACCAGACAAATCTGGTTACTTGGAGATTTTTTCACTTTAGCAGCATAATTTAGCTGAGGGTGGAGCCGTTTTGTTGCTGCTATCGTTAAACAACTACATCATCAGAAATCCTTGCAGATATACTGCAAATCGCCAAGCGACTGAACGGCAGATCCATTTCTGCCTTCTTCTGCCCAGATCTGCTTTAAGGCAGGGGTGGGCAAAATACAGATTTTCTGGGTGATTTGCAGGAGATCAGCAAGGACTCCTAATCCCATAACAACGCCAACAACCAAATGACTTCCCCCTTAAATTATACCACTGAAATAAAAGAAGTCTGCAGAGAGGAGGCAACTAGGAATGGGTTTTTCTGTGGGACTGTGGGCTCCTGACTTAAGAATTCTAAAGTTCCAGATGCATTCCTTTTGAACCTATTTCCAGTTGTTTAAAGTCAGGATGACAGCAGATTCCACAAGCCTGAAGCCTCTTCACTCTCTATCTCACAAGTCTTGACACTTGGGAATTTCTGAGTTGTGAAAGCATTAGATGATGCCCTAGGGAGATCAGAAGATTGTTTTAATCTCATATTGTCTTGGGTGCAATCTGTAAAAAGGAGGCTTATTCTTAATGAAGAGAGTTACAGACTAGGCAGAGCTGCAAAGGGAGCATACAGCAAAAGACAGCAATGGAGACCAATAGAAATTATTGTGATTTTAGGAAAAGGTGATTCTGTAGATACAGATTCCATGACTACTGGACACTGGGCGATGCAGACGGGCTCTTATCTTGTTGTGTCCAAAGTCTCATTTTTCTGCCCCTGATATTCTCTGTGCTCACAACACAGAAGGGGGAAACAAGGCAAGATTCAGAGCCAACCAAGCTCAATTAGTCTTTGCCTTCAGAGATACAGTATTTTTCGCTCTATAAGACACATTTTCCCCTCCAAAAGTTAAGGGGAAATGTGTGTGCATCCTATGGAGCGAATGCAGGCTCCCTGGCTTCAGCGATAACAACGCGAAGCATCCGAAGCACAGAGGGAGTGCTCCCTCCACGCTCTGGAGGCTTCATGTTGCTTTCGCTCTCCAGGCTTCAGGGGTAGCCGCCTGAAGCCTTAGGAGCGCGGTGCGGGTTCTTGCTGCGCTCCGCAGGCTTTGGGTTCCTTTCGCTGAAGCCAGGAGAGCAAGACTCTCCTGGCTTCAGCAGAGAGGGAGAGCTGCGCAGCGCCCCTTCAGCCAAGCGGGAGGAGAAATGGAAGGGGCTCCGTTTCTCCTACCGCTTTGCTGAAGGGGCGCTGAGCAGAGGGGGAGAATCCCCCCCCTTGTTCTCCCCCTCTAAAACAAAGTGCGTCCTATAAAGCGAAAAATACGGTATGTTTTTGCTGCTCATTTTGTGGCATTGTGAATTTTGGATTTAATACAGAACATTAGAAAACTTCAGAAGGTCTTCCTTCTTCCACAAACCTTTTCTGGCAGCTGAGATTCGACCTCTTTCTTCAGCCTCCGTAACAAGAAAGGGCGGAGAACTTTGTGGAGGCGCCGGATGATCAGAATAGTCTCTTCCTCGTTTAAATCCACCTGCAGGAAAGAGCACAATGAAAAAATAACATGTATGGGTTTTTTTTTAAAAAGAACCAAAATTGCACCTGTTCGATCTGTAGCATGTATCTCTATGGTTTAGCAAACTGAGAATCCGAAGAGTTTATTTAGAGGGTTTATTAAAAAAACCTAATTTAAAGAGACTAGCACCATCATGCTAACATGGAAAGTATGCTTGAAAAGTATAAGGTAAAGGGACCCCTGACTGTTAGGTCCAGTCGTGGCCGACTCTGGGGTTGTGGTGCTCATCTCGCTTTATTGGCCGAGGGAGCCGGCGTACAGCTTCCTGGTCATGTGGCCAGCAGGACTAAGCCGCTTGTGGCGAACCAGAGCAGCACACGGAAACGCCGTTTACCTTCCCGCTGGAGTGGTACCTATTTATCTACTTTGACTTTGACGTGCTTTCAAACTGCTAGGTTGGCAGGAACAGAGACCAAGCAACGGGGAGCTCACCCCGTTACGGGGATTCGAACCACTGACTTTCTGATCAGCAAGACCTAGGCTCTGTGGTTTAACCCACAGCGCCACCCGCGTCCCACAGCGTGATACAAACAAGCGAGCAACATCCCATAAGCAGCCCAGTTTAGGCAGGTTTTTAATGTTTGATCTTTTATCGTGTTTTTAATACTCTGTTGGGAGCTGCCCAGGGTGGCTGGGGAAACCCAGCCATGTGGGCGGGGAATAAAACATAAATTATTATTGTAATTATAATTATAATTATCATCATCATCATCATACCCTTTCTCCGGTCATGGCAAAAGGGGCGTTGAACCACTGCTCAAAGGTGCTGCAGCTCTTGAAAATGGTGGGGAGGAGGAAATTCAGCAGAGCCCAAAGCTCCGGCAGTTTGTTCTGCAAGGGCGTCCCCGTCAGGAGGATTCTTCTGGGGGCGACGTAGTGCGTGTTCAGCACCTGAGTGAGTTTGCAGTGGTGGTTCTTCATACGATGGCCTTCGTCGACAATCATATACTTCCACCGAATCTACGAAAAGACAAGATGACAAAACTTTCTTCCCCTAGTTCTACGCGTGCAAATCCTAAAACAGTTGTGGGCCTTCAGCTTAAAAATAAAAAACCAAAAGATTCAGCAGGACCAGAACACCCAAAATGCAACTAGGTTAGGTGCAGGGTTGGCGTGGCTCCCTCAAAACGGCCTAGCAGTGGAGGGACTTCGTGGGGCCTGTGGGCCAAACTTGTTCCCCCCTCAGGGCCGTCTTACCCATAGGTGCTAGGGGGGCGGGGCATCTGGGTGCCGGGCTCTCAGGAGCGCCAGGCCCAGAGTCCGGGGAAGCCCATTGGTCAGAGTGCCGTAGCGGGCAGCTCTGCGCTGCGAGTTCGGGGGAGACTGAGCCAGCGAGATGCTGAGGTGGCTGGCTGGCTCTGCCCTCCTGCACGCCTGGGACTAGGCAACCTGGGGAGGGGGGCGCCGGGTGGATCTTTGCACCCCGTCACCGCATATGCTTAAGACAGCCCTGTCCCTTCTCCTATATTCAACGTATAATGGTACCTCGGGTTAAGTACTTAATTCGATCCGGAGGTCTATTCTTAACCTGAAACTGTTCTTAACCTGAAGCACCGCTTTAGCTAATGGGGCTTCCTGCTGCCGCCGCGCCACCGGAGCACAATTTCTGTTCTCATCCTGAAGCAAAGTTCTTAACAAGAGGTACTATTTCTGGGTTAGCGGAGTCTGTAACCTGAAGCGTCTATAACCCGAGGTACCACTGTACAGTTGTAGATTGGAAGTCGAACAAAATCCATTCCGGAAGTCCGTTCGACTTCCAAAATGTTCGGAAACCAAAGCGTATGAGCCTGACAGCCAAGCTGATAAAACAGAATGGGCTTGTCACCCCATAGGCAACTACAAATGCATGCTGGTTCTGTGGCCCAAAAAGAAATTCTAACTGGCCAGCCGTGAATCTGGGGCGGTGCACTTGGTGCAGAGCCTGTCGGCAGTTTTTCCGAAGCAATAATGAAACCAAGCGCTCCAAATTCTGGTTTTATGAGGGCCACTTTGCAAGCAAAATTATGTCCCCATCAGGAGATGCTTCAAAGAGCCACGGGCGGATTTGAAAGGAGAGGGAGGAATTGGGTGAAAGCTGGATTCAAACCACAGAAAAGAAGTTTAAAAAAATGAAAAGGATGGAAATCTTTGCAGAGATTAAATAAGCTATCCTCAAAAAGCCCATCAGAAGGTGCTTGTGCCCAGGAATGTGTGTTCTCAATTGAATATTAGGCCAGGGGGGAGATGGTCAGAAAACTACCAATGAAAAGTTGACTATGGCAAGCACATGAAAGCTCATTAAGAAATTCACAGGCTCTGATGTATGACAATTGGAACTCCGTTACTTAAATGCCTCCACTTCCGCAGAAGCCATGGTTCCCAAAGATTAGCTCCCACTTTCCAGAGTCTATTAACTATTCAGGAGACACTCAGATCAAAAGCAGTGATTTTGAGCTATCGGGTGTAAATGCACAAATGAAAATGAAGATAGATTTCATTCTGGCCCCTTATTATCTCCCCACATCCAGAAAGCGGCTACACAGCCGGAGTCCTTTTGCTGGTCGTGTTTGTCTCTGCTCAGAAAACAAAGAGCGAGAGAAGAGCCGTGGATCAAAATGGAATAGCAGGACCCCACAATAAATGTCACTAGGAGGATGCTGACGCTCCGGCGTGGAGCGATGGTGGGGAGGCATTGACGAGATCCACAGGCAGCGAAGCCATTCTCTCGTCCGCAGCCCTGAAAGTGGCACAGCAGGAGAGGAGACGGTGAATGGGCTGGAAGAAAAGCCCAACGCCTCCATTCAGGCAGAGAAACGCAGAACTGCCTTTTAAAGACAACAGCGATGGCGGGTGCAGGGGCAGGAGTCTCTTTGCCAGGTGCAATCCTGGCTGTTTGGGGCGAGGGCAAGAGACCACGTCCCCAAGAGGAGCCAGAAACGCAGCCTTACCTTAGCAAGAATGTGCTTGTCCTTTATTATGTACTCGTAAGTCGTCAAAAGAACATTAAATTTCCCGCTACGGAGTTGAGGGACAAGGGATCGGCGCATCGCAGGTGTGCCCTGGAAAAAGAAAAGAAAAGCATCCCCTGAAACGAGGGTACATAAATGCAAAACAAATTGCAAGGGTCCTGTTGCAATGAGCAAATTCTCCAGAACAAGCTGGAGAAAAAATAAATTGTAATTACTTTGCCACTGTCAGTGGCTCCCGGACAGAAAACTCCACTCAGATAACAGGTCTTATTGCTGTTCCAAGTTAGGCTGAAGGTCCATATTGTTTACAAGCGCCTTCCTAAGAATATCAGGGGCTGAATTAGTCCAACGGTGAACTAATTCAGTATTGGTAAACCACCTGAAATCTCCGATAAAAGCCATGACATGAAAGCTCACATACAGTGGTACCTCTGGTTGCGGACGGGTTCCGATCCCAAGGTTTCCGCAACCAGAGGTGCCTGTTCTGTGCATGGCGCGATAGAGCACTTCTGCGCATGCAGCGAAACCTGGGAAAATACTTCTGAGTTTGCCGCTTTTGCAACCCAAAGTTTATGTTACCCGGGGGTAACATTAAGCTGAGGTTCTACTGTATTATACTCCTGGATAGCTCAGTTGGTTAGAGTGTGGTGCTGGCAAGGTCAAGGCTGCAGGTTCGATTTCCGTATGGTGCAGCTACGTATTCCTGCATTGGGGGCTGGGGCTGGGGTAGATGCTCCTCAGGGTCCCTCAACTCTACAATTCTATGATTTACAACAAATATTTCAGGACGTACAGAATTTATCCGTCAGAATTTTTTTCCCTCCCCCCCTTTTTCTAAGCCGCTAAGCCGCTTATCAGCTGATCCGATCAGCAGATAAGCCGCTAAAAGCCGCTAATAGCGCTAATCCGCTAATCCGTCAATGGGCTTGCTTCGCAAGACGAGAAAACCGCTAGACGAAGAGAATCACAGAACGGATTCTTTTCGTCTTGCGAGGCACCATTGTAAATCCGGCACTGAACTGAATGTATCCATAGCAGGAGTATATTAGAACAAGGGAGGGACTTTGCAGAAGCACAATGGGCTCCGAACTGGGGAGGGGTAGGCCTCTGCCGGGAATGCATGACCCAGAGAGATGAAGTCTCCTGTCTGGTCTGGGTCGAGGCTGAGCCCCTCCCCCGCCGCTGCCTGCTGGGATCACCGCGGCGCTTCAGCAGCCAATGAGAAACGCCTGCTGGGATCCCAGGAAGCGGACCGGCTCCCTCTGCACGTCCCGCGCCATCGCGTGCCCAAGGGGGCTGGCAGCTGATGGCAACAAGCCTGGATCAAGTGTACAGATTACTGTATTTTCCCGTGTATTAGACGAGGGTTTTTTGGGCTCAAAAATCGTGTGAAAAACTGGGGTCGTCCTATACATGGATAGTGGCGGGGGGGGGGAGCTGTGCACCGCCAGCCAGCTGGCTGGGGGGGCGCGCAACTCCCCCCATGCTGCTGCGGGAGATGTGCACTCTAGGGTGTGTTTCCCGCAGTGGCGTAGGGGGGAGTTGCGTGCCTGTCCGTGCTCTAGGGAGCGTTTCCCGCCCGCAGTGGCTTGGGGGGGAGCGGCTGGGGTGATGGCACACGTGCAACTCCCCCTTTAGAAAGCTCAACAGCTCATTTTCTTTAAATTTAGTCCACCAAAATAGGGGGCGTCCAAAGCACAGTAAAATACAGTGAGCTGTTTTCAGTGCACAGAAAAAACACACAAGTAAATAGATGGGGGGGGGTTATGTGTTTATACTGCCCACTTTATATTTGCGTATAAAGGACATCCAAACCTTGTAGGAGATTTTCACGACAGAAGGAGCCCATTTGTCAAACTCGTAAGTCCAGTTGGATAAAGTCCTGTGTAAAAGATTAAGAACACAAAGCATCTCAAAACCGATGGTTCTATAAATTGTCTTAAGAGCTCTGCAGTCTTAACGATAAAAGATATAACAAAGTCTACAGCCTGGTTTTTGATTTTCAAGGTGCAAGACCAAAGGAGAGCAGAAGCTTTTCTCGTCATCTCAGAAAAGGCTCCCAGGAGCAGGCAGTCCCCGGGACGGGCTCTGCTTACCTACTCGAGAGTAGGACGGCTCCTGAAAACATAGTCGTAATAAGCCGAAGATTGGAAACAGATAACTCCTAACACACCTATTAACCGCTGCAAAGACAACTATTGCCAGGACATGGAAATCATTCCAATTATTAACTGGGGACCAATGGTATAATGCAGGGGTCAGCAAACTTTTTCAGCTGGGGGCCGGTCCACTGTCCCTCAGACCGTGGGGGGGGACACACACCATATTTTGAAAAAACAAAATAAAATAAAAATGAATGATTTCCTATGCCCCGCAAATAACCCAGAGATGCATTTTAAATAAAAGGGCACATTCTACTCATGTAAAAACACGTTGATTCCCAGACCGTCCGCAGGCTGGATTGAGAAGGCGATTGGGCCAGATCCGGCCCCTGGGCCTTGGTTTGCCTACCCATGGTATAATGCAATCTGGCAAATAGCATTATTGGAAAAAAGGACACAAAATTTAAAGAGGCCGAAAGAAACAAGGCCCTATTGATTACATGAATAATATGGTAGAACAGCAGCCATAGTTTACAGCCGCCTGGCGTGCATGAAGTACATATCATAATTTTTTAACCTTCCCTCCCTCCTTCCTTCCTCAAAAATTCTAATTGCTATGGATACTAAATACCTTTTACTTCTGGTCCCCAATCTAAGCAAAACATGTCACTATACATCATTTCATATCTGGAATAAGTGGAATAATTTTTGGCATATACACTTTGGCACAACTTTGTTAATGTATTCAGAAACATTTACCTGAGTGTTTTTATTGTTGATTTATTTTTAATTTTACGTAATTGTCGCCAGTCATATGTAAACAAACAGATATCTCAATGCAGCAGTTTAAAGATAAGAATGAATAAAAACAGTGTTACAAAAAAAACACCCGCCAAGAGAAGAGGAAAAGCTGCTCTGGGTCACAGCTCAGGACTCCATTCTCACATGCATGCAGACACTTGCCCAATTTGAGTCCAATGTACTGCCTGAATATATTTTAGTGCTTTGCTGAAGAGGAGGGGATTTTCAGAATCTGCACCTGTTTGCGGAAAGACAGTGCAGCAGGCTTGTAATTACAAACCCTGTGATTTATTTCTTTGCACTTAGAGGTCTTTGCTTCCCAGTCCTCTTCATTTTCCCCTGAAAATGGAAATCCTGTTGTGCGTGTTTATTGCTCCTTGCTAATGATCTGACGATACAACGAAAAGGGACAAAGCAGCTGGCCAGATGCTCGTTTCGTTTTTCTTCAAGCAGGTTTCCAACCTCTCAGTTTGCAAGTGAAAGTTTGGGGAAACGTTAATAGGGGACTGTGGCAGGCGAGAATTCTACCACTGTGTTCAGGTCAAGATCTGCCAAAAGAGAAGAAGAAACGACTCTTCATGGGCGCTACAACTGTGGCTAGGATTTTGCTGGCCCAAGGATGGAAAAGTGATGAAGGAGAATGGCAAGGAAAACGGATGGAATATGCTGAAATGGTGAAGCCAACTGAAAGACTTAAGAGACCAAGACAATAGAGATTTGAAAAAAGATTGGGAACCATTTCTGATATACAGTGGTACCTCAGGTTAAGTACTTAATGCGTTCCGGAGGTCTGTACTTAACCTGAAACTGTTCTTAACCTGAAGCACCACTTAAGCTAATGGGGCCTCCTGCTGCTGCCGCGCCGCCGGAACACAATTTCTGTTCTCATCCTGAAGCAAAGTTCTTAACCTGAAGCACTATTTCTGGGTTAGCGAAGTCTGTAACCTGAAGCGTATGTAACCTGAGGTACCACTGTACTTACAGAAAAAAATCTAAAGAAATGGACTCACTAGCAGGGTTTGATTAAACACAATCAACAAAATAAATACAGGAAATATGATGAATATGTTAAAATGGAGGGGGAATAACAATAATGATCTTAAAGACATTAAAATGAAGAAATGTTAAAATAAGCAGGAAAAGGAAGTTTGCAAAAAACCAGAAAAGGAAGTTGAGGGAAGGGGGGAATTTGGGATTTGTATTTTTTGTTGTACATTATGATATTTGGATGTTAAAAATGTAAAACTCAATAAAAAATATTTGCAAAAAAATTGTAATAGGGGACTGTGAATTATTTTATTTTTTTTTTAAAAAAAAACCCGATCCAGCCCTGGGAGAGGACGCAGCTCTTTGCTCTTCATGCTCTTGCTGTTGGGTCACTGCTCTCTCCCCATCCAAATACACAGATCAAAAAAAAATTCTGATTGTTTCAAAAGTTCAGACGCTGCTGCTGCTGCAATGAGGTTGCTGACTGGGCTGCAAACCGCCGTGAAGCTTAACTATGGTTTAAAAGTGAATGAATGCTCAGCCTATTGGTCCCTGGAGCTAAAACGGCGTCTGTTTTGCTCCTGGTGAGCTGCTGGGAGAGAAGCTTGGCTTAGCGTCCTGCCCAAACCAAGCCTCATTGTTTGCTCTCCCCAAACAAGTGCAAGGGGTTAATGCCAAGAAGAGGCCAGCATAACAGCTCATCATCGTATGATTGGAGCAGGCATGTCCAAAGTCTGTTTCGGGGGCCTAATACGGCGCATCGGTTTAATCCAGCCCCTGCGGCCATTTATTTCCTGGGGTAAAATCTCAAAAAAGCCCAACAACTTCAATCCTAAAAAAAGCCCAATAACTTTAGGGTAAAGTGGTAAAACCAGCTCAACAACGTCAATCCTAAAACAAGCTCGGCAACTTCAAAAGCTCAACAACTTTTGGGTAAAATCATAAACAAAGCTCAACTACTTCAATCCTTAAAGGTAAAGAGACCCCTGACCATTAGGTCCAGTCGTGGCCGACTCTGGGGTTGTGGCGCTCATCTTGCTTTACTCGCTGAGGGAGTAAACAGCTTCTGGGTCATGTGGCCAGCATGACTAAGCTGGCGAACCAGAGCAGCGCACAGAAACGCCGTTTACCTTCCTGCCAGAGCAGTACCTTTTTATCTACTTGCACTTTGACGTGCTTTCGAACTGCTAGGTTGGCAGGAGCAGGGACCGAGCAAAAGGAACTCACCCAGTTGCAGGGATTCGAACCGCCGACCTTCTGATCAGCAAGTCCTAGGCTCTGTGGTTTAACCCACAGCGCCACCCACGTCCCACTTCAATCATGAAAGAAGGTCAATAATGCTGCTCGGCCCTCACGCATGTTCACTTCATCAAATCTGGCCCTCTTTGAAAAAAGTTCAGGCACCCCTGGTGTGGAGGGCGCTTGGCATCCGACGTCACCTGAAGTCCACCTGGCAGTGTGGAGGCAGGAGAGAAGCAGACGCCGCAAGCTCACCTTTCAACCACTGCTCTGCGCAACTGCCATTTAAAGCGGTGAGGCAACCAGGTCAAAGACAGCGGTGTCGTTTATTTCGATTACAGACTTTTGATTTGGAAGGGTGCAAAGGAAGAGCCCCCAGACATCCTTGGAGAAAGGTGATCAGGTGCTCTGCAAGCCCAAGCACACCTGCACAAAGGCAGGTCTGACTTGATGGCGTGATAGCTTTATAATGAAGCAGTAAGAGCTGTTTGACAGTGGAATTTGCTGCCAAGGAGTGTGGTGGAGTCTCCTTCTTTGGAGGTCTTTAAGCAGAGGCTTGACAACCATATGTGAGAAGTGCTCTGATTGTGTTTCCTGCTTGGCAGGGGGTTGGACTCGATGGCCCTTGTGGTCTCTTCCAACTCCATGATTCTATGATTCTATGACTGGCTTTCACTAAAACCACTACCTTAATAAGACCAATATGGGTGTTTTTCCACCCCCAAAGTTCAATGTTTCCAAGGAAAAAAATTCCCTCCTGGGGATCTGGGCCCTGAGATGTTCATTTTGTGTTTGTTTCAAATCTAACATTACACAGAGCCTGGGGCGGCTGCAAAGGTGGCTGGTGAGTCACCAAGTAAAAATATTCACAGCTAGGAGGTACCGACACCAAAAGGAGGAAAAGGAAGACTACAAGATTAGATGAAGAAAAGAGTAAGAGGACAGAGGATCGACAGATGTATTTAGAGTTGCTAAAAACTTTTTGGACATTGGGATGCAGAAAGGGGAGGTACGGGGAAGTCGGAGAAACACGGTTTATGAAAAAAGGTTATGAAACTATACGTGTTTGTATGTCTTTTTATATGTTTGTATTGTCCTAAAAAATTTGTAAAACCAATAAAAAATTTTATATATATATAAAAAAAGGAAGACTACAGTGGTACCTCGGGTTACATACGCTTCAGGTTACATACGCTTCAGGTTACAGACTCCGCTAACCCAGAAATAGTGGTTCAAGTTAAGAACTTTGCTTCAGGATAAGAACAGAAATCAAGCTCCAGCAGCACGGCAGCAGCGGGAGGCCCCATTAGCTAAAGTGGTGCTTCAGGTTAAGAACAGTTTCAGGTTAAGAACGGACCTCCAGAATGAATTAAGTACTTAACCCGAGGTACCACTGTATTATGAACCAAGGGCGCTGCAATGCTGCAAAGGGTGCCAGTTGAGAGCACCCCCTTTACAGATCTAGCAGCTGTGCTAAAATTCTTTAAAAACAAAGGGAAAAGGATGTCGCATAAAATAGGAAACACGTGCATTTCTCTCGCTCCCCCCTTGTGACTCACAGGAGGGAGAAGCTTTAATGACTAAAAAGCACAATAATGCTAAATGCTTTTTATCAGCCATCTGGTCCCCAATGACATGTGAGAAGAAGGGAAGACAATCAGAGAGGGAGCCCAGAGTCCCCCCTCAGCACAGCCTCCTGCATGCTTCGTCAAACTGTTAAGCGTGTGCTTTTATGTGTATATATATATAAAGTCCACGTTGTTAATGGGCCAATCTGCACGGCGTAGAAAAATATCATTAGGAGGAGTTCATCTACTTACGAGAGGGGAACGATGATGAGATAGGGGCCATTGAGCCGTTTGTGGTCCATCAGGTAAGTGATGAGGGCAATGGTCTGTATGGTCTTCCCGAGGCCCATTTCGTCAGCCAAAATCCCATTCAGATTGTTATTGTACAGAGAAACCATCCATTCCAGGCCCTGGATCTGAAATGAAGGAGAATCGCCTCAATTAACCGGAGTCTGCGCGCAGCAAAGTTTTGATCTCGCGCCTCGGCTTTCATGAAAAATAAGCCGCAGATATTACAATCTGTGCGTGATGCCCTGCAGCTCTGTATGCCACAGCTTTTATTGACGGACGCTTTGGGCACAGGGCTAGAGATGAATGCCGCTCGCACTGCAACACACAGCAGGCTCTTAACTATCCCCATGTGTCTTGAATGTCTAATTCCAGGGTTACACATTCTTGATTTACTTTTAGAACAATCTCTATTCTCCAACTTGCAGGTGGCAACCAACGACCCTGACTCTTCCTTCGGGATAAATTATAAAGAGCACAGAATCTATTAAATATTGGTGCATTATGATGGAAAAACCCACCTCCTAAAGCTGGTAAGTTTTAATCAGGAGATAGGAGAAACTGAGGGGATTAAAAAAGCGAAGTCCAGTGAAGATGTAGCCATGGTTTGCAAAGTGGAAAACAGCCTTGGACATGCGTGCTCCTTCCCATGTTTTAGACTCAATTCAAGTGATACTTCAAACCATGGTTTGTAGGACTGGAAAGTTGTGCACACTGTCCTCCACTGCCAGGCTGCTGCAACCACAGTCTTCTGTTCTGTCCGACTGGCCAGCTGTAGCTAATGTTGCCCACAAAACCATGGTCTGAAGGTTAGCATGGTTAGAATGTTAACCATGGAGTGTGCTAACCAGGGTGCCCATGTGAACCAAGTTCGAAACCGGAAGTGAAGAGGGCCTACAAACCATGGTTAAGAGGGAAACCGATTCGCATTAGCCATGATTCATAGGAGTGCTGATGCAATATTAAAACCACAGTTAATGCTGAAAAGGGAAGGAGTATTCATGCAGGGTAGTCGTGCACGCCCTGTAGAAGACCCTCTGATCAGATGTCAAGGAAATAAAGTTATAAAAGACAGCCGAAGGTAGCTCTGTACAGGGATCTTTTTAAGATCGTATTGTGTTTTCTTTTGTTGCACAGAGCGGCTGGGGTAACCCAGTCAGATGGGCGACATATAAATAAGCAATTGATGATGATGATGATGATGATGATGATGATGGCAGGTTCCCTCTTTGAACTCATTAATTGCCGGGAGGTATTTTGAATTCTGCAGCTGATAAAACGTTATTATTGAGATGCATGTTGCCATGAAACGGTTCAAGGAGAGAGGGCATTTTGGTAGCCATGCACCCAGCCCATGACATCTCCCAGCATAATGGGCGAGGCTGAAACATGCAGAAGGTATACAGTGCCAGGAGCTCCATGTACCTTTCTGTATGCAGCCATTCCGGAACCAGAACCTCCTGCGGCCACAAGAGGTCTGAGCAGAAAGGGCACTCAAATTGCGCCAGCTTTGCAGAGAAGCCCTAAGGGCAAGGAGCTCTCAAACACCGGGATAAGAAAAATGTGCTACTGATAGGAAGCTTCCCCCCTTCTGACCGGGCTGCAGCCAGGCAACGTAATGCAGAAAGGAAGAAAGCAGAATTCCCAACCAGAGGGTTTGGCTTGCAAGCGCCACCCACCCCAGCCAGGACCCTCAATGGTCAAGGATGATGGGATTTGTAGTCCTGCAACATCCAGAGCCCCGTGATAGGAAAGGCGGCTTTAAAATATTCAGGGGAAACCATCGAGAACCAAAGTTGCTTGATTCTTAATCAGTCAGTGAAGCTGAAATGTTTCCAGGGAGACTGACTGGGACAATGTTTGAGAACACCTATGGTAGAGATCCATGGAGGGGAGTTTTATGATCAGTGCACCCATGAAAGGCAGACCTGTGGACTGTCTGGCCAGAGTGGCGCATGCTCTGGTTATATCCTGCTTGGACTACTGCCATGCGCTCCATGTGGGGATGCCTTTGAAAGTGACCCGGAAACTGCAACTAATCCAGAATGCAGCAGCTAGACTGGTGATTGGGGGCGGCCGCCGGGACCACACAACACTGGTCTTGAAAGACCTACATTGGCTCCCAGGACGTTTCCGAGCACAATTCAAAGTGTTGGTGCTGACCTTTAAAGCCCTAAATGGCTTCGGCCCAGTAGACCTGAAGGATATATCGTTCTGCCACTCCCATCATTCTGCCCGGACGCTGAGGTCCAGCTCCGATGGCCTTCTGGTGGTTCCCTCACTGCGAGAAGCCAAGTTACAGGGAACCAGGAAGAGGGCCTTCTCGGTGGTGGCATCCGCCCTGTGGAATGCCCTTCCATCAGATGTTAAGGAAATAAACAACTATCTGACTTTTAGAAGACATCTGAAGGCAGCCTGCTTAGGGAAGTTTTTAATGCTTTATCGTGTTTTTAATATTCTGTTGGGAGCCGCCCAGAGTGGCTGGGGAAAACCAGCCAGATGGGAGGGGTATAAATAATAATTTATGATTATAATTATCATCATCATCTCCCCCTGGGGTGCATACCTGGTAATGTTTCAATGTGCCATTAATCAGGAGGGAAGACTGCTTCTCTACCCTCTCGGCTATTGCGTGCGCCACAGTGTAGTACGACTGAGACTCTCCTGCGCTGTATTCGTGCATGCTATACTCATCATCCACATCTTGTTTGGCCGTCCTGCAAAGTGAGAAGAGAAAAGGAAGCACTTTATTTAAACTGCACAATTCCTTCAAGATTTTCTAGCTCTTGCACAAGGACACAGAACTAGCCGTGCCCAAATGTTATTGCACTCTTATCATTTTTGTACCATTTCCCCCAAATCATATCTTGCATTTTATTATTTTCCCAGTTGTTGCATCTTAACTTTTATATTTGTTTTCTTAACTGGAAGTGTTTATGCAAACCCTGCTAGTGAGTCTACTTCTTTACAATACTTCTGTAAATACAACATAAACGGGTCCCCATCCTTTTTAAAGTCGCTATTGTCCTTGTCTCTTCATTTTCCAGTTAGCTTCGCCACTTCAGAAAAAGCTAACTGGAAAATGAACGCAATGACATTTAGGTAAAAGATTGCAAAGCTAAGGTAGAATAAAACAGGCAGGAGAAACAAATATTTAAATATCCAGAAGGGGAAGTTGAGGGAAATCAGGGGAGGAGTTGGGATTTATACATGTTTTTTGCGATAGTGATGATTGTGTGGACTATAAAATTGTAAAATTAAAATTAAAATTATCAACTCCACGATGTGAATTACAAGAACTGTGCTGGAGGAGAGAGAGGAGGGTGAGAGGAAAAAGGCAACCCCCCCCTGGGAACCGGGGTGATTCGGAGAGCCTGGTGAAGAGAGATGGAGAATTTGACAGCTGTCAAGGGAGCTGTCAAACTAGAGAATATAAAGAGGACTTTGTTACAAGTTTTCTGCTGGTGAATTTTGTTACAATTTGATACAAATATGGACACAAACTGTTGGGGAAGAAGAAACAACAATTTGACTTTTGGTTTAGAGGATACAAAGTTATTGCAATCCCCCTAGAGGGGCTTCGGGACATTACAAGTGTCGTATGTGGAAAACTACTCTGGGATGTACACAGGTCTTATCTCCTGGGAAAGCTGTAAAACTGAAATATTATTTTGTCTACAGAGGTGACCATAATATAATAGAATCTTCTATTGAAGCAAGAAAGGAACTGGACGTAAGTCTTTGTCCCTGAATAACAAACCTCTGTAGAGACACTAAATTTTGGAACAAGAATGTTTTAACAGCTGAACAAGATAGAAACCTGAGAAAGCAAGAAATAAAAGAGCAAGGACTAACTACGACATGGAAAGAATAATCAGAGGAGCAACAAATGATCAAGGAAAACCAAAGGCCTTTATTAGACTGGACTTTTGAAGTTAAACATTACCAAAATAACTAAATTTAAAGAAAACCGGCAAGATGGATTGAGATAAAATTTTGGCTGTGGACTTAAGACCTCCAGGCCGACAACATACAGATAGATGGACATGGGGAATCTAAACCGGGGAAGGGAGGGGGAATCTTAGAATCCAAAGGCTATGTAATCGATTTTTTGAACTTTCCTATATTTTCTATCTTATATTCTTTACAACTTTGATCTTATATGTTTTTGTTTTACTTTTTATCTTTTTTAAGAAAGGGGGAACTCGTGGAAGGAAACGAGAACTGATCTTGGGGGGGGGGGAATTGTGTATTATTTTAAGGAATGTTGTTAAGATTGTGTAAATTTAAATTGGCCTATGAGTAAAATGTATTAGGTTTAATTTGGGAATGAGAGCTTGTTGAACCAACTTAAGGAAAGGGGAATACAGTCGGGAGGGGAGGGAGGAAGTCCCAGAAAGAAGGTTATGAAAAGAAGGGTTTAAATTTGTTTCTTTGTTTCCTTTTCTTCTTTATCTTTCTTTCTTATTTTTCTTATTCTGTTTTTATTGGAAATTCTAATAAACATGATTTAAAAAAAAAAGATATTGTGGGGGGGCGGGCGGACTATATTTTGAAAAAAAAAAATACGAATGAATTCCCCCACAAATAACCCAGAGATGCATTTTAAATAAAAGCACACATTCTACTCAAAAAAAAAAAAAAAAAATTGTAAAATTCAATAAAAATTATTTTAAAAGAAAGAAAGAAGAACTAGCCGTGCCCAAAAGGGTCTGCTTCCCAAATGACTCACTCAATTATCTTCTTAGCGTCTCTTTCTGGAACGTCTTCGCTGTTTGGATCCAGGTGTCTCTTTTCATCTGTTTCTTGCCTACTTGAATCCTCATCATCTTCCTGCAGAAAACAGGCAGCCCAGCTGTCAAACTTGCGCAAAAACTCTGCCGCCACTCGGAACCTTCTAAGTGCAAAGTTCCCCCATTTTCACGTCTCTTGGCTTTTGTTTTACTGAAACCAAAGGCTCCTTCCCAACAGAAAGCCCAGCTAACGTTTGCCCACCGTCACAGGAATAAGGTTTTAGCGTGGTTTTGATAGATATTTTGCTTTACAATTTTGTAAAGTATTTCCAGATTTACAATCTTCATTGCTTTTCCCCTCCTCACTCTTCCTGCCTTTACAATACCTGTGAACTCCGTTTCACAGTTCCACCTCATGGTGCGTCACATGAAATTTAGAATTCTGTGATAGCAGGATGGCCATCATTTAAGAAGAAGTGAAGCTTTAAATGGCACTGGGCCTTCTTACATGAACCGCTGCTTAGTATTTTTAAAATCAGAAATTATTCAGAATACTTTGTTCCACAAGGCAATGTTTTCCACTGTTTAAAAAAAAGGGCACCTCTCAGCGTGTTCAGTTACTAAGGACTGTTCATCTGATTTCTGCCTTTTTACTGTGCCTTCCCTGGGTGTGCAAGTATTTCATCGGTAAGCAACTAAGCTGCACGGCGGTTATCATGGCTCAGTTTTGACCATAAGCAGTTATGTGGCCAAGGCGAAAGGCTGCCTCAGAGCATCCTGATGCAAGTACAGTGGTACCTTGGAAACCCAGAAGTAGGTGTTCCGGTTTTCAAACGTTTTTCGGAAGCCAAATGTCCAATGCACCTATCGGTGATTGTTTCCGAGGCGCCTGCACCAATCAGACGCTGCGCCTCAGTTTTTGAACATTTCGGAAGTCGAACGGACTTCTGGGACAGATTAAGCTTGGCGCTTTAGATTTTGCTATTTATTTTGTATTTTTGTTTTTGAGACTTTTGCGGTTCATTGGTTTTTGTGACTGTGAGGAACCCAGTTCAGCTACTGATTGACCGACTGTGTGACTGAGGAAATGGATAAAAGCCCTCCATCCAAACAATGACTATCATCAGTGCAGGCAAGAATAAAATAGCAATTTTCATTTTCATCATCTACAATACTGTCTTATTTATTTTATAGTACAGTGCCTTGATTATTGCTTTCGTTTTATGGATCAATGGTCTCGTTAGATAGAAAAAAATCATGTCTAATTGCCGTTTTAGGGGTTGTTTTTAAAAGTCTTGAACGGATTAATCCACTTTGCATTACTTTCTATGGGAAAGTGTGCCTTGGTTTTGGAATGGACTTCTGGAATGGACTAAGTTTGACAACCAAGGTACCACTGTATTTCCAAAGCTGGGGGGCTGGACCTCTGCTCCTGGAATCAGCAGGAACCAGGGGGGGGGGGGGCCTTAGGTGAGCTCTGGATGCTAAGCCAAAGAAGGAAGAGGCAACCTTGGCAGAACAGGCCCTATTTATTTAAGAGGCTCCCTTTCACTTTTTCTTACCCAAAAGTGCCGCATTCTAAAGGCTAGAGAGAAATCAAAGCATATTCAGTTTTTCCTGCTGTTCTTCAACTGCGCACATTTTCCAAGTCTCTACTTACAATGCTTTTAAACACCATTTTGCATATTACTGAATCCCCGCTTGATTGCTAAAGTGGCAAAATATACCAACAGCTGCATTTCAGATTTCTCTCTCCCCACTCTCTGGTGCATTACTGTATTTTAATGAGGGACTGATTAAAAAGATAACACTTTCCTGAGAAATAGAAGTTGTCTTGTATGCAGGTAACGTTGATGCAAGCAGACAGGATCCTGTAACTATGCCAAGGACTAACAACCTATACCTGCTTTCTTGGAGAGCAATCTCAAGAAAAACAAAGCCCACTGTTTATAGCGATTCACAGTCACTGGAAATCAAAATGAAATCTGCATTCCTTCATGGCCTAAAGACGTATATCATCTAATCTATCTTCTCTGTTAATTAATTGGATTATAGCATTGCAATTTCCCTCCCATCATATTGAAGCTTCTTGTTTAGACAAGGAAAGCCACACAAATAGCTCATTACCAGTTAACAGTGCAAGCCGCGAGAGGAGGGTCTAAAAAGCACTGAAATCTATTCTAAGGAGGCTACTTTCTCCTTATTTATCTGGCAGTGTTAGCAATAATTATTTTAATGGTCAGAGTGAGCTTCCTATATGCTTTATCTGACTCTCTGGTCCCTGGAATGGAAATTACATTAAATCAGGCATGTCCAAAGTCTGTTTTGGGGGCCTAATCCGGCCCGCCGGTCGATTTAATCTGGCCCCCATGGCAGTATATGTCCTGGGGTAAAATCCTAGAAAAAGCTGAACAACTTCAATCCTAAAAAAAGCTTTGGTCAGCCCTCACACATGTTCACTTCATCAAATCTGGCCTTCTTTGAAAAAAATTTGGGCACCCCTGCATTAAATAATATTTTGGATAAATACATGTATCAAGAGGAAGCAGTCACTTACATCTTCCTCAAACTCAGAACCACTTTCTTCGCTGTCTGACCTGGGTGCAACTTCATATCTGCGGGGAAGAAACAGGCAGAGGAGTAAATAATAAATGTGTGTATCAGAAAGCTTTGGAAACAAACAGAATACAGATCTGAAAATATTTCAAAGGCAGAGGATATACTATGATTTTGATGCAAGCCGCTTCGGGGCAAGTTTTTGCCCAGAAAGGCAGCACGAAATCAATCAAGGTTATGCAGTGCAGTGCAATGCGGTACAATTAAAAGCAAGGTGGGTTTGTGGGGTACGCAGAATTACTTACCCAGGGTTCATTTCTAACCAAGCATCCAACTGACTTGCTTTAGGAGCCTCGGGTCCAAGGAGAACTTTGCCTGTTTCAGTGTGAGTTACCTTGACTGGGAGATCACTCATCTGACTGCTCTCATCAATGGGCTGGAATTGAAGGACAAAGTTTAAGGCACGGAAGGAAGCTCCTCTCTTTGCGAGAGGAACGGCAAACTTAGTCACGGCAAGTCCAAAGTTGCAAGCTACGTGGCCGTCACTTGCACAGAAATCCAAGCCAACTAGGTGCTCCAAATCCTGTGCCGGATTTAAAAAGGTAAAGGGACCCCTGACCGGGTGGTGCTGTCGGTTAAACCACAGAGCCTAGGACTTGCTGATCAGAAGGTCGGCAGTTCAAATCCCTGCGGTGGGGTGAGCTCCCGTTGCTCGGTCCCTGCTCCTGCCAACCTAGCAGTTCGAAAGCACATCAAAGTGCAAGTGGATAAAGAGATACTGCTCCGGTGGGAAGGTAAACGGCGTTTCCGTGCGCTGCTCTGGGTCACCAGAAGCGGCTTGGTCACGCTGGCCACATGACCCGGAAGCTGTATGCCAGCTCCCTCGGCCAATAAAGCGAGATGAGCACCGCAACCCCAGAGTCGGATTTACGTATAAGCTAAACAAGCTCTATCTTAGGGCCCCACTCTCTTGGCCCCCCCCAAAAAAAAATAAAGGGAAAAAAGACTGGATGTACATTTCCAAAATATAAGATAAAAAACAAATGAAACCTACATACAGTAACTATGTTTTGTGTTGTGTCGGCTCCTACAATGTAAGTCATGGGCCCCGCCTGCTAGCCTGCTCCCTCAAATATCCCTGGTTTGCTCCTTTCTATATATAGGGTGCCTACATTCTGCATGGACTGGTTGCAGGGCAACATGGGCAAATGGCTTGAGATACCTATGAGGTCCATAAATTACCATTATAGCATATATTCAACACAAAAATCAGCAACCATTTGTTGTTAACAAAGGACAGCTGGACATAGAAACAGCGCCAGTACCTTCAGGAGCTTAGGGCCTCATCAAACCTAAATCCGGCCCTGGTCCCATCAGAGTCATATACAATCGTACCTTAGTTTTCAAACAGCTTAGTTCTCGGACGTTTTGGCTCCCGAATGCCACAAACCCGGAAGTTAGTGTTCCGGTTTGCGAACTATTTTTGGAAGCCAAACATCCGACGGGGCTTCCGATTGGCTGCAGGAGCTTCCTGCAGCCAATCAAAATCTGCGCTTTCGTTTCCGAACGTTTTGGAAGTCAAACGGACTTCCAGAACGGATTCCGTTCGACTTCCAAGGTACAACTGCAGTTGGAAGAGACTTTGGGCGCAGTTCTCCTTACCCAAAGCCTGGCTCTTCCACCCAACTCCTACAATTTGGGTCACGACGAGACTGAAGCTGAGAGCAAATAGGCAGCCACAGAGCGCATCGTTCTGCAATGCTAAGCCACACCGGCCAAGTTCATGTAACATTAATTCAATTTTTTAAACTGTTTAGTACGAACAGTGTACTGGAGTATGTTGCTCAAAAAATATAGCAATGATCTTCGTCCACTTCTGCCACAGCACGAATAAAACAAGCTAGTATCTTGCTCGTTTTGTTTCCTCCGAAGCGTGATCGGAATAAACCTTGGTTGCAACTCATGGCTTATTGGGAGGAAACAAACAACAAGTCTCTGGCTTGTTACATTTGCAGCACAGCGGTTGGAAGGAGAGGACCGCCACGAAAACTGTGTCTGAGCTGTGTTCCCCACAACACGCTCCTCTTTCCCATTAAACCATGCTTTGTTTGAAACGAGGTATGGTTTAATGCGATGTGCAAACAAGAACACAGAAAGAGATTTATTTTACCCACCCAAAAAACCACCTACAAAGTTTACTCTCAGTGCAAATTATTACTTGACTTCAAATATGCTTGACAGTTAGCATCGAACCAAACTATTCACATGCAGATTATGAATATAAGCACCATTAAAGACATTAGAGGAAATATGGTGTGAAGCCACAAGAATTCATCAGCTTCTCCAAACGGATCATTTTAATTTCTGCTCCCTTCTTACTATTTATAAAGAAAATTATTATAAATACAATGGATTTTAAGGCTGCAATCTTACAGATCAGTGGGACTTCCTCCGAGTAGATATTATATGATTGCACTGTCAGTATTATTCTTTCTTAATGATAGGATACGAGGTTTTAGATTAGAAATCTCATGCCTTATGCCTCCCCTATTTCTTTTACACTAACAAAAAATAATAATATCTGTCACGTCTCCAGTAAAAGATACTAACAGACACGCAGACAGAAGCTTCCGGAAGTCATTTATAGGGCACTGCAGCATGCTCATTAGTGAGATAGCTCATTAACGGCAAGGGCACTCATTAAAAACTTCAATTAGAAGTGTTGGGCAGTGTCTTCCATTAAACCAATTTGCTACACATCTTTCTGCATGCCAGAAAACACAGCAAACTTTAAAACCACTGATGCCTGTTTGCTTGATTAGCTAGGGTACTTAAGGGGGTATAAGCTAAAATAAATTCCCATAACGAAACAAAAATATCGTACAACTGACTCCAGAGTGCATTGTTTAAGCAATGCCAACCACATGGAAGTTAATATGAAACATGTTTCCCAGCTATAGAATGGGCGCCTTCGAACTACTTAATTACTTAATTGCAAAATGTGAAATATTTTATTTCTTACTAGTTCTATGTAAGATGGTAGTCTGACATGGAAACCAGTCGTTTACAATCAACGTGTTGCTGTGGCAAATTATGGAGATAATTTCACGCAGCAGGAGATAATTTTAATCCATCACCAGCCTCTGTATCATTTATGTTCTAATCCTTTATGTTCAAGCCATTTTCCATGGGACCAGTGATGCTGGAGGGATACAATTTAAATGGCACACAGGCAAATGAATAGCCTGGCACACTGGCGAGTGAGTTGGCTGGCAGGCCAGGAAAGTCACGCTCTGAATTTCCTCCTCACTTAACATCAAAAGCCAGTGGGCAAACCCTCAAAAGCGAGGGTGTTTTTTTTATTAAACTTTTGTGGGCTTATGGACAAGGCAGATTTAAAAGCATAAATAGATCCTGAGAACAGAACTCTGATTGGAGAGCATCCTTGCAGATGATAGGGAGGCGGTGGTTTGCATGGTCCCCCCCCCCAGCAACCCCCCAAATAAAAGTTTGGGGAGATCTTTTGGAACAGCCTAAGAATCACACCCACCCACCCATTTCTGTCAGCAGGAGTTTCCTTTCGATCAAAGGGCAACTTGGAATCCAAGCCACAAGAGGTCCGGAAAGTGGCAACACAAGAACAGGGCCTTTTCTGTAGTGGCCCCCCACTTGTGAAATTGCTCTCCCCAGGGAGGTCCGGCTGGTACCTTCATTGTACACCTTTAGGCGCCAGGCGATAATGTTCCTCTTTAACCAGGCCTTGGGCTGACTGACATCCAATGTCCCTTTATAATGGGGGGGGCTCATGCTTTTGTTTTTATTATGCATTTTGTGTTTTATATTGTGGTTTTATCCTGAGAACCACCCTAAGACCTGCTGGTATAAGGCGGTATACAAATTTTAATTAATTAATACTACTGGTAATAAAAATAATAATAAATAACCTGTAAAAGTCACCTTGCTGCTCGTTTAAAAGCCTTAAATCCTTGTTTATTTGCAAAGTTGTTGTAGGTCAAACTGACGTGGCTTTCATGGGCAAACCATACTAAGTGAAGGAGCCCCACCTCTGCGTCTTGGCCCTGCTCTCTGAAGTCCCTTGGCACATTGGGTGAGCAACTGCGGCATTTTGCTTATCACGAACGGAGGGCAATGTACTGAAACGCCTTCTGGACTCCTTACCTCTCCATCAGGGCCAAGTCCAGACCCCATGCCTTCTGTACTGTCTTCTGCTTTCTGAAATCAAAGCACACCGGGCAAGAAGTTACGTTTCAGCTAAGAAAACCGGGATACGGTTGCAGGCCACACTCCGCGGAAATGGGCTAAAATAATATTGCATGCATTTCACTGTTCCACGGGGAGTGCGGAAAGCTTCAGGGAAAAGGGATGCCTCATAAATCCCAAACTTCCAATTGAATTATTGCGAAAATCTGTAGCCTTCAAACTGAATTCTGTCTGTACGTGGCCCTTTCCCTCAAGCAGAAGGGGATGGTCTCTCTGACTCACCTTAGGAATGGAAACAAAGCCATTTTTAAAGAGATGGGCTCTTTTTAAATGCCAGGTATAAAATAAGATGCAAAGGGAAGCAGCTCTCGTTTCCCCTCCTTTCCCACTTTTGCTTCCTCTCGCTCTGCTTAGCGACAAGTAATTATATAATCCATTACCGAAAAGCAGTTTGAATTTATTGTTTGTAAAGACAGTAGATCAGAATCAGGCAACAACAAAAAGCGTGTCCCGTGGGGAAACGATGAACATTTTTTCCCGCTCTTTCACTGACACACACATACAGTGGTACCTCGGGTTACATACGCTTCAGGTTAAATACGCTTCAGGTTACAGACTCTGCTAACCCAGAAATAGTACTTCAGGTTAAGAACTTTGCTTCAGGATAAGAACCGGCGGTGCGGCAACAGCTGGAGGCCCCATTAGCTAAAGTGGTGCTTCAGGTTAAGAATAGTTTCAGGTTAAGAACAGACCTCCGGAACGAATTAAGTACTTAACCCGAGGTACCACTGTACAGTGAGAACTGCAAGTTAAGACAGAACTTTACATAAAAAAGGTATTTTGCCTTTCTATGTAAGGCAAGGGGCCGGAGTCTCTTTCGCCCCCGAGCTGAGCGAATCAAAAGGGACCCAGAACACATAGGGCAAAATGATGTTAACTACAGGACACAGAAACCTCTGCAGGGAGCTGAGAAGTCCAGGTTTGTGCTACAAAAAGGGCCACCTTCTCCCAAATAAAAGAACCCAAAAATGGCCAGACGTGAGGATGCTCTTTCGAACAGCATGCTCAAAACTAGGACACTTGTGAAATGAGCCATAGCCAGACTCCCAACAAAGAGGGAGACTATAAACGGAAGGGCACCAGATATTTCATTTCCATTTAAATGGCTTTTCTCCAAGATCAGAAACACACACAAAAATTCAACACATTGCATTTGCCTGGCTCAAGGTTGAATGCTGTTAAGAAGCATCGTTCAAAAACAGTGTGAAATATCACTCCGAAGACTAAGAATATGGTCTCTGAATGGAACCGAGAAATCATGATTCATGTATTCCCCATCTCAAGACTTAACCCTCAGTTTGGTACTATTCTGAGAAATCTGCTTGGCAGCACGTGGCCTCACGGATCCCTCCTCCGACAACCTTCTAACCCCAACTCAAAGTGCTCACCCCACCTTAGAAAATAATAATAAAATATTTATTTATTTATACATACATACATACATACATACATACATACATACAGTTACAGATAGGTAGCCGTGTTGGTCTGCCATAGTCAAAATAAAAAAATTCCTTCCAGTAGCACCTTAAAGACCAACTAAGTTAGTTCTTGGTATGAGCTTCCGTGTGCATGCACACTTCTTCAGATACATACATTCATTCATTCATACATACATACATACATACATACCCAGCCACTCTGGGCAGCTATCAACAAAATATTAAAGTACAGTAATGCATAAATTAAAAGCTTCCCTAAACAGGGCTGTCTTCATTTGTCTTCTAAAAGTCTGGTACCTTGGGTTAAGTACTTAATTCGTTCCGGAGGTCCGCTCTTAACCTGAAACTGTTCTTAACCTGAAGCACCACTTTAGCTAATGGGGCCTCCTGCTGCTGCCGCGCCGCCAGAGCACGATTTCTGTTCTCATCCTGAAGCAAAGTTCTTAACCCGAGGTACTATTTCTGGGTTAGCGGGGTCTGTAACCTGAAGCGTATGTAACCTGAAGCATATGTAACCCAAGGTACCACTGTAGTTGTTTATTTTCTCGACATCTGCTGGGAGGGTGTTCCACAGGGCAGGCGCCGGCAACGAGAAGGCCCTCTGCCTGGTTCCCTGTAACTTGGCTTCTCCTAGTGAGGGAACCGCCAGAAGGCCCTCGGCACTGGACCTCAGTGTCCAGGTTGGATGATGGGGGTGGAGACGCTCCTTCAGGTCTACTGGGCCGAAGCCATTTAGGGCTTTCAAGGTCAGCACCAACGCTTTGAACTGTGCTCAAAGTGGGAGCCATGTAGGTCTTTCAAGAGCGGTGTTATATGGTCTCGGCGGCTGCTCCCAGTCACCAGTCTAGCTGCCACATTCTGGATTAATTGCAGTTTTGTTGTCTTCAGCTGGGCCATCACTTACAGCTGCTCCACTACCAGTTGGGTCAGGGGAGGCTGAGGCGGCCTCTGGGTCTAGTAACCCACTGACGTCTCCCGAGCTGCAGAGACAAAGGTCTGAGAGAAGGAGAGACCTGAATACTCGCAGGAGGAGTGCTCGCCTCCAGGCGAAACAGGGAGGTGAGTCGCCGGGGGATCAGGACCGGCCGTTACCCCGACGAAGATAAAAGGCTGTCGGACCCTGCCCCAGGTTGCAGGAGCAACATTGCTGTATGCCAGATCCTGCCTGAGATCCTGTCCCTGTCCTTGCCTGGTTTCCTGCCTTGTGTCCTGCCTTGGCCCTGTCGGACTGACTCCCAGCGGAACCTTCAGATTCTGGACCAGACCTGGACCGCGTTACTCGGGTTTAATAATAATAATAATAATAATAATAATAATAATAATAATAATAATTACTATTGTTATTATTATTATAACCCGGCCATCTGGCTGGGCTTCCCCAGCCACTCTGGGCAGCTTCCAACAAAATATTAAAATCCCAGAATACATCAAACATGGTAGTTGTTGTTCTCTTTGACATCTGGTGGAAGGGTTTCTCAGGTCACCCCCAAGGCCAGCACAACGGATGGCTAAGACAAATGCCAAGTGGTAGCGATAGGAGGGAACTGGCAAGGCATGTGTACATTTGGGGAACGACCAAATTTTCCCGTGTATTAGGCAAGGTTTCTTGACTCAAAAATTATGTCAAAAAACTGGGGCTTTTGGGGGGTACACGGACAGTGGCATGGGGGAGGGGAGCTGCGCACGTCCAGCCAGCTGGTTGGGGGGCGCGCAATTCCCCCCCATGCTGCTGAGGAAGGTGCATGCTCTAGGGAGCGTTTCCGCAGCAGAGTGGGGAAACTGTGCACCCTCCAGCCAGCTGGTTGGCAGGCCCTCACTCTAGGGAGCATTTCCCACCCACAGTGGCGGGGGGGGGGGGGAGCGGCTGCCCCCTTTGCCAACCCCCAGCAATGTCTTCATCATGCAAGGCAGACGTTACATGTCTGAGTCTTTTTTACGATATGAGAAGCACTTTCGCAAAGAGGGCTGCTTTCCTCTGCTGTGGGAGAAAGGAAAGGACAGAGGGAGATATTGAAAACTCTGTTAGTACTAGTACCTAATTCCTAAGGCTTTTTAATGTATGGGACAACAGCCGCTTGGATGCTACTAGCCCAGAGGTGGAAAGAAGCCCCTACCAGAGAGGAATGGCAAGTTAAACTGATGGACTACGCTGAAATGGCAAAGCTGGATGGAAAACACAGGAACCGAGAGGACAAAAACTTTTAAAAAGAATGGGAAAAATATATAAGTTAATTAGGAGACCACTGTAAGCAGATGGAAACATGAGCAGGATTTGAAGCTCACTTGTAATGTAATAGGGAAGTTTTTAAATGTTTGACGCTGTATTGTGTTTTTAATATTCAGCTGGAAGCTGCCCAGAGTAGCTGGGGAAATCCAGCCAGATGGGTGGGGTATAAAATAATAATAACAATTATTATTATTATTATTATTATTATTATTATTATTATTATTATTATTATTATTCTCTGGACAATGTGGATTGATATAAAATATGGAATAATATGGAGTTGTAGATGTTGACAATAGGACCCATGGAGGGGAAGTCTTGAGATTCAGAGAAATCTCTATATATGGATACACATTTGGAATATTACGAATTCATATTTGCAAAATCAAATAAAAACGATTACAAAATGAAAAGAAAACTCTGTTAGTGGCAGCTGAAAGAGGTACTTGCCTTCTTTCTCCTCCTCCTCTTCTTCTTCTCCTTGGCCGCCTGCGCTTGCTTGTGCTCCCAAACCAGATTCGTCAGGTTGGCCACATATTCGTCCGTTTGCTGCAGCAGGTAAGCCAGGCGCCGGTCCTTCTTCTGGTCAATGAGCTTGCGGTAGCCTTCTTCATCTTCAGCCTGGCAGCGCAAGGAAAGGCAAATTAAGGGACTCTGTCGCCAAGCAGCTGCTCACGGAAGACCCAAAGAAAGTGGGGACGCTTTCTGCGCGGGATCCGGGCGCAGGGGTCAAGTTCCATCACTTCCAAAGCTCCAGGGGTCATTTCAGGGCTGGGGAGACAGCTATTTGCCAACTGCGCCGTATCAGTACCGCTACGTACCGCTTCCCAAATGATGTTGAGTCAAAACCTCCAATATGTTAAAGCACCCAAAAAAAAAGCGCCTCTATTTTGTTCACCGTTTTAAAAAACAGAGTCCTACGGTAGGGCTGCCATACACCCAGGATTCCTCCGTCGAAAATGATGGAATTGCCAAAGATTGGCTAAAATGTCCGGGGAAACCTGGGTATATGGCAGCCCATATCGGAAATGTTGATGTTTTGGAGAATTTTTTGTTAATTGTTATTGTTTTTTTGAGATTCTGCAGAAAAATCTAGACACCTTTTGCACCCAGATGTTTTCCATTGTGAGTCAAAGTCCTGATTTCTAGATACTGAAAGCACCAGCTGCAATAGTAGGGGGACCTATACCTTCTTATTCCTTAAACAGTAATTAAATATCAAGGGAAACTTTGGAGAAATATTAAAGCAGGCTTCCACAACCTCGGCCCTGCAGATGTTTTGAGACTACAATTCCCATCATCCCTATCACTGGTCCTGCTAGCTAGGGATCATGGGAGCTGTAGGCCAAAAACATCTGGAGGGCCGAGGCTGAGAAAGCCTGCATTACAGTGATGCATTAAAATCCAAGATGAACTGAGGTCAACACCCAAGAGAACAAACAGGAGTTACATTTGCTGAATGTAATAGCTCAACAACTTCCCTTCTACTGACTTTGTGGGTCACAGGGAACGACGTTGGAAAACGTGGCCTCAGTCCCACCAAATTTAAACACTCTTATGTCCCATTGGTTTTAGCAGAAAAATACATTCTTAAACGCCTCCCTCTGAAATCAGTACGATTCAGAGGACGCTTAACTTTTGATGAAATCTTGCCTCTTGCCTTTGACATGGAAATAATTCTCAAGGTGGGGCTGCCACAGGAAATAATGGAAAGGTCATGTGTCACTGCGGTTTATATATAACCGAAGGGTTAGAAAAAAATGATATGGTCTTGATGCCGTGAATGCTAACAAGTGTTTGAAAGAAATCACTGTGCTGCGGTAGAAGCTTCTACAGAGAAAGTATAGTTCCTTGAAAATTAACCACCATATAAAAGAACATCTGGTGTTGCTCAGAAGGTATAAGTAATGGGGTCAAACTATAAATGGGGGCAGGGCAATTAAAATATTGGAAACCACAAGGTAAGGTGAAAGTGGTTTGGTTCATTATATTAAAGGGAGTCCATAAATATCATAAACACCCCATTAAGACGCACATAAAAGACAACAAAAGGTTTACAAATGGAAATAGCTCCCTTATTTTCACCTTGGGTTGGCTCACGGCTCTCGAGAGACAATGGAGTACGCCTCCGGGGGTGAAGTCAAATCACTGCATTAGGAGCACTTAAGTGACCTCCCTGGGGTACAAGCCTGGGCAGCATGTCTGGGGGTCCTGGGCTGCCCCCTCTCAGCTGATGGGGTCCAAAGGAAAGCAGAACAAGATGTTGGGTACCAGCTTGGCTGAAGGAGTTGCTGGAAGGAGGCGGACAAGGCGCCATCCAAACATCTTGGGGACTCCACTATGGATTTGGGTAAGAGGGTTTACTCCTGAGCCTTCTCTTCTCCCGAAGATGTCCCGCAAGGCAGTAGAAGTTTAGGACCAGGGTTTTCCATCTCCTGGATGAGCCCCATCGGCCGCTCCCTTCCCTCTACAGCGGGGTTTCCCAAACTTGGGTCTCCAGATGTTTTTGGCCTACAACTCCCATCATCCTTAAGCTAGCAGGACCAGTGGACAGGGATGATGGGAACTGTAGTCCAAGAACAGGAAGAGACCCACGTTTGGGAAGCCCTACAGCAACGGCCTCCTTGAGCCAACACCAGCCTCACCATCAGCCGCCGCATTCGCTCTTTCTCAATCCTCTCCGTTTCCTTCTTCTGCTCACGCTCCGTGTTGGCGTGCCACGTGGCCACGGCTTTGGAAAGCTTCTGGATTTTCCCAGCCACGGACCGGTGGTACTCTTTGAAGTCCTTAGCGTGCTGCAAGATGCTGTTGAGATACTCCTGCGAAAAAGAAAAAAGGGGGAAATCAACCGGGGGGGGGGCTGACCCACAAGCAACGGTCACAGATTCCAAGAGCACCCTGCATCAAGGATCTAAATGTATCTCCTCCGGCTGATATACTGCTATGAATCACAGCTGGGAATATGAGGTTGCGGCCCCTCCTTCATCCTTGAGATGGGAAGGTAACTGCAGAGTCACCCTTAAACTAAGCCAGGAGGGATACGCTTGGGTCCTCCACTCCTGATCGACCCAGCAGCCAGGCTCCCACCAGTTTTGACCATTTCTATTAGTTTGGGCTTGAATATGGGCAATGCTTTCCGGTCCAACTGTCAATAAACAAAATAAATTATGGCTTTGCCAATAATAATAATAATAATATTTATTATTTATACTCCACCCATCTGCCTGGGTGTAACCTGAGGTATGACTGTACTAAAAACACGACAACACATATTAAAAACTTATCTAAACAGGGCTGCCTTCAGATGCCTTCTAAAAGTCAGATAGTTCCTTATTTCCTTGACATCTGCTGGGGGGGGCGTTTCACAGGGTGGGTGCCACCACCGAGAAGGCCCTCTGCCTGGTTCCCTGTAACCTCGCTTCTTGCAGGGAGGGAAATGCCAGAAGGCCCTCAGAGCTGGACCTCTGAGGTTCGACAATGTGGGTGGCAACGCTCCTTCAGGTCTACTGGGCTGAGGCCGTTTAGGGCTTTAAAGATCAGCACCAACACTTTGAATTGTGCTTGGAAACGTACAGTAAGTGTCTGTTGCTGTGAACGCCCGTTGGTCTTATTTTGCATGCATTCAGGCCTTAAATGAACTGTCACAAAGTGTACTTCTTATATATCACGGCAATCTGAACCCTTGTTAACAATTGCTTTTCCTGCATGTCATTTCCTTCTAGACATGCATGCCCACTTTTTTCTCTCTGGGCCGATCTGGGGGGGGGGGGGTTCTCCCGACCCCACAGGGCCCATGGCAGGCTAGGGGGGAGAGCACCGCCTTGGGAACCCTTGCGCTGGCTCCCACAAGTGGACGGACGTGATGGTTCTCCAATGTGCCATCAGCCTCTGGGTTGTTTTTGCTGCTGTTGCCTCTCTGGAAACAGCCAGGCTGGCACGTCATCCTGAAGTGGCGCATATTTAAACCACTAACTGAGTGCTTCCTTGCATCCAGTCTTTTGCTGCTGAATAATGGAGCTAAAAACAAAGTAAGTGAGGCTATTTAGTCCTGTGGACTGGGGAGAAAGGATTAATCTTCCCTCCCCAGCCAAGATGCAAATAAAAGTCACTTCTGCACTGCCAATGGCCTTAGAAAGAAGCTGCTGTAATGCCAGAGGGAGCATTAACATCTTGGGGGCCGGGGGGGGGGGGAGAGCCCACCACGTCTAATTAAAAAACCAACAACCCGACATGCTCTCTAATGCAATATTGAGCACCACGTGCTATTTGGCTCAGAGGCATAATCTCTGGGGGTTCCTAGCGGTTCTGCAGGAAGACATCAAACATCAATAAAAATGGAACGTATCTAAAAAAGCAGGAGAGGAAATCTGCATGTTGCAAGTCCTATTAATGAGAGCAAGCGGGCAGCGGTCTCTTCCTAAACCACTAGGTCCTCCGCAGATCAACCGTAGGCCGATCCCTTTTGGAACAAATCACAGATCCATGCTCATGCTTGCTACATATCTGGCATGCAGCAGGTTCCATGTCCAATTCCTGGCACCCCCTGTTTTGAAAAAGGACCAGGTAGCAATTGATTCAAAAGGCTTAAAGCCTGAGAGTGATTCCTAGGCAGACAGAAAGTCTGTGTCAGCTTCTTTCTGTCCCCATGTGTTTTGGGGGAAAGTCTCAGGTTCAGTCCTGGACATCTGCATGTAGGGCTGAGCGAAGGAACCGTTCAACCCACTGTGCTTAATTGATTGATTTAATAATAATAATAATAATAATAATAATAATAACAACAACAACAACAACAATTAATTATTATTACAGTGGTGCCTCGCAAGACGAAATTAATTCGTTCCGCAAGTCTCTTCGTCTTGCGGTTTTTTCGTCTTGCGATGCACGGTTTCCCATAGGAATGCATTGAAAATCAATTAATGCGTTCCTAGGGAAACCACCTTCAGACCAGGTCCGGGGACAGTCTGTCCCCGGACCTCTTCTGAAGGCTGGGGGGGGGGACAAGGGCTTTTCTTCCCACCCCCAGCATTTTAAAAAACCCCGGGACAGCGGAGGACTTCTCCGCTGTCCGGGGCGATCTTAAAATGCTGGCGGGCGGCATTTTAAAATCGCCCCGGGACAGCGGAGGACTTCTCCGCTGTCCGGGGCGATTTAAAAGCCCCTGGGAAGGCAGGCAGGGGGGACAAAGACTTTCGCCCCCTGCCCGCCTTCAGAAGGCGTCCCCGCCCCCCCCGCCCCACTTCGGAACAGCTTTCCGAAGTGGGGCGGCTGGGGCAGGCGTCCCCGCCCCCCCTCCCCACTTCGGAACAGCTTTCCGAAGTGGGGCGGCTGGGGCAGGCGTCCCCGCCCCCCCGCCCCACTTCAGAACAGCTTTCCGAAGTGGGGCGGCTGGGGCAGGTGTCCCCGCCCCCCCTCCCCACTTCGGAACAGCTTTCCGAAGTGGGGCGGCTGGGGCAGGTGTCCCCGCCCCCCCTTCGGAACAGCGTTTTAAAATGCTGGGGGTCGGCAGCGCTTCGCTCCCGACCCCCAGCATTTTAAAACCTTCCCGGGACACAGGGAGATTTTAAAATGCTGGGGGTCGGCAGCGAACGCTTCGCTCCCGCCCGCCAGCATTTTAAGATCGCCCGGGGCAGGCGGGGGGGGGGGAAGGCAGGCGGGGGGAGCAAAGACTTTTGCCCCCCGCCGGCCTTCAGAAGAGGTCCTCTTCTGAAGGCCAGCTGTGGGCGAAAGTCTTTGCTCCCGACGGCCAGCATTTCCCTATGGGCTTTCGTCTTGCGATGCAAGCCCATAGGGAAATTCGTCTTGCGAAGCGCCTCCAAAACAGAAAACCCTTTCATCTTGCGGGTTTTCCGTCTTGCGAGGCATTCGTCTTGCGGGGTACTACTGTATTTATACCCCGCCCATCTGTCTGGGTTTCCCCAGCCACTCTAGGCGGTTTCCAACAAAATATTAAAATACAATACAGTGGTATCTCAGGTTAAGTACTTAATTCGTTCCGGAGGTCCATTCTTAACCTGAAACTGTTCTTAACCTGAAGCACCACTTTAGCTAATGCGGCCTCCTCCTGCCACTGCGCCGCCGGAGCCCAATTTCTGTTCTCATCCTGAAGCAAAGTTCTTAACTTGAAGCACTATTTCTGTACTTGATTGGCCAGGGAATTCCCCAGATGTCAATCCCATGGAGAATTTGTAGGCTGTATGCAAGTCGCCTCCGTGCTGTAGACTGTACGACTATAGAGAAGCTCATTCAGGCGCTGATTCAAGTGTGGTACAGGGATCCGAAAATCAACGGACTGTTCGTAACTAGTAGACTCCATGCCCAACCGTGTTCAAACGCTGCTTAAAAATAGCGGAGGCCATATCTATTACTACCGTACATATACATGAGTTTTGTACATGTATACGTGAGTTTTGTGTAATAAAGTGATCCATGTGGCGGTCACCTCCAGGCTTGACTACTGTAATTCGCTCTACGCAGGGCTGCCCTTGAAGCTGTCCCAGAAACTCCAGCGGGTGCAGAATGCTGCAGCAAGGCTCCTCAGGGGGTCTCTGCTTTTCCAGCTGCACTGGCTCCCGGTGGAGTACAGGGTCAGATTTAAGGTGCTGGTTTTGACCTTTAAAGCCCTTCACGGCCTAGGACCCTCGTACCTACGGGACCGCCTCTCCTGGTATGCCCCACAGAGGACCTTAAGGTCTATAAATAGCAACACCCTAGAGGTCCCGGGCCCTAAAGAAGTTAGATTAGCTTCAGGCAGAGCCAGGGGCTTTTCAACACTGGCTCCGGCCTGGTGGAACGCTCTGTCTCATGAGACCAGGGCCCTGCAGGATCTGATTTCTTTCCGCAGGGCCTGTAAGACAGAGTTGTTCCGCCTGGCCTTTGGCTTGAAGCCAATTTGATTCCCTCCCCCTCTTTCTTTTTCCTTCCCCTCCTGTGATGAGGCTGCATTTTAATATTTTAATGTTTCAATATTTTAATGTTGTATTTTAATCTTGCTTTTAAGTTGTATTCATTCAATTTGTTTTTATTATTGCTTGTTAGCCGCCCTGTGCCCAGACTTGGCTGGGGAGGGCAGGGTATAAATAAAAATTATTATTATTATTAAACTACATTGCTTGTTTCAATTAATTTGCACAAGGGTGTACGTAGCAAGACGAGCAGCTGACTGCATTACAGCTCCAAACCCTGACCCTTGGCTTTGCTGCTGATGGGAGTTGGAGTCCAGTGATATTTGGAGGGAGCGCTGGCAGCTATTCCTGCAACAGACGAGCAGAACCGTCTTGGAGCATGCAGATACCTGGTGCTTCTGCCTCCGTTTCCGTTCCTGTTCAATCTTCTGCTGCTTCTCCAGCTTCTCCGTCATCCGCGCTTCCCGCAAGGTCTGGCGCTTGCTGCGCTTGTAGGCCTTCGAGTTCAGAGCCGTCTCCAGGGTCGTGTCGCGGCGCATGCAAGCCACCACCTCTTGCCTGAGCTGGGAGCCAGAAGGACAGACCTTAGCAGCAAATCATCACCAGCAAAACTCATTTTTTAAAAGAACTGTCTCCTTCCCTTCCCTTTTTTATTTTAAATTTTTATTCATACTTTTCAGATTCACACATCTCACTGATTTCACCACCATTCTGACATTTCAAAACTTAACTTCCTTCCCCCTCTTTCTGCGGTTCCTTGAATTTGTTTTTAATATCCTCTGCATATCCAAATTAGCTTAATTTTCTCATTTATCCATCTTCTTTAAATATACACTCTTATGAAACCGCAGGTTATTACAATAACCCTGCCAATGTTTTTATCTGTTTACAGTTTATCCGTAAATATTCAATAAACCTTTTCCATTCTTTTATAAAAAGTTTGTTATCCTGATTTCTTATTCTTTGGGTAAATTTTGCCATTTCTGCATATTTCCTTTCGCCTATAAGCTTTTTTGGTAGTACGTCTAAATCTGGCTGGATTCCTCAAATGCCAGATCCCTGTTTTCTTGGCCAAGCTCACCAATATAGGTAGAATCTGAGAAATTGTCAGACTAGTAATTAATTTTAAAAAGGAATCATTCACTCTGCTCTGGGATTTATATACAAGATAGCAACGCACTCCGAAAACACTTTGCTTTCAAAGACTTTACATGTGACTTTTATTCTCACTTTTGCGTTATTGCACTGCTATGCTGTTGTCGTCATGCTGTTCTGCAAGAAGGAAAAGTCAACTGAAATGATTCTTATAAAGAAGAGTTAGCATCTAGAATCTAGCAGGATGTCGGCAGAGCACAGCAGGCAGAAGATTGATTTTGGAAACTGAATTTCTAGGTTCAAATCTCTTTTCAGCTATCGCTCCTTCGATGATATAAAGATGGAAAATTCACTCATCCAAAGACTAGCCTGGTTGGGGCTGGGTGGGCGTCAGATAGCAATTAAGATTAGGGATCTTGAGTGCTACAGAAAGCACAATAACAACTTGACGGTGGTTAATTATTACTGATAACAAGGCACACGGGGCAAATTAAACTGAATTTCCATGTACTCACAGGGAGGCTACTGGCATGATCTCCTCATCAACACCACCCTCCCCACCCCCAGTGCTGCTCCAGGCTATTACTGTGATTAATTTATCCATCACTTTCTCTAACGTAACAATCTTATTGAAAGTTTTTTGACGTGTTAAACACTAACATCCAAACTCATTGGTAGGAAAACGCAAAACACTATAGAAAAGAAAAAGAGGAAAAAAGAATAGAAAATCAGTAACTATAAAGACATTTGTGCTGTACATATCTTCTAATTAGGGACGCGGGTGGCGCTGTGGGTTAAACCACAGAGCCTAGGGTTTGCCAATCAGAAGGTCGGCGGTTTGAATCCCTGCAACGGGGTGAGCTCCCGTTGCTTGGTCCCTGCTCCTGACAACCTAGCAGTTCAAAAACACGTCAAAGTGCAAGTAGATAAATAGGTACCACTCTGGCAGGAAGGCAAACGGCATTTCCATGCGCTGCTCTGGTTCGCCAGAAGCGGCTTAGTCACGCTGACCACATGACCCGGAACCTGTACACCGGCTCCCTCGGCCAACAAAGCGAGATGAGCGCCGCAACCCCAGAGCCATCCATGACTGGACCTAACGGTCAGGGGTCCCTTTACCTATCTTCTCATTTATCCACACATAGAAAGGCAGACCCCTCTGCCCTCACCAGGGTGCCCCCACTTTCCCCCCTGAGAAATTCTTTCCACCCTCCTTTTCTTGCAGGCACCTACCACCAACTGTCCCCTTCCTGAAAGCGTCCTCTTCAATACATCCTAAAGGAATCTTAAAGTTCTCAGTCCCCTTCTCAACCGGAAGTCAGTATTCCGGTTTGCAAACTTTTTTCAGAAGCCGAACGTGCTCCGTTTTGAGTGTTACGCTTCCGACTTGAGCACCACACTTCCGTTTTGACTGTTACGCAGAGGTCTGTCTGTTTTTGCTTTTTATTTTGCATTTTTGCGACTGTGTGCAACCCAGTTCAGCTACTGATCGATTGTGTGACTGCAGTACATTGTTTATCACTTTCATTTTATGGATCAATGGTCTCGTTAAGAGAGTGAAATTCATGTTAAATTGCTATTTTAGGGGCTGTCTTTAAAAGTCTGGAACAGATTAATCCATTTTGCATTGGGAAAGCGTGCCTTGGTTTTGGAATGGACTTCCGGAACAGATAAAAGTTTGAGAACTAAGGTACCACTGTATTTGTCAACTACAGTGGTACCACGGAAGTTGAATGGAATCCGTTCCGGAAGTCAGTTCGACTTCCAAAACATTCGGAACCTGAGGTGCGGCTTCCGATTGGCTGCAGGAACACGTCGGACATTTGGGTTCCAAAGAACGTTCGCAAAGTGGAACACTCACTTCCGGGTCTGCAGCGTTCCGGAGCCAAAATGTTTGAGGCGCAAGGCGTTTGGGATTGAAGGTACTACTGTACAACCAAAAAAATGCTTCCTTTCAGGGAAATTTGTTACCTGGCGCTGGAAATTCAGCAGCCTGAGTGCTTTCAGCTCCACCGTGGCCTTAGTTCGCAGGTCTGGGGGCAAAGAGCCAGGCAAGTTTTCCAATTCCTGAATTCTGTGAGCGATCCGTGCCTGAAGTCTAAACAGGGAAGGACACAGGACAGGGGATTAGAAGAGAAAAGAGATTAATTTGCCCATTGCAGGTGCATTTGACATTCTCTTGACCTTGCTAGAGCTGCGATCCCATCCTCCGTTACATGCGAATAAATCCAACCGCATCTCGCGGGACTTTACTCTCTGCAAACATGCATAGGATTGGGGCTACACTGTTGTTACCGCTAATGAAATGCAAGTACGTACACTCTTGAAAGACGCAGCACTTTCAAGCGCTGTTATTTATATCTAAAATAATTAGACTACGAATCACTGGAGAATTACGCATTTATCTGAAAAGCCTTTGAACTGCACATTATGTGTCTGTTAAGCTTAAGGTAAGAAATGAACAGAGAAAATCCTTTGAAATTTTCCAAAAGGCCAAGAGTTCCCTCACACTGTTGAGGAAGACATTTGAGGCATAAGCAAGGCTCAAAACGAGAGAGAAAAGGTTTTAGATTCCAGCCAACCTGGGCTCCATTTCAAGGCAGCCTCAATTTCACCCACGGAAAAGTTTTGCAATGGTTTTTAGGTCCACCTGGATAGAAGGGGGGTGGGTAGCATCCCACGGTGTGGACACACAAATACACACACTTTTCTTATTTATTTATTTTTGTCAGAACAATGTCAGCTGCCAATCATGACGATTCACCGGCATGCCATTCAAATACCAATGAATTCACCCCCTTGTGTGCCACTCCTTGCGCATCGTTAAATCTCTTTATCGCAGCGCAAAGAGGGAAGAATTAATGCTAATGGTGTTAATAGAGGAGTTGGCAGCCCTGGGATGAAAAGTTGTTAACTAAGCGCAACGTTAAGAGCGGTGTCAGTCTGGCACCAGACGGGGAGCTGAAAGAGGCAGCGCTTCCAAGAGCCAAGTGGGTCCTAACATTACAGAGGACCCTCCTTCTACTTTCAGGCCAGGGAACAGAGCCAAGCGCCAGCAGAAGCCAGAAGGGCCTGGGGAGGGAAGCAGGACGGGCCCCAGAAATTCTGGACAAATGGGAACCCCGGCAAACTGATCAGCAGCGTTAGGGCAGGAGGGGAATTTGATTCAGGGAAGAATGTCACCGTGACTTTGTCCCCTTTATCTTAATAAGGACTGGCCGCCTTACCTTGGCAGGTAAAATGAAGAAAGCAACACCTGAAAATCAACTGAAACCCACATGTCTATCTAAGGGTAGAGACCAGTAGCACCAAATTGTAGATGCTGCCATTAATTTATCGCAAACTTATTCTTGGCTTTGCTTAAAACTGAACTAAGAGTCTTATAACTGAACTATAAATAGATAGATAGATAGATAGATAGATAGATAGATAGATAGATAGATGATAGATAGATAGATAGATGATAGATAATAGATAGATAGATAGATAGATAGATAGATAGATAGATAGATAGATAGATGATAGATAGATAGATAGATGATAGATAGATAAACGCAACAGCCAAATGGCTTTCACATAAATTAAAAGGAAAAAATATTTTTGGGCTGTTTTTTAAAATATAAATTCCTACTAGGAATGCCCTGCATAAGGAATTGTAATTAACACTCTACCTTTAAAGGCTTTGTGGCAGCCACATATTCTACAATCAATGCATCAAATGCCGAAATAATGCTTCCTGCCTAATCCTTGGAACAGATTAAAAAGGCTGCCCTAGCATTCGGAGGGAAACAGTGAAGGCTCTTAAGTCATTCAGTCATAAGGAAGGGCCAAAGACGGAAGCAGTTTCTTGAAGCTGCCATTTGCAAAACGCTCAGGGGATTTAATCTCACCCTGCCCAAAATATGTTTAATTAATCTCCACAGTGCAGTTATTTGTCTTCATCCATGAAGAAAGCAAATTTTGAACTGGGGCCGGAGAGGGAGATCTTTTTGCAAAAGGGCAGCAGTCCCTGGAACCGAGGGAGCACAGTCACAAGCGTCGGCCTGAAGGACGGTGAGGTTTTTTTGGGAACGGGGTCCATGCGGCAGGACTGAGGCCTCTGGGGTCGCAAAGAGCTTTCTGGCAGGGATACTTTCGTCAGATGATAAAAGGAATCCATCCGACATAATCCACTGTGCTCATAATTTCAGGACAATAGCGGGTGTAATTTTTTTCATGAGCTCTGAGAAGGAAAGAAGCTTTGCACATAGTGGAGTGACATTAAATTGCACTGCGGATTATTAGTTTTACAAGACTTATTCATTAAGATTAAAGCAGCACTTAATTTTTTCTTCTAAGTGTTCAAGAGAGCTTTGTAAAAATTACGGCATGAATTTATTGCGCTGGCCCAGTTTCAAACAGCAAAATAAGCTGAGCTGTTCTCGAGATAAATGTAAAGGTTTTGTAGAGATTTTTCAAAAGATAAAGAGTTTCACCAGTCTTTGTTGGTCAAAGGAGGGTATAATCACGTTTTGGAGCAATCTCTTCTTATGCAGAATGAATTCAAGAGAGAAGTCAAGTATAGCCATACTATGACGAATATCAGGAAAACTCTTTACAGGATGGGCTGAAACTTTTCAGAGACAGTTTTAAGGGCAGAAGGCAGAAGGCACCGTCAATGGCACTTCTCTGACCCTTCTTCTTCGTCCGCAGGTCTCAGGATGGTTCAAAATTTAAAGCATTAGCACAAAACATTCTCTAGCCAGTTAGCTTCTGCCTTCGCTCAGAGCATGCAGGTTTCTCTTAAGTAGTAGTAGTATAATAATAATAATATTTTATTTATACCCCGCCCTCCCCAGCCAAGACTGGCCTCAGGGCGGCTAACAACTAATAATAAAAACAAGTTGATTAATATACAATTTAAAAGATTAAGATACAACATTAAAACATTAGGGTGCAATCTCTTCATAGGAAATTTAATTTCCTTAGGGCCCGGGACTTCTAGGGTGTTGCTATATATGGACCTTAAGGTCCTCCGTGGGGCATACCAGGAGAGGGGGTCCCGTAGGTACGAAGGTCCTAGGCCGTGATGTAGCCTTCGAGAAGGTGGCAATGTGAGAACCCCAATTCTTAACAGAGATTCAGGAAATCCCAAATAATACTGGGAGCCAAGGAAACTGTGTTGCAGCAGCATAATCCTGGGTATGACCAGGTTTGGCGTGGCTGCCATGTCGCGCCAGTCAGCTGGTCTGCGGGGCACCCAAAGACTCTTCTGGTGCCCCACTGACCATTTGCTTTGTGATCTTGCAAAGAAAAAGTACCCAGAGATATTGTCGAGGTGACCAGAGCCTAGATTTAAGGTGCCGTTTGGCTCCCAGATTTTACATCTCTGTTTCTGACGCTACTTCTGGTCGGGTTGGCAGCACAGACGAGGATTGACAGATGGCCTCCCTTTATCTCCTCACACATAGTTTTGGCTTTTTATCTGTCTTGGGCTGGAGGAAAGGATAGCTGCCCCCAAGCCAGCAGAACACAAGACACAGCTGGAAGGTGAGCTTGGTTTGGTTTGAAGATGTATTATAGGGATCTGACAGAAACAAATGAGGTGCAGTCATACCTCGGGTTGAATGTGCTTCAGGTTGAGTGCTTTCAGGTTGCACTCCACGGCAACCCGGAAGTAATGGAGCGGGTTACGTCCGGGTTTCGCCATTTGCGCAGACGGCTCAAAATGACATCACACACATGCGCAGAAGTGGCAAAACGCGACCCGTGCACACGCAGACACACCTTTGCGTCTTACATTCTATTCAGGATGCAAATGGGGCTCCGGAATGGATCCCGTTCGCATCCCGAGGTACCACTATATTTGAACCAAACCTGGGGCTGAGGGTGCAGTTCATGAGGGAAATTTGCATCAATTGGAACCACCACCAGCCTCTAGGGAGCGGAGGTGCCCTTCCTCTATGCCCAAAGAATCTTCCAGAAGGCGACACACGTTCCTTCGTAGTTTTCCCTCTGTCCACTGGGTGCAGGAGAAATTCTGGCAAATGGCTCTGCAGAGGTGAAAAAAGACCTTCTACACAACTCTCGGAAAACGCACGAGCCTCGTCATCCTCTCCCTCAAGTCAGCTTGTGCTTATTTAGGCGACACCACACAATTTCCGGGACGAGTCGCCACCCTTCCCCCAAAGTTACACACCATGAGTGTGACGTTGTTTTCATACAGCAGGCATGTCCAACGGGTAGATTGTGATCTACTGGTAGATCGCGGGGTGTTCCTGCGAGATCTTCAGTCCCTCAGTGATATCCTCCCCCCCCCAAAAAAAAGGGGAAAAACAACAACTGTGGCTTCCTTTAAAAAGCCCAACAACTTTGCCTTTCCCAAAAAAGCTCAACTTTGGTCCATCCAACGACAATGGGTAGATCACTGCCAGTTTTTTTCCTACTGTGAATAGATCGCAGTCTATTGGGAGTTGGATGTCTCTGTCATACTACTTCTTCTTCTTGTTGTTGTTGTTTAGTCGTGTCCGACTCTTCATGACCCCCATGGACCAGAGCACGCCAGGCACTCCTGTCTTCCACTGCCTCCCGCAATTTGGTCAAACTCATGCTGGTAGCTTCGAGAACACTGTCCAACCATCTCGTCCTCTGTCGTCCCCTTCTCCTTGTGCCCTCCATCTTTCCCAACATCAGGGTCTTTTCCAGGGAGTCTTCTCTTCTCATGAGGTGGCCAAAGTATTGGAGCCTCAGCTTCAGGATCTGTCCTTCCAGTGAGCACTCAGGGCTGATTTCCTTCAGAATGGATAGGTTTGATCTTCTTGCAGTCCATGGGACTCTCAAGAGTCTCCTCCAGCACCAGAATTCAAAAGCATCAATGTTCTTTGGCGATCAGCCTTCTTTATGGTCCAGCTCTCACTTCCATACATCACTACTGGGAAAACCATAGCTTTAACTATACGGACCTTTGCTGGCAAGGTGATGTCTCTGCTTTTTATGATCCTTCATGGATCACTGCCTTGCCGTGGCGAAGGGGCTTGACTAACTCGGAGAAGCTATGAGCTATGCCGTGCAGGGCCACCCAAGATGGACAGGTCATAGTGGAGAGTTTTGACCAAACGTGATCCACCTGGAGCAGGAACCGGCAAGCCACTGCAGTATCCCTGCCAAGAACCCTCCAAGGACAAAGACAACCCTGTCATACAGCAGTTGCTAAATATTTATTTTTTAAAAATAAATCACAAATCGTACTGAAACACCTGCCTCTCCGCCTGGTTCTTACCTATATTCCCGCTCTTGGAGGATTTCCACAGGGTCCAGCCCTTGGGGCTTTTGGATGGGGCTGATGCGGTTCTGTTTCTGCTGCAGCTGGACGATGGGCGAAGGCTGGCCGGCTGCGGGCGGAGGAACCGAAGGGCCTGGCATGACAGCCGCCGGCTGGGCAGGGGCGGGCGCCGGAGAAGGTCTTCCGCTAGGGGACGGGACAGGGAGCTTCTGAGGGGTGCTGGGAACATTCATCTCTGGCCCTTGCCCTGGAAAATAAGCCAGCACCAATATTCATAAACCTGGACCAAAAGGAGCTAAACAAAATGTTATCTATCCTTTTGGATAAGGTCAACACAATAGGATCAAGGACACTTCAGCAGCCAGATGCACCTGCTAAAGAGAAGGAACGAAATACAGGCGTACCTTGGATCTTGAACGATCGAAACCCGGAAGTGATTGTTCCGGTTTCTGAACTTTCTTTTGGAAGCCGAATATCCGACGGGGTTTCCGCGACTTCCCATTGGCTGCAGGAGCTTCCTGCAGCCAATCAGAAGCTGCGCTTTGGTTTCTGAAAGTTCTGGAAGTCGAACGGACTTTTGGAGTGGATTCCACTCAACTTTCAAGGTACGACTGTATGCCAAACAATGACACTTCTTCACACTCGCTTCTATGTATACCAACAGAAGCATTATTACTATTAATAATAATAATAAAATTTAATTTATATCCTGCCTTCCCCGGCCAAGGCCGGGCTCAGGGTGACTAACACCAAATATAAATTACAATAAAACCTAATAGAAAAACAACAACAAACAAACAAACAAACAAACAAACAAACAATTAAAATACAGCCTCATTTTAGTAGTAGCCCAGAAATCAGGACCATAAAGGGAGGAAACATCAGATATTAACAACTGGCTGAATCTGCGTGCACCACAATCCAATTCCTGACACATGAAATATTCCATTATAAAGCAAATTTTGCCCAGTCATGTGAGCAGATGATACGTAACCCTCTTTTCATAACCCTGAGGCATGGTTCACATGTAACAGGCCAACGCCAGCTTGGGCTGGCACACTCTCTTCTCTCCCTGGGCAGCCCCATCGCATCCAAACTGGCTAACTATGGTTGCAGACCAGAACTGGTAACCCGCTTTAAAGCGTTACTTCCAGTTTTGGTTTGGAACAGCACTTTGGTTTTGGAACATGCAACAGCACCCCGTGGTCTACCCAACTCAGGAAATCAAAGTATGTGAGGAGAAGGAAGCCTCATACCAGATCCTGGTTTGGTGATAATCTCCAAACCAGCCCTAAGACTTATTTGGCTTTTTTAAAAAATCAGGATTAATCTCTAGAGTTTGTGGGCTTTATTTTGGATTAATCTCTAAAATAGATTAATCTCTAAAATAGTTTGTGGGCTTTATTTTGCATTCATTAATTATAAAAGTACATGTTATGTGCCCACCGGGACGGGTTTGCTTTTGTGGTCCTGTGATATCCTACAAGTTAATTCCTATTAGAAGCATGGACACCAGTGCTGCAATATTCACACAGCCCTGTATGCGGAGATGAGAGAAACCAAAGCTACGTCTAAACAAAAAACCTGAATGCATCAAGCAAAAAAAACAGAATGCATCAATAAAGCAGTAAACTTGCCTGCATTTGGGGTAGTACAGGTGTGTCTATTATGATAAATGAAAATGTTGGCATTTACTAGTAATTCTCAACATATAAGGTCAGGGGTAAAGATCAGAAAATGCTGATATTTACTAATATGCCTGAGAAGCTTATTGAATGCTTCAACTCTCCATGAAATTCCACTCCTGTTCCCATCCTTTTATCAATAAAAGATTGCCTTTCCCAGGAAATGTCAAAACGAAACTCGCCGCAATTTCTCACATTTATCAGTTACCTCACATTACCCAATTCCTTTCTCATTTCTATAGTTTACCAAGGAAAACATTGCATTTTTCAAACGACTTAATGGAATTGTCCCAACAGTCCAATGTCAATAAAAATCATTACAGTCCAATAATATTTAATTTGCTATACACTGGTACCTTGGTTCTTAAACGCCTTGGTACTCAAACAACTTGGAACTCAAACACTGCAAACCTGGAAGTCAGTGTTCCGGTTTGCAAACTGTTTTCAGAAGCCGAACATGCTCCATTTTGAGTGTTACATTTCTGATTTGAGTGTTACGCTGAGGTGTTGGTTTCTGCTATTTATTTTGCGTTTTTGTGGCTCTTTTTTGTTTTTGTGGCTGTGTGGAACCCAGTTCAGCTACTGGTTGATTGGTTGATTCTGCGATTGCAGTGCATTGATTATTGCTTTCATTTAATGGATCCATGGTCTTGTTACTTAGTAAAATTCATGTTAAATTGCTGTTTAAGGGGTTGTTTTTAGAAGTCTGGAATGGATCGATCCATTCTGCATGACTTTCTATGGGAAAGCGTGCCTTGGTTTTGGAACGCTTTGGTTTTCGAACGGACTTCCAAAACGGATTAAGTTTGAGAACCAAGGTCCCACTGTACAGCAAAGGAGTTATGTGGTTTTTTTAAGAAAAGGACTGACTAACCCAACATTATTCTTTTTCTCAACTCTCTCTCTCTCTCTCTGTTATGTCAACGGTCTGGATATAAAAGAGCTGCCGACATCTTTCTTTCTTTTTTACCTTCTGGCCAGGTTTTGGGGGCCATGGCAGCCGTGTGCGCTGGCATTCCTGAGGCAGCTCCTGGTCCAGCTGGGAGGGGGGCATTGGCATGTGCTGCAAAAACTGCAAAAAGACGATTTTCCTTCCATTAGAATGGGCCACACCAAAGCAGGTTCCAGTAGCTATTGCACCTCCATCAGGAGTTGCAGTGAATTACGTCACAAGCCCTGACAGGCACACACAGAGAGTTCAAACCCCATCGTAGAGAGCATGTATACAATGCTCATGCTGTTAGATTTTGTGGGGCCAGCCTGAAGCTGGAGGAAAGAGAAAACTGAGGCCTCTTGCACACTGTAAAATGCAGGTCTGCAATAGCCACATAATGGCCAAGGGAGTTATTCCAGAGTTGGAAAATAGGTATCCTGATGGTGCTGGGATATTGCACCAGGACCTAGCCCCCTGTCAGACATCAAAAGCGAGGACAGAGCAGCAAATACAGGTACTTGATTGGCCAGGGAATTCCCCAGATGTCAATCCCATGGAGAATTTGTAGGCTGTATGCAAAAGTTGCCTCCATGTTGTAGACTGTACGACTATGGAGAACCTCAATCAGACGCTGATTCAAGTGTGGTACAGGCATCCGAAAATCAACAGGGACTGTTCAAAACCAGTAGACTCCATGCCAAACCGTGTTCAAACGCTGCTTAAAAATAGCGGAGGCCATATCCGTTACTAACGTACGTATATGTGAGTTTTGTACATGTATACGTGAGTTTTGTGCAATAAACTACTGTGCTAAATTCATTGTTTGTTTCAACTGCCGTATTTTACGCTCTGTAAAGACGCACCAGACCATAAGACGCACCTAGTTTTTTTGGAGGAGGAAAACAAGAAAAAAAATATTCTGAATCCCAGAAGCCAGAACAGCGAGAGGGATCGCCGCGCAGCGATCCCTCTCGCCGTTCTGGCTTCCGGGATAGCTGCGCAACCTGCATTCGCTCCATAAGACGCAACACATTTCCCCTTACTTTTTAGGAGGGAAAAAGTGCATCTTATAGAGCGAAAAATACGGTAATTTGCACAAGGGTGACTGTAGAGGAAGCTGACCAAGTCCGGCAGTTTTACCCGTTGGCTTGTAAAGAGTCTGTTGCTGCTGAATCCCGGGCAGAGTTCTCTTCCCCTGGACGGCAAGCTGGAGGTTTTCGGGCAGCGGCTGCCCCCTGGCCAGCATCTTGTAGGCCAGAATCTGCGCCCGGAGTTGGTGCAGCTGAACCGGACTGAAGGGCGAAGGTCCTCGGCTGGGCTGGCTCATAGCTTGCGGGTCTCCCGGCATCGTGGGTCCCGGCTGGCTTGGCGGCATTTGGGGCGGAGTGGGACCCCCTCCGGACATGGGGCTGGAGACATGCTCGGGAGCCGGCCCCAAGGGCGACGGGTGGGGAGACATGTAGCCTGGAAGAAGCAAAAGAGCAATTAGCGCCGTCATTTCCTGGAAAACGTAAGAGGCTTGATAGACTATATGGGGCTGGCTGAAATGACTGGCAGAATCCGAGACCAAGGGAGAGAGACGGTGGAAGAAGATTGGAAGAAATTCAAAATTTATCTTAAGAAATATTGCAAAGTCAATGAGTGCTAAAATGTTGAGGGTATAGAAAAAAGGGGGTTACAGCTATAAAAGATTAAGTAAAAGAAAAGAACAAGGGAAAATTAGATAAACTTAAGGGGGAGGATTTGCTGGAATTAATTTGGAAATTGGGATGCAGAAAGGGGGGGTATGGGGAAGTCGGTGAAGTAAGGTTTAAGAAAAAAGGATTCGAAATTATACGTTTGTTTATGTGTTTGTATGTTTGTATTGTGTATTGTTTGTGTTTATATAAATTGTGAAAAACCAGTATTTTTTTTTTAAAAAAAAGAAAAACGTAAGAGGCTTTCCTTGCGGCAGAGTGGCTCAGTTTAATTAGGAAACAAGGATCACCGGGGGGGGGGGGGGGCGGGGGGGAGACAATAAGCAAAGAGTAACTTGCCACTCACGGCCAGCCACATTATTTCCCCCTAGCATTCTGGTAAACGAGCTGGATTTATTTATTTATAGGAATCTTTTTTTAAAAAAATAAATACTTTATTAAACTTTTTTTTTTTAAAAAAAAATGAAACTATTCATAACAAATAAACACCAAAGAATTGTCAGTCTCTATTACACTTTATCACAGTCTTCTTCTAGTTCCACTGACTTCCCGCCAACTCCATCTAGCTTTAAATGTGTATTTATCTAGCTCACTGTTTGTGTCTGTTTAAAATAATTGCTTAGCCAATATATTGTACTTTCTTTACAACTATTCAGTGTATAACAAAAGCTATTCAAAGGCTGCCACAGATTTTATAGTGTTGCAGTCTTTTATGTAACTTTTAAATAAACCCCATTTATTGAAAAATACTTGATCTGCGTGATCTCTTATTCCTCCTGATAGCTTAGCCAGTTCTGCGTACACCATTAGTTTTTGTTGCCACTCCAATTTTGAGGGTATTTTTTTCTCCTTTCCAATTTGATGCTATTAAAATTCTCGCAGCCACTGTCGCATAGAGGAATAATTCCCTTACACTTTTCAGGATAGCGGAACCCAGTATCCCAAGAAGGAGGGCCTCTGGGTTTTTTGTAAACACGATCTATGCATTTTTTTAAAAGTTCCATAGATATTTCATCTATTTATAGGATTCATAGCCCACCTTTCAATGAATGTATTTTGCCAAGTCAGCTTTCCCAAACAGCATATAAAATAAAAACCAATTGGGTATTCCCATTTTAAGAGCTTGCAAGACATTTATGGTATACCGCCAAAATCAGCTGCACGTGTGTCGTTGAGCAAACTTATGATTATGGTGTGCAAACCAATTAGGACAGTGTTTCCACTTTCCCACGGCTCTGTGGGTTCACAGGGCATGCATATAATACAAAGAAGGTTCTTGGTTTCCAAAAGATTCAAGTTAGAGATACCTAAAGGTCCTGGGTTTTAAACCCAAGGAGTCTCTCAGTCTCTGATGCTTGCTTCCGTATTCTTAAAGTACAGTGGTACCCTGGTTCTCAAATGCCTTGGTTCCCAAACACCAAAACCCCAAAAGTAAGTGTTTCGGTTTTCGAACGTTTTTCGGAAGCCGAACATCCGATGCGGCTGTCGGCAATTGTTTCCGAGGCGCCTGCACCAATCAGAAGCTGCGCCTTGGTTTTCGAACATTTCAGAAGTCAAACGGACTTCCGGAATGGATTAAGTTCAAGGTCCACTGTATTTGGCGCTTTTGGTTTTGCTATTTATTTTGCCTTTTTTTTTTTTAGCCTTTTTTGGTTCATTTGTTTTTGTGACTGTGAGGATCCCAGTTCAGCTGATTGACTCTGTGACTGCAGAAATGGATAAAAGCCCCCATCCAAACAATGACTATCATCAGAGCAAGTAAGAACATAAATTGATTTTAATTCTCATCATCTACAATACTGTCTTATTTATTTTATAGCACAGTACCTTGTTTAGTACCTAGTTTAAAAGTACCTGGGGTAAACCACAGAGCCTAGGACTTGCCTATCAGAAGGTTGGCGGTTCGAATTTCATAGGAACAGGGAGCTAGCGTACATCTTCCGGATCATGTGGCCAGCATGACTAAGCCACTTCTGACGAACCAGAGCAGCGTACGGAAACGCCGTTTACCTTCCCGCCACAGCGGTACCTATTTATCTACTTGCACTTTGATGTGCTTTCGAACTGCTAGTTGGGCAAGAGCAGGGACCGAGCAACGGGAGCTCACCCCATCGCGGGGATTCGAACCGCCAACCTTCTGATCGGCAAGTCCTAGGCTCTGTGGTTTAACCCACAGCGCCACGCACGTCCTGTAAGGGGATGTTTAGATGTCCCCAAATTTATCGGGCTAGCCTTGCTATCTATGTATCTATTGCTACACACTGTTCTCCACTTTCACAATACTATTCCAGGCCCTACGTAAAGTAACAGCAGCCCCTCAGGACACAATCTGGGGGAAACCTTTGGCAACGTAAGCATGCAACGATATGTCAGGCCAGAACGAGGTTTTACGCTGTAACCGTCTCAAGGCGTGAATACACGTTGTTTGCTCAGGCGGCTGGGTGCTGGGCCTGGCGCTCGAATGAATGTAACTCCTTCTAAAGCCCGCCGCATTTTCCTTTTTAATAGGAACAGAACGAAAAGAAGCAGCCCAGCATCAATAGGAGGAGGATATATAAATATCCCTCTGATTGCAACGTTCGTGTTTTCAAAAGGGGGCACGGGGAAGCTGCCTGCAGAGTTTGGCGGCATAATAGCGTTCCGAAATAAGTAACTCCCTTTTCTGTTCAGCTGAGCTTCTGGAATGCCAGGCAACTGTTTAAATTGCAGAGTGTTTGCAAGCCTTATCTAAATACCGAAACCATCCCAAGCGCTCAGTTTCAACCGTGAATTCCTCTGGGAAGGGACCCCCGAACGATGCGCTTCTGCCGCTGCTCATTTGTTTTCAGAAACTGCCAGAGATTAACTGTATTTTATGCTTACCTTCTGTTCTCAGAGCTTAGCTGCGCGGCGTATGCCGCGACGAGAACGTTTGACCTTTCCGAGGCCTGGCCTGCCCTCCGTAAGCAGCGGGGGGAAAGCGGCTGGGTGTGTCAGCTGAGGGAATGCAAGGAGAAGCCCCCAAGAAGGCAGGCGGTGGGGGTGGCAAAGGAAAGGGAGATGCAAATCGCGAAGGGGAGGATATATCCCGCACACAAGGTGTGCACAATGCTAAAGCCTAGGCAGGTTGCACCATTTTCACATCATGTATTTGGTCCGGCGGGACGCGGGTGGCGCTGTGGGTTAAACCACAGAGCCTAGGACTTGCCAATCAGAAGGTCGGCAGTTCGAATCCCTGCAATGGGGTGAGCTCCCATTGCTCGGTCCCTGCCCCTGCCAACCTAGCAGTTCAAAAGCACGTCAAAGTGCAAGTAGATAAATAGGTACCGCTCCGGTGGGAAGGTAAACGGCGTTTCCGTGTGCTGCTCTGGTTTGCCAGAAGTGGCTTAGTCATGCTGGCCACATGACCCGGAAGCTGTCTGCAGACAAACGCCGGCTCCCTCAGCCTATAGAGCGAGATGAGTGCGCAACCCCAGAGTCGGTCACGACTGGACCTAATAGTCAGGGGTCCCTTTACCTTTTTATTTGGTCCGGCAGACATCTGCCTGCCCCAAATACTGCTTTCTGAAGGGACGCAAATTAAAACTGCAGCAGGCTCTCCGTGGCTTCCCTCCCCACCACGCCTCTGCTTCCCCAGCAAGAACATCACAAAGCAAGCAACCAACCAGATAGTTCTGTTGCCTTCGTTCTGGTGACCTCAAGGTTAGATTGCTGCAATGTGTTATACGTAGGGCTGCCTCTGAAGACGGTTCGGAAACTTCAGCTGGTGCAGAATTCAGCGGCCAGATTGCAAGACAGTCTGAGCTTATTACACCAATTGTGGTCCGACTGCACCGGCTACAATTGGTATAATAAGCTCCGGGCCCAGTTCAAAGTGCTGGTTTTGACCTCTGAAGCCTTAAATGGCTCAGGACCGCAATACCTCAAGACCGCCTCTTTCCATATGAACCTACCCAGACCCTGAGACCATCATCTGATGCCCTTCTTTGTATGTCCCCTCCTCAATAGGTCCGGAGGGTGGCAACACGAGAACAGGGCCTTCTCTGCAGTGGCTCCCCGTCTGTGGAATGCTCTCCCCAGGGAAGTTCGCCTGGTGCATTCATTATACACCTTTAGGCACCAGCCAAAAATGTTCCTTTTTAACCAGGCCTTGGGCTGACTGACATCCAATGCCCTTTTAAAATGTGGCTCTTTCGGAGGGGGCTAACGGGTTGTTATTTTTATTAGGTATATTGTGGTTTTATATCTTGATTTTATTCTGTGAACTGCCCTGAGACCCCCAGGTACAGGGCAGTATATAAATTCTAATAATAATAATAATAATAATAATAATAATAATAATAATAATAGTTCCTTTCCAATGAACTCTGATGCTATAGACAAACTCCAATGCTATAGACTCATCCAACTCAAAATCCCTGCATCGCGTTGGGGCTGGACTAGATGACCACTGTGGTCCCTTCCAGCTCTACAAGCCTCCGATTCTATGAGCTAAGCAAGAATTTAATCGACGTAACGGAGAGTTCCTTCCTAGGAAGCCATTGCAGGAGGGCTAAAAATGCTGGCAGTCAAAGCATTAGTCCGGATAGATCATCAGTCTGACATTATATAGAAAACTGCCCTTTCCAGTCCAGATCACAGGCCCACCTACAGCCGAGTACTCCCTGCACAGGCTGGCAGCAGCTGGCCAGGGTTTGAGACAGGGTCTTTCCCAACCCTAGCCAGATATGCTGGGATTTGAACCCAGGACCTTCTGCAGGCAAGCCATGCTTTCTGTCTGCTTTCTCTGCATGCAAACATGGGGCTCTGCCTTCGTTCTCTAGGCCAGACATTTGCCCTTCTGGGATCTTATCCGAACACAAAACAAAGGCGGAAGGTATAGGAGCCCCTGTCAGGGCTCTCCATGGCAGGACAGGCATGGGGGAAAATTATTTGACTATGTTTTGATTGGAACAGCTGAGGCTGCAACTAAAGGAGGCGTCGCGAATCCAGAAAAATCGCAAGGAAAAGTGCTACCAGGTCCTCTTGTGGCAACTGGGACAGGCTCCAAAGGCAAGGAGGGAGAGACTTGGCCGGTTAGTGAGAAAGTTAGAGAGAAGTTTCTGGCAGAGCCAGAGTTGGACTGGGTGGCAAGGGCCATTTCATATTTAGAAATAGGGATATCCTTGGGAAAACAGATGGACGGGACAGTTCATCTCGCTGTATTAAGTTTCCATTCCACAAACAGTGCTCATGTGGTTTTGTTCCACCGTGTGAATAATTTCTTGATTTTCTAATAAATACAGATTCTCCAAAACACGAAAACGCACCCAATGAAAGCAGAAAATACAGTGGTACCTCGGGTTGTGGACGGGATCCATTCTGGAGCTCCAGCCAGATCCCAAGATTTCCGCAATCAGAGGTGCCTATTCTGTGCACGCGCGCAATGCAGTAGAGCGCTTCTGCGCATGCAGCAAAAACCCAGAAATACACTTCCATGTTTGCCACTTACGTGTCCTGAAGTTTACGTAATTGGAGTTACGAACGTACCCTTAAACTTGTTTTCCTTGCAATTCTTTTTGAGCCTAAACTTTTAGGAGGGAGTGCCTCTCCAGGGGAAAGTTTATTTAGCTCTTTATAACAGCTTCAAAAGCCTTTTATAAATAAAGGCAGAAAGACAACCACCACCAAAATAACCAGCAAGAATCTGACAACCAAGGGCACAAGGCACCCTGTCCAAATTACAGTGGTGCCTCGCAAGACGAAAAGAATCCGTTCTGTGATTCTCTTCGTCTAGCAGTTTTTTTCGTCTTGCGAAGCAAGCCCATTGAAGGATTAGCGGATTAGCACTATTAGTGGCTTATCTGCTGATCGGATCAGCTGATAAGTGTCTTAGCAGCTTAGAAAAAGGGGGGAAAGGAGGGGAAAAAAAACCAGCAGGAACTCGCAAGACATTGTCGTCTTGCGAAGCAAGCCCATAGGAAATTTGTTTTGCGAAGCACCTCCAAAACGGAAAACTCTTTCGTCTAGCGAGTTTTCCGTCTTGCGAGGCATTCGTCTTGCGGGGCACAACTGTAGTGAGCAGCTTCACAGATCTTAAGAACAACCTCAACTATATCGCCAGCCCCCTGGAAAACCCACCTTGGCTGTGCTGATCCCTTGGGCTCTGGGGCGGCCCCATGCCAGGGTGAGGGGGCCTCATGCTTGCGGTCTTCATGGCGCTGTTGTGCAGGTCTTCCACCATTCCTTTCTCATGCAAACCATCAATGGGCTGTAAACAGATAAAAAACATGCATATGTTTCTGGACTGCTCCATCATTTCAGAAAAAAATGGGTCTCTAGACATGTACACACACAAAACAGCATTAAAATCAGGTCAACTGGGGTTGCCATATGTCCGGATAATCCCAGACATACCGGGAACAGAGGTGGGCAGCAGAGTCCAGGTGGAAATTGGGAAAATCCGGGCGTATGGCAGCCCATGTCAGCAGTGCAGTTTCCCCATAAAAATAGCTCAAAAGCGGCACTTTTAAAGCGATTTTGCCCCCAAAGCTCAACAACTTTTCTGTCCATGTTTGAAATATTACAACCCTAGGTCAACATCTAAAACACAATGATAAGAAGACCAAGAAAACTGAAGACTCAAGGAGCTCCAACGGCATCAAATGAACACGGTGCGAGTTTTACGCGATACGGCACCCATCTTTTCTGAAACTGTCCCTTTACGATTCAAGCGTGTTTGACTTTTCTCATTCCGAACCTAACTTAGAGCAGTTTCAAAAGCCATTCGCTGAACCCCAAGACTTATTGAGAGCCCTGTCGTGGTGCGTTGGGCCAAAAGTGCTGCTGCGATAATCTCCTGCTCTTTGGCAGCAGCCAAGCAAATGGCAGGGACCGCAAAGACCACTCCAATAATAATAATAATAATAATAATAATAATAATAATAATAATAATAATAATATTTATACCTCACCCTTGCGGCTGGGTTTCCCTAGCCGCTCTGGGCAGCTCCCAACAGAATTAAAAGCACAATAAAACAACAAACATTAAAAGCTTCCCTAAACAGGGCTGCCTTCAGATATCTTCTAAAAGTCAGATACAGTGGTACCTCTGGTTGAGAACGGGATCCGTTCTGGAGGCACGTTCACAACATGAAAAGAACGCAACCCGCAGCGGCGTGTCTGCGCATGCGCGGGTTGCGATTCGCTGCTTCTACGCATCACATCATTTTGCACTTCTGCGCATGCACGAGCAGTGAAACCCAGAAGTAACCCTTTCTGGTACTTTCTGGCTGAAAGAACGTAATATGAATCGGACGTAACATGAGGTATGACTGTAGTTGTTTATTTCCTTGACATCTGATGTGAGGGCGTTCTACAGGGCAGGTGCCACCACCGAGAAGGCCCTCTGCTCTCCATAACCCGGAAACAGACACAAGGAGCTCAGAAGAAGAGATGTGTTGTCTGGGGCGCTATGAGCAGCAACTGCCACCCCAGAACATCCCCAAGACCATTTGAATGTGAATATTCAATGGTAGGAACCAGCCCTTCCTATGGGGCAGGAGGAAGGAGAAGCAGAAAAACCTCACGGAGCTCTTGCAGCAGCCAAGACCAGCAAAAAACTGAAATTGTGAAGCAAGAAAGAGACTCAGACGAGAGAGAGAGAGAGAGAGAGAGAGAGAGAGAGAGAGAGGAGGTATCTGAGCAATGAGAATGAAACTCATGGAAGACAACTGGATTCATCCAGGGGAAGTGAGATATTGCAATGTGGGGTCAGGATGAGATCCACACAGAAGGCAGAATTGAACAGGCAGGGAGGGGAGCTGGGGAAACACAGCAAAGTCCATGCAAAGGAAACCTGGAAATTGCAAGCCTGGAGGTTTGTTTTTTATTTAAAAAAAAAGCAAAAACATCAGTGTAGGAGGAAATAGAAGATTTACTTCCCTTGCCAGCTGCAAATGCAGAGCACTGGGGAGCCGTTATTTAAAGGGAAAGGAGCAGTCAGCAGCTGCTTTCCGGAGAAAAGGGGGCAGCGCACAGACTCGCGCATGTGTGCGCACACACACTCCCCGTCCCCTTCCACACACACACAAACACACACAGCTGCCACGGTCCCATCTCTTGCTCTCCCCCCAAGCCAAGGCCATGTCCAGGCCTCCAAGTGTTGAGAGCGATAGAGAGAAAGCGAGAGAAGCTGGGAGGAAAATCAGAACTCTGCTACAAAAGGAAGAATAAATGATTCCAGATTTGGGGAGGTGGGAAGAGCTGCAAGACAGCGCAACAGGTTTTTGCACGGCCAGAAGTTTTCCTTTATACCCAACGGCATTTTCGAACTAATCTGCTTGAGAGGAGGAACTCCATTTCTTCCTTTCTCTCGAAGGAACAGAATTCCCAATAAATCAACAACAGCCGCTGCTATCCCTAATAACACATAATGAAAACTACAGCACTAGAAATTCTCAATTTTGGGAAGGGCAGTTTGTTAGTGTTGAAAAAGGACCAGAGCTATCCTGAAAATGATGCCCTTGGCACAAGCAGCCTCTCTTACGGTGGAGATGTTTGCCAAGGAGGATCGAGACGTTTCGAAGTTATGGGACCGTGGAAAAGCAGTTGGAGACGCACCGAAAATGGCCTTTTTGCCGTGGGCAGAAGGTGCTTCAGAGCAGGTGAGCTGAGGTCCAAGAAGAGAGTTTCCTCCCTATGGTATTTATGGGTCCAGAATGTTCCATGGCAGTTGGCAGATCCGTTAAGAATGGGGAAGAAGGAAGCAGATGAGGGAGGAAGATGAAGGCGGGGCAAGATGTTCCCAGGGCACACCTTAAGGCAGATTTGTCGCCAACCAACCAGGTGTCATCATTATTATATCAGTATTTGCATTATTTCAATCAATTTATATACCACCCTTTATCAAAAGCTCCCAGGGCAGTGTACTACATTAAAAACACATTACAGAACATCAATGATAAAAACATAGTCAAAAGCATACTGACAGACAAATCATTAATAATAATAAGTCATTTCCCCCACACTTTTACAGGCCACAGATTATTTAATGGATGAAAGGTAAAGGGGAATGTTTTTGCCTGGCACCTGAAGGCATGTAATGATGGCGCCAGGCAAGCCTCTCTGGGGAGTGTTTCAAAACTGGGGAGCCACCACAGAAAAGGCCCCGCTCTCTTGTTGCCACCCTCCGAACCTCTCTGGGTGTAGGGGACATAGACAAATGGAGGGTCTGGGTCAGTTCACATGGGGAGAGGCGATCCTTGGGGTGTTGTGGTCCTGAGTCGTGTAGGGCTTTAAAGTTCTCAAAACCTTAACCTGAAGCACTAAGGTAACTGATCTCTACGTGGCCTTTGGTGCAATGTGATCTTTCCCCTTCAGGAGGTGATACCGCAGCCCATTTATTCTTGGGGAACTTTTTCTTCCTGGGGCTGTGCCAAATTCACAAGAAACGGAGGGATACAAATCAGAGTAGGAACTTGAAAATATACAAGTCCCATTAAACACAGTTTGTATCACACACACTCCAAATAACATGACCGCCACCTCTAAAGTATAAATCCTTTACTTTTAGTTCGGGGTCATAAAGAAAGAGAAAACCACTAACCTCCCATCATTCATGAGCCCCAAGGCAAATAAACTCTTGTTTGCATGAGAGCAAAGCTGCCCGGGAGCTCTGCTCAGGCGCGTTTACACAGAAGTAAAGGTAAAGGGACCCCTGACCATTAGGTCCAGTCATGACCGACACTGGGGTTGTGACGCTCATCTCGCTTTATTGGCCGAGGGAGCCGGCGTACAGCTTCCGGGTCATGTGGCCAGCATGACTAAGCCGCTTCTGGCAAACTAGAGCAGCGCACAGAAACGCCGTTTACCTTCCCGCCGGAGCGGTACCTATTTATCTACTTGCGCTTTGACGTGCTTTTGAACTGCTAGGTTGGCAGGAGCAGGGACCGAGCAATGGGAGCTCACCCCGTCGCGGGGATTCAAACCGCTGATCTTCTGATCGGCAAGTCCTAGGCTCTGTGGTTTAACCCACAGCGCCACCCGCGTCCCTTACACTGAAGTAAGCCCCAGCAATTTCAGGGGAACTTGCTTCCACACAACTCACTCAGGATCGGGATGTAAGGTGCTAGGTCAACACTGCCAGCTGAGTCTACAAAAATTAAGAACCTCAAAAGTTATGCTATTCCACCCATAACAGCACCCACCATTTGTGATGCGTTTCCATTTGGGAAAACGTTGAAAATATTCCACTTGTAAGCTTCCTTCTTTTATTGTACGGATGTGGCCTTACAAGAGTCACACCAAGATCGAGTAGCCATTTACAAGCCTGAGTAAGGACACAGCATGATTTCTAATGTCTGGATCCTGTATTTACTACCCAGACCCAGTGATTTCAATAAAAACGCCATTCCCAGTAGGTGGTGTTCAAGCTTCAGGACAGCATCCAAAATATACTGCTTTAGTTTCCAAACTGCCATCCTTCTTCAAAAGGAAACTGGCAGCGCCATCTTAGACGTGGCTACTCAGAGGTACCGTATTTTTCACCCTATAGGACACACTTTTTCCCCTCCAAAAATGAAGGGGAAATGTGTGTGCGTCCTATGGGGCGAATGCAGGCTTTCGCTGAAGTCTGGAGAGCGAGAGGGGTCGGTGCACACCAAGCTTCAGGAAGCTATCCGCAAGCCTGCGGAGCCTGGCGGTAACTCTCGCGGGCTCCGAAGGCTTGCGGATAGGTGCTTGCAGCCCGAAGTCCGTGGAGAGCGGCACTGCGCACCCCAGGCTTAGGGCAGCTATCCACAAGCCTGCGGAGCCCGGCGGGAGTTCCCTTGCGGATAGCTGCCCTAAGCCCGGGGTGCGCAGCGGGCTACAGCGCCGCACTCCCGGGGCTTCGGATAGCAGCAAGCTCCGGGAGCGATGGCGAGGTTGAACGCAACCTCGCCATTGCTCCCAGCCCCCCAGCCCTGAGGCTAAAAACGAAGCCAAGACAGCGAGCGGGATCTATCCCGCTCGCTGTCATGGCTTCTTTGCTCTTTGGGGCTTGGGGGGGGAAATAATTTTTTTCCCTTTATTTCCCCCCCCCAAAAAAAGTGCGCCCTATAGGGCGAAAAATATGGTAAGTCCTGTTGTCTTCAATGCTACTAAACGCCCTGGTAAGTAAATGGATATAGGATTGCAGAAACCTAAGTCAAAACTGTTTGCCATAACTGGAGCATTCAGTCCATGCGCTACAGAAGCACTGCTCAGTTGCAGGAGTCAACTGCATTTCCGTATCACAGGATCACCATCTGCCCTTTTACTTAGATAATATAAAGCTTAAAGTGATTATTCTGGAACACAAAGGCACAGCCACTGCTTTTCAGCCTTGTCCAGTCGGCGGCTAAATGCAAAAGGAGCACAGGGCTTTGGCACTTTTAATAAAGTTATCTAAAACATAAAACTCCAAGATACATTGTCAAAGGCTTTCTCTGCATCAATAAACATTAACATTGCTTTACAACCCTTTCTTGCTTCTAATTTTTCCAAAATATCCACAACATTTCGAATGTTGTCTTTCATATGTCTTCCAGGCAGAAATCCTGCCTGGTCTTTATGAATATACTCAGATAAAACCTTCTTTAGCCTGTTGGCCAGTGTATTTGCAAAAATTTTGTAATCCACACCGAGTAGAGAGATTGGTCTGTAGATTTTAACATTGGATCTATCTTGACCCTATTTAGGAATCAGAGTAATATAAGCTTGCTTCCAGGTTTCAGGTGCTTTGCCCCCTCGCAAAATCGAGTTAGATACTTCTGCTAGAGGTTGAATGAGCCAGTCTTACAACGTCTTATAATATTTCGCTGATAGACCATCAGGTCCTGGTGTCTTGGGGCGTTGGCACTTTTAATAGCTGTGAGAAAAAGGGAATTTCAGCCACCAATGTTTGCCATGCAAGCGACCCTACTGACATCAGACGTGCACAACAACTGCCGCCCGTATTTTGTTAGCTAAAAACTGGAAAACCCAAGAATTACCAACAATAGAAGAATGGCAGATGAAGATGATGGATTTTTCTGAGCTAGCCGACCTAACCGGAAGAGTCCACGACCAGGAGGAGGAGGAGTATCAGGAAGAGTGGATTAAATTTAATAATTATCTAGCTAAATTTGTTAAGTCAAATTAACTGAAAACAGCTTGCAGATATTTAATTGGCTAAGGATTTTATTTATGTTAAGTGATGAATTAATATGTTTAATTCCATAAGGTGAAGATTTAAGGATGTTAATGTCTAAGTTAAATTTCATAAGAATTGGGATTTGGAAAACCGTTAAAAGGACAATGCAATGAAATTCAACCAAGGGGAAGGGAGGAAGTCACCTAACAAAGTTAATAAGTGTAATTTTCAATAAGGCTATGATTTATGTTTGTTTGTCTTATGTGTTTGTTTGTTTATAATATTGTGAAAACTAATAAAAAAATTGAAGGGAAAAAAAGATGTGCACAACATGGGGAAAAACGGAAAATGCTTACTTTGTGCATGGGGTGCATTCCTTCTGGCGGGTAATCGTTCGGTCCCATAGCGGGCATGGGATGTGGAACGCTCGGAGGTCCAGGACTTGGCCCCATCATGCTGTGCACCGAACTGGGCGAGGGACCTGGTCCTGGGCTGGGACCCAGTATGGGTCCGGGAGAGAGGCCTGGCCCCGGGGAAGGTCCGGGATGAGGCATGGCGCCGGGATCTGACGGAGTAGCCATCTGCTCTCTGCCTCGCTTTCAGTCCACGGTCCGGCTGCAGGGAGAGGAGAGGAAACACAAGGTGAAGGTCAGTTGTCCTCAGCCAAGTAACGATGCAAAGCATAAATTAGAACAGAGCATATGGAAATCATTGCAGTTATTGCCTCACTTCCTAAAGGGCCGTGAAAATATAATAATAATAACAACAACAACAACAACAATTATAATTTATTATTTCTTCCCCGCCCATCTGGCTGGGTTTCCAGCCAAAAACTTTTAAACAAACCAGACTTGTTAAGATCAAAATCACACATTTTCTTTTAAATTGGGAGTTTTGCACAGAAGGACAGTTTAAGGATAGATTATATACCGTATTTTTCGCTCCATAGGGCACACCGGACCATAGGGCGCACTTAACTTTTAGGGGGGCAAATAAAGGAAAAATACCGTATTTTTCGCTCTATAACACGCACCCGACCATAACACACACATAGTTTTTAGAGGAGGAAAATCCGTAGGCATGCCACCTGTAGGCATTCCCTCCATAACACGCACAGACATTTCCCTTTACTTTCTAGGAGGAAAAAACTGAGTGTTATGGTGCAAAAAATACGGTAATTATTTCCCCCCCGACCCCAGCCCCCAGAACAGGTCCAGGAGCAGCAGCAAGATTGCGCGCAACCTCACCGCCGCTCCCAGAGCTTGTGGGGCTGGGGGAGAGGGAAGCCCGAGCTTCCCCTGACCCCAGCCCCCAGAACAGGCTGCTATCCACAATCCTTCGGAGCCCAGTGGGAACTCCCACCGCACTCAGAAGGCTTGCGGATAGCTGCCTGAAGCCTGGAGAGAAAGAGGGGTCAGTGCGCACCGACCCCTCTCCCTCTCCAGGCTGCAGCGAAAACCTGCATTCGCCCCATAGGACGCACGCACATTTCCCCTTCATTTTTGGAGGGGGGGGAGTGCATTCTATAGAGCGAAAAATATGATACAGTGGTGCCCCGCAAGACGAATGCCTCGCAAGACGGAAAACCCACTAGACGAAAGGGTTTTCCATTTTGGAGGTGCTTCGCAAAATGAATTTCCTATGGGCTTGCTTCGCAAGACGACAATGTCTTGCGAGTTCCTGCTGGTTTTTTTTCCTTCCCCCTCCCCTTTTTCTAAGCCGCTAAGCCGCTTATCAGCTGATCAGATCAGCAGATAAGCCGCTAAAAGCCACTAATAGCACTAATAGCGCTAATCCACTAATCCGTCAATGGGCTTGCTTCGCAAGACGAAAAAACCGCTAGACGAAGAGAATCACAGAACGGATTCTTTTCGTCTTGCGAGGCACCACTATAAATTGATATAAATGTTAAAAGACAAATGTGCATTCCAGAGAAAGGAACCGGACGCTATCTGTGAAGGACAGCACCGATCCTTAACCCTGCCTTTGAAAACTCATTCTGACAGTGCAGAATAACTAATCTTAACTCTGAGGATGCTGAGCTTGAGCCAACCAAGCACTACTCAGAGTAAACTAGCGAAAATGAATGGGCCTCAGCAAATGTCCATTCATTTCAATGGGAACAAAAAGACACGGGTTCTCGGACTTCTGGTCAACAACCGCTTATTAGGGCCATGGGAGTATCTCCGAGACAAGAGTTCTCTGCTACAAGAATGCCTTGCTTGCATTTGGAATAGATACCGATTTTGACGAGGGTTAAGAATCTGATCTGTTTATATTGCTACCAATGAAGGAGAAGTCTCCTAAATACCGTCTTTTTTGCTCTATAAGACGCACCAGACCACAAGACGCACCTAGTTTTTGTAGGAGGAAAACAAGAAAAAAAAATATTCTGAATCTCAGAAGCCAGAACAGCAAGAGGGATCGCTGCGCAGCGAAAGCAGCGATCCCTCTTGCTGTTCTGGCTTCTGGGATAACTGTGCAGCCTGCATTCGCTCCATAAGACGCACACACATTTCCCCTTACTTTTTAGGAGGGAAAAAGTGAGTCTTATAGAGCAAAAAATACAGTACATCAAGCCAACACTTGCTCACGGAGGCACCAGAGCATGTCTCCTCCTTTTCTGCCCACATGGATTTAAGTGGTAAGATACAAACCATTATATTAAAATGTATTATTATTATTTATTAGATTTGCATATCGCCCTACACCCCACAGGTCTCAGGGCCTCTCGCAACGTAAAATCGCAATATAAAAGCACAGAATACAGTACATAATTTAAAAAAACAAGAACAACTCAAAAATCGCCCCTCCCCAACACTGCAATAAATGTCAAATAGTGATGACAGAGGACTGAGCAAATTTGGATGGCTGCAATGAAGCCACAGAGGAATAAATGGAAAATTCCTGCTACGGAATCCAGGACCCTGAGTCTAGAGAGATATTGAGTCACGCAGGCCCACGTGTAAAGACCTTGGAGGGATGGGGGGGGGGAGAGAGAGAAAAGACAAAATAAGGACCTATGGAGGCCCGCGCTTTATGCCACTTCACACACAATTTTAGCAGGCACCCGTTGCACAACCAGACATGCCAAACACTGCAGTCCAATAGGCTGAATGACAAGAACAAGACTCAGAGCAGAGTTTCCTAGAAAGTGGGTATCTTTCTCCTCTCAACCAGGATGCCGCCATGCTAAGTACAGCTGTACAGTGTGTTGCGTTACCTCCAGGTTGCAGAATCTTTGGGTTACGGCCGCGGCAAACCCGGAAGTGTATACAGTGGTACCTCAGGTTAAGTACTTAATTCATTCCGGAGGTCCGTTCTTAACCTGAAACTGTACTTAACCCGAAGCACCACTTTAGCTAATGGGGCCTCCAGCTGCCGCCGCGCCGCCGGAGCACGATTTCTGTTCTCACCCTGAAGCAAAGTTCTTAACCTGAAGCACTATTTCTGGGTTAGTGGAGTCTGTAACCTGAAGCGTATGTAACCTGAAGCGTATGTAACGCGAGGTACCACTGTACTTCCAGGTTTCGCCGCTCATGCATGTGCAGAAGCGCTCTATTGCGCCGCGCGCATGAACAGAAACGGTGCCTCTAGTTACAATTTTTTGGGGGTACACACAACACCCCGAAACGAATTAAATCCATAACTAGTGGTAACACTGCATTCTTCAAAGCATGCTGCTTCTTGAGTGGCATGTGCCACTCAACCGAGACCCCTAACAGTCCACTCCTCTCCAAGACAGCCACCTACAGCGAGCGGACAGGGGCATCGTCCTAAGAGAGTTGTAGGGTGATGTTGGAGAAGAGAAAGAAGAGTCTTACTAGGACTTCCCACTGCCATCCCTGCATCTTCCCACCTGGACTGTGCATGCACCACAAAGTTTGCTGCCAGAGTTAGACCGATCAATGACACGACCACACCAGTCGCCTGGCTCAGGATCAACTCAGGTGAGCTCAAGAACCAACCTAGCTCCACCAGGTGTTGGTAAAGCCTCCCCTCAGAGGACACCTTGCCAGACCAAGCTCTCCCTTCCCAACTTCTGCCTGTCTTGGCTTCTACTGCCTCAGTTCACATTACCTGCCAGACCCATAGATGTCAACTTACTGATTTGAAAATAAGGGACCAGCAGCCACAAAAATAAGGGATCAGGAGCCAAAATAAGGGATTTTCCAGGCACAGGTATGTTCAACTTCTGAGCCCCTCCGAGCCAAAGGCAGAAAGCCCAGTCAGCAGCCAAACAAAGCCTCAAGCGGTGGTTCCCACAGCTCAGGAACCCAGCAAAGGGGATGCAGCAAGGAAAACCACCATCACCTCTCCGCTGGGAAGCGCTGAGCAAAGGCCAGTCCCCAGGCAACGCGGTCAATTTGATCAGCACAAGGCATGCAAGCTCCATCCCCCCCCCCCGTCGTTCTTAGACTCCTTACTGGGTGAGCAACGCAGCCAAGCAACACAGTTGGAGCCTCCCTCCTCCCTGGCCAGCAGGGAGGGAGGGAGAGGAGCTGCTTCCTCTGAAACCCGGGAAATTTAAAGGACATCATCAATAAGGGACAGCAGCGGGACACGGCGCTGGGATAAGGGAAGGCTTTGCTTTTGCACTTTGGGTGCACCAATGGCTTCAAGTTCCGAGAGAGGGGATTCCGGCCCAACGTCAGGAAGAACTTTCCGACAGCAGAACTGTCTCCCTCAGGTGATGGGACTCTCCTTCCTCGGAGGTATTTAAGCAGAGTTTGGGTGGTCATCTGTCATGGCTGAGATTCCTGCATCACAAGGGGCTGGACTAAATGACCAGAAAACAGAAGGACAACAGCTGGCGAGTGGCACTGGCCACTGCACGGTGTTACACGGTGTGTGAAGCATCCCTGAATTGGAACAAGCACACCTAGTATGAAAAGGGTTCAAACAGGAGCCCATCGTCTGCTGCTACATCATCCATTTCATCCTACCAGAAAACAACAACACGGGAGCCTTAGAAACACAGTCCAGGACGCCAGAGATGGAAGGAAGAAACAACCATGACTACTACTAATAATAATTTAGTATTTATACCCCGCCCATCTGGCTGGGTTTCCTAGAAAAGAACGGCAAACCAAGACGGACTACGCCGAAACGGCAAAATTATCTGGGAAGCTCAGGAATCAAGAAGACCACAACTTTAGAAAAAGAATGGGGAAAGTTTGTGATTCACTTACGAGACCGCTGCAAGCAAGTTAAAACATTGGCAGGATTTTAACCACCACACTTTAAAGTAACAGAAAGTATGGATAATTTAAAAGGATAAAGATTGATACGCAGTTGTAAATATTATCAATCGGATCCATGGGGTGGGGGGAAGTCAGGAGATTCAGAGTAATCTCGATATTTGGACTTGGAATTGTTGCTTGTAATTTGTTTATATTATTTAAAATCAATTTTTTTAAAAAAGAAACACAGCCTAAGACCTCTTTCTTCCAATTCCATCCTTTTATAGTCCAGCGCTAAATACTCAGCAATACTTCATTACTCCAGTGCATTTTTTATATTTGTGCAAACATTACACTCTTGTGTTTTAATCACCCCATCCTTCCTCTGATTAAGCCAGGCAGCAATTGGAACAAGAGTCACAGGGCTGGATTAAAGTCATCTACCTGGGGATCCCCACTGCTTGCAGGGCGAGACATGCAAATACTTCCAAAGCCAGACTGTGCAAAACAAACCATACCTGCAGAGTCCCCGGGGGCTCATCAGTCCCCCCCCCCAAACCGCCATCACAAAAGGAAGTGTTTTAAATGCACAAAACTGCATCTAGTGGGTTTTTTGCAGGGAAAGGTGGCTTTGGAAGGTGTTTTGCAAGAGACAAGGGACTGCCATTCCAATGCAGTGGGAGCCTCCTAGCACTGCCAGAAAATGCAAAACTGCTATCAGAAAGGCTAAATTTAAACAGAAACTGCTATCTAGCCAGTGCGAAAGAAGAAATAAATAGTTATCTTCACACCCCTGCAATGGGTGCAGCATGTTCTTTGAGATTTAGCCAGAGTTATGCACCAGAAGCAACATTTCTGATGTATTAGAAACTTAATTTATGGTTGCTTTGACAATGGCACCATTTAGGAGTAAGGCCATTTCCACATGAAGTTTCCTATTTCCTATGGCGTTTCTATCTCACCTTTCCTCCAAGGTAGAGTATATTCTTGTTCTCTCCACTATATCCTCACAACCACCTTGAGAGGTAGGCAAGGCTGAGAGGGAGGGGCTCCCCGACGGCAGCTTCACCTCATGGGGATATGGGGATGAACACACGGTACATTTTTACCAGCAATGGGGGAAAGCAGGAATGCATCTAGGACCAAGAGCGGGAAGTCAACTCTTCGGGGAAATTGCATTAATTTTGATGTAATCTGGCATTGATCAGTTCAAAATTTGGAAAACAAATAAATATTCTTTGGCCAAAAAAAAGGCACTCTGGGTTTTTGTATTAAGAGTGCATTACAGTGGTCCCTCGAGTCTCAAACTTAGTCCGTTCTGGAAATTTCGTTCCAAATTTGAAACCAAACTGAAATTTGGAACCAAAGCGTTCCAAAACCAAGGCGCGCTTTCCCATAGGAAGTCATGCAAAACGGATTAATCCACTCCAGACTTTTAAAAACAACCCGCAAAACAGTAAAGTCACACAATCAATCTATCAATCAGTAGCTGAACTGGGTTCCACACAGTCACAAAATCAAAAGAGCCGCAAAAACAAAAACGCAAAATAAATAGCAGAAACAGACCTCAGCGTAACACTCAAAACAGAAGTGTATCACTCAAAACGGAAGCGTAACACTCAAAACAGAGCACGTTCGGCTTCCAAAAAAAGTTCGCAAACTGGAACACTTACTTCCAAATTTGCAGTGTTTGGGTTCCAAGTTGTCTGAATACCAAGGCGTTTGAGAACCAAGGGACCGCTGTATTATAGAAAGAATACGTTAACCGCTAGAAAAGACACCAGAAGGCATATTCAGTGGCTGCAAAAGCCCACAATACGGTATGAATGCAATATCAGAACCTCCTTGTACAGTCCTGTTTATTTTCTGTTTGTTCCCATCATTCACAGACTATCGAATTCCAACCAATAAATTCGCTAAGCAATAACAGCAAATACAAATGGGGGAAAAATATGAAGAGACCGATGTAGTTACAAGAACTCATTCATCGGATTGCCACCCCTACATATTTACAATAAGGACTTCTTTTTACTCGCACAAGAGTTGAGAGTAGGCAAACTAAGGCCCGGGGGCCGGGTCCAGCCCAAGCGCCTTCTAAATCCGGCCCACAGCCAATCCGGGAATCAGCGTGTTTTTACATAAGTAGAATGTGTCCTTTTATTTAAAATGCATCTCTGGCTTATTTGTGGGGCATAGGAATTCATTCATATTTTTCTCCCAAAATATAGTCCGGCCCCCCACAAGGTCTGAGGGACAGTGGACCGGCTCCCTGCTGAAAAAGTTTGCTGACCCCTGTTTGCTGAGAGCAATGGGAGCAGCAGCTCTTCCTTGACCAGTGCAGGTCGAAGCCAAAGACAAGCGGCAAAAATACACATTCGATTCAGCACTTTTGCAAAGGAAGTCACACAGCCACCGGTGTCCCTTCTTAGTCCAGGTTAACTTGCAATTTACACGAGAGTTACGTTCCAGGGATGGCACACTGACAAACAGAGCAGGGGGGACCCCAATTTTTCTTCTGGAGCTTTAAAATCCCATGGGGCACATTCCCCGAAGCAATCATAACATCACCCACTGCGCCAAAATAGGGAGCAAGGACAAAGCGCCCCCTTATTCTGGTTCTAGATCAAGGGTGGCCAGATCAGAAGGTCACCAATCTTTGGACTATCTAGATTTGACACTGACGAGAAGCCCCGTCGCTTCCGGCAGGCCCAGGCTTCACTGGAAAGGGCCAGTCAGGCGAACCCACCAACCTGCCCCCCCAGAGATCTTCAAGGGGTTGCAAGCGGACCCCCGTGAGTTGCAAAACATGCCTGGCAAACTTCCAACAGCGCCGGGCAGTCCCTTCTAAGAAGCTGATTCAAACTGGCAAAGGTTCAGCTTCACAGAGCGGCTCAAAGCTGAAAAAACACTGGAACAGCCTTGAATTTCGTCACTCCTTCGCGCCAAACAAGCCTCTTCACAAGTTATCCTGCAAAACATGGATAAGTCCAAAGCAGACAAAAGCTGGGCGTTATCTATTTTCCTCCAAGGCTCGTCAGGGATTATTGTCTGCACATTATTAGAAAGCAGATCGACTAGATAACAGCCCGCATAACTCCAACCGTTGTGTCGATGTAATTTACAGAAGGGGGGGGATAATTACCGTTTGGGAGCAAAACTGGTATTTTGCAAACTCTAGGACAGGGCCCCCAGAGGAAACAGAAGAACGACAAACCGCCAAGAACGACAAATAATCTCGGAACAGACTCATAAACAAGCCGGGACTCAGGTTTCAGAAAGCATGGGCCAGAACCCTCCCTGGGGATGGGAAGAGGGAGGGGGGACCTCAGCCCTCCATAGTCTCCTAGTACAGCTGGCATAGGAAGTATTTTGCAAATAGCAGGAGGGAGACACGGCCTGAGAGGCAGAACAAAGAGCCAACAGGTGGGCAAGAAGGAACAGCAACACGGAAGAGGAGCTTTGCATGGCAAGCCAATTTAGAAGACAAGTGCCGTCTCCTAACATCCAACAGAGAAGGCATTAGCTGGGAACTTTAAGATTATATGGTAGCCTGCTTGGAAGGAGGCATGAAAAAGTAGGAACCCAAAGCATCAATCACTCTGTGCAAAGTTCTTAACAACATAGCTGTCAACGTTTCCCTTTTTTTTAAAGGGAAATTCCCTTATTCCGAATAGGAAAGAAAAAGGAAAAGTTGACAGCTATGTCTTAAAAAGCCAAAGCAACGTGACAAAATACCAGAGGTTTTGGGGGTTCTTCTGGCACCATAAAGACTAACAAATGCCTTACAGCATTCGCTTCTGTGGACTGACCCTCAAAAAGTCCGTCCCGTGGAAAATATGTCAAGTCTCCAAGATGCCATGGGACTTTCTGCTGGTGATGCCGCAAGGGGTTCCACGCAGCTGTCCCACGGGGAAAAGTTACAAAATGCAAAAACTCACACTAAGAACCATAATCTAACAGGGGCAAACTTTATCCCCGCATTACATTTTGAGAACTGTGGTTAAAACAAGGGCTTACATCATCTTCTTTCCTTGCAGGAATGTCAGATTAGCTTTCAGGTAATAATCACTCAGAGAATCTCAGCTGAAGTTAACTCTGAGCAAATTGGGGGAGGAGGCAGCTTCAAACACAATTGTCTTCCCAAACAGCAGAAACCACGGGAACACACTGGAAATACTTCAAAGGATTTGTGTCGGTCTGCCCATTTGCTGCCAGCTGAGAAGTCTTCATGCCCGGATCACGGAGGTTACAACAATAATAACCAGGAGTTTAATGGTTTAAAAGAGAAATAAAATTTGCAGAGGAAACCTCCCTCTGCAGTTTGTGATCTTCACTTCAAAGCAAAGCAGAAGTCGGCACATGCAACAGGGTGGATATTAATTCCAGCTAAACTTTTGAAAAGCGTGTATTAAATAGAATTCCAGCACTAACAATATAACATTTTTAGCTGGAGGACTTTTTTCCCTTGTCAGTCTGCAGCCTCAGGTGTTGGTCAAAGCCCTGCTCAGATGTGGCACGGCAGAAATGAACAAAAGGAGATCCAAGGCTGCTTTGAACAAGCTCTGGTGGCGAACACTTTTCATGAAATCCCACCGTCCTTAAAGCAGAGACACAGCGCAGAAGAAATTCTTGCTTAATGAAGCATTGCCTTCACCTCTGTCAAACCCACATCTGTTACCCGATACACTTAACTTTGAATGCGCTTCAAAATGCTCACAACCAACAAGGAATTTTGTTTTATGCATCTGATGAATTGCAGATGGACTTAAAAAATCTGCCTCTAATTTTGTCCTGCTGCAGCTATATCTTTCCCCCCCATTCCCTGCAGTAACAAAGGGACTGGAGAGGAGGAGGAGGGAGGGAGGAGAGAGACAAGAATGAAACTAGCAGGGCAATTAGGTCCACAAAGAGAAAGTGTGCCTGCAATTTGCATAACAATGGGCCAACTCGCTCAGCAAAAGCTGCCCCACCTCCTAACACGCCGCTGCATAGCAGGGCAGCAAGGCCAGGCGGCCTTTGCATTCATTGCCCGGACCTCGAGGGAGCCGCCGAGGGCGGAGAAGGAGGCAAGGGCGCCCCAAGGCCGTTGGGTCACAGGCCACGTTCACGGCCAGGGCGCGCGCAAAAAAACCCCCTCCAAGTTCGGCGGCGGCTCCACCATTTCTTGGTGCACATGAACCCGAATCGGGGCTCTGCAAAACTTTGCAACTCCGAAAGGGGATGCAACGCAACCCGCGTGGTCCCTTGAAGCTGCAAGGCCGCTCCGTCGCCAGAAAGGAGTCCCTCGGCTCCTCGTGCAAATGGCTGGGGAAACCCTCGCGCCGGCCACGAAGGGGAGACTCGAGGCCTCTCCCGGGAGCCCCGGCAAAGTTGCCCAACTTGGGATCCACGCCTGCAGCGCGTGGGGCGCCCCGTCGCGGTGCCACGACCTCCCCACCCACCGCGCGCGCGCCTTCTCGCTCCAGATCCGAGACTCTTCCGGGACTTTTGCAGGCTGCCGAGGCCTCCGCTTCCAGTTTGCAGGGCGCGGGCACGCGCGCCGGAAAAGCCGAGCCAAGCAGCCCCGGAGCGCGCACTCAAGGTCCCGGCCCCCGTCGGGGGGGGGGGGGAAGCCGATCCCGGCTACTGCTGCTGTTGCAGGGCGCTTTACCTTTCCGAAGGCGAGCCCCGGGCGCGCTTCCCCGGCGCAAGCAGGCCTAGCTGGGCGCCCCGCTCACCGGGCCAGACGGGAGGGCGCGTCCTCGTCGGCCGCGGGGACTTCCTGGTTCTCGGAGCAGACGGAGGGAAGGAAGGAAGGAGAGCAGAGGAGGAGGAGAGATGCCAAAGCCAGCCCAGCCTGCGCGCCGAGACCTCGCCTCTTCCTCTCTCGCAGCCAGCCAGCTCGGCGCACCGAGACACGGCCTCCAGCTGGCCGCCTGCTCCGCCCGCCACCCCCGACGCCAGAGCGCCAAAGACGGCGGCGCCTCCCCGCACTTGAGAGCCCACCCCAAAAAACTTTTCGCCCCTTCCTTCCCGGCCGAGAAACGACCACCAACGAGGCGAGGGAGCAGGCAGGCGCCCGTCGGGGGAGGGCGCACCAACGCGCCGCTGCGTCCGGGCGCGCAAAGCCCTCTCCAAAGGAAGAACGGCTCGCCGAGTTGTGCCCCCTCGCCGGAAATATTATGAATGCATGTACTGCGGGGGGGGGGGTAAAGATGAGAAGACAGCGCCTTCCTGCTCCGAGGGAGGGGGTGGGAGCCAGGCTATTTTGGGACGCGCACGGCAACACCTTCGCAGCAGCGGAAAGGAGCCCCGACGGGGCGCTGGGCAGCCTCTCAGATCTCCTTTTGAGTTTTGAGACGCCCAACTAGGAGACAGCGAGGACAGCGGCCATGGAGACCCTGCTGCGCCTTGTGTGCGTAATGTTTGTGACCGTCGGGCGGGGAGATTATCGTGGCCTTCCTGCGCTCGGCTGCCGAATGCCGCCCTCCCCATCTTGGATCGCCCTGCCCCCAGCGGCAGCTCCACCCCGGGGAGGGACCGGGGAACCCCTGCAACCACCCCACCCCCCGACGTTGCCTTCCTTGGGGCAAGACGCCGCGCGAACTTGCAGCCCCCGCCCCCGGCACCTGCCTCGCTTTCCCGGGCAGATTCTTCCTGCAGATCCGGCGCGGGGATCCTCCTCTTTCTCGGCGCGCCGCTGCTTATTTATAGCCACCCAAACGCAGCTCTGTCCATCAGGCGCTGGAGGGCCGGGGCAGCCCGACCCGGCGGCCCCTCGCAGCCTATTTTGGTCGCTCTCCGCTTTGGAAAGCGAAGCAACCCGAAGAGCAGCAGCAGCTGCCTGTCTCCGGCTTCTCGGCCGCCGCGCAGCCTTTTCCTCGCTCCCGCGACCTTCCCTTCTCCAGCTGCAGCTGACTCACAAAGTCAGCGGCGAGCCAAGGGCGCGATCCGGCAAGATCTTTCCTCCGGGGAGGGGGAATAGGAAAAGGAAGGGGGATAGCGACCCCCCAAAAAAACTTTCTTGGGGGTCTTTGGCTTCTTCAAGGGCGCCGGAAAGAAGTCGCCCGCACTCTACGGCGGGGGCCCTCGGGGAGACTTGTTTACGTGGGGAGGGGGAAGGGACTTGCTGGGGGGGGGGGTTCTGCGATCTGGGGGAAGCGGGAGCCCCGAGCGAAGTGGAGGATCCGGCGAGCCGTGGAGGGGGCGCAGCGCAAGGCGGAGGATGCTCCCGGGAGGCGTCGGGGGGACGTTTACCTTGCTGGGGGAGAGCCCCGCGCCAGATCCCTCTGCCTGCCTGCCTCTCTCTCTGAGTCACCCGGAGTAGATCCAGCGCGAGCCACCGGATTATGCCGATGACTTCACGGCGCGCGGCCATCCCCGCCTCTTCCTCCGCGCCCGCGCCGCCCCCGGCTCCTCCCACGCGCCCCCCCTCCCGCGCCGCCCAAAGGGAGCCTCCGACTGGACGGCGCCGAGACGGAGTGCCCGCCCCGAGGGCGGAGAGGGGTCCCCGATTGGAGGCTCCCCGCTGCCACTCACGGGCCCCCCGCCCCCTCCAGCAGCAGGCGGAGTCGCTCCCGAGGCTGCTCGGGAAGGGGCGGGCGGAACCGGGGACCCGCTCCGAGGGGGAGGCCAGCGGGGCGGGCGGGCGCTGCTCTCGGTGCAAGGCGCGCGCGGAGCATCTGGGACTATGCGCGATCTTTGCATGGGCTGATTTCACACCCGCGCCCGCCTTCTCCCCCCTGCATTTTTGCACCGCTGTGTTTACAGAGTCTTCTCCTTCCGCAGAGATGGAGAGGAGCCTGGCTGCATTTGGCCGCGGGAGGGTCGGGGGAAGAAGGTTCTGGAACCTGGACGGGGCTTGCCGGAAGGAAAGGCGAGAGGAAGCGGGCTTGGGGCTGAAGGCTGCTTTTCCCAGGCCCCTTGTTTGCATGCTTGGCAGAAGATCGGGTGAAGCATAGAACTGCAGAGCTGGGAGGGAGGGACCCCGGGGTAATCCAGTCCAACCCCCTGCAATCTGCCCCCGACGGGGATCGAACCTGCAACCTTGGCTCTCGCCACCTGAGCGTTGCAGGTCCTGGTTCTGCCTGCTGCAATTTCAAGCGGGGGGCTTCCCAATCTGTGGAAGGGGAGCTTCCCTCGGGGACAAGAGGGAGGAGGGCCCCATCCAGCTGCCCTTTCCACTTTGAAGTACCCCTCGAGGAAGTCCGGCAGCACGGCTGTTTACTAAGCATTCCCCGGGAGAAAACAGGCAGCAGAGAGACGGCACCTCGCAGCTCTGAGCAATGCCATCTGTATGCTAACAAGGCTGCTACGGTGCTGGCTGGGGCTAAATCTGGCGCTTAGGGCTAGCGAAAGTAAGTGGTGTCATTTGCCGTGTTTCTTTCCTCCTCGCTGCTAAAACTCACGAGGTGCTTTGGAACTGACTGTGCTCATGAATCGCTTTTTTCCCTGCTGGGGAGCTGAGTTTTCCCTTCCCTCTGAGCTGTTTTAATGGATGCAAACCTCCCCTTCTGGACGTGAGATTGGGGCCCCCCATTTTTAATTAGAAGTCTGTAAAACTTAGCATTGTGTTCAGTTGTAAATTCTGCCCTGAGTTCAGTGTCAATAAGGTGTTTTCCAGAAGCGTTTTAAAATCAGCAAGCCCATCCTGGCTAATATGTTTCGTCCACTCATAAAATTCTATCCCTGTCAATCACTTCCAGAAGCCTAGGATTTAGAGAGAATCCTCTCTGGCTAGAATCTGTATGCCAGGACCACTTTAAACGGAGTGATCCTCCTATCACTGGGTGATTTCACCCAGACAAGGGGGCACACAGCATCCTAAGCTTTTCGGTTGGGGGTTTGTTTCGTTTTTTTGAAAGTTTGTCATCGAGAAAATGCTCGGGGGGGGAGGTATTGCATGATTAAACATTTCCTGAGACAGAGCCATGTCTGTTGTAGCAAAAGCTTGGTTTGATAAAATACAGTGGTGCCTCAGGTTACATACACTTCAGGTTACAGACCCCGCTAACCCAGAAATAGTGCTTCAGGTTAAGAACTTTGCTTCAGGATGAGAACAGAAATCGTGCTCTGGCGGCGCGGCAGCAGCAGGAGGCCCCATTAGCTAAAGTGGTGCTTCAGGTTAAGGACAGTTTCAGGTTAAGTATGGACCTCCGGAACGAATTACCGTATTTTTTGCTCTATAAGACACACCAGACCACAAGACGCACCTAGTTTTTGGAGGAGAAAAACAAAACAAAAAATTCTTAATCCCAGAAGCCAGAACAGCAAGAGGGATTGCTGTGCAGCGAAAGCAGCAATCCCTCTTGCTGTTCTGGCTTCTGGGATAGCTGCGCAGCCTGTATTCGCTCCATAAGACGCACACACATTTCCCCTTACTTTTTAGGAGGGAAAAAGTGAGTCTTCTAGAGTAAAAAATATGGTAAGTACTTAACCCGAGGTACCACTGTAAGGGACAACGCTCTAAATGGGTGTTTGGCACCAGTAGTGCAAGGCGGTCTGAGTGTTCCTGACCTTTGCCGCAGGGTGAAAATACTGTACTTCTTTGCTGCCAATCTCTGGAGACAACATACAGGTATTGCAGAAAGCTTTTCATGCAAGATAAGAAATGGACCCTGGAGACGGACAGCTGTGCCTCATACATGGGCCGTCCAGCAAGGGGACAGCAGAGCATTCCCGGGAAATGTGGGTCCCCTAGGCAGAAAAGCCACATGACAGCTTTGCACCTGTCCCTCCTGACACTTGGTCATCCAAATCTTGTTGTGAAGGGGTCTTCTGTAAAGCATGCAAGAATATAAGCAAGAGCACATATACCAAAACTGGAGTTTGGCTTCATGCTATAGCAATCGCCTAAGAGGCACAGGATCTGAACTGTGATCCAGGGAACTTGCAGTGAGTCTCTCCCCTAGACTCAATAAGCTGACCCCCCAGACTTTTAAATAATAAAGTTTTATTTTTATTATTAGTAGTAACCTGATTGTACTCACAACTAGGGCAGTTAAAAGTGAAGCGAGCAAGGGCAGAGGTGAAACGTGATCAGAGATTATGGCTGCAATGTGGGAGACATTTGTCTGAAGTTTGTTTTCCCCCTGATCTCCAGGCACAATTTATGGTGCAACGCTAACAACGCTTACTTGGGAGTAAGCCTATTTAATCTAATAGGTCTTCTGATTCAACATGGTCAGGATTCTGTGGAGTCAAAAGAACACAGCTGGAAAGGGAGCACAAAGAGGAGATTTTCTCCCCTCCAGTTTTTGTTTCAGACACCTTTGTCCAGTTGCACCCTTTCCCCAATATTCAAGATGAATCTGCAGTCCTTCTGCCCTTTATCTCTGCTGGGGAATAAACAGAACAGACCTAAGAGGGGAGCTTCCCTCCACAGCCTAGGCTGGCCTTGAACTCAGCAGAAATCGAACTGAATGACCATTTCAGTTGAAAGGATACAGGAAGGGGAGACATGAAACTAATCTCTTGGGCAAAATAAAACGTTAAGAGTCAAAGCACTGATTACTTTTGTTGCCTACAAATTGTACTGTGAGCTGATGTCGTTTGAGGGTTAGAGGCCTGTTGGATCTTGAATGGTTACACTAAATTCGGCTGAAGCCACAGGAAGGCAGGAGGGAGTCCCGGTTTGACTCATAAGTGGCTTATTTCATTCTCTCCAGAGGTGAGGACCAAAGGTTGGGGACCATTGGTTTAGTGTCTGCGCAGAGACCTTCCTCTTGCATAAAATATTGCAGAGGAATAGATGTCAGCCATAAGTATTCTGGCCGTAAAATGAGAGTGGCAAGGCACAATCCCTCGGAAGAGATAAATTAAATATGTAAAATCATAAAGTACAATTGAAGGGATAAAATACTGCTGTGCAGGTTGAAAGTGGTATATGTAAAGATTACTCACTTAACAGAAGGAATTCTTCAAGTTGTTAAATGAAGCTTGGGGGTTTTTTGTGGGGGGGGGGCCAGATTTTGTCAAGGTGGACCGAAAGTGTCCTGCTGATGTACTAATGAAAAGACAATAATACAACAAAACAACAACACCACAAACTGGCTTATAAGTATAAAACCAAATTTACTAGAACAGGGGTCTGCAACCCACGGCTCCGGAGCCGCATGTGGCTCTTTTACACCTTTGCCGCGGCTCCGGGGCGGATACTAGTGAGGGGAGGAGGCGCATTGTGTGCCCCGACACTCCCCACTGTGGCGGGCGCTGTACTGGCTGTGACGTCGCATGGGGGCGGTGCGTGTGTTAGTCACGCACCGTCCCGACGTCACCTTCCCGCCCGCCCGCTACATTGTAAGGGGCATGTACGCTGGTCACTGTTTTGAAGGGGAGTGAAGAACACACACACACACAAAAAGGTAACTTGTTAATTTAACGTTTATTTCTATGAGGAGGAGTAATTCTGAGGGGTCAAACAAGGAAATAATAAAAGGTGACAAAAAAGTTGTTTTTATAATGACGAGTTTTGCGGCCCCCAGTTTTTTTTTCCTTCGGAAACGGGTCCAAGTGGCTCTTTTTGTCTTAAAGGTTGCAGACCCCTGTACTAGAATAATAGAATAGAGATAGACTTGTAACCATTCAAGCAACAAACATACTAAGGTGCCATGTGCAAGACAAAGCCTGGAGATACTGTAAACATGGAGTGGATAAATGTACAACTGTATCTTAACAAGTTACATGTGCAGTAAACGTTATAAAGACTGGATAAATGAACGTTTACTGCACATGTAACTTGCTAAGATAGAGTTGTACATTTATCCACTAGTATGTTTGTGGTGGTGGTGTTTTGTTGTATTACTGTCACCACATTTTTTTCTAGAAAAAGAGGTATCGGGACTCTCCCTGAACTCTTCTCTTGTTCTCTCATGATGGCAATGGGGCCCACCTGAGAGATGCTGGAACTGAGTTCCTGTGAGTTCTGGCTGAAAAGAAGCCCTGGTTCTTGGTACCCAATGGAGATGGAGAACACAATAGCAAAAGAACAGTGCTGGCTTTGTTTTTCCGCTCTTGGCATACCTACAGGACTGCCTCTCCTGGTATACCCATCGGAGGACCTTAAGGTCCACAAAAGACAACACTTTGGAGGTCGCAAGGTGGTTAGATTGGTCTCAACTAGTCACAAGAGACTAGGGCCCTGCGGGTCTTGACATCTTTCCGCAGGGCCTGCAAGACAGAGCTGTTTCGCCTGGCCTTTGGTTTGGACTCAGTCTGACCCTTATGTCTTCCCTTCCCTTACTGTTTTGATTTATGGGCTACTTTTAAAATGAGGCTGCTTTTTAAATTGCATTTTAACCTGTATTTTAAATTGGTTGGCTTTTTCCCCTATTATGATTTTACTGTAATTTTACTGGTGTTAGCTGCCCTGAGCCTTGCCCTGGCCGGGGAGGGCGGGGTATAAATAAATTTTATTTATTTTATGATTATTCTTTTTGGTGCAGCAGGACAGGTCAAGTCAGAAGGGGTGCGCTGTGCCCGGGGGTGTCCTGTAAGCCCCACAAAACGAGACCCATGTTGCCCATTGCTATGGGCCACTGATGTGCTTCCCTCTACTAATTCAGCATCAAAAGGTGTGCTTTGACTACAAAAGGGAGTTTGACTAACAGCAGAAATCCGTCTAGAAATTAGTGATTGTACCCACTTTGCATGGACGCGGGTGGTTTTTAAACTAATATCTTTATCCCAAACTTATAGTGCAGACAAATATATGCTCAAAATTGACTTATAAGAAAAGACTGTTTTTATCAGCAAAAGCCAAACAAACAAATGCAAACCAAATTTGCGATTTCTGAACCGTTGCAGTGTAATGAACATTCTCAGTTGTATTCTTAGCTGTACGGAGTCCTGCTTTTTCCTGAGCAAACCCATTCCAGCCTGATTGCAGCTATTCTTATTTTATAGCTAGTTGCAGCCATCAGAAATCAGCATGAGAAATGCCATGTTGTGTGCTGGGCCTGGGGGTTAAGCCGAGCAACGCGGTCCAGGTCTGGTCCCGAATCCAAGGATTCCACAAGGAATCAGTCCAACGGGGCCAAGGCAGGAAACCAGGCAAGGACAAGTACAGGCTTTTGCCTCCAGAAAGCTTCAGTTAGATGCTGGAAAAAGACAATGCGGTCACAAGGCTGGACTTGGAAGATCTGAGAGCTTGAGTTGTCAGCCCAGCAGCTCCTTATCTTTCTGGAATCCAAGACACTTCTGGCTGCCAGAAAGGTTGTAAGGCATGAGGCAATCCTCTGGCCTTTTGCAATTTATGTGGAAGAGCAATGTTGATGTCACCTCCTGATATCACTGGAGCTTAAGCCTGGCTTCTGCAACTTCAAAGTAAATTGCACCGGTGGGTAAAGGAATGGAAGATTAGATCTGGCAAAACCCACAGCGCCGCGTATTTGTTGCATGGTGCTTCAGGGCTGACTCCTCGGAAAGGCATTTGCACTCCTGAGCTTCCTGCAAGCGAAGCGGCTCCACAATGCACTATTCCCATTAGTACAGTTTCTGAGCATCACAGCGGGCCCAAGGAAAGGCTAAACACCATTGTTTATAGCCTTCGTTTGTTTTAAGACAAGGTTGTGGTTGGAAGGGGAAGACGTGTGTATTTGGAGTGGTGCTAAACCTCAACCCCTTGGCTGATTCTCTCATTCAAAACCTGTTCCAGCAGCAGCTTTTCTTCCAGTGGAGGAAATATAATGTATTTTCCTTCCCATGGAATGAAGAGCAATGTGTAGGAGACAATTCTGGTGGTGGCGGCGGCGTTTTTTTGGGCATTTTTTAAAAGAACTGTATTTATTTGGTTTTTCAGATTAAAATTTTACAGTCCAACATACAACATTAAAACAAGATTCCAAGAAATCTCTCAAGACTTCCCTCCTCCCCTTTGTGGGTCCTACTGTTAATCATTTCCTCCTGCATCTTTTATAATAATCCAAATCTTTTATCTCTCCGTAATATCCACTAAATTCACCATTAAACTACAAGTGATATTCCAATGCTAACGATTTCAACTGTTTACAATGGTCTTTAAGGTAAATTATAAATCCACCCCCCCCCAATTCCTTATTAAAATTTTGGTCTTCCTGATTTCTGATTCTTCTGGTCATTTTGTCCATTTCGGCATAATCCATCAACTTAATCTGCCATTCTTTTCTGGTAGGGACTTTATCTTCTTTCCATCTCTGGGCTAATAACATCAATGCAGCCGTGGTCGCATACATAGATAGTCTTTTTGTGGGAGATAAAGCTGTCAGTCAAGTCCAACATTCCGAGAGAGGACTAACTGCCTCTGTGTGGCTGGCAGGTTGGTCGGTTGCTTCAAGGAATGTTAACTGGCAACTGCTGGGATGCAGTCTTTGCATGACTCACTACTATCTAATATATAGTTTATCTGTTATGTAACCTAAGCCTGCCTTCAGGAACGACTAAACTTGAATGAATCTGAAAGTAAATTAGTTTATGTTAATATGATTCAGATTCATGTGTGTTTTCTTTAAGAGGGACTGAAAGGGATTATCAACCAGGAAGGTATAATTATTGATAGGACTCAAATGAGTTAGCAACCCGCTTGTCGCTGCATAAACTCAGACAGGGGATCGTTTAAACTCAGCTAAATTATATAAACTTTCCCACACTTTTCTGCTCCCTTGGGAGACAATTTTGATTGACAATGGTTGGGGGAGAGTTAAGAACACCTTCCCCACTACTATTCCCTTTCTCCTAATCATGGCCTCCCAGGTTGTCTTCTGCACCTCTCCATCCATCCACAAAGAGAACATGACATGTACCTGCATGGATCATCTTGTTCGGAACCATGGTTTCCTCCATACATTGCAGCATCCTTGCACATCTATGTGTAGGTTATTAACAAGTCCAGGTATGTATCTTCACTCGTGAGGATATGACAGATAGATTTATTACTGTGTGTACACCAGTTGTGGGAGACCACAGCCAATCATTACCCACTCATTTAGTTTTATAGCCCACCCTGTCCCAAACACTCAGGGCATGTTGTAGAAATGCCCACCTCTCCAACAAAAGGGAATACTATTTTTGTCAATTTTTCTGCAGTTTCTCCACTCTTTTCAGACTCGTCTTTGGCCCAAAGTTGAGCCCAAACAGCCTTCTCTATGCCACGTTCCCTTTCCACATGCAACATGCTTTGATGAGGGAATCGATTCAAGCTCATAATTGCCCATCTGAAATGGAATAGTGCCCCTCAATGTTCCACCACATGCATTTCCTGAACAAATACACCAGCTCTTTGCCAATCCCCACCAAATATGCGGTGTCTGATTTCTGAAAAGGCCTATGTTAACCCATTGTTTCCATACTTAACATACACTGGTGGCACTCATGGCATTCAGACAGAGCTGATATTGAAATGTGACTGCTTACATTCAATAGTTGGTTTTTACGCTAAAGTGCAAGAGCAAAATTCGAAAGCAAGCCAATGGCCAGACTCGTTTCCTTTTTAACAGCAGAGCTGTTGCTGCAGACTGCTCATGCTGTACCCATTTTTGCACTGAGAAGTTCTCCTGGGCCCACCTCCAAGCTAGCTGTGACTGCAATATCGGCTCAGGCCCATTTGGCACAGACGTGGCATTGCCGAGAAGATAAATCTGGTCCCTGTTTTTTTCACTGTATTTTTCATTCTCTCCTTGGACTGTTCTCTATGCTACCCGTGTCCTCAACCAATTGCAGCAGCGTCAGGCCTGGTAGAAGCCCCCCTCCCCAAAGTGGCCAGAGAGGGCATGTTTATCTCTGATGTGCCAACATGTCCCTCTGTTGATGGCAATGAGAGGCCACCCCCTTCCATTTCCAAGGTGGCATCGCCCTAGGAATGGCTCCAGCTGGCCAGCAATTGGGGAATGTGTGGTTGAGCTGTAGTCAAGGATACCTGAGAAGTTTACCTCCCACTGGGGGACCGTTTTTTTTAAAAAAGAGAGAGGCAGATCATCAAGCGGAGGAAAGAAAAGTCGAGGCACCTTGCCAGTTTCTAATCTAAGTGACAGCATGATGCTGAGATCATAATCTGGCCCAAAGAGTGCTGAGGAGGGGAGAAGAGAAGAAAAGAGGCAGGTCAGACGAGAAGGTGAAAACAACTTCAAGCAGAAACGTCAAAGAATGAGAGAAGAGACATAATTAATCATGTTCCTACTACAGGCGTGATGACTCTGCAGAGGAAAATGCAAAAGTAATCGTCTCCCAACGGAGGACTAAAGATGCTGCGCTTATAATATCTCCAATATCTTTGATACGTAGGCACATACCCACATCATAAGAGCATCGCCTGGCTGCTCTTCTGGCATCCAGTTCTTGGTGCCACAATTTAAGGAGGATGTTTAGAAGCTGGAACATGCGCAGAGGAGGACGGCAACCAAGATGATCGAGGGACTGGAAGCCAAGCCTTATGAGGAGTGCTTGAAGGAGCTGGGTATGTTTAGCCTGGGAAAGAGGAGACTGAAAGGAGGTATGAGAGCCATCTTCAGATAGCTCAAGGGCTGTCACATGGAGGCAAGAACAAGCTTGCCATCTCCTGCTATGGAGGGGAGGACTCGAACCAGTGGCTTCAAGTTCCAAGAAAGGAGGTTCTGACTCAACATCAGGAAGAGCTTTCTGACAGTAAGAGCTGTTCTACATTGGAATGGAAGGTGGTAGGATCTCCTTCCTTGGAGGTCTTCAAGTAGAGGTTGGATGGCCATCTGTCATGGATGCTTTAGCTGAGGTTCCTGCATTGCAGGGAGGTGGACTAGCTGAGCACTGGAGATCCCTTCCAACTATATGCAGATCATCTCAAGAGTATTGTCTGGGAGCACATGAGGCCGTATCTTAAGCAAGTCTGAGTCTGGTCAACGCCTGGATGGGTGACTGTCTTGGGAGCCGTGTGCTTGCCACCTTGGGTTCCATGATGGAAGAAATTAATAGTGAAACATAACAATGTCTGCCATAGCTTAATTTAAACTGGGCTTCACAAGGATCCAAAGTACCTTTTTAAATTAATACACATGCCTTGAAGCTTGTACCAAAGGCTCCTCCTCCATGATGTCCCCACCACATCTCCATGTGGTTTTTAATGCCTTAACACAGAAGTTCTCCAGCCATGAGACACGGGCCATTTGTGGCCGACAAGCACCACTCAGTTGCCTTGCAAAAAGGGGGTGGAACAACTGAGAATCTGGTTTTGACCCTGCCCACCAACAGTGGAGGTTGATAGATCTCCCTCTGGTCAGCACTGCCTCAAACAGGCTTGCAAAGGGCCAATGACTTTCCTAATACAATGCTGGTGCACTCCTGCTAATTCTTCCTGAATATTGCCTAGCTAAAAGGGTCCTTCCTCTTCAGTAATCTGGCCCAGGGTCTGTGATTAGCATAGCATGGCCCTGTTTTTGACAATGGTGGTGGCAATGATGGAAGATGTCTATTAAGTGGTCTTCTGAGACCCCTTGGGTGGTCCAGGAGGGAGGATTAAGAACTGCTCCCTGAACACATTGAAATGTTTCGATCAGGAGGGTATCAGGCAAGCTTAACCATGCAGACTGTTATTCTGATTCCTATTATTATTATTATTATTATTATTATTATTATTATTATTATTATTAGGCTGTCTTCCAGGATGCTTTTTATTATGTTTTTATCATTGATGTGTGTAATGTGTTTTTAATGCTGGATCCTGCCCTGCGATCTTTTGATAAAGGGCAGTGTATAAATTGAAATAATAATAATAATAATAATAATAATAATAATAATAATAATAATAAAGAACAAAAAAAATCGGCAGGTTAGGTATCATGGGAAATGATGGGAGGATAAGGCAGACGGCAGAGGATGAGAATGACACACCTAGTTGGTCGTTTGCCTGCTTCCAGGACATTTTGGCGTTTTAATGTTTTGCCTAAGGTGCCAGAGACCTAAAGCTGTTACTTGACTTTTCCCCTCGAACAAATGTGCACAGATTTTACACACACACACACACACACACACACACACACACACACACGTCGAACTCCTATGATGAGAACTTCCAGGCTTCCCCCTGGCCTTGGAGGACTTCGTATCAGGCTCCCCGCAATAGTGGACATTTACTTAAGTGCAGTATTATGGGCACGATGTGACTAATTACTGCAGTTTTTCCTTTAAACCTATTCTAGTCGAAAGGCAGTAGGCTTTGTTCTGGTTAGAAAATACAAATTAGCTCCCCAGCTAATTTGTTGTCTGAAAATATAAAGTTCATTCTTCTAACTTGCAGCAGTAATAGCTCATGCACATTTTATGTCTCTGCTGAAGATCAAGGTCTCAAAGGAGTACTTGAAAAAATAAAATATTTGTCTTTGTTTTAATGCTTTAAAAGACTTCTTTAAAACACACACATGCATTCTGAGCTAACTGTTGTAAAAATAGATTTTATTTTTCCCCCGAAGGAAAATTATTCTTTTCTAGGGCAAAAACGGCATTTCTTCTTTTTCTAAAAAAAGAAGTGCAAAGCCCAGAGGAAGCACATTGCTATAGCAGAGACCCACCTTTTACGATGTAAAGAGCCCTAATGGAAAAACATTCTGCAAAGTCATTCCCTAATCAGTTCTTCTTTGTGCGTCCTAGTGCTGATCTCTCACAAGGAAGACAACCGCCTTATCTGGGGTTGAGGAGTCCTGGCTTACATCTAGCCCACAATGCCTACCATGATCTCTTGTCCTTTTGCAAACAATATTCACCCTTTTCTGTGAGACATCTTCAAACAGCTCTTGTTTATTCACAGGACAGAACTGAACTGAAGGGCTCAGTCAGCCTGCTTATATAGAGCTCCAGTACCACGTTACTGTAACAACTTTCTAAAACTATCCAATCACTGAATGTCACTTTCGATCCTTCATTTGCATAACTATCTACAGTATCCCCCTGCTGGCCCAGGGTGAGAACTTCAGTACATAACAGTCAACATATTTTTAATGTGTTAAATGGAGTCCCACTTTTTGTGTCCCAACAGTGTCAGCAGTACAGACACTGCATGGATGGAAGTGGGGTAAAAATAGGGAAGGGGATTTATTTGCTGCAATATAATGGGCACCCCCCATAAAACCCCCACTGTTTTCTTTTAACTTGTAATAAGTCTCATAATATTTTTTAATGCTGATGTTTTTCGAATGGTTCTGAGCCTGCCAGCTATCCTGGTCAGCAAAATCGCCCGAGGAAAGCTTATGGTCCATTCTGGGACTTGATCACTAAAATATAACCTAAAATTGTCATTTAAAACCTTAATCATTTTAGTAGTACAGCTTGTTCCCTAAGTTTTATGGCAGCTGCACAGAATTTGGCCACCCTTAGCGTGATCTCTAGATCCTTGTCCTCTACCAGGAGTTTTAGAAATTGAAGTTTGGACCCATTTGGAGATTTTTGTATAGCAGGAGTGATAAATACCGAGCTTATATCCCCGTAGAAACGGCAACATAACAAGACACAAGAGACAATTTCTACTTCCATCAAGTCGCAGGGGCAGACTCGTTCCGCGTATGGTTTACCCTCAAATCTGCCCTGCAATAAGGCAAAGTCAGTAATAAATGTTGGAAATGTAAAGAAAAAGAGGGAACATTTTATCACATGTGGTGGGAATGTAAAAAGGTGAAATGCTTCTGGGAGATGATATATAATGAGTTGGGAAAAAATGTTGAAATATACATTTATAAAGAAGCCAGAAGCATTTTTACTGGGTATGGTTGGGAGTGATATAAATAGAAAAGAATGTAAGCTCTTTTTATATGCAATAACAGCAGCAAGATTATTATTGGCCCAAAAATGGAAGCAAGAAGAATTACCGACAATTGAAGAATGGAGGATGAAGTTAATGGACTATGCAGAACTGGATAAACTAACAGGAAGAATTCAAAACTGGCGGGATCAGAAATTCACGGAAGACTGAAGTAAATTTACAGACTATTTGAAAAGCATTTGTGAAGATCAGATGACGTTTGTAGGTTTGCAAGAACTTCTGTGAAGAGTATTGTTGGAAGTATTGCAAAAACAGATAAGGGGAAGTATAATTTGTTAAGAGACTTAAAGGCAATATAAAGTTAAGAAATGTATAAGAAGTGGATAAAATGGTGGATTATCAGAGGTGCTGATGGAAGTCTAAAAATATTGTATAAGTGATAAGTTTCGTGGTACACTTTATAATGTATACGTTAAAATCAAGAAAAATTATTATATATATTAAAAAGCAATAAGGCAGATGGCAGCACATTGAAGGACAAAAGCTGGCCCATCTTCCTCCCTGAGCTCGGCAGCACGGGGGGGGGGGAGGGGAACAACAAGCAGGGACATTCCAGGATCAAATCAGATCCTGAGATGGCTTGCATAATTCTGAGACTGTCCATGGAAAATCGGGACACTTGGAGGGTATGCACTCTCTCTATTGCTCTCCCTCTCTCCCTCCACAACTCCTAGCAGAGCTCTTCTTATCTTCTTCTGAAGGTACATAACGTTCGTCTCTTTGACTCTGAGTGTCCAGGACAGAGATCTTTCTTAACACAGCTGGCATCATTAACTTAGATGTGGGTAAATCCCCCCCATCATGGTCCTTTAATAAATCAACATATGTGAGCCATTTTCCCTTTTTTTCCAAGTGGTTTGAGCAGTAATGCTTCGTGTGGTGAAAGCCACCACGGAGTCTTTTGTTCCAATAAGTCTTTGTATCTCTCCCATACTCTCATTAGTCATTTCCTGATTATATGGTTGTAAAAACTTCTATGAACCTTCCCTTTCCCGTACCATAGATATGTGTGCCAGCCAAATCTGTTGTCATGTCCTTCTAGTTCTAACGCCTCTTGCTTATCCAATCTCATCCAGTCCCTGATCCATACCAAACAAGCAGATTCATAATACAATTTAAGGTCTGGGAGGGCAAACCCACCTCTATCTTTTACGTCTGTAAGTATTTTATGTTTTATCCTTGGCCTTTTGCCCCTCCCCCCCCCAATAAATGTTGAAATCTCTTTCTGCCATTTTTTAAAACATTCATCTTTCAGGATGACTGGTATTGATTAGATGTGGGTAAAATTAACACAACAGCACATTCTGATAACCAGAGGATTTTGGAACTAAAAACTGTTGGGAATGGGATTGCATGGAAGGCCAAACAGAGTGTCTGCTTCATTTTCTAATCATATTCAGATTGTTATTTTTAAGGAAACAGCCAACAGGAAAATGAGATTTCTTTAATTTTTTATTTTAATATTGACTAATTTAAGCTAGAGGACAATAACATCCAATTATATTTGAGAGCATCTATAGTGACAATGCATTGTGTGGGAATAATTGTATACTTCATAACAGAGCAGTAGCTGTCATGGAAAGCCTTTCAATAAACAAATTAAAAAGGGAATGCTTGAGATAATTCTAATACCAATAGAAATCACGACCTCTTCAAGTAACAGGAAAAAGATGCATTTCTGTGCCACTGCCAGGGATCATCAGAAATTTCCTTAAAAAGAGATTTTAATGTTAAAATTCAGAACTGCTAATCAGAATTTAACTATACAACTGGTGCGTCACAACTCTCAAATTAAATTGTGATGGCCCTTTCTTTAACCTTAACAATAGTATTTCTGGCATGTCCCATCCCTTGTAGAAGAAGTCTAGCACCACAAGGAAAATGACAGAGGAAACCCTGAAGGCCCTTTCCAAGGGGTGAATTAGACCTAACTCTTTCTGTACTCCATTGCAGCTGCACCACATGCTTCCAGAATATATGTTTATGGAGCATTCGTCTTGATTTGTTTTCAGGGATATTAAACCACCTCAGCTATTTAACACTCCTGCGTCCTGATTTGTTTGTGGGGAGGTTGGATGACGTTGTGTCAAAGCAAGCATCAACCCACACTTTCCAGCACATTGTACAGTTGCTTTCCTTCTTGCAAAAAGCTGCGCCTTTTGATCAGCTCCCGTCCACAAAGTGGCTTCAATCCAAATTGAGAAAAAGAATAAATGACCTTGCAGGTAATGTGGACGCAGCCCAGCAGTCCCGGCTGCATCTCCCTCCTCTCCCGTAGCGCTCCCATAGAGTCTCCTCCAGCACCATAATTCAAAAGCATAATTCAATTCTTCGGCGATCAGCCTTCTTTATGGTCCAACTCTCACTTCCATACATCACTACTGGGAAAAGCATAGCTTTAACTATACGGACCTTTGTTGGCAAGGTGATGTCTCTGAATGCTACCTATTTCTAAATAGGTAGCAAAGTAGACAGCAGAGAGACCCTAGTTCTTGGTGATCAGTAAAATCAAGAGACTTGGTTCAGCCTACAGTTCAAAGAAGGATCTTTTATCCAACTCTGTTGTTTGGATGTCTTACATAATGTGAAGTTGGCCAGTTTTTACTGAAGGTCTCAGAAGGACATCTGTGTCTGTATCCTGGTTTGTTAGCACGCATAAATACTTTGTCTGTGGAATTCATCCTTGACGGAGTGTCATATAGAGTTCCGGACATATGTAATATATAATTTTGTATGTGTTTTCAGGCCCTCTCCATGTTGGAGATTTATGGATGCATGCTCAAAACTAAACTGACCGTGGTCGCTCAGCTTATAATTTGTAGCTCCTGTTCCCTTCTTCTTTGTTTGCCTTGCCAACTGTTTTAGAGAGTTAAGTAGAAATTAGCTTGTGATTATACGACCCAAACAATTCTGTGCTATTTAAGCACAGGATGCCATGTAGAGGGAAGTAGGCCGTTGTTTATTTCTTTGGAAACTAAAGCATCTCTAGGAAGGAATCCTTTTATACGTTCCTAAGAAGAAAAATAGCTCATCAGAACCAAGGTCATATTTTGTGCGGTAGCAACAGTTTAGCTCCCCACTTTATAATTGTAGTCTGAGTCTGTTTATAATATGAAAGCTGAGACAGAGTATTTAGATGGCACTATTAAGACCCATCATGCTCTCCAGGTCTAACCATCGATAATTACCCCTTTCAGAAGGGCTTGACATTCAAAATAAATATACCAGCAAGCACAAAGACGGAAGGGAACGTTACATTCCGTAGCGTCCTCTGGATGAATCTGTCTGATAAAATACAAATCCTGGTTTTTCATTCTTCCTATAATATCTCGTTTTGCACTTGGCTTGAAAGGACCCACCCATAGGAGACCAAGCAAGACTTCATTATTCTAATTATCTTGCTCAAGCTATCTTCTTAAGTACAATCTCTCTGAAGTGATCAAAACTAATGAATGTAAAATCTTAAGTCATGGCAGTGGGGGGCTGTGTGTGTGTGTGTGAAAACAGAAGTCACGCTCCAGCTCCTTAACTCTTGTGCCACGACTGCAAGCTTTCTGAGACAATACCGTGTTTCTTGGAAAGAGAAAGCTGCCCCTCTTTGTCTCTGTGCTTTGATTCCTGATCCATTTTCATGTGAAATGTTGATAAGAGAAACTTAAATCAGGCCACATACAGACCCCCCCCCAGGGCAGCGGGTCCCATTTTGAGAAGAAACAGGATCATGCCCTCTCCTTGCCACTGCACCTCCTACAACCTCTCCAGCACAAACCACCTCCAGCATCCCCCCAAAAAACCCTTCATCCCGATTTCATTTCATTTTATTCTTGGGTAGATTTCCCCAAGAAAGGAAAGCACAAACCAATAAATAAATTTTAGAAAGGGGAAAAAGTGGACGCAGATGCACAAAGCATTTTTTAAATAAAAAGAATCCAGACTCCTTGCACTCTGCTGTGCTCCCTCTTTTTCACTGCCCAGGGCAGCCCTGCTCTCTGCCTGCCCCTCAGAGTCACTGCCTCCTGTGGGGCTGGGCCTTGGCGGTGGTGGCCCCTTCTCCTCCTCGCCTGCTCTCCAGCAGCCGCCATGAGCTGCCCAAGGGAGGAGGCTGGCAGAAGCAGCCGTGGAGAGACCACAGGATGCCCCTTGCGGTCACCCCCGCTGCCCCCGCCATCTCTCAGGACAAGTGTTGACCCATCCTCCTGCCCCACCTCAGCACTGGGGGGGGGGGAGGGATAGGGACATTCTGGGATCAAATCAGAAGCTGCGATGGCTTTTGCATTTTGGGACCAGTCCTGGAAAATCAGGACACTTGGAGGGTATGTTATTATGGCTCAAGTCAAGCAAGGTCGCAAGTAAAACCAACTTGGTCTTCCAAGTTGGGCCATTAAGCAGGACGTGCTGGTCCCATAGGTTACTCGAGAGGCGAGGTCCAAGTCCGGTCCGTGGTCAAAGATGCAACATGGAGGCAGTCCATAGTAGATGAAGCTGGGTGCAGGGCAGGGAGTCAGCTGAAGTCAGGAACAGGCTTGCAAGCAGGGAGCCAGGGCAGGGCAGGGTCCAGGCAGGAACTAGCAACCAACAATGTTGCTCCTGCAACTTGGGACTGGGGCTGGCCAGCTTTTATCTGCCCCGAGGCATAGGGCGGCCATGATCCTCTGGTGACTCGCCTCTCCTGGCCTGGAGGCGAGCACTCCTCCTGCAGGAACTTAGTTCCCTCCGCCTCTCTGCCCTGAGCCTCTGCAGCTCAGGAGAGGCTGGAGGGTTACCGGACCCAGAGGCAACCTCCTCTTCCCCTGACGGTGCTGAGAGTGGAGCACCTGCAGGCAATGGGTCCTCCATCACCTCAGGAGCCAGAGCAGACTCAGCTGGTGCCTGCACCTGAGGACTCAGCACAGGTGAGGACCCTTCAGGCTCAAGCCCCAGCCCAGGCTCAGCTGGTTCTGGAGGCGGGGAATCCTGTGCAGGCTGGGATTCCTCAGGTTCAGCATCCGAGTCCAAATCCCAGGCCATCACACAGGAGATGGAGCCTCAGTTCTCTTACTTGGCTTTCCTCTCATATCAGGTAGGGGTATTTGGGGGGGGGGGCGAAAATCTGGTTTTGCATCATTGATTGGGGCGGACAACGTGAGGCGTTCAGCCTAATTTCGAAAAGGCTCTGCAAGTAATCTGTACATATCTCTGGCAAGAGTGAGGGGGGTTTAGAAATCATATGTGATTGAAAGAAGAACAGAAAGACAGAAGGAGCATCAGTAAGAGAAACTGCAGAGGAAAAGTTGCTTATAGATTTCTGAGATCTCATCTTCCTAGTCTTAAAAGTGTTTCAACTTCATTAGAACTTCGCTGTTGTCTGAGCTCCTGCTCTGGGCACAGTAAATGTGACACCCGGGGCATTTCTTGCTCATTCAAGGGTCTTTTAATCTCTCTCCTTCAAGGGGGCGGGGGCACTTTTATTATAGGTTTTTATGCACTTCTCTTTAGGAAAAGATCCATACAAAGATGTAATTTAAGATTTCAAGTTCAGGGCAATATAAAGATGACGGCAGAAAGCTATTCAGGTGCTGTAAAGTCAAGGCTTCCGGGGTACTGTAGGCACAGAACAACCATACCGTAGTATTTATAACGTACATTTATAAAACTCCTTATATTGCAGAGCTGGGGAGGTCAGACCACTCAGAACCATGGAGGGATAAAAGAGAAGAGCAGCATTATACTGGGAATCTAGCAGAGCCCATTCCGCATCAGACGAGTGAATAACCAATTGCGGAACAATGGAAAGAAAATAGTACTTCAGGACAGCAATTTTTGCTATCAGCCTCCTACTTGTTCAGCTGGTAAAAGCAAATTTTACTTTGCCAAACTACATTGATAATGAGAATTCGTCTTACCCGGCAATCCAGTCTCGCAAGTAACTCGGGTTTCAAAGGGGGTGGATAATAATCCTGAAAAACGGAGGTGCGTTTATGTCCCATGGAAATGAATTGATTTCCGTGGGGCTGACATGTAGCCAGCTCTCCATCTTTCAGCCACATCCAGTGCCATTCGCCAAGGAAATTATTGCGTGGATAGAAGCATCTGTAGAAGACGAGGCATTTTGAGAGAGATGCTGAAGGTAACAAAATGTTGGAGGGTTTGGAAATGGCTAGAAGCAGGATTTTAAAGGAGTGACATTCTGCGTGAATGCTTCTCGTTCAAGGATACCACATTGTAGGTATGAAAAGCATACCTTGAGAGAATGGTGCTTTCTTTCTCCCCCCCTTTTTATATTGTTTTTGCACCTAAAACACGAATCCCTTGAGCGCAAACAATATTTTTTAGGAGCTGTTGTTGTCCTGCCATCTGCTGCCAGCCATTGGCTGCTGATCCCTCTTTCTGCTTTCGCAGCCGCGAGTTCCTGGATTTGTGTCACACTGGCAAACGATTCTCCGAGAAGGGAAGGGAGGAACTCTCCTGGCCTAAAAAGCTGAAACATCTGCTGGAGTTATTAACAGCCTTTTGGCTGAGTTCAGCAGTAGGGCACCTTGCGGTTGATAGATTCTTCCCTCAGCAATTCAAAACAATGCCATTAAAGCAAATTTCTCGTTTGCAGAGACGGAGGCGGCCTAATGAGGCACAAACCGTTTCTAAAACAGTTCCACTTTGGAGGAAAAAATGGCTGCATCCTCTAAGGGCAATCCGGTGATGCCTTTTTGCCATATATTGTCATTAGTCTGTCAGCGCTAGGCACCCGTGGTTAATATAGTTAACCAAGGCTATCCCACTGTGGGAATGCACATGGATTGGAGAGAAAGAGCCAAGTCAGGACACATTTTAGATACTCCCTGTGATAGGAATTTTGAGGTCTTAGACATATGGTAATGTTCATAAGCGTACCAACCAAGCATAGATCAGCACAGGAAGACCGACCTGGAACCATTTTGATTCCTAAACTGAGCAAATGTTTTCTCTGCAAGGTCAAAGTGGGAAACCGTCCATTCTCTCTTTCCTCACAAATCCTGTCTTAAGGGCACATTTAAGATATGAATAGGGTGTGAGCCTGTGACATGGCCCAGGAACTAAGTATTTATCACTACAAAAGAATGGCCAGGCTCCCCAAGGGTATCCAATCAAGTAACCTGCCAGACAGGAGATGAACAACGACAGGAGAAAAACAACATTCAAATTTCTGTTTTAAGACTGCCTTTTCTGTGATGTAGGTATGATGTATCTGAGGGGTGGCCTTAGGTTACACCCCTTCTTTGATGTATGTATGATGTTTCTGGGGGTGGTCTTGATCTACAGGGTGGCAATTTCAAAAGTCTCTATAAGGCCTTGCGCACCATTTTTCTGGGTTCCTCCTCTCTCCTGCGGGTGAGGGGAGCACCCTGTTGCAACAGATCAATAAAGATCAAGCTTACTAGCTGCTTTGCTTCTCAATATTCTCTGGTTGGCCTCTGTTATCTTCTCCTACCAATAGGGAACCTATGTAAGGACTCTATATGGGCTCTTGGATACCCCATAAGGGAAAGGGGCAATTTTTGTTTACAACACTCCCCCTGCCTCATTTGCATGCCCTCCAGGTGTCCTGATTTTCCAGGGACGGTCCCAGAACTACAGCAGCTATCCCAGGGTCTGATTTGATCCTGGAAAGTCCCAGGTTCCCTTTTGCCTCTCCGCCTGGTCTCGGAAAACGAATAAAAGTGGTGTCTGTGAAGGTGCAAAAAGAGAGTCGTTCTGGCTCTGTATTGACAGTCACCCTGCCATTCTAGTGAGGCCGGAGGGACTAGCATTAAATCAATGCCGGATTTACGTATAAGCTAAACAAGCTATAGCTTAGGGCCCCACTTTCTTGGGGTGCCCCAAAAATTGAAAGAAAAATTGTGTTGTGTAGGCTCCTATTTTGTTATGTTCAAATGGCTTGAGATACCTACAAGGTCCATAAATTACCATACAGTGGTGCCCCGCAAGACGAATGCCTCGCAAGACAGGAAACCCGCTAGATGAAAGGGTTTTCCGTTTTGGAGGTGCTTCGCAAAACGAATTTCCTATGGGCTTGCTTCGCAAGACGAAAATGTCTTGCGAGTTCCTGCGGGGTTTTTTCCCCTTCCCCCCCTTTTCCCCAAGCCGCTAAGCCGCTTATCAGCTGATCCTAAGCCGCTAAGCCGCTTAACAGCTGATCCGCTAAGCCGCTTATCAGCTGATCCGCTAAGCCGCTAATAGCGCTAATCCGCTAAGCCGCTAATGGGCTTGCTTCGCAAGACGAAAAAACCGCAAGACGAAGAGACTTGCGGAACAGATTCTTTTCGTCTTTCGAGGCACCACTGTATAGCATGTATTCATCACAAAAAGCAGGGATAATTGGTTGTGGACAAAGAACAGCTGGACATAGAAAGGGTCCCATTACCTTCAGGAGCTGAGGGCCTCATCAAACCTAAATCCGGCCCTGCATTAACTGATCAACGTTTTACAAAGACAGAAGTAGGGATCAAAGAAGTGCATTCAACAATACCTACGCTCTGATATAACTAGACCGTACAGGTTCTGACCTAGTCTCATATGGCACTTCCCCCAAGAAAACCTATTAAATTGGGGCTAGAAGACACTGCCATCAACTGGCTGAAAATAAAATTGTTCCGAAAGAAAGGTTCTAATTGATGGAGCTGCGACAGATCACATCTGTATGAAACGTTCAAAACAGTACTGTACCACTTTAGGAAGTCAGGTCTTCCACAAATCCTGGAAATTGTGGTTTATTAGGGGTGGTACTGAGAGCGCTTGGGAGACCCCTATTTCCCTCGCAGAGCTCCCCTTCTTGGAGTGATTTAATAAGCAAAACCTTTTCCCAGGGAACTCTGGGAAATGTAGACCTGCGAGGGGAAAATGGTTCCCCCCACAATTCACAGCACTTTGAGCGCTTTATTTATTTATTTCATAACATTTTTACAATGTTTGATTGTGGGGGAGGGGGAGCATCGAAGCACTTTACAAAAATGCCCCTCTGTGAGAGGAATGGGGTCTCCTAACAACTCTCAGCACCTGTGACAAGCTACAGTTTCCAGGTTTCTTTGGGGGAAACCATGACGGTTAAAGTGGAATAACGGTGTCTTAAATGCATGGTGTGGCCTAAGTTTCATAGAAACTCTTCTGTTTGCAAAATAAATGATTCCGATTTCCAAAGAGCTCCAACAGACCGAAAAGGTTGCATTTGTTTATTAATGACTTGTGATTAAGACATTTGGGGTGGGGTCTGAACCGCAAGCAACGGTCAGATCAGGTAGCAGAGACAGAATTGGTGCAGCTCATCTCTGACAAAAAATAAATAAAAATAAATTAAGATAGCAAACCAATAAGAGCAAACTGTGGAGCAGTTCTATAAGTCCAGGCATGCAGATTCTGTCCTGAAATATGTGGAAGAAATAAAATAAGGACTAAGTGCCCCTTTCTGTTTTGATTTTGTTCGGACCTACATTTTACTTGGGAAGAAAAGGAAATATTGTGGAATGTTTGAAACGCTAATATGCTGCTGAATCTGGAATCTGGAATCTGGACAATCTTTCCTGTTTGTGTTTGAAAGATTGAGTAATGCTCTATTAGCCACTATTTTCATATAAGTCTATTTTACCAGTGCAATTTTACAAGAAAAAGAGGAGCAGGAACTCACAATGAACGCCTCCCTTGTTTTCTTAGACTGGCAATGGCACCCATCAGAACTCAGGTCCAATGAGTTCTGGCTGGGGGAAAAAAATCCCTGCATTTTACTATTTTCATGAATTGTTGGTAAATCCAGTTCCCACCTTTTAAGAAGAGCAACCCCAAGCATGTTTTCCCTAGAAATACATAAGTCCTTCTGAATTCTACGGGATTTACTTCTGCAGTAAATGTGCTTAAAATGGAAACTCAGAAAAACAAAGCCCGGGTTTATTTCAGCTCTAATTTATTGTTGGGCATGAATGCCGATTGAGCATATTCTGAAATCCAGCCACATTCTACTATTTCTGGAGGGAAGCTAAGGTATTTATTTTATGTGCGGTATAATCTTACATTGATAAAGCAATCTATAAGAAACGTTTGCGTGTTGAGTTCCGCAGTGCCACCCCCCAAAAAAAATTCACACAGCACACGTTAATTTTTGTTTAAGGTTTTTGGCATAATTTTGGCCACAACTTTATTTAAATACAGAAAATGTGAGTGGTTGCTTAGGCATTGGTTATGACTATGTCCTTGCCCCCCCAAGGACAGCGCTGGTACTTCCGGACACCACCGGAAGCCAGCGTGGGAAACAAGTATTGGGGAGAAATGAGGCTGGGTAAATGCAGTCCAACACCTCTCACCCTCATGTTCCGGTGGGGTCTTGCCCGGCCCAAGTCCGGCTCCACGGACAAGGACGAAAGGATGGCAAGCCCCTGGATTCCTTTAACGGAATTCCCATTCGCATCATTTGGAGGGATAGGCACCTTACCCCTCCAAGCACCAATTTAACCAATGCCTAACCGCCAACCTTACAAGTTGTGACGATTTGCTACGCAGTAGGCAAAAACCAAGTGGCAAGAGCCAATCAGCCAAATGGCAAAATTCCTACCAGGCCCCCGCTCAAAGGCGAACGACCCCATGACAGGCATAGCAAGGTCAAATGAACCCAAGAACTACCCTAAAAAGGGAGGGGGGGCGGGTGATCCGATGCAAAACGGCCAAGAGGAAGTCCCCTAGTCTAGCTCCTCAATTTATAGACTCTAAACCCCTCCTCCAATTTTGCAACACCCAAATTTCCCCAGCGACCCAATTAACCCTTTCATCTTGGGTTCCCAAAATTGCCAATTCATGATGGTGGCCTGCTCCCCAACCGCAACACGTGCTCTCTGCTAGTGAGAACACGCTTTGCGTGTTGAGTTCCGCAGTGCCACCCCCCAAAAAAAATTCACACAGCACACGTTAATTTTTGTTTAAGGTTTTTGGCATAATTTTGGCCACAACTTTATTTAAATACAGAAAATGTGAGTGGTTGCTTAGGCATTGGTTATGACTATGTCCTTGCCCCCCCAAGGACAGCGCTGGTACTTCCGGACACCACCGGAAGCCAGCGTGGGAAACAAGTATTGGGGAGAAATGAGGCTGGGTAAATGCAGTCCAACACCTCTCACCCTCATGTTCCGGTGGGGTCTTGCCCGGCCCAAGTCCGGCTCCACGGACAAGGACGAAAGGATGGCAAGCCCCTGGATTCCTTTAACGGAATTCCCATTCGCATCATTTGGAGGGATAGGCACCTTACCCCTCCAAGCACCAATTTAACCAATGCCTAACCGCCATGGAGCCCACAGCTCACCGCCAAACCACTCACAGCCCCAGCCAAGACCTCAGCTTGGCCACCACCGCACCTATCCAAGCCTCATTACCCGAAGCCGAAAGGTGCACGCCATCATCTCGAAAGAAGGATGGCCTCTGAGAGGAAATCTCAGGATGAAAAATCACATCTCCGCCCAGCTCCAAGATCTTTTTTGACATTGCGAAGTTGATGCGTTTTCTGGCTCTCTCAGTGGCGGCTGGGCAACGAATGCCCCTCCAAGCACGCCTTTGTAGCAGCCTTGACCAAAATATTTTTGCTGTTGGCACCATTGCCCGCAGCGCCTCCAAGTCCGACAAAATTGCAGCACGCAGGGAAAAACAGTCCGTAGAAACCAGGTCGTTCTCACCCAGCTGCACCACAATGGCCGATGGGGGTCCTTCTCTTAGCAACTGCCTCCGGATCCTAGGCAGGAGCTCCGGCCAGCGCATTCCCTGTCTGGACAGCCAAGACAACTGAATATGTGGAGGAAGGCCAAGACCTGGACCCTTTTCCGACTGTCGTGCTGCTACACCAGCCCAGTGGATGATGCTGTGCCCCACCATCCAGATGCGGACAGCTGCTAAACCTAAGATAAAACAAGCGAAATTTGTAAGACACCAATAATGTTAACGAACATAACCTTTGAATGCATTCGATTTCCAACGACCTGTATTTTATTTCCACTGCCTTATTAACACGCTTTCCGGCCTTCTCGGTGGTAGTTTGTCTAGGCATAGGTTCCCGACTAGCTGCACCTGACCTCAGCAGGGCAGCACTGATGACTGGGCCCCACCAATATCATCAGTACCAGCAAACATTGTGGGGGAGCAATGAATCCCAAGGCAATCGCATCCCGCCAGGTGTCGTTCCCCATAGGGGAAAGATGCACCCCATCTGCCCTAAAAAGGGCAACAGCCTTGAAGAAAATTAGCAGGGTGCAGAACCACCTAAAGCAAGGACCTATTATTTTATTTGTTATTTTATTTACTTTATTTATTTTATTCTATTATCCACCGCCTTATTAACATGATTCCTGGCCTGCTCGGTGGTAGTTTGTCTAGGCATTGGTTCCAGACTAGCTGCACCTGACCTCAGCAGGGCAGCACTGACAACTGGGCCCCACCATATCGTCAGTTCCAGTAAACAGCATGGGGGAGCAATGAACCAGGATCAGACTCAAGCTCACCCCAAATGCTCCCAGGGACTCTGTCATGGCCCTACCCCTCGAAAGGGGTCGACAAAAGCATGGCGAATCCTTGGATTCCCTTAATGGAATATCTTTGCGCATTGGGGGGGACAGGTGCTCCAACCCCCCCTCCAAACCACCTTGAACCAATGCCTTAAATTATTTTGAGTCCAGGGAGAGCTGCCATCAACTCAATCCAAGCCCTCTTGCATGCAGGAATGCAAACTTATGCTGGAGGAAACAGCAAACATTCTCGCCCAGCTGTACCACCAGCACTGCGGGAGGACCTGCACAGGTCACACTCGACCGCACCAAAGGAAGGATCTCCTCCCAAAGTATTCCCCATCTGGAGATCCAGTATATGTTCACATGGGCAGGAAGACTGAAATGGCGCCCCAGTCCAAACTTGTCAACATGCTTGCCAGCCTAGTGTACAATGCTGTGGCCCAAATGTGCACAGCTGCTCCTATGAAAAAAGAAAAGAAAAGAAAAAGAAGAAGGGGGGGAGGAAAAGGAAATAACAGACAAGCATCAGCACAGACATCATTGTGACACTTCCTGATATAACCCTTGTCAGCGTCAGACTTCTAATGACCCGTATTCACAATCCTGTCTACTGACAGGCCCCCAGTGTGCAGCCTTTGCAGCAGCACCTAATTGTAAGGAATGAGGCGTGTTCAGCGATAAGCAAGCCGCAGGCCGTAATAACTGGTGCATGACGTAAGCACATTGATGTCTGGCTAACGGGAACCCATTTTCATGCACTAGGAGCAGGCCAGCCCCCAGGGAATAAAAGCCAAATATTCTCTTCTATAACCGGGCAAGGGCCCTCCTCACCTGTGGCGGGAAGCCTGATTGTGGCACTCCTGCCCACTAAGTCTGTTTTAGCGTTCCCAACTCTAATGACAAACTCCAAAGGGTAAGGAAAAGTCCTGAAGCAATAAGCCTCTGGACTCTCAGCCCCGTGCTGGCTCCAACAACCATTTTCCCAACCCTCAGTGCGAAAATGCAATGGACTACTGAAAGGAGTCTCGCCTTGATCTTTAACCAGCAGACAAGTTTTAACTTGATGCAAATACTGCATAGGTAAAAATTGACCGACTTCCTGCCCACTGTCCTATGAGGTTGGAGCTTATTTCAACCTTCCAAGGCCCTGCGCACCGCAAACTTTATACAAGGGTCTCTGAAAAATAAAGCTTCAGTGTAACAGACATTGCAGCGGACTGAATTCTGATAGTTATAACAGCACGCCCAATCTGCAGCAGGTGGACCAAATACTGCAGGATCTGCTCAGAGGATGGGGGCCAATTCATCTCAATAGCCGAGGACTGCCAGCTTAAGGCTAAGAAATCCATCCAGGCCTTCCCCTAAGAGGTAAAAGCAAAAGGGGAAATGGAAACTGCCGCTCTCTGTAATTACTAATTGTTGTCAAAATGCCGCAGGTAGTCTGGAAAAAGTCTGGCAATAGCTGAGTCTGGAGCCCAGGATCTGAAGCGCTTCATCTGAAAATCGGATAGAGTGTCAGCGACATTATTAGAGGATCCCGTAATTTGGAGAGTAGAAAGCACAATATTAAACCTTAAGTGGCGCAGCTCGAAAGCATGAGCGGAGGGGCGGAGACTGTGCTGGAGCATGAGGACTGTTTTGCCAAGACGCTCACCACTACCTGGTTATCAGACCAAAAGCAGATCCGATGGTCACTGAACTCCTCGGGCCACATGTGAACTGCTACTACAATGGGGAAACTCAAGAAAAGTTATGTCACATGATTGCCTCACCACACCGGGCTTGAGGCCATAGCTTTGCTCACCAGCAGCCCTTGAAATAAAAACCAAAGGGCAAAGATCCAGCAGCACCAGCATGAACCTGAAAATCCCTGTGCAGGTTCAAGGTATCCTGCCGTGGCGAACTACTATTGCATACATTCAGGTCAGGAATTGCTACCATCACCTGATATCTGCCTTCACCACGCTTGGTAGGCGTACACAAAGGTAAGGGGACCTCAGGCCGCAGGCAGCCTGGCCTAGTGGGAAGATTAATTAAGTGACCCAGCAAGATCAGATCTGATGAAGCATCACTTGCTACAGAGGAAGTATTACAAAATAACTTCCTTCAAGGCAGACAGCTTCTCCATAGGCAAGTGGCATGTTTTAGCAACAATATCCAACTGGATTCCCTAAATAAAATGGGAATATGGGCAAAAGATATTGAGCTATTGCTTGCCAGCTTCCAGCCCCCCCTTGGGCAGGGGGCATCTTGTGCTGCCATCATGATATGTGAATTTACAGGGCTGATGCTGGCCAGAACCCCTGAAGGAGTCCCAACCAATCTGCCGCCAAGCCAGCTTCCTTTTCAGACACACACTCTGTGCAATGCAAAAAACACACTCCGTGCAGTGCACACACTCTCCATGCAATGCAACTACATACTCCGTGCAATGCAAAAAACACGCTCCGTGCAATGCAACTACACACTCTGTGCAATGCACACACAAACCCTCCGTGCAATACAACTACACACTCCGTTCAATGCAAAACACACTCCCTGCAATGCACACACCCTTCATGCAATGCAACTACACTCCATGCAATGCAACTACACACTCCATGCCCTGCACACACCCTCCGTTCAATGCAACTACATACTCCATGCAATGCACACATACTCCGTGCAATGCTAAAACACACTCTGTGCAATGCACTACACCCTCCATGCAATATACACACACTCCGTGCAATGCAAAAAAAAACAAAAACAAACAAACAAAAAAAAAAAACCACACTCTGTGCAATGCACTACACCCTCCATGCAATGTACACACACTCCGTGCAATGCAACTACACACACCGTGCAATGCAACTACACACTCCGTGCAATGCACACGCACTCCGTGCAATGCAACAACACACTCCGTGCAATGCAACTTCACACTCCGTGCAATGCAACTACACACCCTCCGTGCAATGCAACTGCAAATCTCCTAGCAATGCAATGCAATTGCAGCCCGTGCAGCACCGTGCTCTGCAATGCAGAGCAAACTGCAATGCGGGCACGCAAAGGTGCTTTCTCCCAGTTGCATATTGCAAATGTGGCACCCGTTACATCCCTCGCAGTGAGGTAACCACCAAAATGACCTAAGTGTCCAGGTAGAGCAATGGAGGAGCATGCAGCTGTCCCATACAGGGACCAATCCTGCAACCTAGGCATTACCGGCACTATGCGCTGACCCAGTGAAACCAATGCTTCATGGACCACATGGGGACACTATTCAGGCCGGAAACGCTTCCAGGCCATCGAATTCTAGGGCAAAGCCCTAAGATCACCTTCTAGGCCAGGCATAAATGTTTCAGTGAAATAGCAAAGTTGAGGTAGCCCACAGCTTGTCTGGGTACCCCTGCTTGCCCTTTTAGAGGGAAGCACCCCTTCAAGAAACCCAAAGTTATTTTATCACAAATGGGCCGAACTACCCAGCAACAGAATAACTCAAAAGAGTTTGTTTTGTTTTGTTATAACAATGGCTAAGAGGGGTATATGAACCCTGTCTCCCCGTTCCTAGTCCTGCACTTTAGCCACTAAGCCACAAATGGCTCATCTCTAAAAAGGCAGTCCCCACTATCAGAGCAAAACAAACTTAAAGAAAATAAACTTGTTCAGAAACAGCATAGTTCAAGAGCATATACAGAGTGCTCATAGTCCTTGGAGGCACAGGGAGCCTCTGGGGCCCTCTGTCTGCCTCAGATATACATTAGCAGCAACTGGGCATGGAAGCAGATACATAAAGAGAATGAATCACGAGTCAGAGACTTAACAATTAACTGCTACCTGTAGCAGACTTAGGCTTGGAAGTTATGCGCAGGCCGAATAGGCCTCCCTGCTTCAGCTCTTGAGAATCTTAGTCTCATAGCAATATTAAAAGAACTCAAATAGTGCTCCCACCCAAGGCTAGCTTAAAATTTGGCCAACAGCGCTGCACACACTCAAAATAAAGCCAATCTTCAGGGATTCTATAAACGAAAGTGATACCAGCTAAGCTGGGAACAGCCCTGACTAGCCCCACCATTTCAACAAGCGAAATGGAGGAAACCTTTTTGTGAAAGAAAGCCCCTAAATGGGGCTCTCTCCCTATTGGGAAAGGCAAGCCACAGATACAGGGAGAATCTTCCCACAGGGCAGGGTAAGGGGTGGGGTGGGAAATCGAACAGGAATAGAGGGGAATTAAATTATTTAAGGGACTAGAGAGGATTAAAAGGAAAGGGGAAATAAAGAAATGTAACCAGACGATGAGAAGATTGTCCAAGTGCTCCATGTGATCCGATGCAAAACGGCCAAGAGGAAGTCCCCTAGTCTAGCTCCTCAATTTATAGACTCTAAACCCCTCCTCCAATTTTGCAACACCCAAATTTCCCCAGCGACCCAATTAACCCTTTCATCTTGGGTTCCCAAAATTGCCAATTCATGATGGTGGCCTGCTCCCCAACCGCAACACGTGCTCTCTGCTAGTGAGAACACGCTTTCCCAATAACTGCTTACATTCGTGTTACAAAGTTGTTAGCCATTCGTGTACTACTAGTGAACGTCCACTAGTTAACAGAAAACATTAAAATCGAACTATTTCCTCCCTGGGGGGTGGAAGCTAGTTATGAAATCCCTGTAGCCATATGCTGGATGGTTTGATGCACTTTTGTCAAATTGCCACCTGAATTAAGGGGTTATTGGGAAATTCGTACAGTAAATATGCATTTCAGCACTCTCAGAAAAAGGGTAATGCACTGTTTGTTTACTGTTGCCTAGAAAGTACTAATCTTGAGGGCCCCCAAAAAAATTAAAGGAAAAGAAACCTGGATGTACAATTTCAATATATAAGATAAAAAAACACACAAATAAAATAAAACCTACATCCAGCAACAGTGTTTGTGTTGTGTAGGCTCCTATGATGTAAGTCGTGGGCCCTGCCTGCTAGCCTGCTCCCTCAAATATCCCTGGTTTGCTCCTTTCTATATACAGTGGTACCTCAGGTTACATACGCTTCAGGTTACAGACTCTGCTAACCCAGAAATAGTGCTTCAGGTTAAGAACTTTGCTTCAGGATGAGAACAGAAATTGTGCTCCAGCGGCGCAGCAGCAGCAGCAGCAGCAGCAGGAGGCCCCTTTATCTAAAGTGGTGCTTCAGGTTAAGAACAGTTTCAGGTTAAGAACGGACCTCCGGAACGAATTAAGTACTTAACCCGAGGTACCAGTGTACAGGGTGCCTACATTCTGCATGGACTGGTTGCATCGCAACATGTGCAAGTGGCTTGGGATACCTATGAGGTCCATAAATTACCATATAGCATAAATTCAACACAAAAAACAGTGACAATTTGTTGTTGACAAAGGACAGCTGGACATAGAAAGGGCCCCATTACCTTCAGGAGCTGAGGGCCTCATCAAACCTAAATCTGGCCCTGCTTCGGGATGATGGGAACTGGAGTCCAACGACACTGCCCACCCGGGTGTTGCATCAGGAAAATGCAATGGCAGCACAACCAGGAAATATGCAGCACAAGTTATACAGGCTGGCACTGTGCTTGTGCTTGAAATTAGAAAATCACCACCAAAGATGAGAAGGCCATGTAGGAAACCCTGGGATATGATGGTTTGGTAGCAACGTCATTTGAATTCCCCTAATGAAAAGAGGCTGGCAATTTTGAAGGGAATTGCTTGTGTGGAAGAAACTCAATTTCCTAAGAGCCCAGAAAAACATTGGTTGGGGAGCTGCCCTAATTCAATCACATCTCACTCACAGAGGCAACAAGGGCAAATATCATCTCCAAAACCTGTACCCAGCTTAGGGTGAGTAGCTGGTAATTCTGGCTAGGCGTTGAACTATCACTAATACAAACTGAAGGGGATGAGAGGAAGAGAAATTTGATTAGTGGTACAGTGGTGCTCGGGTTGCAAATGTGATCTGTGCGGGAGGCACGTTTGCAACCCGCAGCGCCGCATCTGCGCACATGCGGGTTGCGATTTAGCGCTTCTGTGCAGCGCAACCGCCGAAACCCGAAAGTAACCCGTTCTGGTACTTCCGGGTTTCGGCACATCCGTAACCTGAAAAAACGCAACCTGAAGTGTCTGTAACCCGAGGTATGACTGTACGTGGTTTGACAGCCGCGGACAGGAAGTCCCTACAGAGGGTGGCGAATACAGCACATGACATCATGGGCTGTCCCCAGAGTTCGCTAGATGACATCGTGGGAGATGCTGCCTCAGGAGAGCAAGGAAAATTCTTAGGGATGACTCACACCCTGGCCAGCACTTCTTTAATCTCCTACCTTCGTGCAGGAGATACAGAAGTATAGTCAGCAGCACCAACAGGTTAAAGAAAAAGTTTTTATCCGTAGGCTGTTGGGCTGCTGAATGGAAAAAATTAGTGGTGCAATTGACTTCCGACAAGCACACAGCGAACAAGACTGAGTGTATGTGTGTGTGGCTCGTTTAATTTCACTGCACACAGCTGGTGTAGTGAAAATAAAGGTTTATTATTATTATTATTATTATTATTATTATTATTATAATTACTATTATTACTATTATTATTATTATTACTATTATTATTATTATTATTAGGATTGGTTTCAAGGCAGGGCTCGTTTCAGTTCATCCTAATTGTTTAAACCAATTGATGAACCAGGAACTTATGCATTGACCACTAATAATGAAACATACCGTATTTTTTGCTCCATAAGATGCACCTGACCATAAGACGCACCCAGTTTTTAAAGGGGGAAAGCAAGGGGGGGGAATTCTTTAAAGGGAGCGCTGAGCAGAGCCTCCCGCCTGCATTCGCTCCATAAGACGCACACACATTTCCCCTTACTTTTTAGGCAGGAAAAAGTGTGTCTTATGGAGCGAAAAATACGGTACGTTGAGATATTTTCCCACCTTTATTATGCTATTTTTGTGACATACAAATGACATGAGAAAACTTGGTATACTTATTTGTATAACATTATTCTTGTTTATAAAACTCAATAATAATAGTAATCATCATCATCACCATGACTGCTATGGCAAGGTTGATGGAGCATTTGTTAAACATTTGTACGCATTTCTTCCTTTTCAAAAAAGGTAAGCTTGGATTGATTCGCTAGCTCAGTCAGTAGAGCCTGAGACTCTTAATCTCAGGGTTGTGGGTCAAGTTCCACATTGGGCAAAAAGATTCCTGCATCTCAGGGGGCTGGACTAGATGACCCTCGTGCTCCCTCCCAATTCTATGATTCATCATTCTCTTTCTTCGTTACAAATTTCACAAGGTACAGTCTGGTGCTTTCTGTATATTTGGCACTCCCAAAGTTCCAAAACCCAAAACAGCCCATAAGGCATAAATTTTGATAGGAGGGACAATTGCAATTCTACACACACACAATATTCCAATATAAATGAACTCTGCCAAACTGGATTTTATATCAGGACATACCTTCTTGATAATACACTGCTTTGGGAATTATAACAGTTCAAGCAGAAAGTACTGGATTAACTCCACCATATCCAAAGTGAATACATATGTGCCCTGAATATCATTCCTGGAAATTATGGAAGTATGTAATGTATATTTTCCCTGAGTGGTTCCCCATGCAGCAAGTTATAACCAACAGCATGGCAAATTGTCTGAAAATAGCTCAACATGAAGCATAGCTAACAGGTCTAAGCAATATTAGTTAAATTAATAGCTAAAGGCTACAATCCCATACTTACTCCAGAGTAAGTTCTATTGAGCTCTTTTAGGGTTGCTTCTAAGAAGATTTGTGTAGGATAGCACTACATATCTGTTTGAGATAACAGGCTGATTTGTTTTCCCATTGATATAATTATTGTATTAGTTTTAGGGGAGTTTTTAATGTTTTATTGTGTTTTTAATATTCTGTTGGGAGTGCCCAGATGGGCGGGGTATAAATAATACGTAGTTGTTGTTGTTGTTGTTATTTCTATTTTTTTTATTTCCAAGTAAATATCATTCTGCTTTTCAAATGTAAAGTGTTGTTGGGCTCCGACTCACAACATCCCTGACCACTGAGCATGCTGGTTGGGACAGATGGGAGTTGAGAGTCAAACAAATCTGCAGGACATAACAGTGGCTAGCCCTGTACTAACTTGTCTAAATTGTGTTACATTAAAAAAAAAAAACAACCCAAACCCCTAAACAAGAATTTGTCATTGGTGCATCAAACTCTTAGCTGATTCATCTGCATCGCTCGCTGCCAGGTCAGGAGGGGAAATAGTTGCGCTTCCTGGTTTATAGTATCAAAGATTTGTGCTGCAAGCATGCAACTTTCTCCTTCGGCCAACCGGAAACAGAACCGAGGCAGGAGGAACAAGTGATTTTCCTGACGCGGAAGAATCAGCCGCTGAGATGGGAGACGAACTCGTATCGGAGAAAGTCAGCTGAAAATAACCAATCATATATAATGACAGACCCCGGAAACAAGCTGGGAAAGTTGGCCAAAAAAATCCATGAAAGAAACTAGGCATCTCATAAATGAACTAACAACTTTTGGGGGGAGATTCAGAGCAGGCAGGGAAATAAAATAGAGGGAGATGAAATATTCATCGTCTTATGTTTTTATAGACCTCCCCAACTGCTTCCATGATTGATTGATTGATTGATTGATTGATTGCATGCAGTGGGGGGGAGGGGAGAAAGGGAGATGTGCGGCAAAATAATGAAAGCTATATTAGAATGCCACCATTGTGGTGTGGCATAGAGAGGAGAGGATGAACCAGGGCTATACGATAGCTGCAACCCCCCCCCCGAAAATACGTACAAGTCCGTATAGGCAACCAGCCAGGGGACGGGCATTTCAGCAGAGATGGAATGAAACAGCACAGGTGAGGAATAATTGCAGGAAATGAGCATTTCTGTTTCTGCACAACAGCAATTATTCCAAGGGCTCTTTCCTGCCAGGGTGCATTCTGGAAAGTAAGACAGTGTTGTGTGTGTGGTTGTGTGTGACAGATGATATATACAGCCACACACACACACACAAAGCAGTGACTGGTAGAACATGTTTGGAGTAGCAGCTGAAATGCAACTCGCCTCTCTCCTTCACTGCGCATGATCCTTCCAATCAATGCATCCTCATTCCTCTAAGAATGTGGTTTAAATATAATTCATCTATATGGAAATGCTTGCCCCTTAATCGCCTAGGTGGTTGTTCACCTTAAAGAGGGTGATTTGCCAGGAAAAGAGACGACTGCGTAACAGGGGGAAATGGCCTTGACGTTCATCTCTGGCAAGAGCTGCAACTGTTCTGCTTCCCACTGTATATTGTCACAGTCCAAACGGAAACTGAGACATGTCTGTGGAGCTCACAGATCTCCCTATAAATGGGGAAGCACAGGCAGCGATTTGACAGCATGTGGCGAAAAAGAGTGATAGCCAAGCTCCCCTCGACTTGATTCGAGATGGTGCTTTCTTAGAGTATATTTGGGAAATGCTCATCGGTTTGGCTGTGTTTTTGTGTGTGTTTTAGAATCCTCTCCTGGCTCTTAATATTGGTGCATGCGCATTGGTGGTGCCGTACGCATGTGCAGAATCATCCCTCCACCCCTTGGGAATTGTTGTTTGGTTTCATGGGCCCTACATGCATGCCGTACCACTCAACTTGGGAACCTCAAAACCCCTCTACCAATATAAATGTAAAAAGGCCTCAGTAGGGCTGTTGTTTCACAGCAATTCAAAAGAGGTGCGTCGAGAGTCAGGGGCCAGCGTTAAATATTTTCCCCTGCATGCAGCAGGCTTTAGGTATGCGGCTTGCTGGAAGCCGACGATGGCACCTGCAAGAATCTCATTTTACATTCTGAGCTGGAGAATAACTTATGGGGGAAATTACGCTCAATTTGTAATACATCAGAGCATTACAAGCTAAACAAATTCATATTCCAAACCAGGTAATTACGAACCTTGGCAACAGCCCTCAGAGAAGGAGATGTGAACTTGTATAATCTCACTAACTAGGCTGTTTTGTACAGTTGAAGGGTGCCAGAAGAACGGCAACAAAATGGAAAATCTTGAGAAAGGAATAATGAAGGTGATTGCGGGTCTAGGAAATGGGTGATCAGAAGACATCACAGGGAGGATACAAGGAATTTACTATTTACCCTAAAGTTATTCAGGATAAAAAAGCAAACTGTTTAAGTTACAAGGAGAAAAAATAAATAAGTCTTCTGGAATCTTGGTTACTTCGTTCCTCCAAGTTGATACTGAAGCTTTGGGGAACTGATCTTAGATCAGTTTGGAGGGAAACTGTTTAACTTTGGAGAAATCCCGAATCTCTCTGCAGCAGCCCAATCTATTTTGGGATTTGGTATTCACTGGAAGCGAATGCAACAGCCCCCATTTTTTACCCTGTTTTCTCTGTTGTTGTTTAGTCGTTTAGTCATGTCCGACTCTTCGTGACCCCATGGACCAGAGCACGTCAGGCACTCCTGTCTTCCACTGCCTCCTGCAGTTTGGTCAAACTCATGCTGGTCGCTTCAAGAACACTGTCCAACCATCTTGTCCTCTATTGTCCCCTTCTGCTTGTGCCCTCCATCTTTCCCAACATCGGGGTCTTTTCCAGGGAGTCTTCTCTTCTCATGAGGTGGCCAAAGTATTGGAGCCTCAGCTTCAGTATCTGTCCTTCCAGTGAGCACTCAGGGCTGATTTCCTTCGGAATGGATAGGTTTGATCTTCTTGCAGCCCATGGGACTCAAGAGTCTCCTCCAGCACCAGAATTCAAAAGCATCAATTCTTCGGTGATCAGCCTTCCAGCTCTCACTTCCATACATCACTACTGGGAAAACCATAGCTTTTACTATACCTTTGTTGGCAAGGTGATGTCTCTACTTTTTAAGATGCTGTCTAGGTTTGTCATTGCTGTTTTCTCTACAGGAGTTCAAACTGGCTTCCGAAGATGTTTGAGCTAAGACAGGTATGCTTTGCTCTCCCTTTCGTCAGTCAGTGAGTTGACACCCTTTGTGACGCCCTCAAGATAAAATGAAATTATTAGTCATCGCTAGTCATTAGGAGGCATAACATGCTTGAGCAATGCTGTGGTTTCTGCAGCGCTTCTTGATGGAGGTTGCCAATGTTCTTTAAAAAGCAAACAAATTAAGTGGGTGGGTGGTGTGAGAAAGAAAGGGGGGGAGAAGTAAAGGGATTTATGGAAAGGGAGGCAAATGGAGATTTGGGCATCCTGTTTGCAACAGTGGCCAACTAGAGGCCTTGGGAAACCCACAAGTTGCCCTCTTGCCCTGTATATTCATCATCACCAACATTTATTACGGTCCAGAGACCCAACATATTGTTACAAAGCAATACACAATTCATACAGCCTACCTCCAGGTTAAACAAGCATTTCGTTCAGAATATAGGGATTATTGGTTCTTGCAACCACCAATAAAAACTTGGCCACTGCTAATGTTCTAGCATTTGTCTGGTCTTCCAATAGGAACCAATTATTTATACGCTGCCCATTTGGCTGGGTTGCCTATATTGAAGTCAGTGCTGCCTGCACTGACCGGAAGCCACTCTCAGAGGCTTTAAGGTAAAGGTAAAGAGACCCCTGACCATTAGGTCCAGTCATGACCAACTCTGGGGTTGCAGCGCTCATCTCGCTTTATTGGCCGAGGGAGCCGGCATACAGCTTCCGGGTCATGTGGCCAGCATGACTAAGCTGCTTCTGGCGAACCAGAGCAGCGCACGGAAATGCCGTTTATCTTCCTGCCGGAGTGGTACCTATTTATCTACTTGCACTTTGACGTGCTTTTGAACTGCTAGGTGGGCAGGAGCAGGGACCGAGCAACGGGAGCTCACAGGGATTCAAACCTCCAACCTTCTGATCGGCAAGTCCTAGGCCCACAGCGCCACCCACAGGGACTGAATCTGTGACCTTCTGCATTCAAAGCAGTCGATCTGCCTCTGAGCTTTGCCCCTTTGCTGAGCCACACTGGTGACGCAGAATTAGTCATGCACGCCAGGCACGCCAGGCACTCCTGTCCGTGGAAGCATGGATTCCTTGGGAAAGTTTGAGGTTTCCAGAAGGGTGCAGAACTGCATTTTGGCACCATTTCATAAAACTTCAAGGAGGGCTGTTCACCAGTGTTCCAGTCTGGCATGCTAAATGAAGCCATAGTTTAATGAAAGCTCCATATGTGTGTCAGCATTACCATAGCAATATGCGGATGCTGAAACCAAGGGCTGCCCTGCGCAGGAAGAAAGGGAGAACCCCTTTCTAAAAATTATTTGGTGGTGTGTGTTTTAAAATAAAAACAGGATTCAGGAGTTTGGTGGTGTCTGCTGTATCTGGTTGGCAAAGGGGAGGTGGAAATGCTCAGGTCGGGGGCGGAAAAAGGGGGTTGAGGGGTGTCAGTTTGGGGGGGAGTGAGAAATGTCCCTGTTTTCATCTGGGGAATGCTGGAGGCTTTGTCTTCCGGTTCCTTCCAGCCCTATGATCCCATACCATGGAGCTGAACCATTTTGGTGCCCCTGAACAGGGCTCTGACTTTGGCAGGCTCAGAACTAAGGAAGCTGAGAAATGTTAATAGTCCACCGTGGACATTTGTTTTGTTTTGTTTCCCAGCCTGCAATTATGCCATGGAGATGACTTAATTTGAAGCAACTGACTAAACCTGGCTAAGATGACTGAAATGTAGTCATCTAAACAAAAAATTTTTGCACTATAGTCCCTTCCAGGAGGAAAGTATAACAAGATTGCATTTCATGTGTTAAATATGCTGGCGCAGCACAAGCAATAAATAAACTAATTTGTGCAAGTGAATCCTCTTTAGCATTCACTGCTCAGCCCCTAAATGGAGAAATGTCTCATCTCAAAGAAATAATCAGCGCTGGGGGGTGAGCACAAACAAACTAGAGGGGTGGCAATACATGGCCATGCAAGGTTTCAGGGTGGTCTTCAACAAGTTTTACTCAGAGTAGACCTGACTTGGGCTTGCAGCATTTGAAGAAGCATGCATGGCACTGGACTCTTAGCGTATATAACACAAAGGAAGGAAGCTCAGAGTAAATCATCGACATTTAAAGTCAGTTCCAGCTGAAATGTTAGGTTAAAAAAAGAACGTGTGTCTTTGCGGAGCTTTGTAATAAATAAAGTGAAGGAACGTAGAGTCTTCCCCGGGAGGCTGCTGAGCTCGGTTTCTGATGTGTTTGTTCAGTGCATATAAAATGCAGGAGCCAGATGCAGGATCATTTGCTGGGAGGCAAAGCCTCTCCCTGTAGCTGACTTTGTTTCGTGGCTTGACTTCATTGTTTAGTCATTTAGTTGTGTCCGCCTCTTCGTGACCCCATGGACCAGAGCACGCCAGGCACTCCTGTCTTCCACTGCCTCCCGCAGTTTGGTCAAACTCATGCTGGCAGCTTCGAGGACACTGTCCAGCCATCTCGTCCTCTGTTGTCCCCTTCTCTTTTCCAGGGAGTCTTCTCTTCTCATGAGGTGGCCAAAGTCTTGGAGCCTCAACTTCAGGATCAGGCACAGGGACTTGCCGAGCGGCACCAGAAATGGCGTCTGTGCATGGACAGATACCAGAAATTGCATCTGCACATGTCCAGACACCGAAAATCACTTCTGTGCAGGTGTGATTTTTGGTGTCTGGGCATGCGCGGAAGCAATTTCCGGCACTGCGGACATGTGCAGATGCGATTTCTGGCATCGCGCTGCACCAGTCCAACCCATGGATGATCTCCGTGGGAGTGATCAGGCCCATGGCCAGTAAACCTTGCTGACCCCTGGTATAACATTTAAGCTATTTTAAGTCTGTGCTGCACATATACAGCTATGCTGTCTAGTGGGGTAAAAGTGTCACATGAACAGCAAAAGCGTTTTATCATCATCATCATATCATCATCATCATTTTTTATTTATACCCTGCCCATCTGGCTGGGTTTCCCCAGCTACTCTGGGCAGCTCCCAACAAATTACTAAAAACACGATAAAACATCAGAAATAAAAAAACTTCCCTATGCAGGTCTGCCTTCAGATGTCTTCTAAAAGTTATGTAGTTCTTTATCTCCTTGACTTCTGATGGGAGGGCGTTCCACAGGGTGGGCACCACCACCAAGAAGGCCCTCTGTCTGGTTCCCTGTAACTTCGCTTCTCACAGTGAGGGAACCGCTAGAAGGCCCTCGGAGCTGGACCTTAGAGTCCGGGCTGAACAATGGGGGTGGAGACGCTCCTTCAGGTATACGGGCTGAAGGCAGAAGGGCAGAAGATACTGTTGTGAGTTTGTAGGCGCCCAACAACTTTAAACCTAGCAAGTGTTAAAAGTTATTCAAACCAGGCTATCTTCCTGGTGAGGTAACCGCCTGTGCGATGGGCTGTTAAGAGAACGAAGGAAAGAGGGCTGTGTGCCAGATGAAAAATGGGTGGGGACAAAGCCTGAGTCAGAGGGCAGAGTTTGCTGTGATGTGACCTAGAGGAAAACGCTGCAGTCTGGAAAGGCAGAGAGAAAGCCATGGCTGATTTCTGCTGGAATCCAAGGCTGTAGCTATGGGTGGAATCAAGACTTCCTTAGGGTGTTAATGCTGGGAGTCCCTTCATTGCAGGCTCAGGTTGTATATATGTGCCTATTAACTATATATCCTAAAGACACCACAGTCTCCATTGTGCCTTATTTCCAATAGGAACCAGGAACCCTGGATTCTGCTGGGAGATTGGGGTGGTGGGCAGCAATATGCATCGTGTTAAATATACTGGACAGAGATGGAATTCACTCAGTGAAATAAATTTAGTTCTGTAGAAATGTGCTTTGCTCACCCAAACAAGCAAAACTTCATGGTATCCTATTGTTATGCAAGTCAGAAAAAAATGATTTCCACCAGGTTTCCCTTGGTGCTGTACCAGGGGACTCGCTTACTCACTGAATCTCCCCCATGTTTTTTTTTCCTTCTGTGAATAAAGCATCAGGAGTCCAAGCAGTTGCCTCGCGACGGTTGTGGAAAAGCCAAGTGCTCTCTTCAGCTCCTCTGCAGTCCTGAGGGAATCGCGCAGGGCCTCCAAGACAGGAAAACAAACATGTAATTCTGCACAGTGTGGCATGATTAAAATGATCTCCATCTTGCCTGGCCCCCCTGGAGGAGCCGACTTCTTGTTCGGGGGCAAGAGATAATTCACTCTCCAAGCCGGCTTGCTCCTGGGCCTTTGTGCAGGAGAAGCTGTAAACTGTGTCAACCTGAAGTGAAATATTTATGATGGGTTTTGTTTTTTGTGGACTGACAGTCAGGAGAGACGGAGGCCAAAAAAACTCATTTTCACTTCAGAGGGAGGGACCACACTCCGAGCCACGTCTGGAGCTGATCTGTGGAGGTACCAAGCGCTCCTTTCCTTGCACACGAATTGCCAGAATACAAAATAAGTCACATCCCCACCCGTCGATTTCCCCACCTCCCTTCTTCCCTGGCTACGAAGAACCAGTTCCGCTGCAGTTGAAAGCCACAACATTTATTACGTCCCTGTCTGAAATGAACCTCAAAGCCAGCATTTCACTCGCTCTCATGTAATCATCATAAGGTAGAAAATGAAATTTCCAAAACCTAAAAGCATGCAGGAGAGTGCTGCAGGGCACCACATGTCAGTTCTTTACTTTGATGTATGCTATTTTTTAAAGAGAGACACACAGAGAGAGAGAAAAGCAAGAGAAAAGAAGCAGAGAGTCTTTTGTGATTTCTGTACTATTGCTTAACTCTTCAGTGGCAGACAGGTGGAAGGAAGGAAGGAAATACGGAATGATTCAAAAAGGACATTAAAGGGGGGGGATTATGCCTTTTGCAGTGCCTCCTGCCTTAAAGTGCCAGGCGTCGCCGTCATGCAGGTATATGGCTTCAAATTGTCAGAAAGAAGCATCAGAAGGAGATGTGCAGCTGCCTCTTCTGTGCGCTGCTCTGAGCATGCTAAAGAAAGGCAGGAATGGAATAATTGGGGGGGGGACAACAAAACAAAGAGTGCAAAGTTTGGCTATTGAGCTTTAATTTGGCTTTAATTTAATCTTTAACCCCAGTAGAAGGGCTATCGTTTTTGTTTCTGACTGTGCATTTATATTTTTGCGGTTTGAAATATCCAGCACTGCCTGTTTTCTAGGACAGACTCTGAGGCGTCTGACACAGTTTAACATATTGATCTTCTTTTCCCCTTGGGTCTGTTTACTGCTCTGGTGTTAAATATTATTTCTTCCCCAGGGAAGCAAACCTGAGCATTTTATGTCCATTGATTCCTGTTAGTGTCTTCGTCCATCATCTTTTGTCGTTCTCTTCCACTTCCCCAATAAAACGCGCGTGTCTCCGTTGGCTTGGCACTTGTCTTGGCCAAAATTCCTCCGTTTCCCCATACTGTGGCCACCTATTTACACTTCCTGCTTCTGTCTCCATAAGCTGCTTTTGCCATCTGCTTCCAGCACTGAGATCAGATTATAGGCAAGCCAGAATAATTTTATGTCAATTAGTGTTATCTGTGGGTTTTGGAAATGGGGTGTGTTTGTGTGAAGCAAGTGTCTTTCAGCATATTCTTTTGAAATTGGGCATAGTAAACTACAGGCAGGTTTCCCAGCTCATTTTAGTCGTGAGTCTCGCAGGACCTTCTGCCCGTTCAAATGCAATTTCTGTGGTAGGGGTGCAAGCCTTCTTTTTGCTCCCCCAAATACAGCAGAACCTCGGTTTTTGAGCGTCTCAGAAGCCAAACGTTTAGGTTTCCAAACACCGAAAACCCGGAAGTAACTGCTTCCGTTTTCGAATGTACCTCAGAAGTCGAATGCCTTCTGAGGTGCGTTTCTCAATTTTCTCAATTGAGTTTGCCAACCGCCCATTGTGCCTTGGCTGTTGAACATTTCGGAAGTCGAACGGAACAGATTGTGTTTGACAACCGAGGTTCCACTGTATGTGAATCAAACAAAACAAAACCCTAACAGGCCCAGTCAGCTGCAAAGCTTCCCCTTTGTGGTACTTATTTATCTACTTGCACTGGTATGCTTTCGAACTCCTAGGTTGGCAGAAGCTGAGACAGAACAATGGGAACGCACTCCATCGTGGGGATACAAACAGCCAACCTTCTGATCGGCAAGCCAAAGAGGCTCAGTGGTTTAGACCACAGCGCCAACCCGACCAACCCCAGGGAATACCTAGGGATTGGTCAGGCCGGGGGTGGGGAGTAAATATTGCTCCTCTCCACTCTGACTCAGAGTGGTTAGAAGCCCTCTCACCTAACCCTGCCCTCCCTAGGCCACTGCTCTGGGAAGTTGGGTGAAGGGACAGAAGATGCATCTCCTGGCCAAGGGTTCAAGGAAGCCTTGGTACACCCCTGCCTTGACCCTTCTGACACAAGCAAAGTCAGACAGCAGCAAGCAATAAAAGAGAACAGTCATGCAGAGATTTTACCCCCCCCCCAGCATGCCTTATTTCTGCTTTGACAACATGCCTTTCACTTTTATGGTTTTGATGTTCAAGCAGCAGTGACATAGCATGGGTTGCCAGTGCCCAGGGCCACGCAAAGATGGGTGGATGGGAGGGAAACCGATGGGGTATGCATGCGCATTCAGCTGCCTAACAGCAGTGTGGTGTATTGGTTAAGAGCAATAGATTCGTAATCTGGGGAACCGGGTTCGCGTCTCCGCTCCTCCACATGCAGCTGCTGGGTGACCTTGGGCCAGTCACACTTCTCTGAAGTCTCTCAGCCCTACTCACCTCACAGAGTGTTTGTTGTGGGGGAGGAAGGGAAAGGAGAATGTCAGCCGCTTTGAGACTCCTTCGGGTAGTGATAAAGCGGGATACCAAATCCAAACTCTTCTTCATCTGCGACACCCAGGAGATCGCAGTTGCTGAGATAAGAAAAAATAGTTGTCCCATTGTCTGGAAAGGTCACTTCCTGGGTCACATGGAGAAGTCATTTTCAATGGAGCCCAGTGATGGAATAACAAAGCTGTATGGAGGTTGTTGGCATTTTGCACCCCTCACAATTTTGCGCCTGGGGTAACAGCCCACACCCCCGCTATGCCACTGTCAGGCCGTCCTAAACCTTCCACCGGAATGGCATGAACAGGAAGTATGCAGAATGTCATGAATGAGCCAGCCCTCAGGGAAGGTTTGCAACCAGCTGAAAGAAGCAGCCAGGAACAGAGAGGGTTAACTGCCAGGCAGGCTAGTGCCAACTCCCTGCCAATGTTCTCAAGAAGTGCAAAATGCCATGAACAGAGAAGGAAGCAGTTTAGCAGGTGGGAAAGAGCTAAGAGACAGCCTCTCAGAGAATGGGGAAGAGACAGGAACAGACTCCCTTAGTCCAAGGTCTCAGCGAATGGGAGGGCTGTGAGATAGGAAGCAAAACAAAAGACTTCAGAAGTGAGAGTTCAGTTGCTTCTGGTCGTGCTGGAAACATTCTTCAGAAGGGTCATCATAATTGATGAGACTGGTGGCTTGTTAGAGCCATCCGGAGAACTCTGTTTTTGCAAGAAATCTTCCTTTTAATTTAACCACACTTGCTGTGTTATCAAGACGGGCACCAGGACTCCTAATACAGAAGTAGTCCCTGAGAAGCTACATCATGAAGAAGCAAAATCTGCTTGGGCCAATGCCATGGTATGGAATGTCTTGGGATATTTACGTGGACCACACATGGATAGCTACTTACGCCATGTGCCCAAAAGTTTAAATAAACTTGTTCAAATAAACTTCAATGCAGGAGTACCCCAATACCATTAGAAGCAGAGATCACCCTGAATGCACAGTGAGAAGGACAACAGGAGGGACCCGGGGTGGGGTGGGGGGGATACAGAGTCCATTTCATCAGATTTGCGTGGCGAGTTCCCACTCACCGCCAGTGGAAATAAAGACACATGACACAATTATTAAGGTTAATGGCCTAAAAAAGGCCACAACTTTATTGGTTACAGGTGAAGAGCGGTATAAGCTTAGGCATTGGTCCTAACCGACTATATCCAGCTCCAGCCCATCCATTGGATGTCCGGGAAGGGTTAACCACCAGCTGATGCACATCAAATAGGAACTCCCCCGGGGTCACCGCTAGGGGGCGTGCCTTGGGCCCTAACCTCCATAGGCTTTGGACAGAGCCACGCCCCCAGAATCCTTTATTGGACTACCCTTCAATATGTGGGGCAGGTGATGGTGCTACCTTCCCTCTTCCATCTACAGAACAATACCAACGCCTAACTGCAAATGCCAAGAAAGTTGTGACGGTTTGCTATGAGGTAGGCGAAAACCAAGTGGCTGGTGCCAATTTGCCAAGTGGAAAAAATTCCTACCAGGCCCCTCAACGGCGACCAACCAAGGTCCATAGCAAGGTCAAGGAACGAAAACCTTATAGGGCGGGAGGATGGGAAAAGCAGGAACAGCTGGCAGGTGGGGGAAGAGGGAGATCCCCGCCGAGTCCTTCCTTAAATAGGGCAGGCCACACCCCCAGAGCCAGCCGATTGGCTGGCCAGGGGATGATGCGGGCGGGAATCCCTCCAATCATGCAGGACTGGGCTCCAGCCACCGCACATGTTGCGGGGGCATGAAGCCCTCAATTCCGCCTCCTTCAAAGGGCGGAAGTGGCTATACTGTATCATCCAAAGTAGGCAGTCAAATCTACACACACATTTGTGGGGGTAGGGAACGCAAAGAAGTGAGGTCAAGAGGAAACAAAATGCAAAAATAACAGATAGTGATAATTACACCCAAAAAGCAAAATAGTCCTGGTGCCAATTAACAAGGCTGTGCTGGAGATAACATAAAAATACTGGCATTGGGAAGCTAATTAACACATGCAGCGTGATTTTTTTAAAAAACACCACAGTAATCTTGATTCAAGCCATAGGTGATAAAATGCATTCCTGCAGTTTAGCCCTGGAATCTCCATCGGAAGCTCCTTTGTTTGAGCCTTCTTCCGGACAGTTTACGGAGTGACTTGGAATGCTGAAACGTTCTCTTCCTAGTTTTGGGATGTTACCATTTCTGTTGTCAGATTTGCACCTGTTTTTTTTTTTTTATTTTGGGTGTAGACTGATCAGTTTGTCCCACTTATGGCTCTGAAGCAAGTCACAGCTGAGTCACATGACCAAGCTGCCCTTTTCTAAAAAAATACGCAGCTGAGTGTATCCATACAAAATTGGGCATTGTGTTGAATCAGTCATGTGATTGCTTCCAAATTCACTAACTCATCACTAAGCTGCCCAGAGTTGGCTGGGTTGAACTGCAGGAACCCTAGGCTCAGCTGTGAGCTGTGCACATACTGAAACAGTCCTAGGACCACTCCATCTGTTATTTCTAACACCGTAAAGATCCCCGCAACCTGCATTTGCAGCATCGCATTTTGGTTATGTGAGCTTCCCCCACCCCCTTTCCATCTGTTCCCGTTTTGACAGGGAAGAAAGACGGGATTCATAAGCATTTGGATAACATTTTGGGGGCGCAGCTTTGGGGAGCCAGGGACTTGCACCTGAAGGGCCAGCCTGCTGCCCCTGCAAAGCTTAAAAGCAGAAAGGCGCCCCTGGAATCTGCAGGGAAGAAAAGATGAAAACAACCGACTCCTTTTGCCTGTGCGACAGCTGGGAAGAGACAGAAAGCTGCTGTCAGAGAAACCCGGAGCCAGCATGACTGACACACACAACCACGTAATTTCAGCAGGAATCTCTGCGAACACACCTCACTCTGTATTCATTTGGTGCAATGTGCCCATCAGAAAAGCATTTCCACCCAGTCCCATCCCTCCTGTCTTCCACCCCTCCTTTTTTTCCAATCACAGTTCTGATAGAATATTTCTGAATAAGCATATTTAATAATTAAGGACACCTGAGATTAGTTATGAGCATCCTCCTCTCTCTCCCCCACCTCTCTTTCTCACCTTAGAAATAAAATGAGTCATAAAAGGCTCAGCGGTGGGGGGAGTGTTGCTGCTCTCCTCAAAATGCATCAAGCTTCTGACATTTTCTCCAGGTCAGTGAGATACATGCTATGCAAATACCGATCTGGCTATTCCTGCTATTCTGCTATTCCATCAAGCGAGGGGAGCTGGGGGGGGGGGAAGAGAGCAAAAGCCCATCCTGCCTTCGGATAATTACACAGAAAACAGGATGCCCTGCACTTTATTAATACTTCAATTAGGAACCGGGGACTATGTTTCACCACAAATAATGAGCAATCTGTGAGAACAGTCGCAGAATATGTACTCTCCCTGACAGATGCACTGCTTCTCATTTCTTTGCCAAAGCTGAATTAAAACATACAGTTCTGTAAGGAATGAAATTCTGGGCTAAGGATACACAGCTGAAATTTACAACTCTCTGCTTCGGTAGCTCCATACTTGGACATACATCACAAATGTCAGTTGTCAGGCATATTTGTATTAGCTTCATTATCATTGGTGTTATTTCACAAGGAGTGTTAGGAATGAAAACAAAATTGTGTGCGTGTGTTGAGAACTTTGTTAGCAGGCAATACAGTGGTACCTCGGGTTAAGTACTTAATTCGTTCCGGAGGTCCATTCTTAACCTGAAACTGTTCTTAACCTGAAGCACCACTTCAGCTAATGAGGCCTCCTGCTGCTGCTGCGCCACTGGAGCAAGATTTCTGTTCTCATCCTGAAGCAAAGTTCTTAACCTGAAGCGCTATTTCTGGGTTAGTGGAGTCTGTAACCTGAAGCGTCTGTAACCCGAGGTACCACTGTAACGTAGCAGCGCCCGCATACCACTGTACAGTGCTTGGAGTCAGTGCTATTTCTCTAGAAAAAGAGGTGCCAAAACTCACCCCTTGTTCTCTTCGAATGGCAACGGCTCCCACCTGAGAGGGGCCGAAACTAAGTTCCAGTGAGTTTGGCTGGGGAAAAAAGCCCTGCCTATTTTCATTGGAGAAATATTGGTGGGGATGGATTTGTGCAACCCCTGAACCAAGGAGATAAGTAACTACGCAACCTTTAGAAGACATCTGAAGGCAGCCCTGGGTAGGGAAGTCTTCTAATGTTTAATGCTTTATTATGCTTTTATATTTGTTGGAAGCCACCCAGAGTGGCTTGGGCAACCCAGTCAGATGGGTGGGGCTTAAATAAATATGAGGATGATGATGGAATAGGATGTTCCTGTTTTCATCGGAGAAATGTTGGAGGGTATGCAGCCATTCTTTGTGATGACTGGTGCCTCCAGACATTGTGTTTTGGAGCTTTAGCCTTTCAGGTACAGACCAACTTCCTGTTCAGTGATTCAGCCTCAAATAACCCAATTTGCGTGGACAGGCGGAGCCCCCAGATCCTGCACGGTCCCCCCGTCATGTGGAATAACGACTCATGACAACGTGCTATGGGATTAAATTGGCCACAACTTTATTAAATTTCAAATGTGGGTAGACCTTGGCTCAGGCATTGGGCGTTCTCCCTCCCTAGTCCCCAGCTGGGGACCTAGGGAGCATCAGGGTTATCCAGTGTGTGTGTGGGGGGATGGGCCGGCTCTGGAGAACATATGTTCAAGCAGAGATAGCCGCCCCCATAACGCCGCCGCCGCAGGAGAGAGCAATGACGACCTTTCGGTGTACGGTCAAAGCCTCCCTTCAGAAACCCCTTTAACGGGGAACCCTGGTATCGCCGCCGCAAAGAGGAAGATGGACTAAAGGATTCTGCCCAAGGCCTGATACTGCCAAAGTTGTGACGTTTTGCTACGGGAAAGGCGAAACCTGCCAATGCAGGGAAATTCCTTTCCGGCCCTTTAACAGCGACCTTAACGTAGCAGCGCCCGCATACCTGTGAAGAAAAGTTAACCTGCAAAATAAGACATTAACTGAGGGTGGGTAGGGTGGGAGAAGCTCTGGAGCCAAGTGAGGATTCCTAGGTAAGATCCTCCCTCTATTGTGTGGGCAGGTAATCCTTCCCCTACCTGGCCTGGTCTCCTTGGCAACGCTTCCCCCAGGTGGGATTGGACAACTGACTGGGGTAGGCGGAGACCTCCAGGTATCACACCTGAGGGAAGGCAAAGCCAAGCCTATGCTGTTGGGGCCGCTCCAGATCCAGGGGCTGCACGCGTCCACGCAAAGGGCGCCCCCCATTTTAAGCGGGGAGCGGTCATTAAGGCGAGAGGAAGGATAAATGTTAGTGGGCAGAAATCTGGTACCTGGACATCCCTGCACCCTCCACTTTCACTGCCCTAGTTCTTGGCCCTGATGTATTCATGTGCAGAACGATGGGCTCTTCACGAATGAGCTGTGTTTACCTTTAGGGGTAAGTTGCCACTGTTTATCACTCCCTCATTCTTTGTGTGTTATGTGACTGTTTTTAAGGGGAAGAAATGGAAAGGCACGGTTACCTAGTGACTACACACTCCGGAGTATTGTTCAGGAGCTGGAAACCAACCTGAGCCATTTTTGCAACTGCAGTTATTGTCATGTGTGCAGAAGCTTTCAGCCCAGGGATTTCAGATGGTTGGGATGACCTGAGTTCGTGCAGCTGACCTCTTGGAATAGGAATGTTTCCCAACAAATGCTGTAAAAAGTCATTTCTAACAGTCAATGTGGGACGCGGGTGGCGCTGTGGGTTAAACCACAGAACCTAGGACTTGCCGATCAGAAGGTCGGCGCTTCGAATCCCTGTAATGGAGTGAGCTCCCGTTGCTCGGTCCCAGCTCCTGCCAACCTAGCAGTTCGAAAGCACCTCAAAGAGCAAGTAGATAAATAGGTACCGCTCTGGCGGGAAGGTAAACACCGTTTCTGTGTGCTGCGGCTTAGTCACGCTGGCCACATGACCCGGAAGCTGTACGCCGGCTCCCTCAGCCAATAAAGCGAGATGAGTGCCGCAACCCCAGAGTCGGTCACGACTGGACCTAATGGTCAGGGGTCCCTTTACCTTTAACAGTTGATGTGAGGCTCCAGAAAGGTTAAAGAGATGCAGAGTGCCACCATAAAGACTGTTTTGTGTGTTGGTTTGTTGCAGAACATGTGAAAAAAGCCTGTGCACAACGATCCTTCAGGGAACTGGTAGGTTCAGGGGAAAGCCGAATGTTGGCTGATTGCGGCAGGGATAGCTTGGACCAGGCTGGACCCCTGAGCTGCAGAGAGTTCTTCCTCCCAAAGGGTAGCCTGGCACAATGCTGTTTAGCCTTCAGTACAAAGTGAAAAGACTTCATTTTCGCAAGGCTTTTGAAGATCATTCTTGATTTAGAAGAATAGTGACAGATGGAGCTGCGCACCTGTTAGCTTTAAAAAATTTTCAAATTTCGCTTTTCGTCATTTTAGGTGTGATGGATTGGTTGCATGCAATGTGTAATTTTGGGACCTGGCAATCAATCGCTCAATTGATCAATCTGCTTATTTTATAGGTGCCATGGGGTGGGGCATAACTGCAGGAAGAAATGAATAAGCAACAGGTCCCATTTCTGTCATAATCTACACTGAGGTAGATTTTTGTCCACAGACCCCAATTTAGTGGGTGCAGAAAGGAAACAAGGTGACCTTGACATTATTGTTCCTTCACTATTGAAAACCTGCCTTGCTTCCTATTTCCATGGCCTGCTCTTCATAAAGAAGACAAGTAACCTAATTTCAGCGCTGTACAGAAGTGGCATTAGAGGCATAAAAAACATTATGCTTATTGAACATAAGTAGGCAAGGTCCATTTATGCACATGCTTTTACTAATGGTATGTGGAAATCATTTTGCCATATATTGGGTTATCAGTGGAACACGTGTACAGGAAGATGTCCTTGAGAGTTTAATTGCCACCTAAGGAACATTCAAAACCACCAGTTGCCTAGCGTATGTCCCTGGCATCACTGATTCTTCCTGAACGGCCCTTTCCCTGAGTAGTGTTATGGGTTTGGCATGGGGGGAAGTAGACTGCATGCCTTCTAACTCCTGGATCCAGCAAGTGCTAAAATATCAGCTAGGCTAGCTTTCTGATTAGGAGATCGCCTGTGTGATGGGCCATTAAGTGAACAGAGGGAAGGGGCTCTGTGTGAACTCAACTCAGAGATAGTTAGAAGGACAAAGCCGGAGACAGAACAATGTTTGAAACTATACCCCGAACACTTCTCTAATGAAAAGAGGGACGCCCATTCCATCATCATCATCATCATTTCATTATTTATACCCCCCCCCCCCCGCTTCTGGCTGGGTTTCCCCAACCACTCAGGGCGGCTTGCAACACATATAAAAACGTAACAAAACCTTTAAAACTTTCCTATCCAGGGCTGCCTTCAGATAGCTCCAAAAGGTTGTACCATTTCTTATCTCCTTGACTCGGGGGTCACATAACTCCAGGCCCTCCAACATTTCTCCAATGAAAATAGAGACATCCTAAGGAAAAGCGTGGTATTCCAAGATCAAATCAGAAACTGGGATGACTTCTGTAAATCCGGGACTGTCCTTGGAAAATAGGGGCACTTGGAGGGTCTGAGGTTGTGGATGTGGGAGAAACAAGCCCCCTTTGGGGGGTTAACACTGCAAACCCCTCCATCACAGGCTCTGGTAGTTTTCTATGTGTAAATAAACCATTTATCCTAAAGACACCACAGTTTCCGCGGTACCTCATTCACAAAGGAAACGCAAACCCTGGCTAAGCGCCTGGGACCCCTGGAATCTCGCATCGCTCAGAGACTGGGGTGGCCAGCAACAATATTTATATACCTACTCTTTAGCAAGAGTGAGGGGAACTTTTCAGCCTGCAGACCACACTACTTCGTGGACAACCTTTCAGGGACCATGTGGCAGTGGGGGGCCAAGACCAGAGGCAAAAAAGTCTGCAGGGTCAGAGCAAAAAGGAAACAGAAAAACAACGCTGTGACTCTCTGGTTTTCATTTTGGTTTTGTTCTTGTTGATGAGCTCAAAATCACAATAACGGGTTGCAGGAGTTGAGTTACTAATGCAACTGGTTTCTGGTTTGTTTCTGGGTCCAATCTGAGGTGCTCACATTGGTGATTAAAACCCTAAATGGCTGAGGACCCCAAATATCGGACAGATTGCCTCCTTCCCTACAGACCCCTGATAGAGGGAGCCCTCTCCATAGTTCCTCCGGCACCAGAGGCTCAAGTGGGGCAGCGATCCGTGAGAGGGCCTTCTCTGTGGGAGCCCCTAAGCTGTCAACACAGAGCTGCATCTTGTACAATGCTTCCAGTAAATGCTGATGAGGCACCGCCTTAGCCTGGCTTTTGACACCTGAGCTGCATATTTTTAGGACCCTTCTTATTTCTGTGAATATGACCTTAGGGCAGTGATGGCCAAACTCGGCCCTCCAGCTGTTTTGGGACTACAATTCCCATCCTCCCTGACCACTGGTCCTGTTAGCTAGGGATGATGTGAGCTGTAGTCCAAAAACAGCTGGAGGGCCAAGTTTGGCTACCACTGCCTTAGAGTGAAGGGTTGGTAATAAAATATTATTATTATTATTATTAGTTGTCAGAAGCATGGAGGAACCCCCCCTTTAACGGTGCTGTTGGCTTGAATAAAATGGAGGTTCAAGGTGCTAAGATATAACCGATCAGTGTTTAACTGTGTGACCTTGTGCATGTCTACTCAGAAGGCAGTCCTGTTCCACTCAGTGGAGGAGTGTGTCTAGGATTGCAGCCTAAGTGGCTCTGTGAGTATCCTTGCTTAGAAGATTGCTGAAGGCTGCTCCTGCCATTGTCAGTGAGCCATGCTTTGCCACAGCTTCTCGGACCAGGGGATCTCTTTGTGGCATGCATGAAATTATGCCACGATGCCCAAATAAAAACACGCGTGTGATGAATGTAACGGATGAAGCGGCTGTAATCGTGCAGAATGACCTGGAGCGAACATTATGCTAGTGAGGAGGCGCAATTTGCAAAAGTGGTTTGTCCAAAAGGGGAGTGGGGGTGGGGAATCGCATTAAAACAACTTCTCCACAATACTCCGGCGCTCTGGCTTTCTCTCCTCTGATGGTCTATTATGTCTCTCCACAGAAACCCTGTCAAGGCTGAGACAGCAAAAGGATAGCAGCATGGTGCTGGCGGAGACAATTTTAATTCACAGTACCATTCACAGTGGTTACCGCTCAGTGCAGCGCACAATGTACTTTGCATTCAAGGACAAGGGGAAGAACAATGTGCGGTGCAGAAAGGAACAGACCACTTTCCTGCTCTTTCTTTCCCCAACCCTGACCTGCTCTGCAGACCTGGGCTGAGAAGCTGCCTCGGAGATGGTCTGCAAATATCACCCTCCAATTTGATGCGCGGATTTCATGTGCTCCTGACTGGCTGTGCTCTCACAAAGCCCAGCTGCACCCAGTGCGCCAGCCGTGAGAGTTGCTGTGCTTCAACTCTTTCCAGGCTGACAGCTGGTAGTACTCAAATCATGCTGCTTCCATTTACAAACAACAGGTCTACTAAGAAACGTTTCCTGTTTTGAAGCACACTAATGTGCAGATCAGGACGTGGGTGGTGCTGTGGGTTAAACCACAGAGCCTAGGACTTGCCGATCAGAAGGTCACCGGTTCGAATCCCCACGACAGGGTGAGCTCCCGTTGCTCGGTCCCAGCTCCTGCCAACCTAGCAGTTTGAAAGCATGCCAGTGCAAGTAGATAAATAGGTACCGCTCTGGCGGGAAGGTAAACGGCGTTTCCATGCGCTGCTTTGGTTCAACATCATGCTGGCTACATGACCCGGAAGCTGTACGCCGGCTCCCTCGGCCAATAAAGCGAGATGAGCGCCGCAACCCCAGAGTCGGTCATGACTGGACCTAATGGTCAGGGGTCCCTTTACCTTTAATGTGCAGAGCTATCAACACATTGCGAATATTTAAAGTATCTTAAAAAGGGGGAAATTTACCCCCATAGGTAGGAGGAGTATTCTGCTATCACTGGAAATGGTCTCTGTGACTTTTAAGAGCTGCCCTTTCTCTAGGCCTAACACACCTAGGCTCATCTCACTGGTCTTCTAGAACAGGGTTTCCCAAACTTGGGTCTCCACCTGTTTGGGACTACAATTCCCATAATCCCAGACTAGCTAAGGATGATGGGCATTGTAGTCCAAAAACAGCTGGAGACCCAAGTTTGGGAAACCCTGTTCTCAACCAAGGGGGAGGAACCTGTGGCCCTCGGATGTTGGATTTTGATAGGAGTTGTAGCCCAGCAACTATGGAAGGCTTAAAGCTTAGCTCCTCTGGTTCGAGAACCTTTCCAATGGGATGCCCAGAAGTGGAAAGGTATTCCAGCAATTGTCTCTTAAGAGGCTGATGATTACAGCAATCAAAGATGTTAATAACACTCAGTAAATTTAAAGGAAGTAAAAAGGATATTAAATTGATTTTAATCAACAGTGCAAACAAAAACAAAAAACTCTCTCTCTCATTAAATAAACTTGTGTCTGAGAAACGCACATTGAATGCCTAACTGAAGTTACCTGTCAAGATAAACAGGTACCTGCTGTCCTTCTGAGGACATCATCTGGTCTGGTCAATGTTGCCATTTTTTGCACAGGTTTTAAAAAGCCCATTTGAGTTTTGTGTGCCAAGGCCAGAGAAAGGATTTCACACCTGTGATTAGGATGCTCTAATCAATTGAATCAAGTTTTCGAAGGGTATATCCACTGCAAAATATTTTTGTAATAACACAACATAAGAAAATGTGTGACTGTTTGCAGTGGGTGGGAGTAGACAGGAATAACACTTGAATGGTGTTTCACAGAATAGTGAGAACATATTCTGTAAACTATAGCAATGAAGCCAGAAGGCAACACGAGCTTAGACTGATTTCTAAAGCAGAAATGAGCGCCGTAAAGTCCACTTAAACTTTTCTGAGTCTGCCGCACACATGACAGATTTCTCACACAGCTTCTTTCGTAGGATATTTATTTGCGATAGGCTTTTATCCTGCCCTTCTACCTAAACTTTTCGAGGATGGCAGATGCTCTTGCAACAATAAAATGGAAAACAACCATGAAAACAACAAGGACGAAACAATAAAGTTGCAGCATTAAAGCAATCTGAAGAGAAGTTTAAAACTGAGGAAACAAAGGAAGTGTATTCTTCACCTGGTTCCTGAAAGACAACCAACTGGGCCACAGGTGAGCTCACCTGAGAGAGTGTTCGAAGTTCCCATTGTTCCTGGCACATTTTGCGACAGGGGATTTCATTAGCCCGAGCAGTTTCTGAGCTCTGGGCGCAATCCTGCGCCTAAGATTTGAGATTGAAACTGCAGAGTGGAAGGAAAGGAGCTTTTTCTGCCTCCCTACTTCCAGCTACTCTCTGAAGACTGGAGAAGAGACCCTCTTCAGAATATTGGGGGGTGGGGGGGCAGGGGAAGGACCAGACCATGTGAAAAATGAACATAATATTTTAGCTGCAGTCCATTCATTTTCAGTTTTGTATTCTTGTTATAAAAAACATGCCTAGACACTCCATTGCTGGGCCCATAACCTCGGTTTAAGCTGCCATTGAGTTCCTAGCTTTCATATCTCTGTTTCTAACACTGCCTGTGCTGGTCCTGTGGGTTACCCGAGAGGCAAGGTCCAAGTCTGGTCCATGATCAAAGGTGCAACATGGAGGCAGTCCGTAGTAGCTGAAGCTGGGTGCAGGGCAGGGAGTTGGGTGAACAGGCTTGCAAGCAGGGAGCCAGTGCGGGTCAGGAGCTCTGACAGAAAAGCAGGACAGGGTTCAGGCAGGAACTAGCAACCAACAATGTTGCTCCCGCAACTTGGGACTGGGGCTGGCCGGCTTTTAACTGCCCTGAGGCATAGGGCGGCCCTGATCCTCTGGTGACTCGCCTCTCCTGGCCTGGAGGCGAGCACTCCTCCTGCAGGAACTTAGTTCCCTCCGCCTCTCAGCCCTGAGCCTCTGCAGCCCAGGTGAGGCTGGAGGGTTACTGGACCCAGAGGCAACCTCCTCTTCCCCTGACGGGGCTGAGAGTGGAGCACCTGCAGGCAATGGGTCCTCCATCACCTCCGGAGCCAGAGCAGACTCAGCTGGTACCTGCACCTGAGGATCCAGCACAGGTGAGGACCCTTCAGGCTCAAGCCCCAGCCCAGGCTCAGCTGGTTCTGGAGGCGGGGAATCCTGTGCAGGCTGAGATCCCTCAGGCTCAACATCCACATCCGCTTTCATTGGCATGCCAGCTCTTCACTGGTTTTGTGTTCTCCTCTGCAGAGCAGAGAGCCGCACAGTTGTGTATTACATTACATAAATCACAGATAACAGGAGGAAAGGGAGGGGGCCTTCAGCAGGCGTGAGCCACTTTCCGAAAGAACTTCTCAGAGAATCCTCTGCTCTTTCACTCAAACGCTTCCATTGTGTGAGTGCTCAGTTACGCTTGGGGTTGGGTTGCAAGGATGGCTCCCTTGCAGAACTTCAGCCACTAGAGGGCATTTGAAGGACACAGAATCAATGGGGAGGAGGCCTCCCATGGACCACGAAAGGCAGCGCATTTGCCCGACCTACTGTGCTAAATTGTGGGCACACGGCAAACGATTTCATCCTCCTGATTCTTTTCTCTCTCCCTTTGTGCGGCTCAGTCTCCACTTTCCTGGTTAATGATTCCTAGCAGGCAACACGGATACCGTTCTTCGTAAGCTACAAACGGCTAATGGGAATAATCCTGTGAGGGGGGGGGTGACATTACTGAGGAAACTATTATGGAATAAGGTTGCAAACTGTTTAAAACTGCCAGTGTTGGGTCTTCAGAAGAAGAAGAAGAAGAAGAGTTTGGATTTGATATCCCACTTTATCACTACCCGAAGGAGTCTCAAAGCGGCTAACATTCTCCTTTCCCTTCCTCCCCCATAACAAACACTCTGTGAGGTGAGTGCGGCTGAGAGACTTCAAAGAAGTGTGACCAGCCCAAGGTCACCCAGCAGCTGCATGTGGAGGAGTGGAGACGTGAACCCGGTTCACCAGATTACGAGTCTACCACTCTTAACCACTACACCACACTGGCTCTCAGAGATAAAAGATGCTCTTTAGCACCCCATTTTTGGACCTGGCCATCTCTTCACCTCGAGCTTCTAAACATCCATGGGAGCCACTTTGAAGGCAGCTGCAGGATTGCTCATGAAAAGCCTTTGCCTCTGAGCAATTCCCTTCATCTGGGCCTTATATGCGAGTCTACATTATGATTATACCGGTGCCTTCAAGAGGAAACGATAGCAGCCCACTTAGGAATAGAGGAAGGTGCCACATACTGAATCAGAATCCATCTAGCTCATGATTGTCTTGCGTTGATGGCCAGGGGCATGCTAGAGTGTCAGATGGGTCTCTTCTGACCTGGAGATACTGGGATTGAACATGCAACCCTTGGCATACCAAGCAAGCTCTCTACCCCTGAGCCACGGTCCTGGCTTCTTGTTCCTGCCTGGATGTCTCTGCCTTTCTGCTTCACCTGCCCACCCATCAGAGTTCGCAGGTCCATCAAAATATCCCTTGATGTCCAGGGGACAGAATGAGCACACCATGCGCAGCACCTCGGTCATGTGGGACCCACCAGCTGCTTGGGCTGGCCTGCCTCCCTGTGCTGGTCCATTGGAGGTTCCCTCCAAACCTCAGCCAATCAGCTTCTCGGGGAGGTGGAGCCTGTTGCATAAGTAGGAGGCGGAGCCAGCTGCAAACATGCGGTCGGCTCCAGAGCTTCACCCACCCAATTCTCCCTTTGTCTAATGCTTTTTGTAGGTTAACCATTTTCCCTTTCTGTTCAGCTGGCACTGCAACGGTCTTTGGATAGTTGCTGTTGAAGAGCAGAGAAGAAATTCCCCTGCATTGGCAGGTTTTGCCTTCCCTGTAGCAATTTGTCACAACTTTGGCAGTTTGAGGCCTTGGGCAGAATCCATTCATCTATCTTTCCTAAATGGGGCGGGGGTGTGAAGTGGTGATTCCAGGATCCACTCTTAAAGGCATTGTAAATAGGAATTCACTGGCCATACACTTAAAGGTTGTCAGTGAACTCCCCTGCGTTGTTGGGATATGGGGTGGGCTGCCAGCATACACAAGTGTCTTGCTGTGCACCTTCCCCTATCTCATTCACCCTGAGGTTTCCAAGCACAATTCAAAGTGTTGATGCTGACCTTTAAAGCCCTAAACAGCCTCGGTCTAGTATATCTGAAGGAGCGTCTCCACCCCCATCATTCAGCCTGGACACTGAGGTCCAGTGCCAAGGGCCTTCTGGCGGTTCCCTCACTACGAGAAGCCAAGTTACAGGGAACCAGGAAGAGGGCCTTCTCAGTGGTGGTGCCCACCCTGTGGAACGCCCTCCCACCAGATGTCAAAGAGGAAAACAACTACCAGACGTTTAGAAGACATCTGAAGGCAGCCCTCTTTAGGGAAGCTTTTAATGTTTGATGCATTGCTGTATTTTAATATTTTGTTGAAAGCCGCCCAGAGTGGCTGGGGAGGCCTGGCCAGATGGGCAAGGTATAAATAATAATAAATAAATTACTACTACTACTACTACTACTACTACTATTAAGGAGCCCCAGTTCCCCCGGCTGGGGGGCTGGGAAGGTTACACACCCAATGCCTAAGCCAAGGTCTTCCTACATCTGAAAGGTTTAATGAAGTTGTGGCCAATTTTAATTCCATAACACATCGTTACCAGTAATTATTACTTCTGATGGCCACTTGGGGCCGGGGGGGGGGTGGTCTCTGCTTGGGCACACAAAGAGCAGTGGAAATCTTTTATGAAACAACAGAAACTCCAGAGGGAACAACATACATATAACAGCCTATTTTCAAAACAGCTGCATTTCCTTTCCCTGTATCCATGCAGAAAGGAACACCATTTCACTCTTCAGACCTTCTGCTCCCCTTCTCTGACGTAGCCCTCCTTGCTCCGCCTCTCCGCTTGAGGGATTCTTCTACCAAAAGAGTGAGCAGGTGTGTCGAGCTGCGTGGATTGCTGCACCGATCTTTTTTGTGCCTATTTTGCAATTTTAGCACATAAAGCGAGTCACCATGCACTTCAAATACACCTGGAGGGGAATTTTCCTGCAGAAAAAGAAATTAATGTGAAGGAAACTACTATGTAGATATAAAATCTACAGACACTCCAATGCTTCCAATTATGATAGAAGTGCAACCATTGTGTGGCTCCATGATGATTTTGTTTGTTTGTTTGTTTAGCTTTAAAGGTAAAGGGTAAAGGGACCCCTGACCATTAGGTCCAGTCGTGGCCGACTCTGGGGTTGCGGCGCTAATCTCGCTTTACTGGCAGAGGGAGCCGGCGTACAGCTTCCAGGTCATGTGGCCAGCATGACTAAGCCGCTTCTGGCGAACCAGAGCAGTGCACAGAAACGCCGTTTACCTTCCCGCCAGAGTGATACCTATTTATCTACTTGCACTTTGACGTGCTTTCGAACTGCTAGGTTGGCAGGAGCTGGGACTGTACAACGGGAGCTCACCCCGTCGCGGGGATTTGAATAAACTCTGGTGTGTGTGAACCCAGATTCCATCAGCTCCAGCCAACTTGGGCAATGATCAAGGATGATGGGAGTTTTAGTCCAACAGTACATGGAATGACACAGTTTCCCCATCCCTGATTTAAGAGAATCCCAAGTGGTTCCAAACTATTTTATGCATTGCTTTAAAACTAATAAGAGTTACTAGAAAACTTCCCAGTTGGAGAGGTGAATCTGGAACAATATGCCTGGCACATTCCATGGAGGAGCAGAAATTTACCTCTCCAAGAAGCCCAATCTCAGCATGGATGACACTTTTTCTTGTTTTATATGGGTGGGAATATGAGCATATTGATTAAACGGTTTGGAACAGATAGAGGGGGGGAAATCACACTAACATTTTTTGTTTGGCATGACACTTCCACAATAGTTGACAACATATGGGCTTCTTCAGAATGATTGTAGTGGTTGTTGTGAATACATATTTCAATTCATGCACAAAAGCCAACGACTGTAAATCCTGAAAGCTTTGGATTTGCAGAAGCCCCCGTTGCCATTGGAGATCAATAACTTATATACCTTTGTATACTGTTCTTTCAAAGCCTAAACAAATGCCAGGAGAGGTGATTGCATTTATCATTACTGAGTGATGAATTTTGGAAAGGTTAAGGGCACTTCGACTGAGGAATTAACAAATATATTTTGGGGAATGGGGCAGAAAGCTAATAGCCAGCTAAAGAGCACAGGTGACCTTGAGACAACTATAGTAGAGCTGAAAACTAGAAGAAAGACTTGGGGGTCATTAAGGGCCCTAACTGTTCCCCTTTGGAAAATTTCACCGCATGTCCCTGGTGTGTGTAAGGAGTGAGCCAGTAACATCATCATTGGCTTTCGTGGGTTCCTAAGACCTTTGTCCAGGGACAAGAGCTCTGTGCCTCTCACAAAGTGCGCAGGATGGTCGCCCATGGCAGCAAGGCCAGCTTAGCGTATTTGCTAACAGGTGAAATACCAAACATTGCTCTGAAGTCCGAAGTCTCAAATCCCCTAATCTCAACCTCTCCTGTCCCCAGTTAATGCCCATTTATTAGCAAGCAGAAGAGGCTGCGTTTGTCCACCTGCTCACCCGTGTACAAGCAGGTCTGTTCTCAAAGGTAGTGGTTGCGCACGTCATCTCATAATAATTTGTGCATTCCACACTTTTCTGTGCATCTCCATGCCACTTTCCTAACTCCAGGAAGTTGGTGTTGTTTTTAAGTGAGTTTGTTTCACCTGGTTGAATTTACGTTAATTTAATTTACTTCTACTTTAATTTAATTTAATTTAATTTACGTTAACTCTGCCAGTCTAAATTTCCAGTATATTCAAAATACTGACAGTCTGGAGGTGACACACAAACCCTCCAAGTCTAGTTCCAGCAGTGGCTGGCTATGCCTTCCAATTTTTAAAAATTGAGTACTGTTTTGCAATTATTATTATTATTATTATTATTATTATTATTATTATTATTAGCTTTCAGAGTACTGGTTGATATTGTCAACAATAAACATTTTGACTGTTTAAAAAACAATGTTATGAAACCTCTTCTAAGGTTTTCAAGGAAAGGCTGACCAGGCCTTGATACGATGCCCTGTGTCCTTCCGAAGGAAGAGAAGAGGTCTACCCTTCCTCCGATTCCATTAGAAGAAAGCATTTTCTCGTACATTTTCCTTATCACAAATAATGATGAATAACTTTCAAGGCGTAGATTTCTGGTGCAGTCGACTGAAGGAGGTATTTGTCTTTCTTCCCCACACCTTCTGTTGCTCTCTGCAAACACAAGCTGTTATAAGGACCTCAACGTTTTCTTTCCTCCTTTTTTTTGCATTCTATTCAAAATCGCTGAGATGTTTATGATTCCGTTGCCTCCTACTTCTGAGCGATAAAATACCGACGCAGAGAAGACTTGTAAATCTGCCTTTCAAGCCATAAAAACAACAACATGCCAATCGAATGACTGACTCTCTCCCAACATTTTTATTGTAGAAAGAAAATCATACCCCTCCATACTCCATGGTACCTTGGAGAACGCGTCCTTCAGAAGATGGAATGAATGAAGGAGACAAGGTTGAGGGAAGATCTCAAAAGGTTCAAGGCCATCCTTGGTGTGTGTGTGGCAACGCAGCCAGATGGGCGGGGTATAAATAATAAAATTATTATTATTGTTAAGTTATAGCTCTGTAATACTGTGGTACCTCGGGTTAAGTACTTAATTCGTTCTGGAGGTCCGTACTTAACCTGAAACTGTTCTTAACCCGAAGCACCATTTTAGCTAATGGGGCCTCCTGCTGCCGCCACGCTGCCGGAGCACGATTTCTGTTCTCATCCTGAAGCAAAGATCTTAACCTGAAGCACTATTTCTGGGTTAGCGGAGTCTGTAACCTGAAGCGTATGTAACCTGAAGCGTATGTAACCCGAGGTACCACTGTATATTGTACACCTTACCTCATGCCATGTGACATATACCCAGAAAGAGAAACACCAACTAACTCAAATCCAGATGGATTTCAAGTTAAACCTCTGAATCACCGCCACCATTTATAGTGATTTTAGCTAGTGAAATTTACTCAGACTCACACGCTGTCCTTCCATTGGCTGCCACTGGCAGGGAGTGGGGAACTCTGGGGCTTTGCTTTCTCTGAATGTAATCTTTTGCAGGGACTGCTGAAGAAACCAGGCAGCTCCCACTGAGGATGAGCTGCTGCTGCTGCTGCTGCTGTTGTTGTTTCAGTTCATTTGTATTAATACCAGAGCCATTATCTGCCTCTCCACATTGCTTACCATGGAAATGGGCCATCTGGGAATGCAAATAGCCCACACAACGCATTAGTCATCCGCAAACAAATGAAGATTTGCACAGATGTAATTAAGACCAAAAAATACAAACCTCTGGGCAGAACTGTGATTTACAATCGCATTCAACTGCCTTGAAAGCGCAGCCTGGAGCAGGGGCCTCTTGGAGGGTCAGGCTGAGGTTGTTGCACAACACGATAGGACACATGACTCGGGGCCACTTGTGCTGTGGAACGGCACTGCGGGCCTTGCAGTGAGATAAAACACATGTGGATATGCGTCTCTTGGGGGCATTCAGTGCAGAGGGGCACCAGGCATACCCAAATGTCAGGCTTCGGGGAATCAGCTGGAGCAGATCAAATGAAAGAGAATTCTTACCAGTTGGTTTCTTTAATAATCACAGTGAGAGAACAAAGAACACATCTCCTAGACATGGTGATGCTCCCAATTAAGGGATACTACCCCCTCCATCCCTATTAATCCACGCCACTCTTGCATCTTGTAATATGAGCTTGTAGTCTCTGTGCTTTCTGTTCTGACACTTTCTGAGCTCTCCGAGACTTTGGGGAAGGGGGGTAGATAGTTTCTAGAGACTGTGAATTTTAACTCTCTCTCTCTCCCAGTGTTTCTTCTGCTAGCTGTTCGTCATCCAGTATTTCCCAGCTTCTGCCTTCTGAACTATGCCCCTCTGCAAACCATTGTTCCAAATCTATACTGTCCTCCTGCTCCTGGGGAAATTCAGGGTCAGGAGGAGGGGGTGGCTCCCACCATTCCTCCTTAGTGCAGCCCTCTTCAGCATGGTCCCTGACACCAAGCCATCCCCACCACCCAATTTTGCTGCTCAGCTGTTTGGCAGGGAATCATGTTTCCACAAATAGGACACTCTTCCCATGTACCACCCCAGCTGTGGGCATTGCCCTCCTCTCAGACTTACGCATAGCTGTTTCTCAGGCTGAGGGGTGTGTGCTTCTGGTAGAAAGGGTGGTGCCGAGGAGATCCACCCACATGTGCCCACCTGCCCAAGGAAACCACCCTCTGCCAGGGGGTTGTGGGAGAGTGTGGTTGTGTTGGGATAGAAGGTGCCAAGGATCCAAGGCTGTCTTTTCCCCCAAGGAAACCTCTCTCTTTCAAAAGCAGTGGCTTTTGTTTGAAAGTTATGCTTTCCCTGTCCGTAACCTTTACCAGCAAGGCTACAATCTCTCTCTCACAGATCCCTTAGTCTGTCATCCAGTGAAGGGTTGGGATCCTTGAGAGTGAAGAGTGAAAAGGAGTCTCTGGTTGGAGCCACTGAAAATCAGGGGGGTGGGGGGTGTTTAAGTACTATTTTGAGCCAATGTATACAGTCAGCGGTTCAAATCCCCGTGATGGGGAGAGCTCCCATTGCTTGGTCCCTGCTCCTGCCAACCTAGCAGTTCGAAAGCACATCAAAGTGCAAGTAGATAAATAGGTACTGCTCTGGCAGGAAGGTAAACAGCGTTTCCGTGTGCTGCTCTGGTTCGCCAGAAGTGGCTTAGTCATGCTGGCCACATGACCCGGAAGCTGTACGCCGGCTCCCTCAGCCAATATAGCGAGATGAACGCCGCAACCCCAGAGTCGGTAACAACTGGACCTAATGGTCAGGGGTCCCTTTACCTTTACCTCTATACTTATGGAAAGAAAGCAAGATATTATGAGAATAAGGGCTCACCCACACTTCCACTCATCCTGGACCTAGAAGGCACAGATCCGAGTGCTTTCCCTTTGCCTTGTTCCTTTCCCAGAGCAAGGTCAAGAATGCTCTGATTGAGCTCTAAATAGTGGTTTTCTCAGGGTTGCAAAGGGGGGGGGGTTAAGCAGCAGGACAAGAGGAAGTGAAGATAAGCCCTCATTGTCACCATTCATTGATTTGTTTGTTTCATTGCTTATTTTCCTGCAAGTTCCTGACTGCTTGGCCTTCAGTTTGCCTTGCCCGGTTTGTAGCTGAAAGGCCATGGCCCTAGTGAGAAATGACTACCTGGGTCAATAGGATGCAACATGAACCCCAAGCGGAATCTCTTGAAAACCATGACCCTTCCCATATTCTGGGTGCATTGAACCCAGTGGGCTGAGCATCATCAGAGAGAGAGACCACTTAAAACCCAAAGGGAAAAGTTGTTCCTGTATTACCAAACTAACTCAAAATAAGGAGCATTAAGTGAAAGCATACGAGCCTCATTTTGTGTGTGCTCTGGAAGCGAAGGAGCTTCAGGGCAGAATCTAAATGTGAGCTTAGATGTTTGGGAATTCCTTCTCGTGATTTTAACATTCAGAGCGCATAGCACAGAGCAGATGTTTCTGTAGGCACAATCAGTAGGGATGCCAGAGGCAGGCAGGTGATTCCTTTTCTTTTTTAAAGTGGATAGCTCTTGTAAGGTACACTGCTCTAAATGTCAAGAACGTGTAAAAACTCTGAAGGTGCCTTCTGGTTGCTCATGACCAGAGAGCATCATGCCTTATGGGGCAAATATAGGCCTCCATTAGCCTGCCTCTCGGGCGGCAATACAAAGCCTAAATCTAAGGTTTCTTTATAAAAGAGCTGCCCACGTCTAGTCCTGAGGTCATCCTAATATCCAGAGCCATGTGATTTGGAGGGGGGCGGGCCTGCTAAACACCGACCCACCCCTGCTTCCCGTATGCTCCAAAATGCTTTCTAATCTATGGGGGTGAATATATGGCAACCCTTGGGGGGGGTGATTTTGAGCAGATAAACAACAGGAGGGGGAAAGGCTAAGGCCAAACCCCGATTTAACTGGGACACCCCAGACTGGCCAAAGTCGTCCCTGCTTCTGATCACAATCCCAAATGTCCCACTTTGGTTCCTGTGCTCTGGCCGTGCAGGACTAAAAGATGGGTGTTTTTTGGTCCCATATGGTGGAGTGAGTCAGTTGTCTCACACCAGAGGATTTGTTGTTGTTGTTTAGTCGCTTAGTCGTGTCCGACTCTTCATGACCCCATGGACCAGAGCACGCCAGGCACTCTTGTCTTCCGCTGCCTCCCGCAGTTTGGTCAAACTCAAGTTGGTTCGAGAACACTGTCCAACCATCTCATCCGCTGTCGTCCCCTTCTCCTTGTGCCCTCAATCCTTCCCAGCATCAGGGTCTTTTCCAGGGAGTCTTCTCTTCTCATGAGGTAGCCAAAGTATTGGAGCCTCAGCTTCACGATCTGTCCTTCCAGTGAGCACTCAGGGCTGATTTCCTCCAGAATGGATAGGTTTGATTTTCTTGCAGTCCATGGGACTCTCAAGAGTCTCCTCCAGCACCAGAATTCAAAAGCATCAATTCTTCAGCAATCAGCCTTCTTTATGGTCCAGCTCTCACTTCCATACATCACTACTGGGAAAACCATAGCTTGAACTAGATGGACCTTTGTTGACAAGGTGTTGTCTCTGCTTTTTAAGATGCTGTTTAGGTTTTCTCCAAAGAAGCAGGTGTCTTTTAATTTTGTGGCTGCTGTCAGAGGATGGGACCCCCCAAAAGAAGGAAAACTTGCATTGTTCCCCGTGGCCCCAATCCTCTTCCTCCTTCCACCGTGACACTTCCAGAAGGAAGCACAGAGGAGGAGGAGGCTGGTTTGGTTCCCATGGCATCTCCCAACCCTTCTGGCAGGCTACTCCAGGTCAACGGGTGTGTCTTGAGCAACCGCCCTGTTCTGCTGCCACTGCACTCCTCACACCAACACTGCAATGTTGTCTTCGGTAGCATCAGAGTCCAAGGAGGAGGGAAGTGGCCGCACAGCAGGTGTGGATCTGACCCAGCCTGGCCTGTAAGGTGAGCAGGTGAGGTTTGGCTGAAAGGGAAGGCAAGTGATGCTGGCGAAGGGGCAAGGAGGAAGGAAGTGGAGTTCTTCTCCCCCCATGGCAACCATGCTCACTTTGCACAGGTGTTCTGGAAAAGACACATGAGACACTTCTGAGTCTGCACGCTCCATCTCTGTCCTGTTGAGCAGAATGAGCTCCATTACAACACTGGTCTGGGTTCCCTTCCATGGGTGGAGGAGAGTCTGTGCACAGAAACCTGTCTCAGCCCCAGGCAGCCCTTGCAAAATCCAACTCTGCGAGGCTGGCCCAAGACATCTCTGCCACTTCCCTCTGCCTGATGGTCGAGCTGGTCTCACAAACCCTCCCTCTGCACACATCCTCTGTCATCATGAGTGGCACAGGGGCGTCACAAGGGGTGTGTGGTCCGCCCCGGGTGTCATGCCTAGGGGGGTGACAAAGCCTTACTTCTCTCGCCCTGACCTAGCCACTGTGATCCACGCGATGGTCACCTCCAGACTGGATTATTGTAACTCGCTCTACGTGGGACTGCCCTTGAGACTGACGCAGAAACTCCAGTGGGTGGAGAATGCCGCGGCGAGACTCCTTACGGGGTCCTTGCTGCAAGATCACAATCACCCGGTGCTATACCAGCTGCACAGGCTCCCGGTGGAGTACAGGATCAGGTTTAAGGTGCTGGTTTTAACCTTTAAAGCCCTATACGGCCTAGGACCCTCGTACCTACGGGACCACCTCTCCTGGTATGTCCCACAGAGGACCTTACGGTCTTCAGACAAAAACATCTTGGAGGTCCCAGGCCACAGAGAGGTTAGGCTGGCCTCAGCCAGAGCCAGGGCTTTTTAGGCTGTGGCCCCGATCTGGTGGAACGCTCTGTCACAAGAGACTAGGGCCCTGCGGGACTTGACATCTTTCTGCAGGGCCTGCAAGACAGAGCTGTTCCACCAGGCCTTTGGCCAAGGCACAGCCTTTGGCAATCTTCACAGAACTCTAGCCCAATAGTTGCCATTAATTTGATTTGAATTAATTTTATAATGAAATGATTTTAGAATGTTGTATTATTTTATTGTTGTTAGCCGCCCTGAGCCCGGCTTTGGCTGGGGAGGGCGGGATATAAATAAAATTTTATTATTATTATTATTATTATTATTATTATTATTATTAGTGAGGCAGCGCTGGCACCACTGGTGGTCGTTGCTCGCAGCCCTGGCTGGTGGGTATGGCAGCCCCACCTGACGGCGCTGACATGGTTTTATGTGATCGATAGTAGTCGGATTTGCGCGATCTGCGGGCGTATCTGTTTCACGGCCAACCTTCCCTTAAAAAAAGCTCAACTACTCTAGGCAACATTCCCAAAAATTGCAATGGGGGGGGGGGTGGCATAAAAAAAATGCACCGGGTACCACCTGACTTTGCTACGCCTCTGGAGTAGCATCTTGAAAGTTGGCAATGAAGCCCATCTAATTTGTGTAATAGGATGGGAGTGACCTACGGGCCGATATTTCTTTTGGAAAAACCATTCCAAATCCATTCAAAGGAGTTCCTTCTTCTTTTTAATGTCAAGTGGCAGATTATTCCGTTACACACAGGTAAGGACCAGATGGCACAGGGAGATGTCTTGATGAGATAAAGTGCGTTTCCGTCTTCCCCTCCACCACCGGCTTCCGTGAGCCATATTTTATTTGCTTTCTGAGCTTACATTAGGGAAGTAGCAAAATTTGTATAGGTTTATGAACCTTGTTAGGAAAATGTTGCCTAATGATACCTGTGATATATGATGCCATCCCAGGCAAACTAGCTAGCGTCGCAGCAGACCTTCGTCTTAATTATGGAAATCTTTAATTTAAATGTAAGGCTGTGCATACAAAATAAAGTGCAAGGCCATCTGTTGGCTTCCCATCTGCACGCCTTTGCTAAATACACATTGCCCTGCCCACCCCCTATTTATAACCTTCCCTTAAAAAACATAAACAGGACTAATCTGTTGCAAAGTTAGTGGCTGGTGTCTGTGTGTGTTGAAATAGGGGCAGCCGTGTGGCTTTTAGTAACTGATCACCTCCTCTGTCTTTGCATGCACTTTGATGGCTTCGACTCATATGGAAATTTTTGTTTTGTGCTTTTTTAATTCATTCAAGTCAGAAATAACCACAGAAAGGGCAGAAAGCAACCCGGGTAATATCATGTTCAAATTTGAGATATCTGTGTTATATGTTGAATGCAAATACACCTGTGGTATGCAAAAGCAAAGCAAAGCAAAACCCATAAAACTGTTTTAAAACTTTTTTAAAAAAATCCATTTCAAACCAGTATGTACTTAGATTGCAAATAGCCACAATTAACACCCCATCCTCCCCAAAAAACATTCCAGCTGCTAAGATACAAGGTGTGACTGGAAAGTTTGGTGACTGGTCACAGAAATCAGACAGTGAGAAATATTCGAACATACATACCGGCCTTCAAAGGAGGCTCCTTCTGATACAATGCACCATTGACAATGTTCATGGAACTGTTGGAAACTTCTGGAGAAGTCCTCTTTCCATACTGCTTTCAGTTCCCTCGTCACAGCGGTTTGGACTTATGAAATGTTGGGAATTCTGTGCCCTTTCAGTGCAGATTTCAGTTTTGGAAAAAAGAAATCCAGTGGAGTCAGATCAGGAGAATATGGAGGGTGGGACTACTCAGTAACCTCAGGAATGATTTCACGTGGAATATGCAATTCTTCCACCATTGTTCGGACAGACAAACGCCGATTCTGCAAACTCGGTCGACATTTGCTGCCGTTCTGCTCGTCAACAGTCTGCCAGACTGAGGGTCATCTTCGATGGTTTGTCACCCTTCACGGAAATGCTTAAACCACACATACACTGTCTTTCGATTTACAGCTTCATCTCTGTACACAATTGTGAGCATTTTGTGGGTTTCCGATGCTGATTTACCCAATTTGAAACAGAATTTCGTATCGACTCTCTGCTCCCTTTTCAATCACAACGCGCTGCACTATTAACGGCTACAGTAGTAAACGCTACCGCATGAATGTAGGCCTGTCAACAAATGCCAAGACATGTGCGCATATGTTAGCTGAGATATGGACAAAAGCCTCCTAGGTGTCTCCACGAATCCAGCAGTTCCCATTATCCCATACAGGGGTGATTCACCCTACTTTCTGGTCACACCTTGTATGTGTTTATAATGGGGCCCTTGTCCCAATGCTCTGGGCTGCTGGGGGTGGGTGGGTGTTGGGTTCAAAGTCAGCAGCGGGGCCAGACTCTGAGCTTTCCTTGAGGAAAAAAGCAAGTCTCCAGCTCTGGAAGAACAAAAGCTATAACACCACGTGCACATCCCCTCCAACATTTCTCTGATGGAAATAGGGATGTGCTAAGGGACGCGGGTGGCACTGTGGGTTAAACCACAGAGCCTAGGGCTCGCCGATCAGAAGATCAGTGGTTCGAATCCCTGCGACGGGGTGAGCTCCCGTTGCTCGGTCCCAGCTCCTGCGAACATAGCAGTTTGAAAGCATGTCAAAGTGCAAGTAGATAAATAGGGACCTCTCCGGCGGGAAGGTAAACGGCGTTTCCGTGCGCTGCTCTGGTTCGCCAGAAGCGGCCTAGTCATGCTGGCCACATGACCTGGAAGCTGTACACCAGCTCCCTCCGCCAATAAATCAAGATGAGCGCTGCAACCCCAGAGTCAGTCACGACTGGACCTAACGGTCAGGGGTCCCTTTACCTTACTTTAAGGAAGCGCCTTCTATAAATTCAGAAAATAGGGACCCTTGTAGGGTCTACCATAGTTTGGTTCTATGGGAAAGAGCCTCAGGTTCCCATGTCCTGTGTCCTCTAGTGAAGCCAAGATGAAAATATTGTAAATCGACTCTTAATCTAACTGGACTTCCTTGTTACAGTCAGACGGTGCAGTTTAGTTTAAACTACAGTTCCTTGAAACAGGCCAGGATCATAAACTATCCCAAATCCGCATTTGTTCCAATGAGCCACAGTTTGTCCCTTGTGGGTGGAATGACAAGTTGATTCACCAGGAGGTCTCTGCTTCTCATCTCCAAAGAAGCAGAGGCTAGTATGGGCTGTTTTAGGTGGAATCTACACACATATAAAAAAAGTTCTGAAAATGCTTTTTAAAAAAGCGTTTTAAAAAATGCAGTGGTACCTTGGTTGTCAAACTTAATCCATTCTGAAAGTCCATTCCAAAACCAAAATGTTCCAAAACCAAGGCACGCTTTCTCATAGAAAGTACAGTGGTACCTCAGGTTACATACGCTTCAGGTTACATATGCTTCAGGTTACAGACTCCACTAACCCAGAAATAGTGCTTCAGGTTAAGAACTTTGCTTCAGGATGAGAACAGAAATCGTGCTCTGGTGGCGTGGCAGCAGCAGGAGGCCCCATTAGCTAAAGTGGTGCTTCAGCTTAAGAACAGTTTCAGGTTAAGAACGGACCTCCGGAACGAATTAAGTACTTAGCCAGAGGTACCACTGTAATGCAAAACAAATTAATCACTTCCAGACTTTTAAAAACAACCCCTAAAACAGCAATTTAACATGAATTTTACTATCTAACGAGACCATTGATCCATAAAATGAAAGCAATAATCAATGTACTGTAGTATAAAATAAATAGGACAGTATTGTAGTTGATAAAAATTAAAATTATTTTCCCCATACTTGCACTGATGATAGTCATTGTTTGGATGGGGGGGCTTTTATCCATTTCCGTAGTCACACAATCAATCAATCAATCAATCAATCAATCAGTAGCTGAACTGGGTTCCACACAGCCACAAAAACAAATTAACCGAAAAAGCCTCAAAAAAAAAAAAAAAAAGGAAAATAAATAGCAAAAACAAAAGTTCCAAACTTAATCCATTCCAGAAGTCTGTCTGACTTCCGAAATGTTCGAAAATCAAGACGCGGCTTCTGATTGGTGCAGGCGCCCCAGAAACAATAACCGACAGCTGCATCAGACATTTGGCCACTGAAAAACGTTTGAAAACCAGAACATTTACTTCCAGGCTTTTGGCATTTGGGAACCAAGGTGTTTGAGAACCAAGGCGTTTGAGAATCAAGGTACCAATGTACATCAAATTTTCCAAAGGCTAAGCATCACCATCTAATGTCGCATTGTATATTGCACTTAAAACACACCTAAAACATTTTATTTGTAGCTGAGCCCAATTTTCTATGGTCTGTTTTCAATGTCTCATAAAATGGCGAGGCTGAGATTCTTTCCGTTTTTCTCGCCACTCTGCACACCGAGTTGCTACTACACCGACAATCTCCAGGTGCCAAATTTATTGAAAGAGATTAGAAAGAGAGCTTTTTCATGGGATCTTTATAAAGCGAGCTAAGAGGTTGAGACTGAGAACTAATTCAGCCTAGACGGGAGCAAGCTTTTCCCCAGTTCTAAAGCATCGGAAAGGTACTTAGAGAGGTGCTTTGCAGTATGCAAAATTGTTTACACCTGCAGTACAAATGCTTGAAATTTTTAAATCAGAAATAAGTTTCTGCGTGTTCAGGAGGGCTTGCGCTGTGAGTGGGTTTAGAATTGCAGTCAGTCATTTATGTGAGCCATTCATGGTTTCAGAATAGAGCTGTAGCATCCAGTTGATTCTTTAAGCTAGACAAGTGAGATTTGCCGCAATAGGGAGGAGTTATGATGAACCCCTAAAAATATCTGGCTTTTGCTATGATAGCTGGCACCCGAGAAGTCAGGTTTGATGGTCATAGGTCCTGGATGCTTTAGTTGTGATTCCTGCATTTCAGGGAGTTAGAGAACCCTTGGGGTCCCTTTTAACCCTGCAATTCTGTGACTCTCTATGATTGTGGACCTTGCCAACAAAGGTCCATATAGTAAAAGCTATGGTTTTCCCAGTAGTGATGTATGGAAGCGAGAGCTGGACCATAAATAAGGCTGATCGCCGAAGAATTGATGCTTTTGGATTATGGTGCTGGAGGAGACTCTGGACAGCAGGAAGATCAAACCTATCCATTCTTAAGGAAATCAGCCCTGAGTGCTCACTGGAAGGGCAGATTGTGAAGCTGAGGCTCCAATACTTTGGCCACCTCATGCTTCAGATTAAGTCATCTCCATGGCATAATTGCAGGCTGTGAAACAAAACGAAACAAATGTCTATGGTGGACTATTAACATTTCTGTGTATGGAAGTGAAAGCTGGACCATAAAGAAAGCTGATCGCCGAAGAATTGATGCTTTTGAATTCTGGTGCTGGAGGAGACTCTTGAGAGTCCCATGGACTGCAAGAAAATCGAACCTATCCATTCTTAAGGAAATCAGCCCTGAGTGCTCACTGGAAAGACAGATCCTGAAGCTGAGGCTCCAAGATTTTGGCCACCTCATGAGAAGAGAAGACTCCCTGGAAAAGACCCTGATGTTGGGAAAGATGGAGGGCACAAGGAGAAGGGGACAACAGAGGACGAGATGGTTGGACAGTGTTCTCGAAGCTACGAACATGAGTGTGACCAAACTGTGGGAGGCAGTGGAAGACAGGAGTGCCTGGTGTGCTCTGGTCCATGGGGCCACGAATAGTCAGACACGACTAAACAACAACAGATTGTGGACTGGAGAGATGCCAAAAGAGATTCCATTACAGGAAGCTGGACTCACCTGTTCAAGCAAGCTGAGGTAGAACACCTCCTGGCAAATTCATTGATTATCTCATTTACTGGAAATCTCTGCAATTCCTCCCAATTTCAAAGACACAAAAGAGCACCCAACTGCTTTTGTAAGTGTTCGACCAAGATATGATAACCTAAATCTCACCCCTTTCGTTTACTAATCAAGTCATTCTCAATGGGCTGAAGCTCCTGACAGAAGATAATCCTTTCCACGTCTCAAGCAGACTGCAGAATAAGATGCATTTCTAGAATTCATTTTGCAAGCATTTTGGACAAACCCTTTCAGGCCTGCACAGTTAAAAAAACTTTTAGCACCCATTTTCTCACAAAGGGAAGGATGCCTCTTCTAAGAGAATGTACGCTGAGACTATTCTTAATCTTAAAAAAAGTCAGACTTTTCTTCTTCTTAGTATTGTTTTATTCATTAAAAATATACAAATTGAATTGATAGATCAAACAACTAAAACAAAGAAAACAAAGACTCACAGCTGTCCATGGAGGCACAGGTCAAATCTGTGTCCAGGGCAGTTGTTTACTAGCTCCACCTGGTATGCAGGCTGAGACCCTACCTGCCCACGTACTGTCTCGCCAGAGTGGTGCATGCTCTGGCTATCTCCCGCTTGGACTACTGCAATGCGCTCTACGTGGGGCTACCTTTGAAGGTGACCCGGAAACTACAACTAATCCAGAACACAGCAGCTAGACTGGTGACTGGGAGCGGCCACTGAGACCATATAACACCGGTTTTGAAAGACCTACATTGGCTCCCAGTAGGTTTCTGAGCACAATTCAAAGTGTTGGTGCTGACCTTTAAAGCCCTAAACGACCTCGGTCCAGTATATCTGAAGGAGCGTCTCCACCCCCATTGTTCTACCCAGACACTGAGGTCCAGTGCCGAGGGCCTTCTGGTGGTTCCCTCACTGTGAGAAGCTAAGTTACAGGGAACCAGGCAGAGGGCCTTCTTGGTAGTGGCGCCCTCCCTGTGGAACGCCCTCCCGCCAGATCTCAAAGAGAACAACAACTACCAGACTTTTAGAAGACATCTGAAGGCAGCCCTGTTTAGGGAAGCTTTTAATGTTTGATGTATTACAGTATTTTAATATTTTTTTGGAAGCCGCCCAGAGTGGCTGGAGAAGCCCAGCCAGATGGGCAGGGTATACATAATAAATTATTATCATTATTATATTAATTCAGTGGCAGTTCTGTCAGGGAACTGCCATCGGCTCAGAGGTGAGAGATAGAAGAGCAGTTGTGTTACAGGAAACCTCTGAAAATCTTGCGAAGCAGTTCCTCTTCCGGCGAGGAGGAAAGCTCCGCCTCCAGTGGAGAAGAGGTGCAAGGACCAGAAGATGCTAGGGAGAGCCTTAACACCGCGCCTGAGCAAGCCGGAGAGGCGGAAGCACGCCACTGCCATTGCCCATCATGTGCAGTAGTCTGAGGCGCAGGGAGGGGCGGAAAAGGCTGGGGGTGACAAAACTTTTATGTTGGGGGAGGTACAAAAACAGACCACTCCCAGATTCCACTAGCGATTGAGCCAGACATGAACTTATGACGCTCTTCACTGTAAATAGTTTGCACCCAAATAAAGCCTGTAAAAGACAGGTCGGAGTCCTGCCTGGTTACTCTCGAGCAACTGCAACAGCACCTGACAAGTTCCATATGCACTTTTCTGGAGAGTAAGCACTGTAAACTGGGATTTTTTTTAGTAAGGGAACAGCCTTCCAAAAATGACTGCAGTTAATCAGTCACAAACTCAAGAATGGGTTTGATGGTGTAAGGAATGTACTAAATCACTTTTCTGCTGCATTCTCCAAACATTCAACTCCTTTGTTTTTGTTTTAGCATTTACCGTATTTTTCGCTCTATAAGACGCACTTTTCCCCTCCTAAAAAGTAAGGGGAAATGTGTGTGCATCTTATGGAGCGAATGCAGGCGGGAGGCTCTGCAAAGTTTGTAGAAATGAGCTATAGACAGAAACATGTGTGCGGCTGCCCTTCTCCCTCCTCGGGGAAAAGCCCCCAAGAGCCACACACATGCTCCACACGCTCTTTAAAGGGAGTGTGGCTCTTGGGGGAGCCTTAGCCATGCGCAGCCTCTCCCGGGCAACAGGAGCCTTCATCCCGCTGCCCGGGAGAGGCTGTGCGCGGCTATCCCATAAGCCAGGACAGCAAGCGGGATCACTGAGCTGTGATCCCGCTTGGTGTCCTGGCTTCTGGGATTCAGAATATATATATTTTCTTGTTTTCCTCTTCCAAAAACTAGGTGCGTCTTATGGTCTGGGGCGCCTTATAGAGCGAAATATACGGTGCTTATGAGCAAACATTTGCCAATAGATTATAGAGTAGAAAACTGAAGCCACAGAATCATAGAATCTAGTCTTGCAATGATTCTTTTGCCCAATGCGGGGCTTGAACCCACAGCCCTGAGATTAAGAGCCTCGTGCTCTACTGACTGAACATGAGATGTTTCAAAAGCCATCACACAGACAGGAACAGATTTTTCTTCTGCCGAAGGGCTAAAAATATTGTTTCTGTCTATAGCTCATTTCTACAAACTTTGCAGAAATAAGTGTCCTGCTACAACTATTCTTTAAAAGAATCTCTCTCTTTTGTGTGGGTGTCGTCCCCAGATCTCTGGTTCAAAAATGAAAGATGGCCTCCACTTAAATGAATGAGATTGCACAGACAGCATGCCTGCTAGACGGTGCCTTTCATTCCCCGCCATCAGGCTGCCACGCTTTGGAACATTGCGCACATTTAGAGAGAGAGATAATCAGAACAGATGCGGGAGATATAAAAGAGAGAGAGCCGACTGCGTCTGAATGCCTAGAATGCAAACGTTTGAAAGTGCTTGCTAACACTGCCATCCGATCCTCCTCAGCCCCTGCCTTAGTTCCAGCTCCTTCCAAACCATATGGCAATTAGAATGTGTGTTGCTACGCTTTTCTCCTACCACACAAAAACTGTGTCGGCACCGCATTGCTGCGGCCCAACCCTGCAATCCACCCGTCTTGGATTTTAGACCCAGCTTCCTCTGCAATGTGGGTTGCAGCACCCATGTGTCCTGCTTCAGACCCTCTAAGCATCTCCATTTTGCAGGGACAGTCCTGGACTTACAGAAGCCATCCCAGTTTCCGATTTGATCCCAGAATGTCCTGCTTTTCCTTAAGATGTTCCTTGCTCCGACCATAACGCTCTGAAAATGGAAATGAGACTTACTACTGCCGATTCCTTCAGATGGAAAATGAATGACAACCTGTTAAGAGATCAAGAGATTGTAAAGAAGGCCCAAAAAGCTTTAAAGGACTATTTTGAAATTAACTTGAATACCTCGGTGGAAAAAAGAATAATCTGGGACGCAAGCAAAGCTGTTATGAGAGGGTTTCTGATACAACAGAATACGATTAAGAAAAAATTCTGGAATGGGAAAAAGGATAAGATATTGGAGAAGATAAGAGAAGGAGAGAAAAAATTAAGATTGAATACAAAATCAAAAGAGACTTTAAGAGAAATCAAATTTCACCAATCACAATATTCGAAATTGATTAACCAAGAAGTGGAATGGAAAATTAAACAAATGAAACAAAGATCTTTTGAATCTGCGAACAAATGTGGGAAACTGCTAGCTTGGCAGTTGAAAAAGAGACAAAAATTAAACTATGTTACCAATCTAGAAGTTGAAGGGAAAAATATTCAGAAACCGGGAGAAATTAGAAAGTGCTTCCAGAAATATTTCCAAAGACTGTATACACAAGGGTCCGAGGAAGCAACTGAGATAGAACAATTCCTGAAAGACAATGGCCTACCAGAACTATCTCAAGAGAAGAGATCAATCTTGGACTGTAAAATAACACAACAGGAAATCGAGGATGCCATTCAGAACATGCAACTAGGCAAAGCTCCAGGCCCTGATGGACTTACCTCCAAGTACTACAGGATGTTAAAAGACTACTTGATACAACCATTAATGGAGGTTTGCAACCAGATTATGGGGGGAGGGAGGGCACCAGATACGTGGAAAGAAGCATTCATCACACTGATATCTAAAGTGGAAACTGAAAAGACTCAACTTAAGAACTACCGTCCCATCTCACTCCTAAACGTGGATTACAAAATATTTGCAGACATTTTGGCAAATAGATTTAAAAAAGTATTAAATGAAGTAATCCATAAGGACCAAGCTGGCTTTCTCCCAGGTAGACATTTGTTTGATAACACTAGGAATATTATCGATATTCTGGAACTCTTACAAACAAATGTTAACACTAAAGCAGTGTTAATTTTTATTGATGCGGAGAAGGCCTTTGACAACATTTCTTGGAAATTTATGAAGAAAAATTTGGAAGGGATGGGAGTGGGAAGGGGGTTTGAGAATGGAATAGAAGCAATCTATTCAGAACAAAAAGCTAAGTTGATAGTGAATAATGTGGTGACAGAAGAACTTCACATTGAAAAAGGAACACGTCAGGGGTGCCCCCTTTCCCCTTTATTGTTTATTTCAGTCCTGGAGGTTTTGCTGAACATGATAAGGAAGGATCGGCAGGTACAAGGAATATGGGTCGGAGCGAAACAATATAAACTGAAAGCATTCGCAGATGACTTGGTTCTAACATTACAGGAGCCAGAATCTAGTACAAAAAGAGTTTTGGAATTGATTCAGAAATTTGGTCGGGTGGCGGGTTTTAAGTTGAACAAACAAAAAACTAAGGTGTTAGGGAAAAATTTGACAGCTACTGAAACAGAGGGGTTTCAGAAGGAAACAGAACTAAACATTGTTAAAAAAGTGAAGTACCTGGGGGTCAATCTGTCTTCTAAGAACTTGAACTTATTTAAAGATAACTATGAGAAATGTTGGTCAGAAGTTAAAAAAGACCTAGAAATCTGGTCAAGATTGAAACTATCCTTGTTAGGCCGAATTGCAGCTATAAAAATGAACGTTTTGCCAAAAATGTTGTTTTTGTTTCAAGCCCTGCAGATTGTGGACAGAGTGGAATGTTTTGGAAAGTGGCAGAAGGACATCTCTAAGTTTGTCTGGCAGGGCAAAAAGCCCCGAATAAAGTTTAAAATACTAACTGATGCAAAGGAGAGAGGGGGGTTTGCCCTGCCAGACTTAAGGTTATATTATGAAGCTGCGGCCTTCTGCTGGATGAAAGATTGGATTCTATTAGAAAACACTGATGTCCTAGATCTGGAAGGCTTTAATAATTCGTTAGGTTGGCATGCGTATCTGTGGTATGACAAGGGAAAAACACATGGAATGTTTAAAAACCATATTGTCAGAAAAGCAATATATATGGTCTGGAAAAAATACAAAGACTTATTGGAAAGCAAAACTCCGAGGTGGATATCACCAATAGAGGCCAAGGCTCGGAAAAAACCCAATATGGAGGCCTACTGGCCGAAATATTGGGAAATAATAGAAAACATTGGAGGTAATTGGAGGTTGCAGAGCTTTGAAAAATTAAAGGATAAGGTGCAAAACTGGTTACACTATGCCCAGATTAATGAGGTCTTTAAGCTAGACAAAAAAACAGGATTCCAGGTGGAAAAATCGAAACTTGAGACAGAGTTGTTAGAACCAAAGACCAAGTTATTATCGAGAATGTATAACTTGCTGCTTAAATGGAACACTCAGGATGAGACAGTTAAATCAGCGATGATAAAATGGGCTCAGGACATTGGTTATAATATTATGTCTGAGGACTGGGAGAGGTTATGGACCACCGGTATGAAGTTTACTGCATGTAATGCTCTGAAAGAAAATATTATGAAAATGGTATACAGGTGGTACATGACCCCGGTCAAGCTGGCTAAGATATACCATTTGTCCGATAATAAATGTTGGAAATGTAAGGAAGCTGAGGGGACATTCTTTCACCTTTGGTGGACTTGTCCAAGATTGAAGGCCTTCTGGGAAATGATCTATAACGAGTTAAAAAAGGTGTTTAAGTACACCTTCCCCAAGAAACCGGAGGCCTTCCTTCTGGGCATCGTCGGCCAGAAGGTGTTAAAAAAGGACAGAATCTTTTTTATGTACGCTACAACAGCAGCAAGAATCCTTATCGCTAAGCATTGGAAGACCCAAGATTTGCCCACACTGGAGGACTGGCAGACGCAATTGATGAACTACATGGAACTAGCCGAGATGACTGCAAGGATCCGAGATTTGGGAGAAGAGGCAATGGAAGAGGACTGGAAAAAATTCAAAGACTATTTGCAAAAGTATTATAAGTTATATGAATCTTAAGATGCCGCATGACTTGGAATGTTAGCCCCAGCAACGAAAGTTTAATTATTTATGAAATTGGATAATATTTATGAAAGAATCAAAGTTTAAATGGGTAAAAATGATAATATGTTATATTTTTAGAGTAAATGGAAAATAATGAGATTTAAACTTAAACTGCAATTGAAAATACAAAGAAACACACGAAATAAGGTTATAATTTGCTGATAACTTTATTGTCAAGAATGCACTATGTGGGAGATGCGGGGAAGTCCGATGGAAATCTGAAATAAGTTGTTGAAATGGTTGTGATTTTCTGTTTTTTTTCTTTTTTTCTATTCTTCATGTTATTTCTTTTTTCTGTTCTATCTGTAATTTGGAAAAAAAATGCAATAAAAATCATTATAAAAAAAAAAGATGTTCCTATTTCCATCAGAGAAATGTTGGAGGGGTTGGACCCCTGAGCCAAGGAGACAAGTAACTAGACAACCTTTAGGAGACATCTGAAGACAGTTGTGTATATATTTTTTTTTAAAAAAAAATTAATGTTTTATCATGTTTTTGTATATGTTAGAGTCAACCCAGTCAGATGGGCAGGGTATAAATAAAATTACAGTGGCACCTCAGGTTACATACGCTTCAGGTTACAGACTCCGTTAACCCAGAAATAGTGCTTCAGGTTAAGAACTTTGCTTCAGGATGAGAACAGAAATCGTGCTCCGGCGGCGTGGCAGCAGCAGGAGGCCCCAGTAGCTAAAGTGGTGCTTCAGGTTAAGAACAGTTTCATGTTAAGAACGGACCTCCGGAACGAATTAAGTACTTAACCTGAGGTACCACTGTATTGTAATGATTGAATAGGACGTTCCTATTTTCATGGGAGAAATGTTGGAGGGGCTGCATCAGTCTGGGGCCTTGAAGTTTCTCATCATCAGATCTGGACAGGCTGAGCAGGTACATAGCTCACCTGGTCACAGCCTTCCCCACTGTCATGAGATGTATTGGACCTTCTCGATGTGGATTCAGAGCCACACAACCATAAAGTAGCTGTGTGACACTCTTCCAACTCGTTTAATAAAGAACAACCCTTCTTCCCAAGGCCACAGCCTACTGTACTGCATGCATGGAGTGAACTAAGAAGGTCCTGGGATGTCAGGGACTGGCTGGATAATGAAGGATGGCGAGAGATGCTGGCCAAAGAACCCCCCAAGGATGACACAGAGGAAGAGAACTTAGATGCAGGACACGGGTGGTGGGACACAGGGGACCCGTCTGAGGAGAGGACAAGCTGGGAGGAAGCAGAAGCAGAGGAGTCAGAAGAAGAAAGCCATTCAGGGGCAGGGCTGAGTGCCAAGGGTTTCAGTTTGACTCTGACAGAGAGGAGCCGGATGCTGCCTCAGTTTCACCTCAGTGGGCCAGTCCTTCTACAGTTGCCCCCCCCCTCCACTGACACCAAGATCGCAAAGAGCCTTGCCAGACAGGCCCAGAGGGGGTCTCTCCTCCTCACCATGGTTTACTTCTTCTTGGGAGGAGGCCAGAAGAAGAGGGCTAGAGGGGGAAGGAAGGGCCAGATGCCAGTTCCAGCAACGTCTTCAACTAGGGCAGTTGAACCCCGGTGAACTCTGCTGTGTTTCCCTTTTCTGAATTAAAAAGCTGACTTCTCATTGAGTATCGAGTCTTAATTCTGGCCTGTGGATGATCCCGCCTGCCTGACAGCCCTGACATGGATGGATATAAACGTATGGGCTGTAACAGCTCCAGTTTTGTGGGGACTCTTGGCGATGTGTCCACAGCTGGGTCCCCTTTTATCTCCTGGGCAAGTTGAACAGTTTGTAGGACCAGCCCTCTTTTCAGTTGCAATTTTAATGTTTCACAATGCCCCAGTCTAACACCACTCCTGTACGATTTAGGGAATTCAAAATGGTGTCCCCTTGGTGCTTGGTGCTGAAATGGGTCAAAGCTAGGCCGTCTTAACCATAGGCGCCAGGGGTGCGGGGCACCCGGGCGCCAGGCTCTATAGGGCGCTAGACCGAGAGTCTGGGGCCCGAGAGTTGGAGTCCAGGGAAGAGCCCGCCCATTGGTTGGAGCACTGTGACGGGCTCTTCTGCTGCAGGTGGCTCTGCACTGCGAGTTCAGGAGTGAGCAAGCTAGCGAGGCACTGAGGCGGCCAGCCAGCTCTGCCCTCCTGCGGGCCTGGGATTGGCGTAGGGCTGTGGAGAGGCCCTCCCAGTGCATGCTGCTTACACCATGAGGCACCTGGCTTTGCTCAGTCGCCAACACCGACGCCTTGGGCTGGTTTGATGTGCTGGGTTCCTTATGTTTCCTGTTTTCTTTTCCTGAGCAGATTTAAGAGTGGTATCAGCTCCGTAAAAAAAGGTTGACAACCCTGGGTAACCTTTCCTTTAAAATGTCAACACCTTTGGGGTCCCCCCCCCTAAAAAATGGTCGACAACTCTGGGCAACTTTGGGGGGGGGGCGCTGGGTGGAACTTTGCACCCTGGCACCGCATATGCTTCAGATGGCCCTGGTTCAAAGGGTGAACCATGGGAGGGGTTGATAGCAGTAGGCCTTCCTGTAGCCCCTGCAAGTGCCCCAATAATTCACTTGCTGATGCCAGGCCTAGACTGAAACACAGCAGAGAATAACCCAAGTTGCAAAAGAAGAAGTAGAGATAACGGGAAACAGAGCAGAAACAAAGTTCTGAGAGATTAGGTTTGCAGCTTGAATTATTTCAAGGGAACTACGTGGGCAGAGCTTCCCAAACTTTTCATGTTGCTGACACGCTTTTTAGACAGGCATCATTTCTCGACACAGTAATTTGGTTTTACTAGCAAACTGGAGGTTAAACTAGCCCCTTTCCAGCCCCGGGAGGAGTGCAGGAAGCATTTGCTGGACACACCAACACACACTTCTTCTTTGGCGATCCCTCATAGCCAAGTAAGATTGTCTTCCAGAGACACGGTTTTAACACTGAGTCCATAAGTGACTGTGGAGGCCAATTTTGTTTTTGTTTTTTTTTAAAGATATTTATTAAAGTTTTTAAAATATAACAATGGGAAAAAAATAAAAAGAAACAAAATACAAAATACAACATAAAAACAGTTAAAAAACAAATAATTTTCCATAACATATCTTCCTTACACTTATTTCCCCAGACCTCCTCATACCTCCCTTCTTTGTATTCCACTTCAATTTGTTAGTTCAGCAAATCCTTACCATTAAGCTTTTACCCATTTGTAAACCTTTTTTTTCCATATCTCCTAACGCATTACAGCTGGAAACCCCTTAGTTTCTATCCAACATCCTTCTAGCATTCATTAATTTTACAATATTTCTGTAGATAGTCTTTAAATTTCTTCCAGTCTTCTTTCACCATCTCTTCTCCCTGGTCTTGGATTCTGCCATGTGGAGGCCAATTTTGGATCCACACGTCCTTCCACAGTGGGGACATAGGTTTCCGGATGGGAGTTGCCGGTGAGGGTTTGCCAAACGTGCCTTCCTCTTAGCGCATTTCTCCCTTGCGTCCTGACTTTGAGCGTCTTCCAAACCCACAACACCTTTGGTAAAGGCGGTTCTCCAACTGGAGTGCTCGCACTAATGTGTCTCAGAACACACTTTGGAAAGCTCTGATGCAGGGAGTTGATAAAAGCCCCACTTCATTTCTGAGCATGGTTGCTGAGCATGGTAAAAACCCTCTTTGCCATCTGGACGGGCATGATGGGCAAGGGGCTCCCCGCAGGGTTATGTGCACACTGAGGCAAATGACCACTTGGTAAATGAGCATCTCTGTCTACTGCCCACAGGGTAATGCCTTCGGTAAGCTCTGTATTTCTTGGATTTTGCAAGTGAAGCTCGAACCGTGCTATCATAAACTAATAATGTTCAGGATTTTCTGATAACGTGGCATATATTAGGATCACCTCCTGATAAGACATGTGTTGCAGCCCTGTTCCTTCCGCATCATCATAATTACTTGCTGTGACATGAACATAGATAAAAGCTAAGCCATGTTGCAGGATCGTCAGGGCTGGGTTGATTAGTCTGATCATAATGGTCCTACGGGTAAGATGCTCTTAGAATTATGTATTTGTTTATTATTTTCTTATATCAAAAAGCCAACTTGCAGAATCATGCAAATCTGTTTATATTTCAAAACATGAAAGCCTTCCACGGGAAATATTAATCAGGCAAGCCTGAGGTGTATGTGTGTGTATTGGATTTAAATTATTACATTCTGGCTTATATCGTTTCATTTTTTTCAATATGTCTATTCCCTGTAATTTACCTCTTGACACTTTTAACATTTTCAATCATTTTGCTTGCTTTTAAATAAACACTGATTAATGTCAAGTGTGTCAGCATGCTGCTATTAAGTTCTGCACAGGCTTTTTAAAAGGCAACAACAGCTCATGTTTCTTTTGCCTTTGTGATGTGCATTCATTCTGCGGTGCCTGTCTGGAGAATTAAAAACTGGGCACATTTTTTATATCTTTACTAAACAGAAGCAGTTCATAAGCAAGGAAGAGCTATTTCTCCAATGACATTATGCAGGTGGAAGATTACGCATTTTAATGCCCTGTCTGGAATTTAATCTTGAAATAATTTGAAGAGTGCTTTAAATAATGGTTCTTTAAACTTATTAGAGGTTATCCAGTAACACCTAACTTGGCAGTGCCCATATTATTACACCTATCATTTTTGCTTATTAAGAGAAAAAGAAACCCTGAAATAAATATGCTTGCGATTAATCACAGAGCGGTGCCAAGCAGTTGACCGATGTGCTTGAACTTTGGTTGAACGAGTCACTTCAAGATTACTGCTGTTTCCTAGTCTAGGGCTGAGTTCAGTGGATCAACTTGAGATATGACTAGCCCCAGAAGGCCAGTTCCAGCTCTGAGTCTTCTCATGGGTCCCCTGCTACCACTGGAAGATGAAGGTGGGGGTGGAGGGGATAGTCTGCCCCAGGTACCATGGGGGGGTGACATTGCAGCTGCCACCGCCACCGGGATGCTCAGCGATCACCACACATCCCCCGGGCGCTCAGCATGCACCCACAGGCAACCTGCCGCTTGCTGTGCATGCCCCAGGATGTGCAGCGCTTGCCATGCATCCCCAGTGTGTGCCACAGCCCCCACAGGCGGTGCACTATGCCCCCTGGGACGCACACCATGCCCCCTGGGATGTGACCACACCCCATGGGATGCGCGCCAGCCACGCCCCCGGATGTACGCCGCTCCCAGTGCTGGAGCATGTAGCTTCGCCACTGCCTTCACCACTGGTAGGTCCCTGGCTGTGGTTTACTGGTGGTGGTTGCACTCAGCTGCTATTTCAAATTCCCCACAGTGCTCTCCCATGGGGCGGCAGGTCCTGCCCAAGTGTTGGGCCCTCAGAATCTCCCCACAGATGCCAGATGCTGGCTGTGATGGCCTGGGATTCGCACTCGGATACTGAACCTGAGGGATCTCAGCCTGCACAGGATTCCCCGCCTCCAGAACCAGCTGAGCCGGGGCTGGGGCATGAGCCTGAAGGGTCCTCATTTGTGCTGGATCCTCAGGTGCAGGCACCAGCTGAGTCTGCTCTGGCTCCTGAGGTGATGGAGGAACCATTGCCTGCAGGTGCTCCACTCTCAGCCCCGTCAGGGGAAGAGGAGGTTGCCTCTGGGTCCGGTAACCCTCCAGCCTCTTCTGAGCTGCAGAGGCTCAGGGCAGAGAGGCGGAGGGAACTAAGTTCCCGCAGGAGGAGTGCTTACCTCCAGGCCAGGAGAGGCGAGTCACCAGAGGGTCGTGGCTGCCCTATGCCTCAGGGCAGATAAAAGTCGGCCAGCCCCAGTCCCAAGTTGCGGGAGCAGCATTGGTGGTTGTCAGTTCCTGCCTGGACCCTGCCCTGCACCCAGCTTTGACTTTTATGGACTGCCTTCTTATTGCTTCATCGACCACGGACTGGACTTGGACCTTGCCTCTTGACCAGCACACTGGCATTGGATCTGGCAACTGTCTCCTTCCCAGAAACTGTCTCCAACATTTCTCCAATGAAAAGAGGGACATCCTACGGAAAAGCAGGACACTTCCAGGATCAAATCCGAAACTGGGGTGGCTTCTGTCAATCCGGGACTTTCCCTGGAAAATAGGGACACTTGGAGGGTCTAGTCAAAAAATAAAAATGAAAAAATTGCTTCCAGTAGCACCTTAAAGACCAACTAAGTTAGTTCTTGGTATGAGCTTTCGTGTGCATGCACACTTCTTCAGATACACACGCATGCACACGAAAGCTCATACCAAGAACTAACTTAGTTGGTCTTTAAGGTGCTACTGGAAGCAATATTTTTATTTTTATTTTTTTGACTATGGCAGACCAACACGGCTACCTATCTGTAATTGGAGGGTCTAGAATGCATTTCTCTTACCTCCTGAGTTAGGACTAAAAAAACAGGAATGATACTAATTCCTATTTTCCAGAGACAACCCCAAAATTATGAAAAACACCCCAGCTTCTGATGTGATCCCGTAATGTCCCTGTTTCCCCCACCAGTCAGGGCCATATTTAGGTTTATGAGGCCCTCAGCTCCTGAAGGTAATGGGGCCCTTTCTATGTCCAGCTGTCCTTTGTCAACAACAAATTGCTGCTGTTTTTTATGTTGAATATATGCTATATGGTAATTTATGGACCTCATAGGTATCTCAAGCCATTAGCCCATGTGGCCATGCAACCAGTCCATGCAGAATGTAGGCACCCTATATATAGAAAGGAGCAAACCAGGGATATTTTAGGGAGCAGGCGAGCAGGCAGGGCCCATGACTTACATCATAGGAGCCTACACAACACAAAACACTGTTGCTGGATGTAGGTTTTATTTTATTTGTTTTTTACTTTATATTTTGGAAATGTACATCCCATTTTTCCCCCTTTAATTTTTTTGGGGGCCCCACTTTGAATGCCCCCTTTTCCTTGAATTCTCCCTCCTCTCAACAAAACCAAAGCTAGCATTTAAGAGCTGCTTTCCTATAAACATGCTTGTGTTATGATAATTTTTTTAAAAAACCAAATTTCTGATGTTCTGATTTATTTATCTATAGATCTTTATTTTGGCACTGTGGCTTTTTGTTTGAAAAAACAACTTTGTAATTTATATAGCCATTTGTTTAAGCTGCCAAAACATTTTTAATTTTAATTACTGTGCATCATTCCTCTGGATGTAAAACTGTCAGATAAATCAGAATCTTTGCATAAAACGTGGGGGTCGTACATGTGTTATTGCTCAACAATTGCTAGTGGGCAGTTTGCATTTTTTTTGTCCCCATCCGTTCCGCTGGTGCAGGATGGGACTGGTAAGAGTTTGCCGTTGATGAGTTGTCGAGCTGCGCGCAGCAAATGCCCTTGACTCCTTCTGAAATGACCAGGAAAAGTGATTGCAGAGCCTTTCAGCCATAAGATGTGCAGTTTATGTCAAACAGGAAAGGGCCGCAGCAAAATGTCCATCAAATTCAAATAGCCTGGAATAATCTGACTGCTTCCCTCTTCCATACCTCTCCCTCCCCCCAAGAAATATATTTGGCCTAGAAGCAAGGCTGGAATTATCAGTACGTTGAGTACTCTTCTATTTAGTAGTCCACTTACCGTATTTCCTCATCCACCCATATCATTAATTACTTGTGTACAGGAAGAATAACTTTATGAGCCTTGAGCCGTGAGTCACATGGGCTGTTTGGAGAATTGGACCTTTCTAATATAGGGAATTAAGGGACATGGGTGGCGATGTGGGTTAAACCACAGAGCCTAGGACTTGCCGCTCAGAAGGTTGGCAGTTCGAATCCCCGTGACGGGGTGAGCTCCCGTTGCTCGGTCCCTGCTCCTGCCCACCTAGCAGTTCAAAAGCAAGTCAAAGTGCAGGTAGTTAAATAGGTACTGCTCCGGCGGGAAGGTAAACGGCGTTTCCGTGCGCTGCTCTGGTTCACCAGAAGCGGCTTAGTCATGCTGGCCACATGACCCGGAAGCTGTATGCCGGCTCCCTCGGCCAATAAAGCGAGACGAGCGCCGCAACCCCAGAATCGGCCATGACTGGACCTAATGGTCAGGGGTCCCTTTACCTTTAATATAGGGAATTAGCAGTGAAATGAGGACACACCCAGCTTCCAACATTTCTCCGATGTAAATAGGGATGTCCTATTCCTTATTATTATTATTATTATTATTATTATTATTATTATTATTATTAATACCCCACCCATCTGACTGCTTCAGCCACTCTGGGTGGCTTCCAACATATATAAAAACATAATAAACATTTGACTTTTTTAAAAAAGCTTCCCTATAGAGGGTTGCCTTCAGATGTCTCCTAAAGTTGTAGAGTTACTTATCTCCTTGGCTCGGGGGTCGAATAACTCCATACCCGCCAATATTTCTCTGTTGAAAATAGGGATGTCCTAAAGATAAGAGGGACATTCCGGGATCAAATCCGAAACCATGATAGCTTCTGTAAATCCAGGACTGGGAAACAGGAACGCTTGGAGGGTCTGTGAGGAGCTAGCATCAGAGTAATTGAATCTGGTTTATTGCGGAAATAGAAATCTGGCAGTCTTCATATCGGGCTGGCTTCTGCTTGGTAGAGAATATAGGGGATTGGGATGGACAAAACAAAGAATAAGGCTGTTTGCTAGTTACTATGAGAAGGCATAGAAGTCAGAAGTGCCTGGCGTGCTCTGGTCCATGGGGTCATGAAGAGTCGGGCACGACTAAACGACTAAACAACAACAACAACAACATGAGAAGGTAGAAAGAGGCTAATGCTGAACAAGGTGATAGGAGGGCAATCAGAAGTTGTAGGGGGCTAGGAGGAAGAATCAAGAAGTAAATAACTTTGCTGGAAGACATGACAGGTCATTTGTATGGGTGTTTCAAAAGGAAAGCAAGCAAACAAGCAAAATTAGTTAAAATAAAAGAATAGATATTTCTTATTCCAAAAAGAAGGTGGAAAGAGCTTTTCTGGAAGAAAGTGGTGAATTAGGAGGTCATTACAGTGGTACCTCGCGTTAAGTACTTAATTCGTTCTGGAGGTCTGTTCTTAACCTGAAACTGTTCTTAACCTGAAGCACCACTTTAGCTAATGGGGCCTCCTGCTGCCGCCGGGCCGCCGGAGCCTGATTTCTGTTCTTATCCTGAAGCAAAGTTCTTAACCTGAAGCACTATTTCAGGGTTAGCAGAGTGTGTAACCTGAAGCGTATGTAATCTGAAGCGTATGTAACCCGAGGTACCACTGTATCTGGTGACAGGCCACTAGGATTCTCCTTTGCATGTCTAAGATAGAGTAGCCTTGCAAGTCCCTTTAACTTTGTGTGTTATGAAACCTTCTTCAATAGAGGCTATGTGTTGCCCTGGAGCCTGAGGTTTGATTTTGATTTGTTTTAATATTTGCATTCTGCTTTTCCAACAAATGTTGAGCTGAAAGTGGCTCACAATAAGCACAATAGCATTATTCGCCATCCCTAATACATATATAAGCAGGGCTTGTACCCCTAAACATTTTGTGAATCTAAGTTTGGCCTCATTGATGGGCAGTATTTCAATATGTGTAGGAAAATGAGAGTACCACTAAACATTTATTTGTTTTTAGGGGGGGAAAGCACTGTATATAAGCAATTAGTCAGTGAAGAATTGAAATCTCCCCTGTTGCTGAAGCCTTGTTGGAGAAAAGAAAATACATTTCCTTCTCTTGAGTTCGTAGTTAATGCATGTGTTATTTTAAACCACAAGAGGAAACTGTTTACCTACACAGCACTTGCTTGTAGTCTTTGTTTGCTTCCCACCCCTAAAAGCAGCTGGCAAGATGTTTGCTGTTTCTCTCTCTCTCCCATCTCCAATCATCCTGTAAATAGTTCCTGCATGAATAAAACCATTGAACTCCAGAAACTGGAAGTAATTATTCCAATCTGCAAAGTCTGCTAACATGCCTCTCCCATTCAGTGGCTTTTGGGACTAGGCTCTGGCAGTGGAACCCAGAGCTCCTGCTCTAAAAACTGGCCACCCTGCCATGCTTCAAAGTTATCACTTTGTTTATTCCATGGATTCTGTAACTAACAAACTCACCCTTAAATATGATTATTTACTTATTCCCTTGTATTTATTACACACTCAGTAAATTTTATTTTAATCACTCTTAAAATTTCTCTGCTCTTTTATTAATCTGCCAGGTTTTCCCTTTCCTTCTGATGATGCCATTTTGCATTTCTCTCAGCATGATAATCGCAGCCATGTGCTACGCTTTTAATGTTACAATTTTCTTAGCTTGATTTTCTGCCTCAGGTGCTCACACTGAATGAACTTTACTGCCATCTGGAGATGTATTTCTGTTTGTCATTCTGCCTTTCAATTCGCAGAGATCTCATTTAAGAGCTCTGCTTAGGAAACAAAACAGGCATTTTATTGTATTTACTTTAATGCAACACACATCTGCATAGCATTGGGACACCGATGGCAATTAAAGCTAATATACCTTAAAATGGTCTCAGAGAGAGACTCGGGGAAAATCGAGATGGAGCTGCAGCTCATGTAATTCAGGCTGGTTCCAAGGAAGTTGGCTTACCTGAGCAAAACGGAAAGAGGGATATTGTATTTGTAGAACAGCAAGGGCTTCCTCCATTCTCCACATTCTTGTTTATTTTCTGGGGCAAGCTCTAAAAGGACCCGTTTTGCAGCTTTCCAGTGTATGTCCTCCTCACTGTCTGTGGACACTGTTGGGTGCACTCACAAGGGAATGGGGGGGGATTTAATTCCATTCGCATTTAAAGGCAAACTTCTCTGCTTAACACTTTCTCAGACACAATGCATACAAAAAGCACAGCCAGCCTTTAAAATTTGCACTTCTCTGAATTTTGCAATGATGTTCTCCAGCCAAGTAAGAGGTACATAGATTCATGTATGTAAAGGGTGCATAAATTGCATCTCTTGGTGAAAATAATATTAAAGATGCATTATATTAGGAAGCATCGCTTTGCAAAAATGCATGTATTAAGCAGAATTGCTTACAGGTATGCATATTTTAGGAGATGTTCCCTGATGAATTTTCATGAGGACTTTTGGAAAAAGAAATCATTAATGGATTTGGAAATGTGGAGAGCTAACTTTAGACTGGAAAAATGAGAAGCAGAGAAACTGAAATTAGCCTACTCAGGACAGGACTTGGGGGGGCAAATGGTCCAGGACTCTCCTCAAGCAGAATGTGCAGGACAATGCCTAAACCCACCTGGGCAGGGAAGTCAGTGAATGAAAGAACATGGGCATTCAAAGATGCTCTACCATCCTGGTACCCGCAGCATCACTAAGCCCAGATTCTAAAATTACTCAGTGCACCACGGACTGTGGGCACCAATGTGCAACTGGCACACAATACATCACTGACACACATACTTCAATCCCTGGAGGAATTCTGCAGCTGTTTCAAGCATGTTTTGAGCTTACCTTTTTCGAAAGGTAGCTGGTAGCTGAACTAAAGAGTGACCCCAAGGTATGTAACAGCGGATGCTCGGGTTCTGAACGTCATACGGGCACGTTCGCAACCCGCAGCGTTTGCAACCCTCAGCGGCACGTCTGCGCACGTGCCTGTTGCGGTTCGGCGCTTCTGCGCATGCGTGACCACCGAAACCCGGAAGTAACTCATTCCGGTACTTCCAGGTTTCGGCGGTCCGTAACCCAAAAAAACGCAACCTGAAGCGACTGTAACCTGAAGTATGACTGTACAGTGGTACCTCGGGTTAAGTACTTAATTCGTTCTGGAGGTCCATTCTTAACCTGAATCTGTTCTTAACCTGATGCACCGCTTTTGCTAATGGGGCCTGCCGCTGCGCCACGGCTGCACGATTTCTGTTCTCATCCTGAAGCAAAGTTCTTGACCTGAGGTACTATTTCTGGGTTAGCGGAGCCTGTAACCTGAAGCGTATGTAAAAGGTAAAGGAACCCTGACCATTAGGTCCAGTAGTGGCCAACTCTGGGGCTGCGGTGCTCATCTCACTTTATTGGCCAAGGGAGCCGGCATACAGCTTCCGGGTCATGTGGCCAGCATGATTAAGCCGCTTCTGGCGAACCACAGCAGCGCACGGAAATGCCGTTTACCTTCCCGCCGGAGTGGTACCTATTTATCTACTTCCACTTTGACGTGCTTTCGAACTGCTAGGTTGGCAGGACGAGGGACTGAGCAACGGGAGCTCACCACGTCACGGGGATTTGAACCGCCAACCTTCTGATCAGCAAGCCCTAGGCTCTGTGGTTTAACCCACAGCGCCACCCGTGTCCCTGAAGCGTATATAACCTGAAGCGTATGTAACCCGAGGTACCACTGTACATACCTAAAGTTGTGAAGCAGGTCTCACAACTTTCGTGGTGGCGCTGGACCACGGTCAGGGACTGGCTGGAAGAAGAAGAGAGGCGGGAGCCATGAGCCCCCCAGGGAGGACACAGAAGAAGACTTAGATGCTGGATCATGGTGGTGGGACACTGCAGGGCAGTCTGGGGAAGGGCTGGGCTAGTGGTCGGTTTCAGCAACATCTCAGCTGGATTAAGATGAACCAAAGGACTCTGCTGTGTTGGTGTTTTCTGTTAATAAAAAGCTAATTGCGTTCCAGGCCTCCAGTGCTTCCCTGCCCTGTGGTTGACCTGGGCTCACTTGACAGCTCCTTGACAACACCTGGGACAATTGCTAACAATATTTATTTGCTTTCACCCTAAGTGGCAAACTCTGATTCAGTGGCAGCTGGGGCCCATTGGGCAGAAGGCTGGGAGGCCAACAGTAGGTGGCGCTAGAGCCAACGACAGGCAGAGCCATTCCTTGGCTGGTTGTAAGCAGGACAGAAGGCAGAGCAGTCTGAGGCCGATGAAGCAGAGACCCAGTTGCCCCAACAGGCGCAGTGAAATGTCTGTCAACAGGAATATCCCTTTGGGGTGGCACTTTGGGGGTGGAACGAGGGCGTGGGCCAGCCCCCTTGGGCTAAAATTTTCAACAGGGATGGAGTTTGAACTTGTTTTAAATTGTTTTTAAATGGTATGTGTTCATTTGGATTTTGTATCTGTACAGTGATACCTCGGATTACATACGCTTCAGGTTACAGACACTTCAGGTTACAGACTCTGCTAACCCAGAAATAGTTAAGAACTTTGCTTCAGGATGAGAACAGAAATCGTGCTCCGGCAGTGCGGCAGCAGCGGGAGGCCCCATTAGCTAAAGTGGGGCTTCAGGTGAAGAACAGTTTCAGGTTAAGAACGGACCTCCGGAACGAATTAAGTATTTAACCCGAGGTACCACTGTACTTGTCTTTTGGGACTGGAGTATTGTTTAGGGGCTTTAGTTGGAGGATGTGTTTTTTATTAGTTTGTGTACATTAGTATTGTCAACTGTTTTGATTATTTTTATTATGCATTTTGCACTTTTTACATTGCACTTTATGTTGTGAAGTGCCCTGAGACCCATGGGTATAGGGCGGTCTACAAATTATAACGGCAACAAGAAGAAGACTGTTTCTGGGTCTGCCTTTACCTCTCTGTGCTTGCTGCCACGAGTCCCTGCCTGTTTAAATCCTAGTGATTGAGAGCATGTCTGAAGGGTCAGTGACAACCAGGGGTGACGGCACGCACTTAGGCATTTGATTCCAGTCCTGTGTGACCCGAGTGTTAATTATGCATTCTCCTTCGCTGCCAACTTTTCATGACCCAAATCTCGCCAGCTTTGAGGCAGTATACGCACTTCCTGCCATCAGGGATTTAATGTGTCTAGCCATTAGTTTCCAGTTATTACTTGTTCAAGGGTTATCAAGCTTGTCCCTTTAATTAGGCAACGGAGATATAAACGGCAATATCTTTCACCAAGGGAACCCAGAGGGAGAGACATGAAAAGCCAACTGCTGCTTTATAGTAATTGGGCAGGGTTATAAGAGGCAGAGTTTGAGCAGGGAGTTTAACGCTAGCGTCTTATTTACCCAGGTTAACAGAAGGGAGGACATTTGCTCTCTCAGCAATTCTGCAGAACTGCATTTGACAACAATGCAAAACTTAAGCAAAACCGCGCTGTAGTAGAGAGGGTTAGATTTAAGCTGTGAACACTCTACTTTCAAAGCACATTTGGAACACATTCTTTTTTTCAGGGATTGTTAAAGGTTGCTAGGAGGCCTACTGGTGCTGGGACAGGCAGTCCCCGTAAAAGATCATGTTTGTGGCTTTGGAGGATTCCTGGCCTTGTGATTTGATGCTCCTGCTGTGAGCAGGAGTGCTTTTGCCCAGCAAAATCTTAAGCTGATGTGCAAATGCAGAGGGCCGAAAATTGGGGAAATGAGAAACCAAAATTGTTGTCCATTCCTTTGACCTAATTCAACTGGGCTCTTCTTATGCTCTTATGTAGACATGGAAGAATTTGGGAAGTGAGACTCCTCCTGCCTCTGAGTTTTCCGCAGTGGATAACTCACTTCATACTGGACAACCAAGGGAAAAGGAGGCCAGAAGAACCTTTGCAGTCATTGCTGGCTCTCCATACAGGGACTACATTGGCATATAGGGACGTGGGTGGCGCTGTGGTCTAAACCACTGAGCCTCTTGGGCTTGCCAATCAGAAGGTCTGTGCTGCCAAATACAGCAGTTCTTTCCAAGAATATCAGGACAAAAGGAATGAGGAGGTGGAAGAGGAACTAAAACAGTTTTATTAACAAATAAACAGCAGTCATGCAAAGCATAAAATAAAACATACCCGACAGGGGCTACCCAATCTCCCCTTCAGCTGCCTGGAGACCCAGGTAGAGCAGCAGGAGAAAGACCCCGACTGTCGGTCTCCAAGCATCAGGTCCTTTGATCTGAGCAGAAGCTCATCGGGCCCCTCCCACCCGGATTTTATTTCCTGCCTTGATGTAATCAAGTGCACCCAGGACCCTGAGATGGAATTAATACAGAGCGGCTGAGAGTCTCCCACTACCTGCAGCTGGGCATCCAGCCAGCACTTGCAATACAGAAGAACCCAAGAAACTCCCGACAGGTGTGTGAAACACAAGAATCAAACTGGGGATGTTAAAGGGAAAGGGACATGCCGCCTAACTCTTCGAAATACAATTGTCTTCCGCATTTCGACGGTTCGAATCCCTGTGACTGGTGGTGAGCTCCCGTTGCTCTGTCCCAGCTCCTGCCAACCTAGCTGTTCGAAAGCATACCAGTGCAAGTAAATAAATAGGTACCACTGCAGTGGGAAAATAAATGGCATTTCCATGCGCTCTGGTCTCCGTCACTGTGTCCCGTTGTGCCAGAAGCGGTTTAGTCCTGCTTGCCGCATTACCTGCAAAGCTGTCTGTGGACAAACACCTGCTCCCTCGGCCTGAAAGCGAGATGAGCGCCATACCCCGTAGCTGCCTTTGACTGGACTTAACTGTCCAGGGGTCCCTTACATTTTCTTACAACACTGGCAAACATCCTCACATGTCAAATTCAATTCACAGTCTGCACAATGCTGGAAGACAGTCCGGTATTAATCCTCTCCCTTATTCTGATGACAGGCATCTGTCAGTAGACCCCCCCCTACTTCACCCTGCCAAATATCTGCTCAGAAGGCTTGGGGTGTCTCCCAAACAGATTTGGGGGGATAAGCACCAGGGACTGCAGCAAGGATGGGGAATTGCTGGAAATTGCTTCCCTTCCTTTGGTTTCTCCTCTCCTTGCAGTCTCATCTTCCATACTTTAAACAATTGCATTTAGATTTTATTTCTGTTCCCATCTCCGCAGCTTCCTTGCAGTCCTCTAAAACATATAGTGTTATCTAGAAGACCTGAACAGGTCTGCATCTGTTTTTATTTGCTGAATATCCTTTCTTAAGTAATCAATATTTAAACTGTTTGTGTGCTAAGATCAATAGGCAAGAGTAAGCTGATGGATTGAAATAATACCTTTTTTTGTCAATGAAGTACTAATTAATGTGTTGGCTTAATGGTGCCAAGCTCCTCATTCCTACCAAGACTATGACATCATGTTTGTATTTGTTTGCTGAGACTGGGGCTGGGGAAACTCCAGCATAGGGGCCAAATCCACCCCTTGGGATTTCCCTTAGGCTACTTGCCCTCTCTCTTGGCCAATCCCCTCACTGTCATGGACTCTCCCCCACTCCCAGCCCTGAAGAAGAAGAAGAGGAGGAGGAGGAGGAGGAGTTTTGGTTTGATATCCCGCTTTATCACTACACAAAGGAGTCTCAAAGCAGCTAACATTCCCCTTTCCCTTCCTCCCCCACAACAAACACTCTGTGAGGTGAGTGAGGCTGAGAGACTTCAAAGAAGTGTGACTGGCCCAAGGTCACCCAGCAGCTGCATGTGGAGGAGCAGAGACGCGAACCCGGTTCACCAGATTACGAGTCTACTGCTCTGAACCACTGCACCACACTGGCTCTCAAGCCACACTGGGCTTTGGGAAGGCGGCACAAGGGCTCTGATAGAGTCCTTGAGGCCTCCCACCTCCTTCCCAGAGCTTCCGTGCTGGGCCCGGGGGTTAACCCGAGCAACGAGGTCCAGGTCTGGTCCCGAATCCAAGGATTCCATGAGGAGTCAGTCCAACAGAGCCAAGGCAGGAAACCAGGCTAGGTCAGGTACAGGGTAACAGGCAGGCAACAGCAATGTTGCTCCCGCAACCTGGGGCAGGGTCCGGCAGCCTTTTATCTCTGACGGGGTAACGGCTGGTCCTGATCACCCAGTGACTCACCTCCTGTGTCACCCGAAGACAAGCACTCCTTCTGCGAGTACTCAGGTCTCTGGAGCTCTGGAGACATCGGTGGGTTACTAGACCCAAGGGCCGCCTCAGCTGACCCAATCAGTAGTGGAGCAGCTGTAAGTGATGGCCCAGCTGGAGGCAATGAGGTCATCCCCGCATCTGGAGCCAGGGCAGGCTCAGGCCCCTGACTTGGCCCAGCTGGTGTTTGTTGCAGGGGAACCTTTGCAGACTGGGGCTCTTCAGAATCAGGCCCCAGACTCAGTTCAGATGCTGCCTGAGGCAGAGGATCCGGTGCGGACCGAGACTCCTCTGGTTCCGAGTCCAAGCCCAAGTCCCAGGCTATCATAGCTTGGTAAACACTAACTGAGCTTTGGGCAGGAGGTGGGAGGACTCTAGAACCCTGTCTCCTCTTTCCCACAGCCGGGTAAGTGCTTGCCAGGTGCCCTCTCTGCTTGGCTCCCTGTGAGGGGGAACCGGCCGTGCTCCCCTAAAACCACCCTTGGGAGAAGGGTGCATGTAAGTGTTTTCTAGAAACCTCTGACGTTTGTGTGGCACAGAAAGGTAAGAACCACATCCACGACTCGACCCATTTCCCCTCCAGCTGTGCCCAAGACTGGCAAGGGACCACCAGAAGATTGTCTACAAGGGACCGTGTTCTTTTGGATGACAAAGATTTGCCACCCCTGGCTGGGAGGATAATTACATACAACATGTGTAATTATGTATCAGAGAATCCCCACATATTGTTATTATTTTGAAAGAAAAAAGCATCCTTGGGGAGGAGAATGCGGAACAAAGATACGTAGCTTTAGGTGCACAAAAGCAGAGGATGCTCAGACCTTTCCCTGCCCGTTCCAAATTGTCTCCTGCAGCTACATTTTCACCGGAGAGTGTCCAAACATCTTTCAAAGGACAGTTTAAATAAAACTCTCCAAAAGACTGTATAGAAATGCAATACGTGCAAGAGCTTAACTGCACACAATCTTTGTTTGAAAATGGGAATATGTTAGAAAAGAAGAAAGGAAGAGGTTTGAGATTTGTAGTTGAGCGTGTGATGACTATGGCATATAGTATGGGCCAGCCAAGGGCTACATACGACGCACCCTGATTATCACAGAGGGCGACATTAAAAGGAGAAACTGTAGCATGCGACTGCAGCTCTGCAAATGTGTAGCCACAGCTCATCAGCCATGATTCCTGTGATCAGGATGGCTGAAAAATGTTAAATGGATGTCCTGATCATAAAGGATTCCACTGGCATTTTAGCAAGATTAATCACCCTAAACGTTTCGCAATGAATGAGAAAAATTAGAACTGATCTCATTTCTGAAATGCTCACTGCAATTTGACATACATCACTTGGAACATTAAGGTGCGCAACTACCTTTTCTGCCATTATCAGAAGCACCGTAATACCTCAGAATGAAAATGTGTTTCAGAAAGGAAGGGAATTTCAAGGAGATGCCATTTCCTCGCACACACGGGCGAGATAAAAATGTATGTTGGTGAAATTTGTATTCCGATGGTCACAGACCCATAAAAAATTGGGTCTGCGTGGTCCAGGGCAAGTCAGGTGATGCCGGTGGAAGAGGCTAAGATCTGACCCAGCACATTGAAAGGTACAGACTCTGCTTTCAGGTAACGATTTGCATGTGTGTAATATGGATGGAATGCTTTTGAATTCTGGTGCTGGAGGAGACTATTGAGAGTCCCATGGACTGCAAGAAGATCAAACCTATCCATTCTGAAGGAAATCAGTCCTGAGTGCTCACTGGAAGGACAGATCCTGAAGCTGAGACTCCAATACTTTGGCCACCTCATGAGAAGACTCCCTGGAAAAGACCCTGATGTTGGGAAAGATGGAGGGCACAAGGAGAAGGGGACGACAGAGGACTAGATGGTTGGATAGTGTTCTCGAAGCTACCAGCATGCGTTTGACGAAACTGCGGGAGGCAGTGGAAGATAGGAGTGCCTGGCGTGCTCTGGTCCATGGGGTCATGAAGAGGTGGACACAACTAAACGACTAAACAACAACAACAATATGGGTGGAAATGCTCAGTGGCCGAATGCAACACAAATCCCTACCAGGAAGCGAACTCTGCATGATCAGACTTCCTTCAATGGCTGCATTCCTGGGGTTGCTAGAGAGAAACAGTTCACAAATGTTGTCTGTGCAAATGATCTCTGAAACCAAAGGCCGAGCATTTACGACTGGGTGACGATGTCAAGGCCTTTTGGCCACCTGCAAAGTCAGGTCACTCATCTGGCTTGCTCAGTGCCGTACCAGAAGCCCTTGCAAATTTAGTGTCGAACAAGTGATCAGGCATCAGAAGGAAGAGCCCTGCTGCCACGGCTCCTACAACAAGGTGTTGCTTTGAAAGAGAATATGATGAAAATGATGTATAGATGGTATATTACACCAGTGAAATTAGCTAAAATGTATAAGACAAATAATAAATGTTGGAAATGTAAAGAAAAAGAAGGAACATTTTATCATATGTGCTGGGAATATAAAAAAGTAAAGAACTTCTGGGAAATGATATATAATGAGATGAAAAAGATGTTGAAATATACATTTTTTAAAAAACCAGAAGCATTTTTACTTGGTATTATAGATCAGGACATTAATAGGCAAGATGTTAAATTGTTTTTATATGCAACAACTGCAGCAAGAGTATTGTTAGCCCAGAAATGGAAACAAGAAGAAATTCTGATGAAAGAAGAATGGCAGACAAAATTAATGGACTACGCAGAATTAGATAAAATGACAGGAAGGATTTGAAACCTGCAGGACCAGAGATTTACAGAAGATTGGAAGAAGTATATGAATTATATGAAGAGCAACTGTAATCAACAAATTATGCTAGTAGGACTACAAGAAGCTTTGTAAGGAGAAATATACGAAGTGTTACAAAGTAGAAAAAGACAAATTGGCTGGTCCGGAGGTTTTGCCTTCCTCATAGCAAACCCTCACAAGTTTAGGTGGTTAAGGCATTGGGTGGAATCCTAGTCTTCAAGTGTGAGGTGAAGTGGTCCATCACCCAATATCTGTGGTGTATTTGGGGTACTTCATCAGAGGGGGTCTCGATGGATGTCCCTGCCTAGAGGCCAGCATGGTGAAGATGGGCCTTAGGGCTTCCAGCAGCAGCCCTTGGCTGGCCAACTCAGTAGGTGGACGTCTTGGGGAAGCCATAATCTGTGGCATTGACGCTGAAGTGGTTCCAGCCCTCTAACAGGGGGCTGCAATGGGTATAAACCCAGTGCCTGAGCCAAAGTTCCACCTACACCTATAATCAATAAAGTTGTTTTAAATCTAGATCGTTGTCCGCTTGAGTTTGTACTGTCACACCTCACATACCGTATTGGCCCGAATATAAGCCGAACCCAAATATAAGCCGCAGCTTTAAAATCAGAGGGTGGGGGGGGAGAAAACAATACCCAAATATAAGCCGCTCCATTCATCAATGCTTCTGGCTGCATATTGGGGGGGGGACGGGACTCCACTGCGTTGCTGACGGCCTTTCGCCTTCCTTGTTCTCCCTTCCTAGCCTTGGGGGACAGGACAGGGGACTATGCACAGGGCGGGCACCGCTTTGCTGCGCCCCTGGCGCTGTTTGCCATGCGCTCCTGGCCCATACCGTAAAGTTGCGAATATAAGTTACACTTTAACTTTTCACGGTCAGAATTTGGGGGGAAAGTGCAGCTTACATTTGGGCCAATACGGTAGAGGCACTGCAACTGGAACGGCAACAAGGTGTTGTTGTTTCAAAAGTGGCCTCTTTAAGAGCTCTGACAAAGACAAAATTCGGAGCATGGCAGTGTGGAAGAAAACTCTTGAGCAGCCCAACCTCTGAGCTCCTGAAAGAACAGAAGCACAGTGGAAGATTGGCAGATGAAGCTGATGGACTTTTCGGAGCTAGCTGACCTGACTGGAAGAATCCAGGAAGAAGAGGAGTTTCCAGAGGACTGGAGGAAATTCAAGGACTGTTTGAACAAATATTGTAATATAAAAAATTAGAAATTACTTGAAAGAAACAAATAGGCCTAGAATTAAATTAAGTCATAATTAAATAAATGGGATTTAGAATTTTAAGAAAAGTGAATAAGATAGACTATAATTGGAAATTGTTTTAGTTTAATAATGATATTGGAAAGCTGTTACTTTTAATTACAAGGAAACTCAGAAGGGAGGGATTTGAGGAAGTCAACCAAGATGTTTAAAAGGTTGGATTTGTAAAGAATTAAGTTTGTTGTTATTGTTTATCTGTTTATTGTTCCCCCTTTTTTCTCCCCCCCCTTTCTTTTCCCCCTGTTTTTGCATATCATCTTGCTTTGTGGTTTGTGTTATCACGGTGGAAAATCTAATAAAAATTTATTTTTTAAAAAGAAAAAAAAGGACAGAAGCACTCGTCCCTTTGGGAATGTGTTTTCCTAATTTCTGTTCCATGGATTCGAAGAGCTGCAGTTTTGGAAGGAGCACATCCAGACTGGCTTTCAGGAGAAGAACCAGCCTTCCTTATTATTTTCATTTTATTACAGCCAAAGCTATTTTCACCCAACTGTGACAAGCGTGGGCATGTTATTTGAATAGATCTTTCCCCAAAATGTAACACTAGCTCTCCGACACCTGTTTACATTTTCATAGAGACTAACATGTGACGGAAATGTTATTCAAAACCAGAACATGCACGAATGTTGCTGCATCAAACTGCGTCGCGTCTGTGAACAATGGGGCTTTGGAGCTGCTGCTCTCCTCCCAGGCCTTCTTTCCCTCTCATGTTTTGTGATTCTCTGCCCCGCAGTGCAAGGATCGTGGCCCTAGCATTAACTACTGTGTGTTGGCTGCTGTAATAAGTAGAATCATTGCTTTCCTGTAGCACGCAGAGCTTTAAAATGACATTGCACAAAGAAGAGGCTGAGGCAATGGGGTGTAATGGATTGACCTAGGCGAGAGAGAGAGAAGAGTTCAACAAGTTTATTCAAAGTGCTGGGTTAAAAAGAAACAGCAACTATCTATGCTTAATAAATGAATATATTTGAAGAATAATTTATGGCGTTACATCCCAATATGATGCGCACTGTGCACAGTGCCTGAAATGCTGCAGATTTTATTCTGAACTGTTGTATTGCAGTCTGAAATAAACTTCCCGGTTCCTATCTCTTTCAGAATATATCTTTGCAGGTGTTTGCCTTTGCTTTTAAGCAACCAGGCAAAAATGTCCCGATAAAAGCATTTTTAAGTGCCCCACAAATTTTCAATCCAAAGACATTTTAATAGATTTACATAAGCATCCATCACTAGGTAAGAGGTAGTTTTGTAGCTATCTGACAGGATTATAAGATCATTAAGTGGACAAAATAAAAATCAAAATCAATATCTGACAACTCTATATATTGATCAGAACAAGAGTTTCCTAATTACTTGGGCCAATTATAATGTACTAAGAGGATCTATTTTTGAAAGAGAAAAAAGCAAGAAAGTTGTGTCGCCAGATTCATTTAAATTACGTACCAGACCCTTAGACATGATGGAGGACTAGAGAACTGAGTGAAAGGGACAGGGCAGGGGAAGGCAGAAGGGCCCTGAACTTTGGAGCCCTGAACATTGACAAGGTCGTTCCCATTGTTTGTCCCAGTAGCACATTGGAACAGAGGGGAGAACAATGGTAAGGACTCAAAAGAAATAAGCACAAACTCTCCTGGAGGAGAACACGATTTAACAAGCCATATCTATTTGCATTGAAGAGTGTATTTAATGAGAGAGTGTGTTACAGAAATAAAACTTTTTAACTTTTCCAAATAGATAGATAGATAGATAGATAGATGATTGATAGGTAGATAGGTAGATAGGTAGATAGGTAGATAGGTAGATAGGTAGATAGATGATAGATAGATAGATAGATGAATGATAAAGGTAAAGGTAAAGGTACCCCTGCCCGTTCGGGCCAGTCTTGCCAGACTCATCTCACTCTATAGGCCGGGGGCCAGCGCTGTCCGCAGACACTTCCGGGTCACGTGGCCAGCATGACAAGCTGCATCTGGCGAGCCAGCGCAGCACACGGAACGCCGTTTACCTTCCCACTGGTAAGCGGTCCCTATTTATCTACTTGCACCCGGGGGTGCTTTCGAACTGCTAGGTTGGCAGGCGCTGGGACCGAACGACGGGAGCGCACCCCGCCGCGGGGATTCGAACCGCCGACCATACGATCGGCAAGTCCTAGGCGCTGAGGTTTTACCCACAGCGCCACCTGCGTACCTAGATGAATGATAGATGATAGATATAGATAGATGATAGATAGATATAGAAAGATGATAGATAGATAGATGACAGATACTGAAAGATTTACAAAATACAAAATGGATGGGTCACTGTAAGATCATTGAAGAATAAATAAGTGGGATGAGCTCAGAACTGAGATATTTTCTGGGAAGGTATGGATGCCTGATGATGGAGATACTAGGCCATGTCAAGAAGCTTCAACTAGAAACATTCAACAAGTCAAATTAACTGTGGGATTTTTGCTTCCTCTTCCCAGGCACTCAGCCTTGCTTTTGACCAAGGCTGTTCTCCCATAATACAGAGCATAAGCTTGAGTTGCTGCCTCATTTCACAAATGAGATAACAAGGGTTTATGCAAGGCCACCGTAAGGACAGGACCAAGGACTCCAGCATGACAGGCGGTGATCTGAGCTGCTGAGTGACTTCCCTTTGAGCTATAATTTCCCAGCATACAGCCGCAGGCCTTACCGCTTAAGTCTCCCTAACAGGCACAGTGCTGTATTCAGAAATAAACCAGAACCGAAAGCAGGAATGGATTAAACTGAGACCCTGAAAATTCTCACTGTGAGGTAAGATTTTTCTCAGCTTACCACCTTAGGGAAACAGCAAAAACCTAGCTTTGCAATATCTTACTTTTGTTGCTACATTTTTGTAGTCTCTTTACGTCTCCTTCATCCTCCTCTATATTAAAAATGCAACTTTCACCTTAATAACATTTAATATAATCAATTTAATATTTTGAACCGGTTGTTGCTGGCGTCCGTCTGTCTCGGAAGACATTGCAAGAGTGCAGCTTCGGGGGTAAAGTTAAACCGTTGCAGAGTCGCAACGCCCGCTGTCGCTGCAAGTCCAGTGTGCGAGAAACATGCTTCATGGCAGCTGGAGCTGATGAAAGCATCTGGTTTTGCTGCTACAGGTGCACCAAAGTGTTTCTTCTCTCTGTGCTCCTCCCAGCGCCATTTTGAACCACCCTACCTCTCCTAGCCACTGCATTCTGCAGGAGAGGGCTTCCTGCAGATATGCTCCCATCAGGAGGTCCATCCCAAACATTGTCAAAACTAGGGCATTAGTGAGATCCTACCTACACTCTAAAAGGGACGTGGGTGGTGCTGTGGGTTAAATCACTGAGCCTAGGGCTCACCGATCAGAAGGTTGGCGGTTCGAATCCCCGCGATGGGGTGAGCTCCCGTTGCTCTGTCCCAGCTCCTGCCAACCTAGCAGTTGTGCAAGTAGATAAATAGGTACCGCCCTGGCGGGAAGGTAAATGGTGTTTCCGTGAGCTGCTCTGGTTCGCCAGAAGTGGTTTAGTCATGCTGGCCACATAACCCGGAAGCTGTACGCTGGCTCCCTCGGCCAATAAAGCGAAATGAGCGCTGCAACCCCAGAGTCGGCTACAACTGGACCTAATGGTCAGGGGTCCCTTTACCTTTACCTTACCTACACTCTAAAGCATCACCTCTTCTAACTTTTCAGTGCCTTTTGGAAGGACTTTCTTTTCCAACAAGGCTTTTAAGTGGATATTCGTATTCCAGTCTGATTTCAGATTGGTTTTTTATATTTGTTGTTATTGCTGATGCTCTTGTTACCAGATTGCTTCAGGTTGCTTGATGGGAAGCAATTTGGAAATGTACTGTATTTGTGTGTCCCTGAGCATCTCTGAGAGGCTTCTGCCCAGGTATGTGTGTTGGGGACACTGAGGTGATGGAGGAGTGTTTAGGGATGTGTCTACATGGGACACATCAGGTGCTAATCAGGTTTGGAAAAGTGTTCCAGTTCTCCAGAGCCCAGGCCATTTTTCTCCCTCAGTGCTCCATCTGTAGGGGACTGATGGGCACTGAGGCAAATACAGAGGGGCATTCCTGGGTGGGAACCTAGAGGACTTTCTTGTGGGCTACTTTTTGACCCTGTGCAAATCCTGATATCTGCTTATCGTGGGTGCTGTCCACGGATAGGGAGTTCACTTTGATAGGTGTTATCTCCTGACAGTTTTGAAATCCCCAACAAAATCTTCCAGAATTCTTCTCTCAAAACAGGTTGAGGATAGAGCGAGAAGCTCAAAGCCTTAAAACTAGGATCCTTTTGACAGGCTTGGTATGGCTGCTACCTGAAATAAATGTGACGGGAAAGGAGAAAACCTGTGTTCAGTTTCAATAGATGAGCCTTTGACTGGCTTGGAGACAAGGAAACGTTCACTCCTGTCACCAACTGTTTCCACTTTGTTCCTTTTAGGGGAGCAAAAATGTGGAGTGATGGCTGGCTAGCTGCTTAAGTTCAGGAAAAATAAGCTAGCAAGTAGCACAGAGCTAGCAAGTAGCACAGAGCCTCAACCTGGCCAAACGTTTGTCAGTCCTGCTGGCCATTATTTGGGAAAGTTCTACACCAGGCAATTGATGATTTCACTATTCCTAGTTGTGAAGTACTATTATTAGCTCGAATGTTACTCCGGAGTGGACAGATGTTGTGTCACATATCAGATACTGTAGAGGAAACAAGTAGAATTTCCCCTCCTACAGGCCATTCCACCCCAGACTTTGTTCATGTAACAACAGAGGATTCTTTACATTTCCAGTGAAACAACAGCACCTCCTCATTCCCCGAGTCTTCTGGGAAATTGGGTTGTGTCACTGCCAGGGAGTAATTTATATGGGGTACAAGAGCTTGTTCTAACAGTGTGGATGTGATATATTGGCACAGTAAAGGCTTATTAAAGACTAAGCCATACTAATAAAATGCAAAGGTTGTCATTTAGAATGAAAACCCCACTGATTTAAAGGCAGTGGGCAAATATTGGATCATCTTATATGCTCGTCATAAATCAAAACAAGCAAGGTGCAGAATGTCTCGGTGTGTAAAACCCAAAAGCGGCTCCCAAGTTTGCTGCACTTTGCAAAATTTTAATATTTTGAAAGATGTGTGCACGGGGAGATGTCTGCTTTCCAGAAGGGTTTAGGAACAAAGAAATAAGAACTTGTCCTGCGCCAGGTTAGTCCAATTGTCTGTCTAGCTCAGTATTGTCCACAGCGGTGCTAGTATAATAATAATAATTTATTATTTATACCCTGCCCATCTGGCTGAGTTTACCCAGCCACTCCGGGCGGCTCCCAATCAAGTGTTAAAAACAATACAGCATTAAATATTAAAAACTTCCCTGAACAGGGCTGCCTTCAGATGTCTTTTAAAGATAGGATAGCTGCTTATTTCCTTCACATCTGAAGGGAGGGTGTTCCACAGGGTGGACACCACTACTGAGAAGGCCCTCTGCCTGGTTCCCTGCAACCTTACTTCTTCGAATGAGGGAACCGCCAGAAGGCCCTTGGCGCTGGATCTCAGTGTCCGGGCTGAACGATGGGGGTGGAGACGCTCCTTCAGGTATACAGGACTGAGGCCATTTAGGGCTTTAAAGGTCAGCACCAACACTTTGAATTGTGCTCAGAAACATACTGGGAGCCAATGGGGGAGAGGACGGAACCCTGAGGCACCCCACAAGTGAGAGCCCAGGAGTCTGAACACTCATCTCCCAACACTACTTTCTGGACATGGCCCAGGAGGAAGGAGCGGAACCACTGTAGACCTCTAGACGGTCCAGAAGGATGTTATGGTCAATGTTAGTAGTCCTCCTAGGGGTCTTGTCCATCTTCGTCTAGAGATACCATGGCAGAAGAGCCCTGCTACATCCAGCCAGAGGCCTGCCCAGTTCTCCCAGTGGCCAGCCAGATGCCCACTGGAAGCCCACAAGGAGAACTTGAGTGGAAAAGGCAGAGGCACCTATGATGCCCAGTATTCAGAGGGGCAGACTGTCTCTAATAGCGGAGGCAGAACATAAACGATATGGCCAGGGCCGGATTTAGGTTGAATGAGACCCTCAGCTCCTGAAGGTAATGGGGCCCTTTCTATGTCCAGCTGCCCTTTGTCAACAACAAATGGTTGCTGTTTTTTGTGTTGAATATATGCTATGATGGTAATTTATGGACCTCATAGGTATCTCAAGCCATTTGCCCATGTTGCCATGCAACCATTCCATGCAAAATGTAGGCACCCTATATATGGAAAGGAGCAAACCAGGGATATTTTAGGGAGCAGGCTAGAAGGGAGAGACCATGACTTAGATCACAGGAGCCTACACAATGCAAAACACTGTTGCTGTCTGCAGGTTTTGTTTTATTTGTTTTTTTACCTTATATTTTGGAAACGTTTTTTGCCTTTAAATTTTTTTTGGGGGGGGGGCAAGAGAGTGGGGCCCTAAGCTAGAGCTTGTTTAGCTTATACGTAAATCCGGCCCTGGATATGGCCAGTGTCCGACCATTGATCGCCTGTTCCTCCATGGATTTATTCAGTGCTATTTTTCTAGGGAAAGAGGTGCCAGAACTTACCACGACCACCTCCCTTGTTCTCTTCGGATGGCAAAGGTGCCCACTTGACGGGTGCCGGCGAGTTCCAGCTGAAAAAAAGCCCTGAATTTATCAAATCTTCTTCTAAGGCAGCCCAGGTTGTTGGTCATCAGTGCCTCTTGTCAGTGTGGATTATAGTTTAACCACACACCACGTGACGTGGTACTTCAGCAGTCCTGAATCTTCTGACATTTAGCTTCCCTGATTCAATCCCAGGAACTTTTACGTGTAAAATGTGTGCTCTGCCTCTAAGCCATAGCTCTTACCCAGTGATCTCATGATGGGTCAAGGCAGTGCTTTTATTTCTGGGGGGATGCATGGGTATGCATACCCCTAAACATTTTGTGAATCTTTGTACTTTTGTCCATTCAATGTATTTATTTTTCCCAATTTGAACTATAAAATGGTAATTTTCTTGGGTCAAAATGAGAATACAGTGGTACCTCGGGTTACAGATACTTCAGGTTACATATGCTTCAGGTTACAGCCTCTGCTAACCCAGAAATATTACCTCAGGTTAAGAACTTTGCTTCAGGGTGAGAACAGAAATCGTGCTCTGGCGGCGCGACGGCAGCAGGAGGCCCCATTAGCTAAAGTGGTGCTTCAGGTTAATAACAGTTTCTGGTTAAGAACGGAACTCCGGAATGAATTAAGTACTTAACCTGAGGTACCACTGTATGCCCAAACATTTTTTAGAAGGGAAAAAAAAGCACTGGGTGAAGCCATTCTAACTCTCTTTCCTGCACCTCCAAAAACTGGGATATAAAGAGACTGTCAAGTCCCAAGATGGGAAGCAGCTCAAACGAGATGCCAAACAGTAGGGCTGAGCGTTTTTTCTTTAGAAAATCCCCCAAAATTTTGAGCATTTTTAAGGAAAACCCGAAAGTTATTGAGCTTTTTAAATTAAAAAAAACACGCAAATTTTGGATTGACTCGTCTTAGATTTGGAAATTCTCCCCAGATGTCAATTCCGCCATTGAAATCCCAGGAAAATCTGGATCTATGGCAGCCATGTTGTCATTGTTGTTGTTTATTTATATGAGTAAAAAACTTGTGTTCATAGGTGACCTTTACTATCTATAGATTTGACCTGGGCCTTGATCCCTTATTTATGCATTAGCAACTGGTTTGGGGTTGTTGTTTTTTTAACGGTAGCATACAGTCCACACATTTTCTTCCAAGAAATCAACACACCATTTGGACATACTGCACCTTATCAGTAGTCAAAGCCCTGTATTTTATACCTGGGGAAATTCCAAACGATTCCCTTTCCTACCAAGAGGCTGGCTTGGTATTGTCTCAGCGCAACCCCCACTTAGTCTGACTCACTGAAATCTGGCAATATTTCTGCTTGAACACAGAATAAACAAGGCAGCTGCCCCACATCCTACCGCTGGAAGCTGTATTGCTCCAAAACTTCACTTTATCTCTCTAATTAGGTTTAATCACATAGCAAGAAACAGTGCCCACCCTTTTTACACGACTTGCCACTTTCCCCCCTGGCATCCCAGCAAAAACTTACCACCCAGTTTGGGCTCCTTTGCTTTCCGTCCTCCTGTCCTTGCAAGTGCTTAGACTGGCATCCTGGCTGCCATGGGCTCCTCAAATTATCCCCTTGTATCAAGCTGCCTGTTTCATGGCTAAGGTATATTATTAGCAGACATCTTCTTTTTAGGTCACTGATTATGATCGCCGTGCCATACCATTTATTCTACATTGCTGGCAGTGATTGATGTTCCTGATTCGTTCAAGGCTTCTCAAAAGTCCTTCAGCCTTTTCCATTTTTCTTTCCTTTTTTCCCCATGATCGAGGGCTGGTTCACAATTTCCCTTTTGGCATCAGCCACAGAATCTCTGTGCTTATTTAACACAGAGTTTTCCCAGCCTCATTGTCCATCATTCCTAATGGGGAGCTTAGGAATAAGTGGGTCACAACTGATGCGGGTTTCACCTAGCTAACTATGAATATGAATGTCACCTGGAATTTAGCAAGAACAAACTTCTCTGGATTGATCTGTTTCCTGGTCAGTAAGGCCTTCTGAGGGAGAGGAGCTGCTTTTGGGGGCTGAAAATAGGGATGCGGGTGGCGCTGTGGGTTAAACCACAGAGCCTAGGACTTGCCGATCAGAAGGTCGGCTGTTCGAATCCCCGTAATGGGGTGAGCTCCCATTGCTCTGTCCCTGCTCCTGCCAACCTAGCAGTTTGAAAGCACATCAAAGTGCAAGTAGATAAATAGGTACTGCTCTGGCAGGAAGGTAAAGGGCGTTTCCGTGCGCTGCTCTGGTTCTCCAGAAGTGGCTTATTCATGCTGGCCACATGATCTGGAAGCTATACGTCGGCTCCCTCAGCTAATAAAGCGAGATGAGCGCCGCAACCCCAGAGTCAGCCACAACTGGACCTAATGGTCAGGGGTCCCTTTACAATTACCTTTAAGGCCTTCTGAGGGAGAGGAGCTGCCTTTGGGGACAGAGAAGAGGTGTCCAATTTTGCCAGGGGCTGGAGAGCCACCGGAACGGGCTTTGTGGGCCAGATCTAGCCTGCAAGCTGTGGGGTTTGGTACTCCTACTGTCCATGAAACCGAACACACTCCACATTGTCCTCACCAGGTGCAAGCTTGCGCCAAAAGATTCCTGTGGGAACAAAAAAAACCCTCACTAATATAGATTTGAAGAGGGCAACCTGTATATGGCCTGCATATTTTTTCAGCCAGAACTCGTAGGAAATCAGTTCTGACACCTCTCTTTTGGGCACCATTGCTGTTCTAAGAGAAGGAGGGTTCACTGTGAGTTCTGGTACCTCTTTTTCTAGAAAAATAGCTCCACACATTGCCCTCATGCATGGTAAGGAAGGGGGAAATGGGGGAAGGGCTGTCAGAGAGGGGGGGAAGGATGTGGTGGAAAGGAGGGTGGCAGAAAGAAAGAGTGAAAAAAGATATAATAATAATAATAATAATAATAATAATAATAATAATAATAATAATAATAATAATTTATTTGTACCCCACGCATCTGGCTGGGTTTCCCCAGCCACTCTGGGCAGCTTCCAGCAAAGATTAAAAGTACATTAAAATGTCACACATTAAAAGCTTCCCTAAACAGGGCTGCCTTCAGATGTCTTCTAAATGTCAGGTAGTTGTTTATCTCTTTGACATCTGATGGGAGGGCGTTCCACAGGGCGGGCGCCACCACCGAGAAGGCCCTCTGCCTGGTTCCCTGTAACCTTACTTCTTGCAGGGAGGGAACCACCAGAAGGCCCTCGGCGCTGGACGCCTCAGTGTCCGGGCAGAACGATGGGGGTGGAGATGCTCCTTCAGGTATACTGGGCCGAGGCCATTTAGGGCTTTAAAGGTCAGCACCAACACTTTGAATTGTGCCCAGAAACGTACTGGGAGCCAATGTAGGTCTTTCAAGACCGGTGTGATGTGGATTCCCTATCCAGTCTTGGCTTTAGCTGTGGCCCTCTTTCAGTGCTTTCTCTCTCTTTTTGGTAGAATATCTATTGATGAAAGTGCCTTGGGTGCTGACACAAAATGATTGCCATGGGTAGTGAAAGAAGCGGTGAGAACTGTCACAAAAAAAGCCCAGCCACTCCGATACAGATCCTCAGCATATAAATTCAGTGGTACCTCAGGTTAAGTACTTAATTCGTTCCGGAGGTCCGTTCTTAACCTGAAACTGTTCTTAACCTGAAGCACCACTTTAGCTAATGGGGCCTCCTGCTGCCACCGCGCCACCAGAGCCCGATTTCTGTTCTTATCCAGAAGCAAAGTTCTTAACCTGAAGCACTATTTCTGGGTTAGCGGAGTGTGTAACCTGAAGCGTTTGTAACCTGAAGCGTTATGTAACCTGAGGTACCACTGTACACACACACATCAGACAGAGTCACACGGCTGTAATGTAGACCCCTCAGCCGCCCCAATTTTACTGGGATATCCCAGATTCACAGGAGCATTCCCAACTTCTGTTGGGGAATGTCCCACATTCTCCTTGCAGAACTCCCACCAAGCTCTGGAAAGATAATTATGAGCCAGCTAAGTCTCTCCAGGGACACTCCTGGCACTGGAGCTGTTCTGGAGCCCAGCGATGTCGCCACTTCCGCTCCTCTTCTCAGGCCTGACATGGGCATGGAGCTGTGGCCTGGCAGTGGTGGACAAGGGCCAGGCAAGCTGTGCCCACAGCTGCCTGGTGCACTGTAGACTTGCGGAGGAGAGGTGCTCCCTCTTCCTATTAATTGTGACCCTTTTATGTCCCAGATCCACAGCTAAGAAGGTTGGCAGCTATGCTGCAATGTCACATCTGCTTTGCCCCTAGGTTCAAAATGGACATTCCCATCTGCCAGTGTGTGGCGATCACACAGGGTCCCTGGATGTTTGACGGTCTATTGATCCCTGTGCCACCACTATAATCACTTTCCCACTGCCACTAACCCGTTACTCTCGGGTAAAACACCGAGTCCAGACAGTTGTTAACATTAAAACAAATAATCAAGTTTATTTTATAAGCATGAACAAGTTTGTGGTTTCAGTTAATTTTTCTTGTCAGTTTCTTATCCTTAGTTTCTATACCGGCCTATAAAGGTAAAGGGGCCCCTGACCATCAGGTCCATTCATGACTGACTCTGGGGCTACGGCGCTCATCTCGCTTTACTGGCCGAGGGAGCCGGCGTACAGCTTCCGGGTCATGTGGCCAGCATGACTAAGCCGCTTCTGGCGAACCAGAGCAGCTCACGGAAACGCCGTTTACCTTCCTGCCAGAGCGGTACCTATTTATCTACTTGCACTTTGATGTGCTTTCAAACTGCTAGGTGGGCAGGAGCTGGGACCGAGCAATGGGAGCTCACCCCGTCGCTGGGATTCGAACCGCCGACCTTCTGATCGGGAATTCCTAGGCTCTGTAGTTTAACCCACAGCACCACCTGCGTCCCACCTATACCGGCCTATACCTTCCTAATAACTGCTAACTGATTATCCCAACTGTCTATCTGACTCCTCCTATCAGTTTCTCTCACTCTCTCACATCAAAACTCGACCAACCCACAGACTTATCCTCCCTCTTCCTTCTCCAACTCCCAACTGACTTTCCAACAACTCGAACTCGAACTCGAACTCCTCCCCTTGGCTTCCCACTGGCCAATCACTTCACACTCATTTAACATTTTCCTTATGACCCACCTAAGAGGGCAAACGCCACACAGTGCCATTGCCCCAGCGCACGATGACACCCACTCTGCTCCAGCTCATGTTGCAGGAGTTTCCAAACGGCAAACTGACATGTCGTAAACAGCGAATGTTTGAGCACAGGCACTAAAAGTAATGATGGGTTTGTTTAGTGCCACGGTGCTCCAGAATTCATCTGGAAATAAAAATTATTTATAGCAAGGTGTCCTCCTACCCTTTGTAATAATCTTGTTACTTCCACGCTGCCAAGAGATTTTATTTTTCAAAGCCTGAAGCTGCTTCGCGAATGGGAAGCTTTTGCTACCATCAAGTTACAAATGGCATGCATCAGGACGAAGTCCCTATGGACACAAGAACAACCTGGCTAGATCAGACCAAAGGTCTCTTGAGCTCAATGCCCTGTCTCCAGCCGAGGACAGCCGGAGGCCTCAGGGCACAGAGGGGGTCACATTTCCTTTCTCCCCAGTGCCTGCTGGTCTGGATTCAAGTACAGTGGTCCCTTGGTTCTCAAACGCCTTGGTACTCAAACAACTTGGAACCCAAACACTGCCAACCCGGAAGTAACTGTTCCAGTTTTGAGTGTTGCACTTCCGATTTGAGTGTCTCCCTTCTACGCTGAGGTTTGTCTGTTTTTGCTATTTATTTTGCGTTTTTGTTTTTGAGGCATTTTTGTGTCTGTTCAGCTAGTGATGGATGGATGGATGGATGGATGGATTGATTGATTGTGTGACTGCAGTACATTGTTTATTGCTTTCATTTTATGGATCAGTGGTCTCTTTAGATAGTAAAATTCATGTTAAATTGTACTTTTTAAAAGTCTGTAATGGATGAATCCATTTTGCATTACTTTCTATTGGAAAGCGCGCCTTGGTTTTGGAAGGCTTTGGTTTTCGAACGGACTTCCGGAACTGATTAAGTTTAAGAACCAAGGTGCCACTGTACGTCTTAAGTCTTGAGTTAAGAGCCTAAGAGATGTGAGGTGGAGATTCAGCCTCTGCGCTGGGTAAAGAAAAGAAGAACTACAATAAAACCAGCCATGGCCAGTGAGGGGATTTCTGTCGCGAATTCCTCGCGGCGCTTTTAGCAGAATGCTCAGAGTCCCAGGTTCTTTAGTGCAGTATTTATTATTGTGAGCTAAATATCTACAAATATCTACAGAAGCAGTTCATATAATCAGACAGAGTACCTGCACCTTGAGGCAAAAGAAGACTCCACACTCATCTACACCACACCACGCACACTTACTATTGGACGGGCTTTACTTTTAAACCGGTGACAGCCAATCACATTACTGCTGAGTCATTCCACAGAGAGTATTGCATCAGCCTGTTGCAAACTGAAGTCTGCAGACTTACTTACACAGCATCCTGTGAATCCCAACAATTTCTTGCACCAGATTAACCCAACCAGGCGCGCTACATTTCCCATGAGCTCCAGTTAGCATGGGTGTCAGGGGCTCAGGAATAGAGGCACAGGGGAGAGAGGAAATGGAGAGCGAAGGGGAAGGATCTGAGGGCAGCGTAGGGGAGTATGACAGTGACCCGAAAGATTCCATGAGCTTCTCCAGCGAATCAGAAGTTTCCCAGAAGGAGGCGCCGATGGTCAGGGCAAGGGGGGCCCCAGGGGGGACGCACCAGAAACAAGGGGCCAGCGGGGACTCCCAAAGCAGCAGCTGGAGATCAGGACCAGCTTCCCCACCAGAGCGTAGTGGGGGGGAGGAGTCCCATGTGTCAGTGCCAGCGTCTCCTCCAGCAGGGAGAGAAGAAGAGTCAGGGCTGACCACGCCTCTATCGGAGAGTAGGGGAACGGAGGGGAGGTCAGGTCCAGCTAGCCTCCCCGAAGGGGGAAGCAGTGACAGGAGCAGTGTAACGGTCAGGAGGAAGGTTGCCGGCTGGGCGCGCGCGCCAAGTTCGAATGTACAGGCGCGTGGGACAGCAGAAAACCCGGATTGGGAACCAGGTCCTAAAGCCCGCCGGAGGCAGGGGGAAGACTCAGGGGACTCAGAGTCAGAAGAGTCTAGGAAAGGCGAGACCCCAGCTGACAGGCGGACCCAGAGGAAGAGAGAGCAAAGGAAGAGGTGGAGCAAGGCTAGAGTCTTAAACTGGTGTCTGGGGGGAGGAGATTCAGACGGAGCTTCAGTGGTCTAGAGTTTCAGACGTAGAGCTGCACGCTGCAGCTGTGAAAGTGAAACTGAACTTCAATAAAGACTTTTGTATATAACAACGAACTGGCGTTGGTCCTTTGTGAGCTGGGACCTTGGGCAGCTCTGACAATGGGTAACATTAAAGTTGATGGGAACGGACATTCAGAACATCTGGAGAGCACACCAGGTTGGCGAACAGCGCTTTACACCTGTCAGGGAACTGCCACTGGCTCAGGGGCGAAAGGGGAAAAGCTGGATGGATTACAGACAGGCCCCAAAGATCGTGGGAAGCAGCTCCTCCTCAGCGGAGGAGAGTAACCACGGCTCCAGTGGAGAGGAGCTTCAGGGCTCGGAGGAGGCGAGGCGGTGCCAGGACACCTTGCCTGGGCAAAGCGGGGAGGAGAGAGGTCCTCCGTTACCCATGCCCTCCTTGCGCAGAAGGCTTCAGCTCCGAGAGGGGAAGCGCAGATTGGGCGTCAAGAAACTACTCTGCTGGGGAAGGTTTAAGGACCGCCCACTCACAGATTCTGCCAGTGAATGAGCCCAGTGGCGTAGCGTGGGTTGTCAACACCCGGGGCAAGGCAAGTAATTTGCGCCCCCTAACCCGTGGATTTGCGCCCCCTAACCCGTGGATTTGCGCCCCCTAACCCTAACCCCCAGATGTTGCGCCCGGTGCGGCCGGCCCCCCCTGCACCCCCCACGCTACGCCACTGAATGAGCCAGTCACGGGAGAGTGGCGCTCTGGACAGAGAAAGTTTATTTTGGCATCAAAAGCAAGGCATCACAGCTGAGCAGGGAGGCATTTGCCTGCTTGCTCTTGAGCAACCCCTTGGAACCCTAACAACACCCATAGCTGGTCTTCTGGCAGAGTCTTCGAAAGAACAGCCCTAGGCATGTCTACTCAGAAGGAAGCCCCCTTTCATTCAGTGGGACTTACCTAATGGTTCGCAACTTAGACTGCAGCCTAAGTTGAGCTTGCTTGCCATGTGCCTCACTAAAGCTGCAATCCGATGGGTGCTTCTCTGAAGGTAGGGCTGGGAAAATCTGTGAATTTTGGTTCCCCTCACTTCTTGCTTTCCCAATCTTATGTTCAGTTCACTCTGCTTCTACATCGGTTTTCATTAAAAAAAAATGCCCGCATGGAAATTTATGCACATTTTCACCTTCCTAATATATGTGCTTTCTCTCTGTGTGTGTTCCAAATTTTAACAAATCAATCTAAATTATTTAAATTTAATACATTTTTTTTAAAAAAATAATGATTAGGTTCCCCGCTCCTGTTACAAACATATGTCCATTGCTTCCTGATGTTGCTCCTTCATTCTTCTTCTTTAATCACCTTCTCATCCTTCTAGTAATTTTAATCCATTTTCATAGCTGGCCTTTCTTGTTTCCTTGCAATCAGCACCTTTGTCGTTTCCCACACATGTAAATATCCATTTCACGTGTGTAACCCTTCCAGCACTCTGTTTCCAGACGTGGTGCATAGAGACAATTTATGGTGTGCTTTCATATGCAATTTTGGCTAATACAGTGGTACCTCAGGTTAAGTACTTTATTTGTTCCGGAGGTCCATTCTTAACCTGAAACTGTTCTTAACCTGAAGCACCACTTTAGCTAATGGGGCCTCCTGCTGCTGCCGCGCCACCAGAGCACAATTTCTGTTCTCATCCTGAAGGAAAGTTCTTAACCCGAGGTACTATTTCTGGGCCAGCGGAGTCTGTAACCTGAAGCGTATGTAACCTGTGGTACCACTGTATTGTAAAATAATAGAGTTGGAAGAGACACCCCCCCCCGGGTCATCTAGCCCCATCCTGCAATACAGGAATCTCAGCTAACCCCCCCCCCCTTGACAGATAGGCACATCTGAAGCCCATTTCTCAAAACATACTGCATTTTGTGTGTTGTTTTCTATGAATACAACCTGTTTACGTGTACTTTCCCCTAATGTCCATATTTTGTACTCTGGGCAAGGCAGGGGTGGAAGAAAATGAAGTGCAAAATTCAAAGAAATGTAAATTAGAAAGGTGTGTTTTGCTTTCTTTCCTGATTAGAGGATTGTGATGTGGGCAAGTTTTCATTAAAATGGAAACTAAACTAAATTCTCCCTTCATCCTTACCTGGGTGCTACTTCCTTCTGAGTAAGGATGGGGGAGATATTCAATTCAGTTTGGATTTATAGGCAAACCTACTAAGTGCCTATTGTTTTCTGAAACAATATGCAGACAGAAACACAGCCATCCTCTGAAATTCCCATTTCTCCAGATTTTACAACGCATGTTACTGAAACACATACCGTAGGTAAAGGTAAAGGGGCCCCTGACCACTAGGTCCAGTTGTGTCTGACTCTGGGGTTGTGCACTCATCTCGCTTTATTGGCCGAAGGAGCCGGCGTACAGCTTCCGGGTCATGTGGCCAGCATGGCTAAGCCGCTTCTGGCGAACCAGAGCAGCGCACGCAAATGCCGTTTACCTTCCCGCCGGAGCAGTACCTATTTATCTACTTGCACTTTGATGTGCTTTTGAACTGCTAGGTTGGCAGGAGCAGGGACCGAGCAACGGGAGCTCACTCCGTGGTGGGGATTTGAACCACCGACCTTCTGATCGGCAAGCCCAAGAGGCTCTGTGGTTTAACCCACAGCGCCACCCACGTCCCTTACCGAGACACATATACTAGAGTAAAGTGGGCATAAACATGCATATATATTAGTGAAGATAACATGCAGAAATGCATTATGTTAGGGGTAAATTGCTTTGCAAAATTGTTCCCACAAGGCAAGATGCATATTAAAATGTGCATTTTTAGAAGGAATTTACACTAAAATGCTGATGAGGGAGTCAGGCTTAGCATACTTAAGAGAGGCTATTTGCACACTTGCACACATCCTTTGGGAGGGATGTGGACTTGGTCACATCCCCCCACATCCCCCCAGCCATCAGAAGTGGCTATACTAATCTGAAGAGTTTCTTGAATGGGAAAAAGCATCGAGTTCAAGGTTTCTCAGGGATGAGAGAGCCCTATAGAAGCCGATTTATTTCTTTTTTTGCCTTGATTGCCATTAGCTCATGTGTCTTTATTTTAATCTAGCAGTTATTGACCTGCTTCCTCTTCCGACGCTGCCATTTCCCTCCTTAAAGGATTCAGTCGTGTGGCATTACAAGTGTTAACATTTTTCTTCTGGCACAGACTGTGCAAGGGAGCGATGACTCTAAATCACGTCTGCCTTCTGGAGACTGCCAGCTCTGGGAGCCCAACATAATGAATGACACGGAGTCATGACGGGAGCGAGAAAGTGCATTTGAGGCATTACCCGAGAGAAATGGCAGCTCCTCTAGCCAAGCTCAGCAGCTTCAGGGGCTATAACAATGAGACACATTTACGTGCCAAGGTTGATGTGGAAAAAGTGCCTTCCATCCCTCCATGCTGTAGACACTCACGCATTCAACTTTCAGTCTTGGTTAAATAGGTTTTGCAGGGTTCTGTGCTTCAAAAACCTCCGAAACCTTTTGACCAGAAAAAGCAGTGAAACAAACAAGATCGACCTGTCTCAGTACCAGGGGATGCAGGCCTAGCTTATAAACGACAGTCCATTTCCATGTTCTTCATCCTCACTTCTATATGAAAGCCCCATGCTAAGGATGGGGTATTGAGACTGGGAAATTGTGAATTGGGAAGGAAGGAAGGAAGGAAGGAAGGAAGGAAGGAAGGAAGGAAGGAAGGAAGGAAGGGACTGTGAATTGCTCAAATCCTCTCTTTGAGCTCCACAGCAAAGCAAGAATCCACACATTTTCCTTGCAAGTCCATAAACAATTACTGCATTCACTAGATTGTGTTGGTCATCAATGCACGTTTTCCACCAAAGCAATAGGTTTGCTAGGTACCATGTGTCCTTTGTATATCTAACATCATCATTTAGTCTCCTTCTCCTTCTCCTTCGCCTTCTCCTTCTCCTTCTCCTTCTCCTTCTCCTTCTCCTCCTCCTCCCACCCATCTGATTGGTTGCCTCAGCCACTCTGAATGGCATACACTGAGCCAACCATCTACCCCTCCAAACCCAACCAAAGGTTCCCTCAGCCTCTGGTGTGCAGCCAGTGGCATAGCACGGGGGGCACAGGGGCGGTTGCCCTGGGTGCAGAATTGTATGGGGTACAAAATGTCAACACCCCTCTCCCCGAGCAGCCCCGGGCACTGGCAACCCATGCTACACCACTGTGTGCAGATAAAGAGAAGCAGCATGGCTGCTTGCTGTTTTGTGGGCTTGTAACTCTTGTGAGCCCAAGACTGTCCTGAAAAGTACCTTCTGAACTAGAGCTGAGCCGAGACCTTGTACACTTTCACCTTGTACATGAGACCTTGAACATTCATATTCAGACCTTGTACATGGAGATGCACAAACGATGGCATTCTTGCAGCCTGCTGAATAACCTGCTGGTTGTATTTTCTGAGATAAATCTGCTGTGAAATGGACTTATTTATATCTGGTGTCTGCCAGTCCGGGGTTTACCCGGAACAACATTTCGAATTAGTAGAAAGGCATGAGCAAAAACCAGTCCATCCATCTCTCTTCTTTTAGTTAGCAAATGAGAATTCTTGTTAGAAACCACAAGATGGCACTGTGGACTTTGTTACTTTGCCCTACCTTCAGTTCTTGGCTCAGGCGACTCGAGAATATTATAGGAAAAGAGCTGCCTTTGCTATTTGTTTTGCTTCTTACCTAAAAGCCGCTGCTTGAAAAAAGAAAAAGAAAAAGAAAGTTTTAAAATACACTGAAATTTAATCTGGTAGGTAACATAACCTGAATGCAATAGCCGGACAAAATGAAGGAAGACTGACCATTTTCTGGTAATTTAATTGTCTAGACAAATGGATCCTTTATAAAATGTCTAATTCTTCAATCAGCAGCAAGTCTTACAAAGCCATGCAAAATATGACATTTTGCAAATGCTGGGTTGCTGCCAGCCTGTTGTCTAAAAACTGCTGTGATCCTATGCACATTTATTTGGGAGCGAACGCCATCAAACTCAATGAGCCTCCTTTGAGCAAACTTTCGGTTGTGCTGCAAAAGGCTCTATTGTCTCTGACTGGGATGCCTTGTTTATTTTCATGGATGCACACTGCCAGGCACTCAGGTCTTCCACTGCCTCCCACAGTTTGGTCAAACTCATGCTGGCACCTTCGAGAACACTGTCCAACCATCTCGTCCTCTGTCATCCCCTTCTCCTTGTGCCCTCCATCTTTCCCAACATCAGGGTCTTTTCCAGGGAGTCTTCTCTTCTCATGAGGTGGCCAAAGTATTGGAGCCTCAGCTTCAGGATCTGTCCTTCCAGTGAGCACTCAGGGCTGATTTCCTTCAGAATGGATAGGTTTGATTTTCTTGCAATCCATGGGACTCTCAAGAGTCTCTTCTAGCACCATAATTCAAAAGCATCAATTCTTCGGCGATCAGTCTTCTTTAAAGCTATGGTTAAAGCTATGGTTTTCCCAGTAGTGATGTATGGAAGTGAGAGCTGGACCACTCTGAATAGGACTGATTAGTTTGAATTATTCCATGACTTGAAAACAGAGACTCTGCGTGTTCTATTGCTACCCAAAAAAACCTTAATAAAAACATTATTATTATTATTATTATTATCATTATTATTATTATTATTATGTGCTATGGTGGTTTGCTTGCAGGTTTGTGGGACTTCATTATTTTTATTCAGTATTGTAGTTTTCCAGTTGTATTGTTATATGCGGTTGAATCCAGGGAGGTCATCCTCTCCCTGCAAGGACTCCTGCTCGCAAAATGAATCTTCCCCCCCTCTCTAAAATCTGTCCCCAAATCTGTCCCCAAGCCTCTTTATCCAATTTGGGAAGGCAGGAAGAGTAATAAGGGGACGTTCTGTTGCACAAGCAGAAGTCCTTGCACAAACGGAACGACTCTCTTGAAGACAACCTATTGCTTTTCTTATTTTTGCAAACTGCTTGGAGACTATATTGGTATCAAGCAGTATATGCATAGATGAAATAAAATAATAAATGCTATTCAAAATATTTTTTTTTTAAAAAAAACCCCTGCTATGGCTGGTGCTCGAAACCAACTTTTTAACAGACCCCGCTGTGCCTGCTTAAACAATTCTTTATACGCTGGGCTCCAAGAGCATGAAAATAAAATTAATGTTAATAGTAGCTGCATGCTCACTTCATTAGGGCTGGTTTCCAAATGCCATTGATATCTGACCTGGAAGCAGCTGTTCCTAGCGAAAGCAAATTTAAAACGAGAAAACGGTGTTATTTCATAAAACAGAAACAAAGTGCACCCCCATTCTCCATCTTCATACCAACTTTTTTCTTCCACACCAAATCCCTCAATAATATTTCTGTTACACAGTTGCGGTATCACTTCTCAATTTCCCCCCTCTCCATTTTTTCCCCCCAAGGAAAAATAACGGTTCCACTTTATTAGCCTGACGCTCCTGAATCTGAGGGTCTGGGAGCTACCAATAACAGGAATCCCCTGAAGACTGTATGCAAATGAATGGAGCCCGAGACACTCAGTCAAATCTATCTGGTTAATTGCTGATTTGCCGGCCTGAAATCTTTGGCATTGATTCTCAGCATGTTTTTGGAAATGGAAGTTTTGTGTTTGGATTTTTTTTTTTAAAAAAAGGAAAAAGAAAGTATCTTGCTCTGTTTTTGCTATAAATGATGTGGTTGAAACTAGAAGTGCCAAAGAGCAGAATCCATGTTTTACATAATCAGGAGGGCAAGGTTTCCCCAGAGACCACAAAACTGGAGCAAATGGAACTGAAGTATATATTAGCAGGTCTTTTATTAAATTTTCATTTTAACAATCCAATAAAAGCCACAATAAAACATTCCAAATTATCATACAATTCTAAAAAAGCCAATTATACAATGCCAAATTATATATCTTTTGGGTGACTTCCCATGCTCTAAAGTTCGGGGAGTAATGATCTAATATAATTACTGCATTTCTTAATTAATAAATGGTCCAAATAAAGCATTTCCGATGTTAATCCTTCATTTATTTTGGCAGCCACTGGTCCATTCCACTTTTGCACGTATTCATATAATCCATCCATTAATTTAGCAGGCGGGTTAGGTCTGTGTGAAATAGTTTAAATATTTCTTCTTCTTGCTTTCCTGTTGTAATCCAAAACCCAAAACACCACTTGATATCATGCGTTTGTAGATAGGAACAGAAATCACTGTCTTGGATCTTGTTCGGCCACCCGGTTACATTCCATGAGAGACGTTTAATTGTTTTACAGTGATTTACTCTTAGTCAATTGCTGGCCAATGTACTCTCGGAGTTTACCAGGTTTGAGGCAACAGGGTATTGCTAGTGTTAGTGGGATGATCCAGATGTTTGATTATTTCAGTCGTCGTACATAAAGTACTCACGTTTGTGTTCACTGGGCCTTTTCTTTGCAAATTTCTCACTAGCAGGGATTCCTTGGGCTCCTCCTCCTCCTCCAAGTATCTCATCTTTCATAGAATCATAGAGTTGGAAGAGACCACAAGGGCCATCGAGTCCAACCCCCTGCCAAGCAGGAAACACCATCAGAGCACTCCTGACATATGGTTGTCAAGCCTCTGCTTAAAGACCTCCAAAGGAGGAGACTCCACCACACTCCTTGGCAGCAAATTCCACTGTCAAACAGCTCTTACTGTCAGGAAGTTCTTCCTAATGTTTAGGTGGAATCTTCTTTCTTGTAGTTTGGATCCATTGCTCCGTGTCCGCTTCTCTGGAGCAGCAGAAAACAACCTTTCTCCCTCCTCTATGTGACATCCTTTTATATATTTGAACATGGCTATCATATCACCCCTTAACCTCCTCTTCTCCAGGCTAAACATGCCCAGCTCCCTTAGCCGTTCCTCAGTACTCTGGTGGTTCTATAGTTATCATTCTGTTATGGACATTGGGTCTATTGTCAGGCTCTACCTCCGATTCTTCAATGTCTGGCTCATACGATCAAGCCTCTTGATGTCTGTTGCTCTTCCTGAGGGAGATTCCTGAAGGAGCTTAGAAAATCCTCTTCCAATGGATTTACAGAGTGCTCAGATTCCTGAGGATGATTGTCTAGAGGAATCGGCTGTTCCTTTTGGCTCACCTGGTTATTTTGATGTTGGGCATGATTCTGCGAGTTCAACTCGGGCATGTCTGTTTCCTCCCCAAAAACACCACTTTCGATTCTGCACACAAGGATAAACCTTAGTGCGTCACATTCAAGACAAAGGAAAATCTGGCTTCCATGTTGGCAGGTCTTTTAAATGTCTAATGTCCACAGGCTGTTGCAGCCGTACGCGGATACAAATCGCAGACACAGCTTCTTCATCCTCACTTTTCAGCTCCTGAAGTGATTAAGAATTTCCCTGTGGTCCCAGCCATTCTGTAGGACAAACCAGGACAACCCTTTAACATCCTTGGTTGCAATGGGGTAGCCAATAAGTGCATGGCAAATTCTCAGGTGGAAGGTTTGTGGTTTTTTTTTTTTTTAAGTTGGAAAACAGTCTCCCGTGTCTTGAAAACACATGTACATTTTTCCATCCTGCAGCAAACTCTGGAGGGAAAAACCTGATTCTACACCCCCCTAGTATATATGGGGAGAGGATACTCCTTGGCTAACACCTCTGATATTAGCAATATATCACCTTCCAACCCAATCCCAAGGTGAAATATTGAAGGTGAAATATTATTTTAGATGTGAATAAATGCATATCTAGTGACTTAAAATGCTTCTTTTAAAAGGCGGAACACTTTCCACAAGCCCAAAGGAAAGGCAGGACTGAGCTGTGCCCTTAGAAACCAAGAGCCAATTCAGATAATTATGAAACCACAATGAAATGTGACTTGAAACGTGTATGATCTTTGGATGTCAGCGAAGAATGCTTGCTGGCGAGGCCTATTGACTGAAGGAGCTGTCTGCTTTTATTGCCGTTTCCAGATCAGTAACATATATGGGTCTCTCGTGTTTCAGGACCCAGGGAGGAAGCCTGAAAAACAGCCATGGGCACCACAAAATACCAGTTTCACGGGGGGGGGGGGGCTGACAATGCTTAGAAGTGCCCCAAACTAGCAGAGCACTGACTTTAACAAACACCATCTGAAAAAGGAGGCGATGCAACCTTCCCAACCAAAGACGCCTCCAATAATAATAATAATAATAATAATAATAATAATAATAATGATGACAGGGAGTCTTCATGGGCACCAAAGGCATGTCTGAGGGTGTCTCTGTGCCCACAGGGGCCACAATGGGGATTCCAGGATAAGGGTAATTTCTCTGCTCAGCTTTCCACATGAGGCCAATGGGAGTATCAAACTTTCAAATGTGGTTGCCTCTCAGGCCACCTCCGGCTTAATTTGGGCCACAGATCTCTAATTTCTTAACAACAACAACAAGAATCATATTTATATGCCGTCCATCTGACTGGGTTTCCCCAGCCGCTCTGAGCGGCTCCCAATGAAACATTAAAAAAACACAATTCGACATCAAACATTAAAAACCTCCTGATACAGGGCTGCCTTCAGATGTCTTCTGAAAGTCAGCTGGTTGTTTATTTCCTTGACATCTGAGGGGAGGGCGTTCCACAGAGCGGGCGCCACCACCGAGAAGGCCCTCTGCTTGGTTCCCTGTAACCAGTGAGGGAGCTTCATGCTCTGGCACCGAGGGGCGGAGAGCAAGTGGGGGCAGGGCTGGCACGCGTCCCAGGGGTGTGGGGTGCTGCCTGCGGGGGCATGGCACCCTGCGTGGGCGGGGGGCCAGCCGCGATGGCACCCCACCAGGATCGCACTGCCGGGGGTGGTGCGCTCCCCCCGCACTCCTCTTCCTCCGTCAGTGCCTGCAACCTCACTTCTTGCAACGAGGGAACTGCCAGAAGGCCCTAGGAGCTCGATCTCGGTGCCTGGGCTTCATACAAACGGGGGGCTTTTTATTTTTAAAAATGGTATTAATCCAAGGTCGGCATCTGAAAACAGCAACCACCAGCCCAGAGTTTTCCTGTTGTTGCCTGTTGTGTAGCTTCCTTCCACGCATCATCATCTTTTTTAAAAAAATAGATATTTATTAAGAATTTTCCATTTTAAAACATGTACAGTTTAGAACCCTTCTTTTCTATAACATATTTCTCTGACTTCCCCACACCTCCCCTTCTTATATTCCAGTTCAAATTGTTAATTCAGCAAGTTCTTATCCCCAATTTTTAACCTTTTTATATTTAGCTGAGTTTAAAAACCATTTTCACAACATCAAAATTTATGCATCAATGTTCATTCTTAAATCTTAAATCCTTTTTCTAAAGTCGACCCAAATTCCCTTCCACGAATTCCCCACATTTCATACTAGTGACAAAACCGCATAAAAAGAAAAAAAATGGATTATAATTATGCACCCTTTGGATCCCCAAACCCCATCCCCACGCATCATCATCTTTCAGGGCTCACTCTGAGAGCTGGCCTTAGACGTATGGAGTGGCTTCGGAGGGGGGCAGACATGCTTTTGGGAGGGGGGCAGACATGTTTTGGGAAGGGGGCAGACATGCTCTCCAGCATTTAAAAGCTGCCCCATGTTAGCACGGCTGGCTGAGCAGGAGGGGAGCAGGACTTGGAAGTGTGCTTATCAAGTCTCTGTTGCTTGTAAGAATGTGGAGGCTTGGCTTTCATAAGTAGCGAGCGGGAAGGGGGGGGAATCCCTTGTGACAGACCCCCAAGTGAGACAGGCCACACTGTTATGGTAGAAGCCATCGCAAACAAGTTGACGTGACGTTATCGTGTTGCCGTTTCAACTGAGGAGGATCAAATTAATGGCCAGAAATGAAAACCTACCACTTTTGTCTGGGAAGCTGTGATTCAACACACCCAGCGATTCGTTTTCAAAGAGGAAGGTTCGCTCAGGAGCCTTCCAAAGAAAAGCCGACTATTTTGTGTTGCAGGATAATAATTTGATTTTTATCTTCAAGGTGTACAAACATAGGAATGTCTCCCCAGTCAAGGCATGGTGAGCCCAATACTTTTTGCTGCCTGAAGCAGAACAGAGAAAGGTTCCCTCTCCGCCAAAACCAAGGTGATTAATATTAAGTCCCATAGTATTCTTTTTTAAAATAACAGTTTCCTAATTTTCCAATTAAAAAAAGCAATACAAAACAAAATAAATGCAAAGCAGATTGACTTCCCTCTAATCCCTTCCTTGGTTCAATTGTCTGTCGAGATATTGCATGTCCATTGTTAAATTTGTAACATGTTTACATCACCTATTATCTATTCATAACAAAATTACAAGTAGTTTTAAAACTCTGCTAATGTATTAACCTGTTCACATTGCTTCAGTATATATGCAGTAAACATCTTCCATTCTCCCTTGATTCGTTGTCATCTCTTCCTCCTAGTTTCATTGTCAATTTTGCCATTTCAATATATTCCATTAATTTAACTTGCCAATCTTCTTTGGTTGGGACACCTTCTTCTTTCCAATGTTGTTCTAATAATGTCCGCGCAACTGCAGTTGCATTCATAAATAGATTATTTTGTGATTTTGGTAGGTCCATTCCTGTAGTACCTAATAGGAAAGCTTCTGGGTTTTTTTTTAAACAAGGGTTATTTTAAACATCATCTTCATTTTGTTATAAAACATTTCCCAATATTTCTTTATGATTTTACAATCCCACCACATGTGAAAGAATGTCCCAAGTCCCATAGTATTCAATGGAGCTTGCTGGTAGAACACTGATGGAGCACTTGCCTGGAGTGCAAAAGGTCCCAGTTTCTACCTAGTGCATTCTGGTTTCCCTGTGAATGTCCCGGTCCTCAAACACTCTGCACTTCAATCAGGAGAAAGCCACACTTGCAGAGCCAGGACTGCAGGGTCCAAGCTGCCACAGGAACAGCCTGAGCTGTTTTACCAACCCAAGCTTGTCAAAGGCCCTCCTGGCCTCTGAGGGACACCAACTCCTTCAGAAGAAGAGGAATCTCACCCAGAACTGATAAGCTGACCTACCTCCTCAATGCAGATGTGTAGACTTCTCAGAAGCATCTTCTCTCCCCTCCCCCACCATAGGGAGCTGGGTGGTTGACTCAGTGGCATAGCAAGGTCAGGTGGTGTCAGGGAACTGACATCGGAGCTAGAGGCGGAGGGAAGGCTCTCAAATGATGCTGGAGAAGGGCCCAGAAGGGAGAGAGGCAGCTCCGCAGATGGGGAAGCAAATCAGCGCAACACCAGGGATATAGAGGGGCTGATGGGGGAATCGGCGAGAGGGCTCCAGGACTCTTCACCGGACACCAGCGGGGAGAGCACGGGTCCTCCGCTACCCACGCCCTCCCTGCGCAGAAGACTTTCGCGCAGAGAGAGAGTAGGAGGAGACTGGGTGTCAAACAACGTTTATGTTGGAAAAGATTTAAGAAACGCCCACTGATGTATTCTGCTAGCGACTGAGGCAGCCACGAAGTGAAGGGCTGCCCAGACTGAAAGGTTTAGCAAGGCAACAAAGCCTGGAGAGGCGGCAACTTACGCACGAGCAACCCATACACATTACAGGTGGTATCCGGTACGAAAAATTTATTGTCACACCCCGCCCCCCACATTGAAATTATTATTTTTGGCCGGCAAAAATGGTTTGATTATATTTCATTTTCTTTTGCAGAGCAAAATCTGTTGAACTTTTTTTGAGGACCCAAAGTTGTTGAGCTTTTTGGGGGGAGAAGATGCCCCCCAGGGGTGGCACCCAGGGCGAACTGCACCCACCGCACCCACCTTGCGATGCCTATGGGTTGACTGGATGAATCTCCAGCCACACTCTTCTGATCTTCTTATATTGAGCCCTTTCTCTCAGCACCCACAATTATTGAACTAACTTGGTCCATACAAATGCTTAACTGCTCTAGTTTATTTCCAGAAAACCCCCCCAGCAGAGTTTGTGTGCAATAAGCACATTGAGTGCAATGACTTCTGTCGTAAAACTCTACAAACCATCAAGCTGCACACACCTTGTATGAACTTTAAGAATCACAGTGCCGGCAAATTTGAAGGGAGAAATGTTGTGGGCTGGAGTGGCAAACATAGCTGTCAACTTATAATAATAATTTATTATTTATACCCTGCCCATCTGGCTGGGTTTCCCTTATCCCTTTTCTTGCGAGGAATCCTATTCGGAATAAGGGAATTTCCCTTAAAAAAATAGTTGACAGCTATGGGCAAAGAAAATTAAAACAACCCCTGTCACCACCATCGCTCCCTTACACAGTACCACACACCATGCAAATCCAAAATTGTTGTTTATTTCCCCACCACGACCACCCTTCATAGCAATTAATATCACCCAGTTTTAGCATCCAACAGATCTGCTATGTCAGTGTTTGGCACTGCTGATATTTAGAGGTGTTTTGAGATTCTATATATAATTTCACATAAGACATTTTTTAAAAAAACAACAACACCAACCTTCTCTTTTATCCCTGCACCTGGAGCTTTTCTTAATTTTTGCGCTTAAGCTGTTTCAACCAGTTGACTTGTCATTGCCTCATTGAGATTTAATTTAACTTGATACTTCTTGCTTTGTTCCATTTCCATGCAAATCCGTCTTTTAACAGTTGCTGTTATGCCATCCCAAAGCTTTTCTTCACCAGAAAATCACTTCCTTCGTCTCCTGCAAGGCATGCTGGCCTCCCTCCCCACTTTGTGGTCATTCTTTTCTTTTCACTTTAGCGCCGGCAGTGAAAAGATGACAGCTAACCCAGTGCACCGATTCACTCAAAATTATTGTTCAAATAATAGGTCATCATTTTTAAAAGTTTCTGGCAATTATACTATAAGATGGGAGATTAAGTAGTATTTGTCATAGCAAGCACGCTTTGTGGGAGAACTTTGAGCGCACACACTTTCTCTGTTTGGGGTTTTGCCTGCAGGAACTTGCCATGTGATTACAGCCTTTTGGGAGAGACAAATAAATATGAGAAGGCTGATTTATGTATAAATCTAGCAAGTCAATAAGGAAATCCCAGTCCTAAACCTCTGCTGCCTTGCAGGATATCTTCAGGAGAAGAAAGGGCTAAGGATTAAACCCTACACAAACCCAGAGTGGATTCCCTAAGACAGTTGGATGGTGCCTCGTACGCCCCCTTTCAGACCCCACCTGGAATACTGTGTCCAGTTCTGGGCAGCACAATTTAAGAAGGATGTTGACAAGCTGGAAAGTGTGCAGAGGAGGACGACCAAGACGTTCAAGGGTCTGGAAACCAAGCCTAATGAGGAACGGTTGAAGGAGCTGGGTATGTTCATGCCAGGGTCTGGTTCACAGGCGATCGAAGTTCTGACAGGGGACGTCAGGACCAGGGGCAAGATGGTGGGGTGGGAGCAGGGACGGGGGTCCAGAAGCCAGATGTCAGGAAGCCAAGGGTCCGAGGGTGAGGAAGCAAGGAGTCATGAAGTCAGGGGTCCAAGGATCAAGAAGCAAGGAGTCAAGAAGTCAAGGGTCTGAGGATCAAGAAGCAGGGAATCAAGAAGCCGAGGTTCAAGGATCAGGAAGCAAGAAACCAAACACAGCAAGGCAGGAAGCATGTTGCTGTGGCAAAGAGCCGAAGGGAAATGCTGACCTTATATGCCTTCCCAGCTCTTGCCACAAGGTGAGCACCTTGACTCTTCAGAACAAACTTAGTAAGGCCCTAGTCCTGCAATGTCCTATTGGTCACAGGGCCTGGCTCCTGCATGCACACCTGACATTTCAGCCTGGAAAAGAGGAGACTGAGAGGAGACGTTGATAGCCATCTTCAAATATCTCAAGGGCTGTCACATGGAAGAGGGAACCAGCTTGTTTTCTCCTGCTCTGGAGGGTAGGACTCCATTGTCTCTTGAGCCAGACGGGTGCCAACAACAATAAGGAAATGGTGTGCATGCCCTGATAGAATTGAGCAAAGGTGGCCAACTTGTGAGGCCATTCTGAACTAGCAGGGGCCTTGCCTGAAGCGAAATGAGAGGTTTCCTCACTGGCCTCTGTCATGAGATGAGGATGAGGAATATTTCATTCCGTGGTTTATTCACATTTAAACAAGAGTGGAGATGGAAGAACTAATTCAGTGCAACCCAAGTGGAGAGCAAAGGGGCACATTCAGAGGCAGATTTGCTCAGTGAGCCTGAAACGTGACACCTGTATTAGCCATGTTTTGGTTTTTGAAATGTCATTGGAGCCTCAGCAGCGATCAATGCTTTCATGTTCCCCACCAAAGGCTCCTTATTGAATTGTGGCTCAAGTCAGTTGATGATCGGGAAGGCTCCCTCTGCATGTGCAGAAACATCTCAGGTGACGTTGTAACATGAATGAAAAAAGGGGAGATTTCAGCCAATCCTGGCTGCCACCATCTACTTGGTACTGAGAGTCTGAGCAACAGCTGAAATTTCCCTACTTTTGGACTTCCATGGCTGATGGAAGTCCAAAAAAGGAGAAAATTTGTAAAGTGGAAATGTTTATCTATTTTTCTTTTGCTGAAAATTAATAACAAATATTATTTTAAAAAAAGAAATTTCCCTACTTTTACCTCCAAACAAACAAGTCATTGCATTGCCTCTTCATAATACCAGGAATTCTCAAGTACCACCTTAAGGAGATTGGTGTATCCAGGGCCAGATTTAGGTTTGATTTACCTTCAGCTACTGAAGGTAATGTGGGACACGGGTGGCGTTGTGGGTTAAACCATAGAGCCTAGGACTTGCCGATCAGAAGGTCGGCGGTTCGAATCCCCACAATAGGGTGAGCTCCCGTTGCTCGGTCGCTGCTCCTGCCAACCTAGCATGTCAAAGTGCAAGTAAATAAATAGGTACCGCCCTGGCGGGAAGGTAAATGGTGTTTCCGTGAGCTACTCTGGTTTGCTAGAAGCAGCTTAGTCATACTGGTCACATGATCCGGAAGCTGTACGCCGGCTCCCTCGGCCAGTAAAGCGAGATGAGCTCCGCAACCCCAGAGTCGGCTACAACTGGACCTAATGGTCAGGGATCCCTTTACCTTTACTTTGCTGAAGGTAACGGGGCCCTTCATATGTCCAGCTGTCCTTTGCCAACAACAAATTGTTGCTGTTTTTTGTGTTGAATATATGCTATATGGTAATTTATGGACCTCATAGGTATCTCAAGCCATTTGCACATGTTGCCCTGCAACCAGTCCATGCAGAATGTAGGCAACCTATATATAGAAAGGAGCAACCAGGGATATTTGAGGGAGCAGGCAAGCAGGTGGGATGCATGACTTACATCCTAGGAGCCTACACAACACAAAACATGGTTGCTGTATGTAGGTTTTATTTTCTTTGTTTGTTATCCTATATTTTGGAAATGTACATCCAGTTTTTTTCCTCCTTTAAATTTTTGGGGTTCCCCAAGAGAGTGGGGCCCTAAGCTATAGCTTGTTTAGCTTATACGTAAATCCAGCACTGGGTGCATCACAAGAACCATTTTGTTGTTGTTGTTCCTTTGCAATCTGATACCCTAAAACAGCTGACCTAGATGGGCATTTCCAACGGCTGGTGGCGACTAGGCTGGCCTTGCCTGGGAGCAGCCAAAGAGACTTGGCTCCATTTCACACATCTGCAATCCTCCCCAGAAAGGGCAGCCCTCCGTGGCACAGCTCTAGTTACAGCCTGGGAGCTTGTGTGTGGAAATGATCTCTCTCTTTCATGATCTCATTTGTTGGGCAAGATTGGCCAGTTTTATACGTCCTAAAAGGACATTGCCATTGTCGGACTTCAAAACATTTAAATGCTGTTGTTAGAAAGGTAGCTTTTGGAGTCTGGATTTCAAACCAGTTTTGGACAATACAGCGCCCAGTCCTAACCCACATAATGATTCGTGATATATTGCCAGGGCAAAAATTATGAAACCGCTATTATGATATGAATTTCAAACTGGTTTGGGACAATATGTTTATCTCCCAGCCCTCTCACTGAGCTACAGACTCCCCCAAAACAAAGATACTGCAATCTTCTGCAAAGACTTATGAAGGAAGGAAGATAACTAAGCACAGAGTAAGGATTTGAATTTTGGGTGAAGACTCATTTGGGTTAAAGCAGTACCTAAATGGCTTTTGATTTAAGTGCCTTTTCACTAAAAAGATATTCATTTCCATTTATTCTTTTGCATACCTTCGAATGTTTCCTTGTCCGTGAAGACAGATACCGTTCTGTCTTTGCATGCTTGCAAGCACTGACCTTTAGATTGTTGTCTGGACTGGTTCCACTGTGTCACCAGTTCCATGGAAATAAAGTGAGAAAATTAAAAGGGAAAAGGAAATCAGCACCTTTACATCCCAGGACCGCCTTGTGTTAGTATTTCATGCCTCCGATGCTGCAGGTGAGATTGGTGTAAATCACATGCCTGTCTGGGAAGATTGTGGGAATGGAAGACATTCTTATCTCTTCCGCTGTATGTACTATTGTACTGTATTTTTGCTTTTACTACTTCCTATTTTCCAGAGAGAGAGAGAGAGAGAGAGAGAGAGAGAGAGAGAGAGAGAGAGAGAGAGCCATGATTCCTTTGTCTGTACACGTTGTTGTTTAGTCGTTTAGTCGTGTCTGGCTCTTTGTGACCCCGTGGACCAGAGCATGCCAGGCACTCCTGTCTTCCACTGCTTCCTGCAGTTTGGTCAAACTCATGTTGGTCGCTTCAAGAACACTATCCAACCATCTCGTCCTCTGTCATCCCCTTCTCCTTGTGCCCTCCATCTTTCCCAACATCCGGGTTTTTTTCCCGGGAGTCTTCTCTTCTCATGAGGTGGTCAAAGTATTGGAGCCTCAGCTTCAGGATCTGTCCTTCCAGTGAGCACTCAGGGCTAATTTCCTTAAGAATGGAGAGGTCTGATCTTCTTGCAGTCCATGGGACTCTCAAGAGTCTCCTCCAGCACCAGAATTCAAAAGCATCAATTCTTGGGCGACCAGCCTTCTTTATAGTCCAGTTCTCTATGTCTGTACATAGTGTGTAAATAAATACGCAGATTAGCTCTACGATGTCTCATGCTTCTTGGTGTTTTGCTAGAAGATTAGTGTGCATATATTATTTGATATATGTCGCTGAAGCACACTGGAGAAGAAGGGAAATGCCTTTTCCAGAGCTGCACATACTGGAGGATGCTCGGAGTTCAGGGCTGCAGGGGCACCCCCAGGGCATTTTCCAACACCTTGGACCCTGTGATCATCACTGAAGGCCCTTCTTCAAGTACCCTCTCCACAAGAGATCTGGAGGGTAGCCACATGAGAATACGGTAGGCCTTTTTCTGAGCTGGCTCCCCAGGGAGGCTTGCCTGGCACCTTCATTACAAATCTTTAGGCACCAGGCAAGAGAGTTTCTGTTTCTCCAAAACTGGGTTTTTGGTTGATTGAACGTTCTATGGTCTTTTAAATGCATTTGTGAAAGGGGGGTTGGTCATTGGTTTGTGTCTGTTTTACTACGTACAGTGGTACCTCTGGTTAAGTACTTAATTCGTTCTGGAGATCCGTACTTAACCTGAAACTGTTCTTAACCTGAAGCACCACTTTAGCTAATGGGGCCTCCTGCTGCCGCTGCGCCGCCCAAGCCCGATTTCTGTTCTTATCCTGAAGCAAAGTTCTTAACCTGAAGCACTATTTAGTGGAGTGTGTAACCTGAAGCGTATGTAACCCGAGGTACCACTGTATTTTACATTCTTATTTTATATTGCTTTGTTGTGAACCACCACACTGTCTTTGGAAGGGCAATATGAAAATATAATAAATGGTGGTGGTGGTGATGATGAATTTGGGCAATTGCTCCTTTGATCTGGGCACACAAGCTGATGATTGTGCCAGGAAGCTGCAGAGTGCATTGGTTTGACCTTTTGCTTCTGAACAGAGACACCTTTATCATCTCATAATCTGTGTTCTTTTGCAGCCTCACCAAATCGTTGTACCGCTCACCGATGGAAAACACTGCAGATTTCCAGATAACACCTCTTTCTAACCGAGCAGCTGCTATCGAATGCCCAGGATATGTGAAAGGAGGCAGAGTTTACCCTGCCAGAACCACTTAGTATTAATCATCTTTAAATGACACGACCATTAGATGTGTTTCTCCCTGCTAACAAGCTCATACAAGCAGACTTGTCTGAATGCGACCGAGTGAGACTATGTAAGCAACCTGCTGGTAACCCAGAGCACAATGTCTTTATTTTTCAATGCTTTTCCCCCTCACTGAGGGTGTTGAAACGTTCTCCTTCGCTTGTAGCAGGACTTTCATTCGTTGTCTCCAGCACATCAGCAGCAGCCCCAGCGGCAACACGGTTCCTTGGTCACCTATAAGGGAGAAGAGGGGGCCCACGTCTGTGCCAGCTCCTGCCCCCTCCCCAAAATAACATTTCTTCGACATGAGAAAGTGGGAAGACCAAAAAAGAAAAGAAAAAGCGACAGCCACAGAACTGTGACTAATATTGGAATTTAGCAAGAAATCAGCTCCAGTTTCACTAGGCTGCTCCGCAAGTTTGGGAACATTTTGCTTCTTAAGCTCTTGATGAATGACTTCAGGAAGTCTAAATGAGTCCCCTTTTTTTACTTCTTATTTCATCTTCTCCTTCAGAGTGTGTTCTGTGCAGACGATAATCAGCAGTGTCAGGCAAGCGTGGAGCAAACTGTTCTCTCTCAGCTTTTCCATCTCTCTCCCAGCACAGCAAAGCTTCCTTTCCACCGGCCTTCTGAATCTTGAGAAGCTAGTGGACTACTGTTCTGATTTAGGCAAGGACAGAGACCCCCAAAGCAAAGCTGAATAAAACTAGCACAAGGCTAAACCAGTTCCTGAGGCTTCAGGGGGAACATCCATTACAGTAAATAGTGTATGCCTTTGCAACAAAACTTGTCTACCCTCCCCTTTGTTCCGTTCCTTGAATGCTGGCCATCGCAAATTTTAAACTGAGTTTCAGAACGCAGTTGGCTGGAGGGAGAGAGCACCTTAAAAGCACCCATTAACCTTGATGGATATACAACAACTATCCAATTTTATGTACCAGCCTGGAGGCTGAGATCTTCATATGGGGCCTTTCTCAAGCTGATGCCCAGGAGAAGTGGTGAACTGAGCCAGGGACTTCGCAGGTGCAGAAATCTTCTTTCAAATTCCGCAGCTCTGAAGCTGTGTCTGGTGTTCTGAGCACTTCAGGTTGGCCATAGACTGAAGATGCACCACTTCACTGATGCTTTGGGGTCCTCCTGATGTTTTGTGGTTACCCCCCTGGGGTTCCTGGAATCTTCCAAGTTGTTGAACCAGTTATTATAAAGTATCATCTTGCTTCAGCTTCCTGACGTATATTTTGCTCTAGGAGGCTTAGTTTGTTCAGAATCGAGTCTACACTTCCAGAATTAATGCTAAATACATGACTTCTGGTCAAGGAGCTGCCACAACTGCCAGGGGCCATGAAAATTTCTGTCCCAGGCTTTTTGGACTCATGTACCAAAAGGGATATAGGGACGTGGGTGGCGCTGTGGGTTAAACCACAGAGCCTAGGACTTGCTGATCAGAAGGTCGGCGGTTCGAATCCCTGTGACGGGGTGAGCTCTCATTGCTTGGTCCCTGCTCCTGCCAACCTAGCAGTTTGAAAGCACGTCAAAGTACAAGTAGATAAATAGGTACCGCCCTGGCGGGAAGGTAAACAGCGTTTCTGTGCACTGCTCTGGTTTCGCCAGAAGCTGCTTAGTCATGCTGGCCACATGACCCGGAAGCTGTACGCCGGCTCCCTCGGCCAATAAAGCGAGATGAGCGCCGCAACCCCAGAGTCGGTCACGACTGGACCTAATGGTCAGGGTTCCTTACCCAAAGGGATGTGAAATATCTTGGCATTTTTTTCAGCTCTCCTACCCCACTATGAGAGTTCTTCAGCTAAGTGTTTCTACAGAACCTCTCACCTTCCCAGGAGGGCAGAGTTGCAGGCTAGCCATGAGCACTCCCCATGTACAGCGGGGGGCGTGGTGATGCCGCCCGCATCATTGGGAGTCCTGGCTGCGTCACGCCCCATGGCTGACCAATCTGGTCAACCGGGGGGGCGTGGCTTACCTGATTTAAACATCCACGCGGCCGGGAGCTCAGTCTCCTTTTCTCCTCCTGCGTCGGATCTCCTGCCCTCCCGCCCTATTTCCTTGTGTTTGCCATCTTGGCCTTGCTATGGACTATGATTGGTCGCCTGTTGAGGGGGCCAGGTAGGAATTTCCCCACTTGGCAAATTGGCACCAGCCATGTGGTTTTCGCCTGCCTTGAAGCAATTGTCACAACTTTGTAAGGTTTGGTGGTTAGGCACTGGTAAAACCTGGTTTATGGGAAGGGAGGTGGTGGCCTTCACCTGCCCCTCCTCTTTAAGGGTATTCCGTTAAAGGGATCCAGGGGTGTGGATCTCGTCCAAAGCCCGGTGTCAGGTGCTGGTGCTGGTTGCTCGTGAGTAACCAGGCAGGACTCCGACCTGTTTCTTACAGGTTTTTTTGGTGCAAACTATTTACAGTGCATAACCACAAAGTTCATGCCCGTCTTAGTCACTTGCAGTTTCCGGGAGTGGCCCCTTCCAGTCCCCCCCCCCCGCATAAGAACTTAGACACCCCAAATCTCTGCCTCCCCTCTTTACGTTTCATCCCCCTGCGTAAGCTGGGCGATGGAAACAGCATATGTGTCTCCTGGCTTGGGCTCTCAGCAGCATCTTTGAGCCCTCTCCTCGCTTGGCTGCCCCCTTCCCTCTCTTCTCCACTGGAGGCATGGCTTTCCCCACTGCTGGAGGAGGAGCTGCTCCTCAGAAGCGTCGGAGGCTCTCTGTACCCCCCTACCTCTCTCTCCTGTTCCGATGGCAGTCCCCTGACACCCAGGTATGTGATAGGGCCATGCCATGACCCCATCGGTGACCCTGGGGGAGCTCGCAGTTGATGTACATCAAGAGGGTCCCTCCTACTGGTGGTTGACCCTTATGAAACTCCTTGCATGACGGGCAGAAGTCAGATACAGTCGATTCAGTTCCAATGCCTAAGCCAATACCGCTCACACGTGTAACCAATAAAGTTGTGTCCATTAACCCAAAATATTGGTGTCTGTGTGTTTCATTATCTAAGAAATAGGGTGAGTCTCAGGGGCTCGGCATGCAAATAAATCCATGGTTTAAACAGATCTCCACCATTTATATGAATCTACACACACATCCTCCCCCACAGACACAGACTGCCTTGGAAATGACACAAGGCTAAGTCTCGATAAAGATTTGAGAAATAAAAATCATTCACAGAACCCCCACACGATTGCTCTCTTGACTTAAGACAAGGCATGAAATCTCATTTTCCGTGACTATAACCCAATGAATCTATTTTGCTCCTTATCTCTATGATTTACACGGGGTCTTAATTGTAGCATGATCAGCCTAGCTCTGCAAGAGGATGCAAGGAGGGGGGAGGAAAACAGGTGTGTAATTCTTTATTTCATAGCACAGATTAGCGCTCTCTATGTAACTTCACACCCAGATATCCATTCAAGTTGCTTTTTACTTAACTCTCTGCCTTTTCGGCAATGCAAGCAAGGAATGTGCCATACTGTAAATCAAACTCCACTCCCCAACCCCATTTTCAATGGCTTGAAGGTCCAGAATACGTTTGTCAGGGGATGGTTAGCTGCTTGTGCTTAAAATGGTGCCCCTTCAGAGTTTGTGCGACCCCACAAACCTCTGTGTGTGACAGAGCTCCTCAGACATGTCTGCTCTAGTCACTAGTAGAGTCTGACAGTGGCTGTCTGCGGAAGCGCTTCCAGCAAAGAAGTTCCTTAACGGAAACGCGTCTCCTGGACTCACGACGTGGCAGCTTCCGGCGCAGCATGGGTCTCCCTGCAGCTGCTTCTGACACCTCCCCGCTATTTTCGCTCGAAGTGTCTCTCACCCCTTTCTCTCCCCTGCTGCTTCCTGCCTGGGCTGCTGCGTCTCTCTCAGCATTACTGAGATCCTCCTCCAGAGACCCGGCGCTCCCCCTGCTGGTCCCTGCTTTGGCTGTTGACTCTCTCCCAGTCTCTGGGAGCCTTGCCACTTCCCTTTCCTCCGATGTCAGTTCCCTGACATCCACCTCCCCTCCAGGGCCCCCCTCTCCCCCGCCCCTACTTTCTCCTCTGGGCGGTGAGGAGCTGAAACCCCTAAAAGAATCCTCTTCATCTTCCGACGTCTCGAACAATTCCCTCCATCGGTCTTCGTTCCGACTCGCTGAATCCTCTTCCACCTCGGAGTCAGCGAACCCCTCCAACTCTTCTTCGTCGTCGGTGGTGGCGAAGTATTCCCTCCGGAACCTCGCCACTGGCTGGGGTTTTCTAGGGAATCTCTGATGAAAAGTTTCAATCAAAACCTCGTCATCTACCTCCTCCGCCCTGACCCAGGTGTTTTCCGACTCCGGCTCCCCTTCCCACATTACCAAATACTCTACTTGCTCTCCCCTCCACCTGGAATCGAGAATCTCCGCTACATGGTAGCTGTGTTCTTTTTCTTCCATAGCTGGTCCCCTATTGACCCTCCCCTCTCTGTCCCCTATATACGGTGACAGCAATGATCTGTGGAACACTGGGTGCAACTTCATGTGGTTCGGTAACCGGAGTCTGAAAGCCACTGGGTTGACCTGTTGCGTGACTTCGAATGGGCCCAGTCTTTTAGGTCTTAACTTCTTACAACCTCCTTTAAATGGTAACCCTTGGGTGGACAGCCACACCTGGTCCCCCACCCTAATGCTTTCCCCTTCCCTTCTGGTTTTGTCTGCCTGCCTCTTATATTCCTCCTTCGCCCTGTTTAAATTAAGTTGGAGCTGGCGATGGATCGCTTCCATTTCTTCTACGAACTGTTCTGCGGCAGGAACGCTCCAGTTCTCCCCCTCCCCCCCCTGGGAAGGCTCGGGGATGACACCCGTGATTGGCCAAAAAAGGGCTCATCCCCGTGGACACGTTCTCTGCATTGTTATAGGCAAATTCTGCCAACGCCAGCTTCTCCACCCAATCATTCTCTCTGTCATTCACATAACACCTCAAATATTGCTGGAGGACACCATTAGCTCTTTCCGCCTGCCCATTGGTTTCTGGATGACGGGCAGTGGAAAAATTCACCTCTACATGCAATAAGCTCATGAGCTTCCTCCAGAACCTGGAAGTAAATTGTTTCCCTCGGTCCGAAACCACCCTCAAGGGGGCACCATGTAACCTAAACACATTTTCCACAAACAATTTAGCGGTTTCTTCTGCTGTGACCGCATGTGAGCAGGCTATAAAGTGGGCCATCTTGGTTAACAGGTCTACCACAACCATAATGGCTGTCTTCCCTTTGGACCTGGGCAGATCAGTCATGAAATCTATTGCCACTGCCTCCCATGGTCTTTCCGGCGTGGGTAGTGGTTCTAATAAACCTGCCGGTGCCCGCCTCTCCCCCTTGGCTCGTTGACATCGGTCACACCCTCTCACATATTCACGCACATCTTCCCTGACCTTGGGCCACCAGAATTCCCTGGTAACCAGCCACATGGTTTTGTGTTGCCCAAAATGCCCTGCTGTGGGGCTATCGTGCAGTTGCTTGAGTACCTTTTCCCTCAATTCCCCTTCAGGTATGTATAACGCTCCCTTGTAGTACAACGCCCCGTTTCTCTCCTCAAAACCCCCGGGTTTGTCTCCCTCCCTCCTGAGACCCCTGAGTTTGTCCTGGGCGTATTCATCCTGCACCGTTCCCTCTACCAGTTCCCTTTGCCCCACCAAAGCCGCCCCACACACCCAGCGGTCCTCGGGAATAACATAGGTCTCTTCGGGTGCACCCTCTCCCTCCAAATATTCAGGTTTGCGTGAGAGAGCGTCCGCCCTAACGTTCTCCGGGCCTGGTACGTAACAAATCTCAAAGTTAAATTTGGAGAACTCCTGGGCCCATCTCAACTGCCTTTGGTTGAGCACTCGCGCAGTTCTCCAATACTCTAGATTCTTATGGTCCGTGCACACTTGCACCTTCTGTTGTGCACCAATTAGTAGATGCCTCCATCTCCGGAAGGCCTCATAAATCGCAAGAAGTTCCCGGTCGTGCACCGTGTAGTTTCTCTCAGATTTGTTCAGCTTTCGCGAAAAGAAGGCACACGGTCGCCACTCTGACCCCTCCTTCCCCGGCTGCAGAAGAAGCACCGCCCCTATGGCTCTGTCCGAAGCGTCTGTTTCGACCCTCAGCTTTTTTTGTAAATCCACATGTAGAAGTTGTTCGTCAGAGGCGAAGGCCCTTTTCAGTTCCTCAAACGCTCGCTCCGCCTCCCCCGTCCAAACAAACTTCTTTTTGCTGCTGAGACAGTCCGTGATGGGCACCGTCAGGTGGGCGAAGTTTCGGATGAACTTACGATAAAAGTTTCCAAACCCTAGGAACCTCTGCACATCCTTCTTGGTCTTGGGTGTTTTCCATTCCAGCACCGCTTGAACCTTGCCGGGGTCCATGGCCAACCCTTTGTCTGACAAGCGGTACCCCAGGAATTCCACCTCCTTGGTATGAAACTGACATTTTTCCAGTTTCACCCACAGTCTGTTGGCTTGCAGCCTGCTCAACACTTCTCTGACATCTCTCACATGTTGCTCCTCATTCTCCGAATACACCAACACGTCATCTAAGAAGGCCACGCAATTCTTGTAGAGCAAAGGCCCCAGTACATGGTTCATAAAGGCTTGAAAACACGCGGAGCCTGTTTGTAATCCAAAAGGCATAACGAGGTATTCAAATGCCCCCAAAGGGGTGAACATGGTGGTCTTCCATTCATCCCCTTTCCTTATACGTATCAGGTTGTACGCCCCCCTTAGGTCCAGCTTTGTAAAAATCTTTCCTTTTCGCACCCTGGTCAAAATATCATCAATCCTGGGCATAGGAAAAGCCGCCGGCTCTGTCACTGCATTTAGGGCCCGAAAGTCACATACCAGCCTCGGCTTGTCCGTGTTTTTTTTATCCACAAAAAACACTGGGCTACCCCCCGCTGCCTTGGACTCTCTGATGAAGCCTCTCTTCAGGTTCTTGTCAATGAACGCTCTCAACTCCTGCATCTCCCTGTCTGACATGGCATACAACTTGCCTACAGGAAGCTGTGCTCCAGGGAGTAAATTGATCTGGCAATCAAAGGGCCTATGCGGGGGTAGTTGGTCCGCTTCCTTCTCGCTGAACACGTCGCTGAGATCAGCATACTGTGGTGGCACCTTCCCCTTCTCCATCACTTCCGTCCCTGCTAGGGTGGCTTGGGCCCCTGCTGACCCCTTTTCCGCCCTGCAGTGTTCTAAGCAGTGTGCGGAACCGAAGGAAACCACTCTTTGATGCCAGCCCACCAGCGGATCATGTAGGGCTAGCCAGCTCATTCCCAAAATAATGGGAGCGCCTCCCAAGGTGGCCACATTAAACGCTATCAGTTCTGTGTGCCTTGCCACCCTCATTATCATTGGGACGGTCTGTAAGCTGACGCCTCCTCCCAACAGTTCCCTGCCATCAATCGTGGTCACCTGCAGGGGGTTGCTTAAAGGGATAGTCTGTATCTGGTGTTCAGCAGCAAACTCCTTGCTCATGAAATTGCAGGAGCTGCCTGAGTCCAACAGCGCCTTTATTTTTAGGGGGTGTCCATTTTGCAGCTCTAGCGACACTTCAATCACTAGAGCAGGTCGAGGAGCTTCTGGCACTGGCACTTGGGAAAGGGGCACTTTCACTGCTCTTTGGCCTGGCTGCAGTGCCCTGCTGGCAACCAGGCGTTGGCTTTTACCTGCTCCGTTTCTCCCTGCTCTTCCCCCTCAACAGCTCCCACCATCCCTTGCCATTCCTTCCTCTGGGGGCAGACTCTGGCAAAGTGGCCTGGCTGTTGGCAGAGATAGCATTTCCGGGCTCCCTTTCCCTCCTTCTTCGCCCCCTCACTGGGCTTTGAAACTGCGCGCGCGCGGGCTGTTCCGATTTCCATCGGCTCTGCCGGCGGGAAAGCTGGCTCAGGAATGTCTGGAATGCGTAACTCCTTCCAACGTTCCCCTCTCCCTTCCCGCCTCTCCAAGGCTCTTGCCTCCTGGCGCGCTCCAATGGTCAGCGCAGATTTGGTCAGCTGATCCATAGACCCCGCCCTGGGGCTTCTGGCCAGCTCGTCTTTCACAGCTGAAGAAAGACCTTCTTCAAATAGCATCTGAATGGGTGCCGCCGATAAATCCCACCCCAATCTGTGAATCAGCATGGTAAATTCAGTCCAGTACTCATGGACAGATCTGCTTCCCTGCTTGCAAGCCATTAGCTGTCTGCGTACCACCCCTTCCTCAATATCGCTGGAAAACATGATATCCATTGCACGAAAGAATTTCATAGTGTCCTTTAGGATATCGTTGTGCGTTGCCATCAGGGGTCGAACCCAGTCCCGCGCCCCCTTCTCAAGATGCCCAATTACGAACGCCACTCGCGATTCCTCATCAGGGAACTCATCAAACTGCACATTCAGAGCATATTGCATCTCAGTCCTAAAGGCATGGTAATCCTTGGGGTTCCCCCCAAACTTCTGCACCAATCCTGGTACCTTTCTGGGGAACTGAGTGGTTCTCCCCTTTTTGTCAGCATCCTGAGCCCTTCTCTCCTCGAGCCTCGCCGTCTGCAGCGCAAGTTGGACCTCCAGAGCTTGATACCTTTCTTCCAAGCTTGGACCAGCTCCAACCCCTGCGTCTCCGGTTCCGACTGGGTTGCTCATGATGCTTTCTCCTGCACAGGCAGCGTACAGAGACTGTCAGACTGCTGTCAGGGGATGGTTAGCTGCTTGTGCTTAAAATGGTGCCCCTTCAGAGTTTGTGCGACCCCACAAACCTCTGTGTGTGACAGAGCTCCTCAGACATGTCTGCTCTAGTCACTAGTAGAGTCTGACAGTGGCTGTCTGCGGAAGCGCTTCCAGCAAAGAAGTTCCTTAACGGAAACGCGTCTCCTGGACTCACGACGTGGCAGCTTCCGGCGCAGCATGGGTCTCCCTGCAGCTGCTTCTGACACCTCCCCGCTATTTTCGCTCGAAGTGTCTCTCACCCCTTTCTCTCCCCTGCTGCTTCCTGCCTGGGCTGCTGCGTCTCTCTCAGCATTACTGAGATCCTCCTCCAGAGACCCGGCGCTCCCCCTGCTGGTCCCTGCTTTGGCTGTTGACTCTCTCCCAGTCTCTGGGAGCCTTGCCACTTCCCTTTCCTCCGATGTCAGTTCCCTGACAACGTTTTTAGGTATTTTTGGAAAGAAAATTATTGAAAACGTGTTTTTTTTTAAACATAGAGCACAGAGGAAAATAAATCACAGACTTTCTGAAACATTGTTGGCATCTGGTCTTCGTTCTTCATCCACATGAAATGAACCAAATTTGCACAACGCCTTTGCTCCAGTTGGGAAACCAAGTCTTTCATCCCACCGGGGAAAGCAGGGACCGGCTGCCAAGCCAAGCCCCCTCCTACACATCCTCTCATTTTTCCAGCCACCTGGGAAAGAGATGAAGGTGCAGGTCCCTCTGATCAGCCCACCTGCTCAGCCTCTTCCAAGGCGACCATCATCACGCATGCCATGTGCAATTGCACATTGCGCATGTGATGGCAGCCCACCCATCCCATGTCAGGCACAACTGGGCATCCATGCTGCAAATAGAGATTCACCAGGAGCCTCCTATACCAATTTTTAAAATGTCTGCTGAAAACCATTTTTATTCCACCAGGCCTAGGCAGGCGATTAAGAAGACATCCTTCCACAATGGTCAATTGATGCCCCTTTGTATCCTCAGTGATGGAGGTGGAGTCAAGAGGGCCAGCTCATTTACGGATCTATCCTTTTTTTTTTTGACAGAGTAATAATCATAAATAAATAACAGTAAAAATGTGCACCCCACCCCAAGACCATTCCATTGTAACCATCCAACCTCCCAAAATGTCAACACCTCTTGCAATGGCTTGACCCCTTTCCGTTTTAACAGTAGAAATTCTACAAAGACCTTCTATATCTCCTCAAAATCATTTCTCCTGCATATTCCCCATCTTATCTTAACAACACATGTTCATTTATCATTAATAGCTATATCCCACACCTCTTCCATTTTATATTCTGCTTGCCCCTTCCACTTCCTAGCTATCATAATTCGTGCAGCTGTCAATAAATTTGTGAGCAAGTCTTTCATTTCTTGAGAACCTTCCACCCCCTCGTAAATTGATAATAGTGTTACCTCTGAACTCTCGATCAGCTTTAACCCAGTGATTTCTGTTATCTCCTTAAACAACCTCCCCCCCAAAAAAGTGTACATATTTACACTCCCACCACATGTGAAGATAATTCCTGGTTTATATGGACCTATCTTTAGGCAACTCCCTGATGGGAGGAAGTGCCAGAATCACATTCTTCTGCTGTGATGTTCAGCTCAGGAAGAAGGTGCACAATCTGCTGGAATCCTCCTCTGGACCTGGATTAGTGTTGTCCATCCTCCCCCCCCCCCGCCGGGCTCCTCTCCAAGATCCAGCTCCTCCAGTTTGGTTGGGCTACTCATGAAAAAGCAAGCAGTCGAGTAGCTTCTTGCATGCCAAGGCACCCGAGCCACAAAGTTCCCAGGAGAACGAAAACACACACTGACGCAGAGTATTTTGGTTTAGGGGTTCAAATTGTTGGGATGCTGCCATGGATACGGGGGCAATTGGCAGGCCCCCAGCTGGCTCCAGCCACCGGCAGCTGGGCGAACTCTGGTTCTCAGAACAGCATCAATCAATGACTCGATCCTCCGAAACTTTCAGAAGCTGAGCATGCTATTATCAGCAGAGTGAATAAATCTTCACAATGGAAGTAAGTAGCAGACAGAGACATGTGTAAGCATTATTTACAGTGTAGTAAATTTACAGAGAGCCAGTGTGGTGTAGTGGTTAAGAGCGGTAGACTTGTAATCTGGGGAACTGGGTTTGCTTCCCCGCTCCTCCACATGCAGCTGCTGGGTGACCTTGGGCTAGTCACACGTCTCTGAAGTCTTTCAGTCCCATTCACCTCATAGAGTGTTTGTTGTGGGGGAGGAAGGGAAAGGAGAATGTTAGCCGCTTTGAGACTCCTTTGGATAGTGATAAAGTGGGATATCAAATCCAAACTCCCCCTCCTCCTCCTCCTCCTCCTCCTCTTCTTCTTCTTCTTCTTCTTCTTCTTCTTCGTGTTTATTCAGCATGAGGAACAAAGGAAAAAACATGTCTGCTTCCCTTCATGTCCAAGCAAACAGCAGTATAGCATTAGCAATATACAAATGGAAGTTCCCAGCAGACTGTGCTGGAATGTAAACAGGCATGTGACACACAACAGTCATGCCTTTTCCTTTCAAGGTGGAACGGAACTATATCTTAACACAAATAGGTCACAACTTTATTGGTTACAGATGTGAGCGGTTTGGTTTAGGCATTGGGGTGAAGCCAGGCTAGATCTCGACTCCTGTCTGCCTGCAGGGAGTCCATGGAAGGGTAAACCATTGATAGGGGGTGCCCTATGACTTACATCAAATAGGTGCACCCCAGGGGTCCCTGTAGGGGCTGTGACATGGCCCTTCTTCAGACAGGACTCATACCCTGGGGCTGCCCCCCAACAATGATGATGTGGCCAGTGAAATGTAGGACAGAGGCAGCATCCCTCTGCCCCCTTGGCTGGGGAACTGTTGAGACCTGGCTGTCTGGGGGAGAAAAGGTGAGCAGACTCCCCACACAACTTTTCCGCTGAAAGCTCAAGCTGGTGTACAAGAAGAAACTTTTTTTAAAAAACTCCTCAAATTATAAGACTGCATCCATTTCACGCACCACAGGGACAGGGACATTAGCTACAAACGTGGGCGGGAACATTTCAGAACAAATTTTCTTTGTCCTCAAATTCATTCCCCCCCTCCATTCTCTCTCTCTCTCTCTCTCTCTCTCTCTCTCTCTCTCTCTCTCTCACACACACACACACACACACACACACTGCTTCCAATTCACCTCTGTTCCAAAACTAGATAATTAAAGGGGTCAGGAAGGCCAGGGAGCCATCATAAGATGCTACTGCTATTTCGGGCTTAATTTTTTTTATTTCCTGGAGCTGCCTCCATGGAAGAGAGTTCTCTCTCATGCCAGATGTATTTCTGCGATTCACTCCTTTTAAATTTTCTTCCTCCGTAAGCTCTTAGCTTATGCTAAATCTTTGGAACAGAATCCAAAAGCATAAGGTTAAACAAAAAAGAAAAACCCTTCTTAAAACTAGAAAATAAATAAAAATGAGCAGAGTACTTATTTTTTAAAGCCAGGCAATAAAATATTGTGTTGCAAACTAGCAGGGATATGAGCGAGTTCATCCCATGAAGAGAATGAGCAGATTTCAGCCTGACAAGCCATTTGTCTCCATTGCAGCTTCCGCCTCAAGCACCAAACGCTCGCTTCTTTTTTCTCTTCTCTTAATTCATGTCTTTGACCGGCATTTGTCGCCAGACTTTTAGATGACGGCGCCTTCCTAAATTCTCTTAAGTCGTGTGTAACGCACCTTGACCTCTCCAAGGATTTTGCTCCCATCATTTAACACAGGTACTTGTCAGTTAAGAAGTACACATGCATCTTGGTTGGCAGTCTGACATTTACCCCTTTTAAAAACAGTAATTACAGACGAAAGAAAAAGAGCTGTAACTGAACTTGTACAATATACTATCTCCCCACCACACCCTATTAAACGGTTGTTGTTAATAACTGAAACTGAAGCAAAGGATATTATTATTATTATTATTATTATTATTATTATTATTATTATTATTAATTGATACCCCGCCCACCTGGCTGCGTTTCCACTCTGGGCAGCTTCCACCAAAACATAAAAAATAATAAAATGCCAAACATGATAAGCTTCCTGATACAGGGCTGTCTTCAGATATCTTCTAAAAGTTGTGCAGTTCTTTATCTCCTTGACATCTGATGGGCGTGTATGTTGTTGTTCAGTTGTTTAGTCGTGTCCGACTCTTCGTGACCCCATGGACCAGAGCATGCCAGGCACTCCTGTCTTCCACTGCCTCCCGCAGTTTGGTCAAACTCATGCTGGTAGCTTCGAGGACACTGTCCAACCATCTAGTTCTCTGCCACCCCCTTCTCCTTGTGCCCTCCATCTTTCCCAACATCAGGGTCTTTTCCCAGGAGTCTTCTCTTCTCATGATGTGTATTGGAGCCTCAGCTTCAGGATCTGTCCTTCCAGTGAGCACTCAGGGCTGATTTCCTTCAGAATGGATAAGTTTGTTCTTCTCGCAGTCCATGGGACTCTCAAGAGTCTCCTCCAGCACCATAATTCAAAAGCATAAATTCTTTGGTGATCAGCCTTCTTTATGGTCCAGCTCTCACTTCCATACATCACTACTGGGAAAACCATAGCTTGAACTATACGGACCTTTGTTGGCAAGGTGATGTCTCTACTTTTTCTTATTTCAGAAGAAGCAGTCCAAGCGCTATTGAACCAGGAACCTTGCATTTCTGAGGCCAAACCTTCTCAGCCATTTTTGACCCAGTGGACATTGTCTTGCTGAGTGTTAAAACACTTTCTAAGTAACCATTAGGGTACATATCAGAGCTGTTTTGTCTCTCAAGTCAACACTTTATTTTATTTTTTAAGTTGCTGGTCTTTTTGTGAAAGGGGAGAGTGACTGACAGCTTCTTGACAGAGGATTACTAGGAGAGAGAAAACAGAGCTTGGGGTTCCAATTTCACTTTCAATCTCCTGAATGAAGGAGGGTCAGTGGTTAAATGAGAAGGGCCACTGCTTTTCTTTTGTTATGTTTTCTGGGATACATACACACACACATACACACACACACACAGAGTGCTTTTTCCTGGGGGGACTCAGGGGTACACATACCCCTAAACATTTTCTAAATCTAAATTTGGCCTCATTGAGGGGCAGTATTTCAATATCAGTAGGAAAATGAGAGTACCGCTAAACATTTTTTTTTTTAGAAAAAAGCACTGTATATATTGTTATTTTTCTAGAAAAAGAGGTGCCAGAACTCACCATGAACACCTCCCTTGTTCTCTTAGAATGGCAATGGCACTGAGGGGACCGAAACTCAGTTCCAGCAAGTTCTGGTTGAAAAAAGTCATATATATGGACATTAGAATCACTAAATACAAAGATCTGTAAGTTTGGTGAAGGCAGAAGATTCTACCATGAATGTTTGGCTGGACTTTCTGTGAATGATGACTCATTCTGCCAATGGTGATGAAGTAATGGGGAATGGCCGCTTTGGGACCACCAAAAAATCAGAAAAGTCTCTTTGTGTGCCCTGCGTCCCTGTGGGCCTGTGTCACCTTTGTTGGCCTCTTCTAGAATAAAAGGCTTCTCTGCTCAGAATATGAGAACTACCCCTTGAACATGATCGGGGAGATATTCTCATCTGTGGGGGAAATCAAAACACTGGCAGCTTGGACAATGCCAGAAGAAGATCAGTTGTGCATACTGCAATCATATTGTGCGCTTTGGATGTGGAAATATCAGGACTAGGCCATCTTTCCCGCTCTCGTACATTTAATTCACATGCTAAAAGTCACGATGTTGTTCAATTGAGCACAAGATTATGGGCTGGGTGCTTATGGCAAGTCATATATTGGGGATATATGGAAGGAAGGAAAGTGGAATATATGGAACTGGAAGGGAAATGGTCTTTCATAAACGTCTGTCTTTTGCACATGAAACAATGCAACGGAACTTCTACATTACAAGACCTAGCTAAGACCTGAAGCTTTAGGGAGGAAATAGTAAAAAAGGTAAAAGGTAAAGGATCCCTGGATGGTTAACTCCAGTCAAAAGCAACTATGGGGTTGTGTCGCTCATCTCACTTTCAGGCCGAGGGAGCCGGCGTTTGTCCGCAGACAGCTTTCCGGGTCGTGTGGCCAGCAGGACTAAACTGCTTCTGGTGCAACAGGACACCGTGACGGAAACCAGAGCGTATGGAAATGCCATTTACCTTCCCGCTGCAGCGGTATCTATTTATTTACTTACACTGGCGTGCTTTCAAACTGCTAGGTTGCCAGGAGCTGGGAGAGAACAATGGGAGCTCACCCCATCACGAGGATTCGAACCACCAACCTTCCGATCAGCAAGCCCAAGAGGCTCCATGGTTTAGACCAAAGCGCCACCCGCCTCCCAGGGAGGAAATAGAGGACTGGAGGACTCTACAGTAGAAGTGCAAAGGCCTCTTGTATTTTCTGATTGATGCCTCGCTTTGGGGACCAGCTGGACCGTTGAGTCCACACAGGAAAGAGTCATGGATGGCCCCTGTTTGTTTGCGCCCCTGAGTAATCTAGGTCGGAGCCAGAAGGAGGGAATGTGTTTTTGTGAAATATTTCACAAGCCATTTGCACCCTGATTTGGGCGAATTATCTAACACAGAGGCAATCAGGAGTAAAAAAAAAAGACCAGGAATATTGCTTTCACTCCAGATTGCCTCTATGACATTGTAACATAGCCAATCCTGATTGGCTATGTGGCATCATCGTAGTGTTGTAAGGGCATTGCATTGATATAGTATGTGATCCCTGATTGGTTGGTACCTTATACCAATCTTGAAATGAATGTTTTTAGAAAAATGTTGCTGAAGGATTCGCTAGTCAGATAGTAAACAGTGCTGAAACACAAGAACAAGAGATATCGCCTCCCAAAGAGGAAAATCTTTGCTTGTAAACATCGGCAGAGCTCTTAAGAAATCCCAGTTTTACCAGTAAGCAAAGTGGGTCCCTTTCCTTCACAGCTTTGTTTTTCTTTCTAGCCAAATTATTTGTGTTGTGGTTTCCCAGCTATGGGCCGAAGCTCCCGCTGTTTACCACACACTGGGTGGAAGCCGCCCATCACGACTCAATTTGCATTTGTTATCTCTTTCGAGCAAGAAAGCAGAGCAGCCTGGGAGGTTTTGCTTTCACAAGCCAAGCAAACAAAGATAGATTTCAGTCGGCTGCTGCCTCTACCAGGCATGAACATCCTTTGAAACCACCGAAGTCATTAGCATTATCTGGGGGGCAAAGAAGAAGCCATTAAAAAGGATATTGTGTGTGTCTGATGGGGGGGGGAACACAAATATGGAAACCGAAGCGAATTCGTTTGCAACTTCCAGAGAGGGTAGTTGTGCTCATCTGTTGCAAAAACAAGAAGGAGTCTTGAGTTGCCTGAAATAAATTTATTGTGCCGACCATTTTTGTGGACTCCAGTTCACTTCATCAGATGAAACATTCAGGTTTCTTTCTTTCCCATCAATTAAATAGCCTTGTTTTAATGGACTATGCAGAATTAGATAAACTAACGGGAAGGATTCGAAACCAGCGGGACCAGAAATTCACGGAAGACTGGAGTAAATTTACGGACTACTTGAAAAGTATTTGTGAAGATCAGACGACGTTTGTAGGTTTGCAAGAGGTTTTGTGAGGAGTATTATTGGAAGTATTGCAAAATTGGAGAAGGGGAAGGATGATTTGCTAAGAGATGTAAAGGCAATATAAAGTTAAGAAATGCATAAGAAGTGGTTAAGACGGTGGATCATCAGAGGTGCTGATGGAAGTCTAAAAAGATTGTATAAGTGATAAGTTTTGTGGTACATTTTATAATTTATATGTTAAAATCAATTAAAAAATTTAAAAATAGCCTTGTTATATTTCAGCTCTCATAGCAATTCTTCAAGGAATGGTCAGCTAAAAATCAGTTGCTCCCTTCAAATCCTATGAGATCTAGACCTCAAAGCCACTCATTTCTCCACTTTCCTCTTGGAATTCCTAAGGTATGGATTTCCTTTTGTCCCTGGCAAGTTCTCAAATGTGGACTTGACCTACAGGTGGCAGTGGGACTTCATGAAGAAGGAGAGAAACATCAGGACTTCTGACTCAGCCGCAGGCCTGGGTGTGGACAAGATTTTGCAGATGAGTCCCATTCCGACAGAAATTGTTTTTGAGATGCTGTGATTCGGTTTTTCGCAAGATTCAACATTTGCAGAGCAGCAGCTGTACAATGGGTAACAGCGGCTTGAATTTATAAGCTTTTTAAGAATATATTTCCCTCTGGAATAAACTTAAATAATAATGGCTAATGCTATCACAGTGTGACCAAAAGGGAACTCAGGGTTCAGGAGAGATTAACAGAGCAAATAGGTAAGAGAAATGGAGCAAAAATAAATCTAAAAAATTAAATTGTGTTATATAAACTGTATGAGATCCAGAAGTTCACTTGAAACGAGGATCAAATTTGTTATTTTTAGGCTGGTAGGTGTTTTTTCCTCTGTATGTATGTATAAAAGCCACTTCTCACCTTTCTATTCCAGTTCCCCAGTATTCCATTTCATTCTCGTGTGACCAAGAGACATAACCCAAGATGGCGGTGCATTGCAGACAGAGGCCGGCTTGGCTCTCAGTTGGCTTCTATGGTACAAAGCCAAGATCTTGCAAACCGAGATGCAGCTGAGAAAGCAAAAATCTCATTCTTACTCTGGGGGTAAAAACAACAAGAAGAGGAGGAAGGGGCAGATTTACCCCCCACCCAAGAGCATCCCCAAGTGAACTGTTTTCTATGAAGGGGCAGTATGGTGTAACGGTTAGAGTGTTAGGTGAGAACCTGGGAGACCAGGGTTCAAATCCTCACTCGGTGCTTATTCACGCAAAAGAGTGCTTAGGCACAGAGCTGTAAAATGCAGACTTGTGCCTTGAAAGTTCGAGGCAAAAGGTAATTGTGACCAAGCCCTCAGCCAGTCACAGTCTCTCAGCCTAACCTACTGTATTTTTCGCTCTATAGGACACACTTTTTCCCCTCCAAAAATTAAGGGGAAATGTGTGTGCATCCTATGGAGCGGATGCAGGCTCCTTGGCTTCAGCGATAGCAATGCGAAGCCTCCGAAGGGCAGAGGGAGAGCTCCCTCCGCGCTCCGGAGGCTTCACGTTGCTTTCGCTGAAGCCTGGAGAGCGAGAGGGGTTGGTGCACACCGACCCCTCTCGCTCTCCAGGCTTCAGGGATAGCCACCCGAAGCCTTCGGAGTGCAGCGCGAGTTCCCGCTGTACTCCGCAGGCTTCGGGTTCCTTTCGCTGAAGCCGGGAGAGCAAGTCTCTACTGCCTTCAGCAAAGAGGGAGAGCTGCGCAGCGCCCCTTCAGCCAAGCGGGAGGAGAAATGGAAGGGGCTCCGTTTCTCCTGCCGCTTCGCTGAAGGGGCGCTGAGCAGAGAGGGGGAGATTTTTTTTCCTTGTTCTCCCCCTCTAAAACAAGGTGCGTCCTATGGTCCGGTGCATCCTATAGAGCGAAAAATACGGTACTTTGCAGGATTATTGTGAGGATTAAAAGTGGGATGAACCATGTTTGCCACCTTGAGCTCCTTGGAAGTAAGTTGGGATAGAAATAAAATGAATAAATATATCCGAAATACACATGTGGTGATGAAAAAAGGGAAGCACTGTTATATTTTCTAGGCAACTTTTGACATTTTAACTCATTCAGTTCCTAGGGGAAGGGGATAGGACATCCACAAAACTGGTGTTTTTTAAAACACCAAATCCTATGCCAATAAAACGCTAACTAATTAATGAACACTTAACTAATCAGCTCTTTGAAGAGGGTCAGATCAAGTTTCGGAGACCGAAACTTTTCTAGAATCCCTTCTGATCTTGAGTGGAGAAGTAGCGAAAGAAAATACGTTTTGGCCGGCCAGGTTTCCCTCATAACTGTGTCTTGAGGAAGCGCTTTTGATATTTGAGATGTGAATTCTATGTACAGATTGTAAAAAAGCAGATGTGTTGGGCCTTGTGGGCTGTTTCCTTGCTTTCCGACACTGGATGATGGGAGAAACCGCACTGTGTTGTGCAAGTAGAGTTCAAAACAATGTGCAGGTTTGTCAGTCGACTAGTCCGTATTTTGCGTGTTTGCTAGACATATCTTATGTGTGAGAGAGGGGACGTTTCTTTTTTTGAAAACAGGCTGGCCTTAAACAAGTCCCCAATGTCTATAAAGTAAATTTTGAGCAGGTTTTTTTGTCTGTGTAAAGGATGGGAGTGCATAGCCCTGATCACGTGTTCCTTCTCACCATTGCCAGCTAGGGTTGCCATCCGTCCAGAATTTTCCGGATATAGCTGGAATACGGCAGTTGGAAACAGTGTCACTAAAATAAATTCTCAATATTTTTTTTAGATTTTTCAACAGCTTGAGAAGAAGAAGAAGAAGAAGAAGAAGAAGAAGAAGAAGAAGAAGAAGAAGAAGAACAGCTCAACAACTTTGCCCAAAAAAGCTGAGCGACTTTTGCATCCGGATTGTTACTTTTTGAAATGCAGTGGTACCTCGGGTTAAGTACTTAATTCGTTCCAGAGGTCCGTTCTTAGTCTGAAACTGTTCTTAACCTGAAGCACCACTTTAGCTAATGGGGCCTCCTGCCGCTGCCGCGCCGCTGGAGTATGATTTCTGTTCTCATCCTGAAGCAAAGTTCTTAACCTGAAGCAATATTTCTGGGTTAGCGGAGTCTGTAACCTGAAGTGTATGTAACCTGAGGTACCACTGTATGGCAACCCTAGTTTCACCCTCCTCCACACCTTGGAGGCTGAACCTAATGCCATTTTTCTTTCTATCATCTATCTATCTATCTATCTATCTATCTATCTATCTATCTATCTATCTATCATCTATCTATCATCTATCTATCATCTATCTATCTATCTATCATCTATCTATCTATCTATCATCTATCTATCTATCTATCTATCTATCTATCTATCTATCTATCTATCATCTATCTATCTGTCATCTATCTATCTACCTATCATCTATCTATCTACCTATCATCTATCTATCTATCTATCTATCTATCTATCTATCTATCTATCTATCTATCTATCTATCATCTATCTATCTATCTATCTATCTATCTATCTATCATCTATCTATCCATCTGCCTATCATCTATCTATCTATCTATCTATCTATCTATCTATCTATCTATCATCTATCTATCTATCTGCCTATCTATCTATCTATCTATCTATCTATCTATCTATCTATCATCTATCATCTATCATCTATCATCTATCATCTATCATCTATCTATCATCTATCTATCATCTATCTATCTATCTATCTATCTATCTATCTATCTATCTATCTATCATCTATCTATCTATCTATCTATCTATCTATCTATCTATCTATCATCTATCTATCCATCATTAAATTTTCTAATTTACATTTCAAAATATTCATTTAAGCAACCTTAAATCAAAGACTTCCCTCCTTCTCTTTCCGTGGTTCATTTCGCATACCATACATCCCCGCATATTTTACATGAACTAAACCATTCGGTAATCCATTGTTCCATCCATCAAAACTGATTTACACTGTTGAATTTATCTTTGTGCCACCAGCGTTTTTTAAATGAACACAATTTTCACACATATACTCAGTAAACATTTTCTAGTCTTCTTTAAACCTGAATTCCTGTGGCTCCATTGGTGAGAGCATGGTGCTGATAATACCAAGGCTGCAGGTTCGATCCCCGCATGGGACAGCTGCAAATTCCTGCATTGCAGAGGGCTGGACTACATGATCCTCGGGGTCCCTTCCAGCTCTGCAATTCCATGATTCCACGAGAGGCCTTCTGTACTCCTCCTTGTGCCTTTGAGCTTCTAGAGAAGGCAGATCCCCAACATAAGGCCAGTCGGCTCCTTCCTGCAAAAGTCCAGCCATGGCATGCTGGAGACCCCAGATGTTCGCCTCTGTTTGGTCTCCTCAAACAGCTTGAATCCCATGAGGATTAATGCCTGAATGCTATAGGTGAGCATGGGCCATGGGCCGCAAAACTTGCTTCTTCTTCCTCTTGAGTCAAACAAAGCCAAATAAACCTTTCAATTATGTTTAACCTCTCTTGGAAACCAGGGTTCATTCTGAGCTTTGGGTCCACCTGACCATATCTGTGTCACGTTCCTCCAGGGGTTTGCTGCCTGCATCTTTTCGCCTTCTACCGTTAGATAGCGATGCTCCTCTCCTCTGACGGCCTCTCTGTATTTTAAATTCAAAAATGGCCCACCACGGGCCGTCTACTGTCTTGCCAGGTTTCCCTCTTGCACCACAAACTACTTAGGATTTGCTATTCAGGATTTCAAAGCAGAGCGGATAAACTCCTGAACATCACACTTCCTGGCTGCACAACCATCATTGGTCCGCCAAATCCTGCAAATCCATTCTGGCTGCTGGAAGTGGTCAGAAGGGTGAGAAGCGTCCTGGTGGGGACTCCTCAGGAAATTGTTTCTTGCAATGGAGACTCCAGTGGCGATTGGCATTCCTCAATAGCCTGCCCACCTTTTCCTGGGATGAGGGTGAGTGCAGGCTTGCAAGGGTCCCTCAGGAGCTGCTCACGAAGGTTCAACCCACCAAGCAGTGATCTGGCTGCCTAGTTTTTGTTTTGTTTTAAGCTTCTTACTTATAGTTTTCAAATCTATACATTTCATTAATTATGCAATCCATTTCAAAGTCTGACTTCGTTCCCTCTCTTTCTGCAGTTCCTTAAATTTATTTTTTCATATCTTCTGCATATCCAAATTCATTTAACTTGCTCATTTAATTATCTACTGTAATTATATACTCTTATAAAACTGCAGGTTATTACAATAATCATGCTAATGTTTTCATCTGTTTACAATTTATATGTAAATATTCAATAAACCATTTCCATTCTTTTATAAAAAGTTTGTTATCTTGATTTCTTATTCTTCTGATAGGTTTCACCATTTCTGCATATTCCATAAGCTTTTGTATCCATTCTTCCTTTACTGGGACTTCTACTTCTTTCCATTTTGGGTCAAGTCCGATCAGAAGGTCAGCAGTTCGAATCTCCACGACGGGGTGAGCTCCCATTGCTCGGTCTCGATGGCCCTTGTGGTCTCTTCCAACTCTATGATTCTATGATTCTATGGTCCCTGCTCCTGCCAACCTAGCAGTTCGAAAGCACGTCAAAGTGCAAGTAGGTAAATAGGTACCACTCCAGCGGGAAGGTAAACGGCGTTTCCGTGCGCTGCTCTGGTTCGTCAGAAGTGGCTTAGTCATGCTGGCCACATGACCTGGAAGCTGTACGCCGGCTCCCTCAGCCAATAAAGCGAGATGAGCGCCACAACCCCAGAGTCGGCCATGACTGTACCTAATGGTCAAGGGTCCTTTTACCTTTTATGCAATAAATCTGTATAGAGAGCTGTAAGTCCTCTAAGTTTTTCTACAGGACAAGAAAGAGGGGACCTTATTAATTTCCCTGGCGAGGGCCTTTGACAGAGAGATGGTCACTACAGGGAAAGTCTTTTTCCTGGTACTCATCAACCGAACTGTTTATAATGGTAGCCAGAGAGCAGGGCTATCCGTAAATATCAAGGGGTTTCCCTAGGCGCTCCCCAAAGCGTTACCGCTCGGGGGTGCGCTTTAGGCCCTAGCCTCCGTAGGTTTCAGACGAGGCGACGCCCCCCCGGAGTCCTTTAACGAACTACCCTTCAAGAATTGGGGGAGGTGATGGCGCTCCTCCCGCCCGACCTCATTTGCATAACAATACCCCCTGCCAATGCCTAACCGCCAAAACCAATGAGTTGTGATGTTTTGCTACGAGGTAGGCGAAAAAACCAAGTGGCTTCAAAATTCAGCCAATTAGCCAAATGGAAAAACTCCTACCAGGCCCCTTGCGGAGACCAGCCGAAGCCCATAGCAAAGTCTGAATGCACACCTAAAGGGCGGGTGGGTGGGAAACCGCGGCTGCTGCAAAGAAGGAAAAGGGGCGAGCCAGGGCTGCCCTGACCTTAAGTGCCCTTAGGTAGGCCCACCCCTTCCGCCAGCCGATTGGCTGGCGCTGAAGAAGGTGAATACTAATGGGAAACCCCAAGTCCCGCGGGGCTGGCGCCAGCCCCGTGAGAATGTGGATGGGGGCGTGAGCCCGCAACCCCCCCCTCCTTAGTTCGGGAGTGGCTTTCCCACATGACCAACCAGTCACTGCCAGCTTCAGGATCTTGGTGTTTCTTGAGCAAAACATCCTCAGTGGACCCTCTTAACTTGAATATCTGGCAAGTCCCAAAGTTCACCTTTTGGCTCTGAATAGACGAAATAATTTCCTTTGAAGCCTGGTCACTGTGTCTGCCCTCGTCCCCAGTTTGGTTCTCTGGAAGGCAACTTTATAATATTTCAGTATATATAACGCTGAAGGACTACAGACTTCGGTGGATAAGTTTCTGATCTCTTCCACATGTCGAATTCAATTTCTGAGCCTTCTATTACAGAAGCCCATTAAATTACATATCCTTTTTGAACATTTTGATACTTTAACCTTTTCTGTATTAATGTTCATTGCCTCTAATGGGCAAACTTTAAGATTTTCTGTGTGGATACAAGAAGAAACATGGCTGACCTCCTTTGGTTTAGTTCTAAAGGCCAAGAAATCCTGTGGGCTTAAGGAGAGGGGCTTGTGCTTTTCCAACGCAGTTTATTTCTTTTTATTAGCCAGGTTTGCGGAACCAGAAGAACAGCCTTTCTTGTGGTATTTGGCACATTATTTCTCCGTCAAGATGAGGAAATGCAGAGGAGTGTTCACATTACACAGCAGAGGAAAAATGTCAATTGAATTTATATGAAGTCCCAAAATGATTTGTATTCCAGCCTCCATTTTGAGGGAAGTTCATTTATTCGTTCAAATCTCGTTTGCTCGTCGACATATGAACCTGCGCTGCAGGAAGAATTTGTGGGGTGAAAAAATCATTATTTTCTACGGGGATTGGCCCCAGCTGTAGCAAAAAGAGAGTTATTCCTTGTCTGTTTTCAGAAACAGGTGAGGGTTGAAGGCATATTGCTATCGTGCACCGAATCTGGGAGACTCTCAAAGGTGCTTTTCCAACCCACAATTCTTTCCAAGATTCCTTTGGTCAAGAAGGAAAATGTTCTTGTTTGAGTAACTCAATTTGTGGGTCTCCCTCAGGGCAATACCTATTTTGTGCCGTGGCTGAGGGAAGGATGGGACGCGGGTGGCGCTCTGGGTTAAACCACAGAGCCTAGGACTTGCTGATCAGAAGGTCGGTGGTTCGAATCCCTGTGATGGGGTGAGCTCCCGTTGCTCGGTCCCTGCTCCTGCCAACCTAGCAGTTCAAAAGCACGTCAAAGTGGAAGTAGATAAATAGGTACTGCTCCGGCGGGAAGGTAAACGGCGTTTCCATGCACTGCTCTGGTTTTGCCAGAAGCAGCTTAGTCATGCTGCCGACATTACCCGGAAGCTGTCTGCGGACAAACGCCGGCTCCTCGGCCTATAGAGTGAGATGAGCGCTGCAACCCCAGAGTCGGTCACGACTGGACCTAATGGTCAGGGGTCCCTTTACCTTTACCTTAGAGGGAAGGATACAAGGAACTGAGGTTTGACAGGGCAGCTGCCATCAATATCTCCGGCTGAGCCCAACCAGACCCAACACATTGAAAATCCATCTTCTCTTTCACAGCTGAGTCCTTGGAGAGGAGGGATTCCAGATTTTGTGCTGGCAGAGGCGCTTCTGCTTGTTGCAGAGCTATGAAATCCTCTGTCTTAGATATTTTTTGGCCTTGTGCTGCTGATCTTTGGAGGAAGTAGAAGCAACGTAAGAGCTTGACCCAATAATAATAATAATAATAATAATAATAATAATAATAATAATAATAATTTATTATTTATACCCTGCCCATCTGGCTGGGTTTCCCCAGCCACTCTGGGCAGCTTCCAGCAAAATATTAAAATACAATAATTCATCAAATATTAAGTCCAGTGGCAAAACCCTCCTTCCGCCCTGCAAGTTCTTTGGTGCACACAAAAGATTTTCAAAGGGTGTGGGAAGGAGTCGCGCTGATCACAAATTGTGACTCTGGCTAGTAAGCCAAGCCTAGGTTTTTGGACTCCTGTGTCTGTGTGAGCATAATGAAAAATACAGAAAGAAGTTCAAGAGTAAATGGGATTTTTTTATTTCAAATAAATGTTTTATTAGTTTTCCAATATTAACCCAATATAGTAAATGGGGAAATTGGGCCTGCTAGAAGACTGATTTAATATTGTAGAAATCATCAGAAAAAGGGGGGGAAACAGTTGTTCCCCATTTATTGAGAATTGGACAGAAGCAAGGTGCTCAGTTTATAAAATGAGACGTTTTCTTACTATAGTTCATTGGACAGAATCTAAATGTTCAGTGTAATCTATTTGTGACGGAGTGTCTACAATTATTTGTTTTTCCCTCCTTGGAGTAAATGTATTAGATCACATCATCATTAAATGTATTAAATCACATCAGCATCCTCTATCTTTCCATTGATTTTGATCTGCAGACCATAATCAACCACTGATGTAGAACCAGTTAGAAAGTAACCAAAAACATTCAGCTAAAGACAGACAATGCTACAACAAAAGCCTTGTTCATATAAAGTAAACAGGAATATCCTGTTCCTTGATATTAGCAGATATAACGAATATTTGCAAACACTGATTTATAAATCTTAGCAGAAACCTAGCCCTAAATACTTTTCAATAACCATTCAATGATATGTAAAGAGTCTCTATAAGCTGCCAACATTTGTAAGCATCAGAATGCATCTCTGGCATCAGGGTCCAACCCTAAAGATCCTTCAATGTAGGCTGAGCCCTATAAAATTCCACCAATATTCTCTGAGTTTTCTTCCGTCTCAGAACAGGAGTTCTGAGTGTCCCCGCTAAAATGCTTTCTTCCTTTATTCGCAAACACCCCTGCTCATATTGCAGGACCAGGCATTGGACTTCCCATTGTTGTTGTTTAGTCGTTCAGTTGTGTCAGACTCTTCATGACCCCATGGACCAGAGCATGCCAGACACTCCTTCCACTGCCTCCCGCAGTTTGGTCAAACTCATGCTGATAGCTTCAAGAACATTATCCAACCATCTTGTCCTCTGTCATCCCCTTCTCCTTATGCCCTCCATCTTTCCCAACATCAGGGTCTTTTCCCGGGAGTCTTCTCTTCTCATGAGGTGGCCAAAGTATTGGAGCCTCAGCTTCAGGATCTGTCCTTCCAGTGAGCACTCAGGGTTGATTTCCTTCAGAATGGACAGGTTTGATCTTCTTGCAGTCCTTGGGACTCTCAAGAGTCTCCTCCAGCACCATAACTCAAAAGCATCAATTCTTCGGTGATCAGCCTTCTTTATGGTCCAGCTCTCACTTTCATACATCACTACTGGGAAAACCATAGCTTTTACCATACAGACCTTTGTTGGCAAGGTGATGTCTCTGCTTTTTAAGATGCTGTCTAGGTTTGTCATTGCTTTTCTCCCAAGAAGCAGGCGTCTTTTAATTTCGTGGCTGCTGTCACCATCTGCAGTGAAATGGACTTCCCATACCTCAACCCAAATAATAAGAGACCAATAAGACTGGTTTTGGGTCAAAACAGGCCAAGACTTCATTGAATACAGATGAAAGAGGTTTGGCTTGGGCATGGGAAAATCTAAATACTTCCAGCCCACCCACCGGAAGTGACGTGTGGTCAATCCAGGCAGGGGTTCATGAGACTTACATCCAATAAGGTGATCCCCGCAGAGACCACCGTCTGGGGGAGTGCCTTTGGCCCCCTCCAGGGCACGTGGACATGGCCACACACACCCCTGGATCCCTTTAACGGGATGTCCCAGCATTTGGAGGGGCAGGTGGAGACTACAACCTCCCCTCCACCCAAACAAAGGATTGCCCCAATGCCCAACCACTTGTGACGAATTGCTATGAGGTAGGCAAAAGCACCGGCTCAGTGCCAATTAGCCCAGTGGGCAAATTCCTACCTGGCCGCTTGAAGGACGGTGACCACCGTAGCCACAGCAAAGGCATTGGCTATCAGCTTAAACCAGGGGTGGGTGGGCAGGGGGGGAAACCGGCAAAGGAACAAACAGGCTGTGTCCCAGGTGTGGGCTGCTTAAATGGGCAAGGGACAGATTCGAGGGAAGCCCACCGTCAGCTCCATCAGCTCCACCCCCCGGCACAGCCCAAGTCCCAGCCTGCAGTCCCATTCGCCAAAGCAGGGTAAATAATTCACAATTCACACATAATATTTGTTTAAGGTTTTTAGCATAATTTTGGCAACAACTTTATTAAAATACATAAATGTGAGTGGTTGCTTAGGCATTGGTTCCTACTATCTCTCCCCGCCCCGGGACAGAACTGACTTCCAGATTCCAGCAAAAGCCAGTAAGGGAAAACAATATTGGGGAGAACATGGAGCCGGGCACCAGACCCTCACCTCTCCTCGCATGCTCCCAGGGGCTTGCACGACCCAAGCTCCACTCAGGGGTACAGACGAAAGAATGACAAGCCCCTGGATTCCTTTAACATAATTTCCTTGCAGCAGCAACATTGGAGGGGCAGGCATAGCCAATCCATACCCCTCCATCAACCAAATTTTAAACAATGCCTAACCGCAACCTGACAAGTTATGACGATTTGCTACGCAGTAGGCAAAAACCAAATGGCACCAGCCAATCAGCCAATTGGACAAAATTCCTGCCAGGCCCCTGCCCCAAAAGCAGGTGACCCCATGACAGGCATAGAAAGGTCAACCAAGAGACCTAAATTGGGGGGGGGGGGTGATCCGATGCACGCAGCAAAAGAGCCCAGTCAGTGGTGCATGACTTGATTTTATAACCTTTGGTCCATCCCCCTAAATGGCAACACCAAAATTTGCCCAGTAACCCAACTGCCCAATCACTGTGGATGGTCATCCATACTAACCCACCCAGCAACAGAGGGGTGGCCTGTCAGACCCCATCGCAACACACGCTCTCTATGAAGGAGAACACGCTTTGCCACTGTTGGTTTAAGGTCAACACTAGCAAAAAGAGTTTCGTATCACATTTAGCTAGTAGATGTTCAACGAATAATGAAAACAGTTGCTACATTCCTGCATTCATTTCTGTGTTCATTCCTGCTTCCTGACCTCAGTGCATTTCAGTCCGGAAAAGACATGTGTGCTGCTATCCCTTGACCCTGACCCAAAGCCTTCTAGCGCAAGGTTGCCGTTATAATTGAGGGATCATCACTTCTTATAACCTGAAACTTGGTGTGCACATAATTCCAACTACTTGAGATGACGTTCGCTGTGAACTCAGCCAAAGGAAGCATTTAACTCCAGCTGAGTGTGAAGATACTGATCATGTAATAAAGAAGGGTTTAGCTCTGTTTACTAAATACAGTAACTCATGTAGAGTAGCCAGACTGGAACTGCAAAACATGCATTTTAAACTGGTTTGCACACACAATAATTTTTTTCGATCATATATTCCTTTGGATATTTAGTCAATATTATAACATACCTGAAAGTTATGAGTTCAGTTGTCTGTTTTAAGTTGTGCATAAACACTAAACAGAAAACCAGTTCTCAAGATGCAGGAGATAACAATATCACGGGTAACTAAGTACTTTAAACACATTCACACCCTGCTGCTTTTGAAGGCAAGGTGACGCTAAGGTTAAAAAGCTCCTCCGCACAAAATGGCTGGCATTATTCCCTTAATCGGATGCAGAGGAAGGAAAAGACTCAGAACTTCCAGATAGGGGTGGAGGAATAGCAATTTGGGGTTCTCAGCTTCTCATTCCCCCCCCCTCTTAATTTCAGATTTCCACATTCTGCAGCAATTTGCGATTCCTTTTTATTTTTTTTAAGGGGGAAATTTGCCAGAATTTTAAAGTACATCTGCCATTATACACATATTTGTCTCTGTAATTTTGCCTATTACACACATTTTTGCAAACAAATTCCCCTAATATAAGGCATATGGTATTTTCACTAATACATGCATTTTTGTAGGCCTTTCCCTTTTTTTATATAAATTTTTTATTGGTTTTACAATTTTTTTAAGACAATACAGACATATAAAAAGACATACAAACACGTATGATTTCATAACCTTTTTTTCATAAACCGTGTATCTCAGACTTCCCCATACCTCCCCTTTCTGCATCCCAATGTCCAAAAGTTTTTAGCAACTCTAAATAAATCTGTCAGACCTCTGTCCTCTTAATCTTTCCTTCAATCTAGTCTTATATCGCTGTAACCCTTTCTTACTCAAACCTCGACATTCTAACATTCAGCAAGTTTATAATAGTCCTTAAGATAGATTTTAAATTTCTTCCATTCTTCTTCCGCCGTCTCCTTTCCCTGATCGCGGATTCTGCCAGTCATCTCGGCTAATGTCATATAGTCCATCACTTTCATCTGCCATTCTTCCAGGGTGGGTAAATGTCTGCAAAAATTTTGTAATCCACATTAAGTAATGATATTGGGCGGTAGTTCTTAAGTTGAGTCTTTTCAGTCTCTGTCTTTGGTATGAGTGAAATGTACGCTTCTTTCCACGATTCTGGTGCCTTTTTCCCCTCTAAGATCTCGTTGCAGACTTCCTTTAATGGGTGAACCAAACCACTCCTTCAAAGATTTGTAATATCTGGAAGGCAATCCATCTGGCCCTGGAGATTTGCCCAATTGCATGTCTTGAATGGCACCCTCTATCTCTTGTTCTGTTATTCTCTGGTTTAGATCCACCTTGCTTTGATGAGAGATTTTTTGTAATCCATATTTATTGAGGAATTTATCTATATCCTCTTCATTTTGTGATCCTTGAGAATAAAGTTTTTTGAAATAACTCAAAAAGCAGTTTCTAATCTCATTGGGTTTAGATATATTCTTTCCATCCACTTCTAGACTTGTAACTGTATTTAGTTTCTGCCTTTTCTTCAATTGCCATGCCAGAAGTTTGCCACATTTATCTGCCAATTCGAATGTCTTTTGTTTCATTTGCTTTATCTTCCATTCAATCTCTTGATTCATCAATTCCATGTATTGTGTTTGATATAACTTAATCTCTCTCAAGATCTCCTGGGACTTCGGTTTTGCTCTTAATTTTTTCTCTCCTTCTTTTATCTTTTCCAAAATCTTTTCCTTCTTCTCATTCTGCTTTCTCTTTTTAATTGAGTTTTGTTGAATCAAAAATCCTCGCATCACAGCTTTACTTGCGTCCCAGATCACTCTTTTTTCCACATCGGCCTTTAGGTTTATTTCAAAATAGTCCTTTAAAGTTTTTTGGGCCTTCATGTGGATCTCTTTATCTCGAAACAGGGTGTCATTCATCCTCCATCTGAATTGACCAGTTGTTATAAGTTTCATTTCCATCTTCAAGGCGTTATGGTCGGAGCAGGTTTTTGGGCAGATTTCTATTTTCTTGATCTTTGGAGCCATCCCACTAGTGATCCAGATTTGGTCAATTCTGGTCCAGGTCATCATTGCTTGGGAGAAAAAGGTTCCCTCTCTCTCCAGAGGGTTCCTTGTTCTCCATATGTCTATTAAGTCCATATTTTCCGTCATCTCAAAAAAAGTCTTCGGAAGTCTCCCTTCATTGGAGATTGTCAATCTTTGTGCCTTATCCATATTTGTAGAGCCTTTCCCCCCCTTTTTGCTGTGGATTCCGAAGAATAGTTGTGTTTCAGTTCATGTATTGCTTCAGAAAGTGTACATTAGGTTGCCTTGCATTAAAGCGTGAGTTTTGCCCCATCCCTCTTCCCTGGTTCTAGATTTCCTGCAGCTGCTGCCCCCTCTTCCGTACTGTAACACGGAGCATTGTGCTCCAATGTTCTCGTAGTACATTGGTGATCATCATTGCAAACAAATGAGAAGTGATGCCAGTACTGTCCAAAATGTGCAGCTCAAATGCTTAGGTTAGGCCTGCCTGGACAATGTTCCATCAGTCCTAGCGTTTACTCCGGGCAACATGTTGTTGAGGGAAGACAATCCCTTTGCAGGGCCAGCAGGGATGGCCCTACCATTGGGCAGACTGAAGCAATTACCTTTGGAAGAAGGTGCTGAGCTGTATCTCCTTCCCTGTCCATTTGAGAGCAGAGCTGTTTTCTAGGCTTCCTATGCATCCGATGAGCTAGCTTGCTCTGCTCATTGCCAGTGTTGGAATAAGATTTGACAGCTACTGTGCATGGAATTATTTATTATTAATTAATTATTATTATTATTATTATTAGTAGTAGTAGTAGACCACCCTATACCCGCAGGCCTCAGGGCAGTTCACAACCTAAAAGCACAATATAAAAACACAAAATCCTTTGCCCTTTTTAAAAGGTGTTTTTTGGGGAGGGGGTGTTGGGTTGCTGTTTTTATTTTTATTAGGTATTGTCAGGGGTTCAGGGACAGAGGCACAGGTGAGGGGGGAGACGGAGAGCGATGGGGAAGAAACCCAGGACAGTGAGGAAGAGGATGACAATGACTTGAGGTCTTCCATGAGTCTCTCATGTGAATCGGAGGATTCCCAGAAGGGGGCGCCCCTGGTCAAGCCAAGGGGGGTCACAGGGGGGACTTGCCAGGAGCAGGGAAGCAGCAGGGAAACCCCGAGTGGGAGTGGGAGATCGGGGTCGGCTTCCCAGGAGGAACGGAGTGAAAAGAGTGGAGTTCCCAGTGTGACACACGGAGCAGAGCAGGAAGGAGACAGGGGAAGGAGAGCGGGGCAGGAGGTCCTGCCGGAAGGGGCGGAGAGTAGTACAGGGAGTAGTGTAGCTGTCAAAAGGAAGGTCAGGGGTAGCGAACGCGCGCCAAGTTCAAATGTGGAGGCGCACGGAAATGCAGAGAGCCCGGAGGAGGAGCCTGGCCCCAAAGCACGAAGGAGGGGGGAGCAGGCATCTGAGGGATCCGCGTCAGGGGAAAGCAGGAGGGAAGGAACCCAGGGGGGCAGAAAGACCCTGCGGAAAAGAAAGGACAGGAAGAGGTGGTCTAGCACAAGCCTCTTAAACTGGTGTAGGGGAGGGACCGATTCAGAGGGGACTTCAAATGTCTAGGCTAAGAGACGCGGGGCTGCGCGCCTCGGTTGTGGAACCAATAATGAACTGCAATAAACATCCTTGTATATAAGAAGAGCTTGGCGTTGGTCTTTTGTGAGCTGAGACCTGAGGCAGCCCTGACAGGTATTTTGTAGTTTTATTTCTATATTTTATTCTGTGAACCGCCTTGAAACCCCCAGGTATAGGGCAGTACAGTGGTACCTTTGGTTGCGAACGGGATCCATTCCAGAGGTCCGTTCACAAACTGAAAAGAACGCAACCTGCGTCTGCACACACGCAGGTTGTGATTCGCCACTTCTGCGTATGCATGTGACATCATTTAGTGCGTCTGCGCATGCGTGAGCGGCGAAACCCGGAAATAACACTTTCTGGTACTTCCGGGTCACCGTGGGGCGCAACCTGAAGCAAACGTAACATGAGGTATGACTGTGTATTAATAATAATAATAATAATAATAATAATAATAATAATAATAATAGAAACAAGAAAAATCCAAGAATCCGCCCCTTCCCCAACACATTTTAAAGGGCCATTGGATGCCAATCAACCAAAGGCCCGGTTAAATTTTTCGCCTGGTGCACAATGAAGGCACCAGCAAGCACCATCTTGTTCTTAGCCTCAAGCGGCAAAATGTGTTGGGTGGCCCCTGAATGCCAGCCTGCTAGCACCCTGCTCTGGATCTCTGCTCTCCCTCCTGCCATGGCGGCTGGAACTTGCCAGGCCTTCAACCTGGTCGCCTGACATCTGCCTCCGATCAAGTCATTGGATAGGTAACAGGCAAGCCCCTAGAGCCCAGACCCATTAGCAGAAGGCCACGTAGCCCCGATTAGCTGCCGTAATGCCGCTCAGATGTCCCGCGCAGAAAGTGTCTGCCCGCCGGGCTTCTCCCTTTAATGGACTCCCCACCTCGGCCCCCATCAGCACACATCCACTGTCACCAGCAGCAAGTGCAGGGAAAGGGAAAGCTCAGCATCTCTTCAGGGCAAGGGCTTAATATAAAATGTCAAGAGCGACCTTTTTATGGGTCGTTAAAAGCCCTGGTGTATGTCATCTAACACACTTGGCTACATTGCTCCAATCAATGGCATTTGTGGGGAGTCTGGGACCTTTCTGCCTCACCATGCCAGGACAACAAAGGCTGTGTGTTCAGAGGACATGGCTGGATTAAGGAGGCCGAGAAAAAAATCTTGAGACGCTGGCCCCATTCACACCACGCATTTGAAACACTATGGCACCGCTTTCAACAGGCACAGCTTCCCCAAAGAATTCCAGAAGCTGTACTTTGCTAAAGGTGTGGAGAGTTGTTAGGCAAGCCCTGCATCTCTCTTGCAGAGCTGCTATTCTCTAGGAAGAAGCCTCGGTTGCTAAGCCACTTTGGAGATTGTAGTGCTTTGCCATGCATTCATGTATTTGGACTGGGTGTCCATCAATATGCAGATGATACCCAGCTCTACCTCTCTTTCAAATCAGAACCAGTGAAGGTGGTGAAGGTCCTGTATGTCAAAGCGATAAACAACTACCTGACATTCAGAAGACATCTTAAGGCAGCCCTGTTCTGGGAAGTCTTTAATGTGTGATATTTTAGTGTTTTTTGGTTTCTATGGAAGCCGCCCAGAGTGGCTGGGGAAACCCAGCCAGATGGGCGGGGTACAAATAATAAATGATTATTATTATTATTATTTCATAAAAAGAAAAACAACCTGTCCAAGAGGTGCATAAAAGCACATCATCAGGCCATTGTAAATTCTCCGCACACCATTTTTAATCTGATTTGCTTGCACAGTTTTCTGGTTTTGTGCAAACATGAGAGATAAAAATAAATAGATTTGATACAGACATAGATTTCATGGTTGGTATCCGTCTATCTCAGGAGACAATGGAGGAATGCGCCTTTGGGGGTGAAGTCAAACTACTGCTGTGGCTGTAGAGACAGATGTGGGGGAGATATGTTTAGTTGCAGTCGGGGCAGATGAAGGCATCTGGCTGATGCAGATGCACCAGGGCGCTTCTTCTCCCATTGCCCCTCTCAGAGATCATTCCTCCTCTAGTCACTGCTATAGATGCATGACCTGAATGTCTCCAGGCACTGCGGTCTTCTGCAAGTGATTCCCACAGGGCAGGTTTGACATTGACAGCCTTCATGTCTTATTTACAGACATTTTTGTAATGCAGAGTTGGTCTGCCAACAGGCCTGGTGCCTGAAGCCAGGTCCCCGTAGATCAGATCCTTGGAGATCCTGCCATCCTCCATTCTGTGGATATGACCAAGGCAGTGTAGACATCACTGAGTCAGGAGTGTGAACCTGCTGGGAATGTGGGTTTGGGAGAGCACATATTTGTTTGAGACCCTGTCCTGCCCTGTGGTGCCCATAGCTCTGCTCCAGTTAGGAGCACATTGTAGATAGTTATGAGCACAGCTGGAAAAGAGAAGAAAGCACTGAGGAAGCATGAAAGGGGGAGTAGAAAAGAGTTCTCCTGGAGACCTAGAGATGTGACGATAGACTGCTCTGCCTCCTTTCTTTTAGCAAATGTTTTGTGCCACTGGGGAAGTGGTAATTCTGTATTGATTTGTTTTGGATGTTTGTATGCGATGCCAACAAAGGTCTGTATAGTCAAAGCTATGGTTTTCCCAGTAGTGATGTATGGAAGTGAGAGCTGGACCATAAAGAAGTCTGATCGCTGAAGAATTGATGCTTTTGAATTATGGTGCTGGAGGAGACTCTTGAGAGTCCCATGGACTGCAAGGAGATCAAACCAATCCATTCTGAAGGAAATCAGCCCTGAGTGTTCACTGGAAGGACAGATCCTGGAGCTGAGACTCCAATATTTTGGCCACCTCATGAGAAGAGAAGACTCCCTGGGAAAGACCCTGATGTTGGGAAAGATGGAGGGTGCAAGGAGAAGTGGATGACAGAGGACAAGATGCTTGGACAGTGTTCTCGAAGCTACCAGCATGAGTTTGACCAAACTGCAGGAGGCAGTAGAAGACAGGAGTGCCTGGCATGCTCTGGTCCAGGGGGTCACGAAGAGTCGGACATGACTAAACAACTAAACAACAAATGTGATGCCAATAAAAGGTTTGATGATGATGATGAAGTAGCAGAAAGTGAAGATTGATCCAACCACCCCAAAACACCAAAATAAATTGTCTATGATCCTGAGTGGAGCAGTTTGGAACCCAATTTTCCCCAATGTATTAGATTGTCCCACAGCCTGTAAACCCAAATCCACAGAAGGAAAGCATCAAAAATTTGTGTTATTTGAGGGTCTTCTTCTTCTTCTTCCTCTTCTTCCTCTTCTTCTATCCCCTGTAGCCGAGTAAGATTGTCTTCCATGAACACGGCCTTAACAGTGAGTCTGTAAGTGACTATGGAAGCCAATTCTGGATCCACACGTCTTTCCACAGTGGGGACACAGGTTTCTGGACGGGAGTTGATCATGGTGAGGGTTTGTCAAGCATGCCTTCCTCTTAGCACATTTCTCCCTTGCGTCCTGAGTTTGAGTGTCTTCATTGCCCATGACACCTTTGGTCAAGGCTGTTCTCCAACTGGAGCACTCGCAGGCCAGTGTTTCCCAATTGTTGGTGTTTATACTACATTTTTTGAGATTTGCCTTGAGAGAGTCTTTGAACATCTTCTGTTGACCACCAGCATTACGCTTTCCATTTTTATGTTCGGAATAGAGTAGTTGCTTTGGAAGACGATCATCAGGCATCTGCACAACATGACCAGTATTTGAGGGTAACATCATGAGGTCTACAGAAATCAAATGTCAAACAGCTGCAAGCACACAATAACCCCAGGACAGAACTCAGAGCCAGTTAAACTACACACACACACCCATGGGTCTACTCTGACTAGGGAGGGCACCTCCGATTTGCTTTTTGCAGGAGGTAGGTTCTCTCATTCACTCACAATGGGAGCTCTTTTTTCCATTGCAAATTGCCCTTGAGACTGACCCAGAAACTCCAGTGGGTGCAGAATGCCGCGGCAAGACTCCTTACGGGGTCCTTGCTGTGAGATCACATTCACCCGGGGCTATACCAGCTGCACTGGCTCCCGGTGGAGTACAGGATCAGGTTTAAGGTGCTGGTTTAAACCTTTAAAGCCCTATAGGGCCTAGGACCCTCGTACCTACGGGACCGCCTCTCCTGGTATGTCCCACAGATGAACTTATGGTCTTCAAACAAAAACATCTTGAAGGTCCCAGGCTACAGAGAGGTTAGGTTGGCCTCAACTAGAGCCAGGGCTTTTTCGGCTGTGGCTCCGATCTGGTGGAACGCTCTGTCACAAGAGACTAGGGCCCTGCAGGACTTGACATCTTTCCGCAGGGCCTGCAAGACAGAGCTGTTCCACCAAGCCTTTGGCCAGGGCACAGCCTGACTCCCTCCTTTGGCAATCTTCACAGAACTCTAGCCCAATGGTTGCCATCAATTTGATTTGAATTAATTTTATAATGAAATGATTTTAGAATGTTGTACTATTTTATTGTTGTTAGCTGCCCTGAGCCCGGCTTCGGCTGGGGAGGGCGGGATATAAATAAAAATTATTATTATTATTATTATTATTATTATTATTATTATTATTAAGCATACAAACTCTGACAAATGCTTATTGTGCCGCTATAAAAGAACAATGCCACATGCCTGCAAAAAACAATGCCACATGCCTGCGCTAAAAGGCATTCGAATTGAGGAAATGACCGAGGAAAGAGCAGCTTTGCTATGTAACCAAAGAAATGAGAACAAACTGATAAAAAGAGAAGTATACAGAAAGACGATCAGTATGATGTCAGCTCTCTAAAGAAATTACTTGGCACAGGAGAGGAGAACAACAGCAATACACACAATTCCCACTCCTGGCTGAGCTGATTTTGCTGCTAATTATTCTGCAGCTGTCTAGTGGAGGCTATGGGAATGCCTAGGAGCCACTTGACTTGCCTGTCCGCAATCAGTCATATCTGATGTCATTTCTCAAAAATCCTGGGCGATACAAGCTTGGGTTTTGCAGTCCTTCCATGGTTGGCAAGAAAACACAAGCCAAACAGCCCTGGCTCTTCACAGACCCCTTGATATACAAACAGCTGGAGATAAAATGAACGTGCATTCAAGCTCTCAGAACACAATCTGAAAACGACGCTGGGATTCGGACTGAAATAAAGTGTGCATGTCCAGTTTGGGCAGCAATCACACGTAAAAGCCACACTTAGCCTTCATATAGCACTTTACAACGTCCTCATACTCCTCTTTCTATAATCATTGCAACAGCCCTATAAGGTGGGTCCTTGATCCATGTGTCGTCTATGTAGAAAGAGAAAGCCTTCTCTGTGGTGGCCCCCCAGTTGGGGAATGCTCTTTACAGGGAGGTGACACTGCACTCTTCTCAGCACCAAGTTAAAACCATTTCATTTGCTCAGACATTTCAGAATTTGGACTTTTTTTGCTAGTTGGACGGTTTTATTCCTCTTAATTTTTTTGCATGGTTCATTTGCTTTATAATGTCGTTTGAATTTATTTGTTTACCAGCTGCTCAGATTATTTCTTAAAACAAATAAACAACTTGGCTACTGGAGAGGAATCTGGAGAGGGGATTTGCTGGAGAGCATTTATGGAATGAGTTGGTTAAGTTTCCCTCCACGTAGCCCTATTGGTTGAGCCAGCCTCCCACCAACTGACCAACAGGCGGACAAGGGGTCTGCTGGTGGGATTGGCACTAGCAGGGGCCAATGAAAAGCCCCCCAACAAGGCATTCCAAGGGCAGGGACTGGTGAGGCAGAGCTGGTCTCAAATCCTCTGTAGCCTAAGCCAATCCCACTGCCATCGTATGGCAGTGTTGGACCTGATACATCATTATTGGGTTTAGAAAACAAGTTAAAACATTTGAGCTTGTGGAAAGATTTGCCAGACTGAGCCAATATGAACATTTGCAACCTTTATAACTTTTATTATTGTTGGAGATTGTAACCACCAATATGGTGTGATGTTCTTCGTTGGTTGCATAGTTCTGTTGACATAAAAGTGATATATATATATATATATATATATATATATATATATATATATATGAAAACAAATTAATGTGAAGACCATACATAAGCATCCAGGAAAGTACAGATGAGCAAGTATAAACATATTAGAAAGGGAACAATTCATTAACTATACATACTGATAACGTTTAACATTTTCTTTCTCTTTTGTGTGATCTTTATTGGGTTTAAAGTGATGAAATAAATTTAAAAGTCCATAGTCAAGAAAACATAAAAGGCAGAAGACTAACATAATGTCTGATGCTTGCTTAACTAATAAACACTTTCCATGTGATTTCAAATTAATCATTTTTTCTTTTGTCCCAATTACTCTTTATTTATTTATTTGGTTAACAATAACCAATTTTGTTTGGTAAACAAAAGGGTGCATGGACAAATTCTCTGATACCACGATCAATGCATTCATCCCAAAATACCTTCCAATTGTGTGCCATGACTGCCTGAGTGACTGAAAGCAAATGACTTTCTGACGAAGATCTGAATTTATATATAGGTACATATTTAACAACATGGTTGTACCTACTGACAACCATGTTGTTAAATATGTACCTATATATAGGTTTGGTACTGACAACCAAATAATTGTCTCTGGGGGTAATCCCACCACATCTGAATATATGTATCCATTACAACTCATCCTCTCTGACACACAGGAGGGGCATTAGGCTGTATCAGATAAAGCTGCCTGGGTGTCAGATACCATTTATGCAAACTTTTCCATTGCAACTTTGTAATGGCAACAGATCTTGTTTGATATGGTGGATTCAAGCAGAGAGCATTGATTGAGCCTGATACAGACCTGATACAGACCTACCAACCTTACTGTATGCTTGTGAAATATGGACCATGTATAAATGCCATCTCCAACTCCATTAACGATGTCTCTGAAATTTTATACACATCACTTGGGAAGACAGGCGAACTAACACCAGTGTACTGGAAGAAGCAAAGATCACCAGTGTTGAAGCAATGATACTTCAACATCAACTTCGTTGGTCTGGTCAAGTTGTGCAGAGGCCTGATTATCGTCTTCCAAAGCAACTACTCTATTCCAAAATTATAATAATATAATATCATAATAATAATTTATTATTTGTACCACGCCCATCTGGCTGGGTTTCCCCAACCACTCTGGGTGGCTTCCAACAAAAATTAAAAATACATTAAAATGTCACACATTAAAAACTTCCCTAAACGGGGCTGCCTTCAGATGTCTTCTAAATGTCAGGTAGTTGTTTAGCTCTTTGACATCTGATGGGAGGGTGTTCCACAGGACAGGTGCCACCACCAAGAAGGCCCTCTGCCTGGTTCCCTGTAACCTCACTTTTCGCAGGTAGGGAACCACCAGAAGGCCTTCAGAGGTGGACCTCAGTGTCCCAGCAGAACGATGGGGGTGGAGACGCTCCTTCAAGTATACTGGGCTGAGGCCGTTTAGGGCTTTCAAGGTCAGCACCAACACTTTGAATTGTGCTTGGAAACGTCCTGGGAGCCAATGTAGGTCTTTCAAGACCAGTGTTATGTGGTCTTGTTGGCCGCTCCCAGTCACCAGTCTAGCTGCCACATTCTGGATTAATTGTAGTTTCCGGGTCACCTTCAAAGGTAGCTCCACATAGAGCGCATTGCAGTAGTCCAAGCGAGAGATAACCAGAGCATGCACCACTCTGGCAAGACAGTCTGTGGCAGGTAGGGTCTCAGCCTGTGTACCAGATGGAGCTGGTAGACAGCTGCCCTGGATACAGAATTGACCTGTACCTCCATGGACAGCTGTGAGTCCAAAATGACTCCCAGGCTGCACACTTGATCCTTCAGGGACACAGTTACCCCATTCAGGACCAGGGAGTCTCTCACATCCACCCAGCTCCTGTCCCCCAAGAACAGTACTTCTGTCTTGTCAGGATTCAACCTCAATCCATTAGCTGCCATCCATCCTCCAACCGCCTCCAGGCACTCATACAGGACCTTCACTGCCTTCACTGGTTCCTATTTAAAAGAGAGGTAGAGCTTGAAAATGCAAAGCGTAATGCTGGTGGTCAACAAAAGAGGTTTAAAGACTGTCTCAAGGCAAATTTTTTAAAAATGTAGTATAAACACCAACAATTGGGAAACACTGGCCTGTGAGCACTCCAATTGGAGAACAGCCTTCACCAAAGATGTCATGGGCTTTGAAGACACTCGAACTCAGGACACAAGGGAGAAACGTGCTAAGAGGAAGGCACACTTGGCAAATCCACACCATGATCAACTCCCGCCTGGAAACCTGTGCTCCACTGTGGAAGGACATGTGGATCCAGAATTGGCCTCCACAGTCACTTACAGACTCATTGTTAAAACTGTGTTTATGGAAGACAATCTTACTCGGCTATGAATAATCGCCAAAGAAGATCACATCACAAGCCTAGAACTGTTGCCGGGATCAGGCCCAATTGATTTGAGCCTGCTACCCAAGTTGCCACATGGGCAGTCAGACTCTGGTTGTGGTGGTAGCTCCACAGAAGCAGGTGGGAGTCTGCCTGGGCTAGAGAGCATGGTCCTTGCACATATTGTGTACATGTGTGTTCATGCATGCATGTACAAGCAAGAGAGTTTCCATAATCTTATGCAATTCCCATTCATTTCTGGGTGGAATTGCAGAGGCCGAATTGCACTCTGCATCAAAGTCCCTTGCTTTGTTTTTGTATATATCAAAGCAACCACTATAATCATTCATCCTTTTTTTCAATTTTCCCAGCAGTTGTAGCCAAATACCATCAATCCCCCTGCACACATATATAATACAGTTTATAACTTCTTCATAAGTTTCGTGCCTCTTAGCATAAATTATGGTAAGTAATTCAAAAGCGTTTTGAACTCAAGGATTCGATTCTCTTATAGGTTTAGGACAGAGGAGATGTATCCCATATTTGCCTAAAGAATCTGGTTTTAAATTCCCAACCTGCACCAACAGTTATGAACTTCACAGCAAAAGTTCAAGAAGTGCACATCAGATGCAGTATAAATATAATCGTATTTCCAAATAAGAGCCCTTCATCTGCAGCCAAGAGATTTGATGAATATTGTTTGGCCACCTCACCGAACCCAACAGGCCAGCAAGGAATAAGAAGTTTACTCTAGACATATTTCCACTGCATAACAATAGAGAGTCTTATTTCATCCTTCCACCAACCACACATGTGGCATAAGTTTATTATTTTCAATGCACACGCGGGAAGCATTTGATTGATGAGATAACCCCTTTTACAGCAAGACCTTTTTCCAAATGCAGCTTTATAACATTCATGCGGAATGAGCAAAAATAATGTCAGTAAGATATACATTTTCAGCCACAAGGTATTACTTGGAATGCAAGGGCTACGTGAAACTGAACTTTTTTGTAGCTCTTTAATATTATAAAAAAATATATATTGCTCTAAAAATATATATTCCTTGAGTCTCTCACACAAGGTCCTCTTGTGTGACCTAGAATGTTGCAGTCTGCTACATGCAGATTCTAAAGCCCCCTGGTTGCTAGAAATGGTGTGTGTGTGTCACATTTGGGGCACAAAAAGTGAACCCCAAGAAAGTAATGGTACCTGGGATGTGAAATTTACTTCATTGTAAAGGCCAGCACTGAGCAACACAAGCCACAAGCTGGCTGGATCTTCCTTGATGGATCAGGGCCAATGTGTATAAATATACTTCTCTTGTCAGATATTTCTTCATCTTATGCCGTAATAGGGCTGTTGGAGTTTCCTACGTTGAATACACACAGAGAAAGAGAGCATAGTAATCAGCTCTCCAAAGTTCATACCAGTAATTTTCTTCCTTGGAATAAGAACTTCTCCAGCTTGCAATGAATGACTGCGTTACTAATCAAACAGAATAACTCCAAAAATTCTACTCTGGATTAGACACCAAAATGAGAGTCCTCAGTTAGAGATTTTGTTTATGTGTGGTCAAAATTTAGATACATATGTAGAATGACGACATGTTTTAATCTATGTTTAACTGTTTTATCTGATCATGTTGTATTCTTTCTGTAAATCTCTTTGAGGTTTATTTGTAGGGGGAGTTATGGTCAAGCGGTTTATACATTTTATGAAATGAAATAGATAAAACAAATAACTTTTGTCCCTGAAATGGCTTGCCTTGTGTGTGGGCACACCCATAGAATTTATTTAAGAGTACCCATGCAGGAACTCTTGCTTCTTTCAATGAGCTGCATGTCCATATTGCCCAACCAAGGAACCTTTTATTTATCTTCTCAATTTCCCTTAATTTTTTTCTCGTTTCCTAGAACATAGGACACTGTTAAGCCATTGGTCTATCTAGTACAGCAATGGACTCAGACAGTGGTCTCCCTCAGCCCTACCCAGAGAGATGCCAGGGGGTGAACTTGCACACAGAGGAGATCCTCTACAACTGAGTGTTTCTGAAGACACTTCAACAAAGTTGCCCCATCCAAATTTAAACCACCTCTTGTTTCTGGGTGTGTTAGTTTGGGGGATGACAGCTAAATTTCCAAGCGTCTCTCTACCATAGCTGGTGCTGGGAACTACAATTCCCAAGGGACAGTATGCTGTGGCACCATCAACAGCAGCACACTTGCCCCAAAATTGCAAACCAAGAGAGCACTCTTGAAAAACAAACCGTTTCCTTTGCGAGGCAATGGAAAGAGAAAATTCAACAGCCCTCCAGCCTCTGACATATTTTTTTTCAAACCACACCCAATAGTTCAAAACTGAAACGTTAGATGAGATATTTCTATAGTCTGCTCTGGCAATAAAAAAATCATATTTTCCTCCTCGTTTTGAGTGTCTGCAACTCTTAGTTCTTAAACAATCGTGAAAGTCAAGGGTTTGTTTGGAAACCTTCCAGGATGAAATGCATGCGTCTGTATTTAAAATACAGAAACTCCTTTTAAAAGTTTGAAGGCATTTTTATTTCAGTGCTCAGTTTATAATGACTGTTGTCCATCAACGCAGAACTACTTTCTCGCCAGGGAACTTCATTGTTTCTTTCTTATTACATGGTATAACAGTTCTTTGGTACTCATTTCCTGAAGAAGATTACTTTTCAGTATCAAACTTCGCTAAAGGGCCGTTTCCAAGCCAAAGTCTGCAAACCTGTATTGCAGTGGAGCAAGGCAGGCTTCCAGCTCTGGAGGAAAAATATGATGTCTGCTGTCCCTCTTCTTTCCTTTCATATTTACTGATGTTTATGATTGCCGTCTGTACTTACCTAAGAAACAGGGTTGTTTGCAATGAAACACAAAACCAAGAAAAACTTGGCGGGTTTGGGGTTTCATTTACAAAAATCAGACTTCGGCCAGTTTCATCACCGCTCGTTCCAAAGCTTTGCAACCCCTTTGGAGTGAGCTTCAGCCCAATGCTGAGCGAACCTGAGCAGATTTATGGCATTTGCACCGAAACTAGAGACGGCTTGAATAAACACCCAGGTTTCTTTGGAAGAATCTGTATCCCATAATGGGCTGAGAGAGACCAGAAGGGGATTTAACCAGATACTAGCTTCAGGTTCAATAGTGTTGCTATCGCAGGAGGCTCAACATCAAAAAAACGAAGATCCTGGCCACTGGTACCATCACCTCCTGGCAAATAGAAGGGGAAGAAATGGAGGCAGTGAGAGATTTTACTTTCTTGGGCTCCACGATCACTGCAGATGGTGACAG